>NC_133658.1:331974307-332643668 GCF_037893015.1 Macrotis lagotis
ATAGGAGAAAAACACTCTATAAATCTTAAAACCATTACAAAAATTTGGATTTATCCCATTCTAAGTCAGAGATTCTTGACAAGTTTTTATACCACAGATCCATAGGTGAAGTCTATAAGCACCTTCTCAACACAATGTCTTTAAATGCACAAAATAAAAAGCATAAGATTATAGAAAAGACCAATTATACTCAAATGAATCAAGATGGTTCAGTGGATAGAGTTCGAGGTCTGAAATCAAGAAGACATCTTCCTGAGTTCAAATTTAACCTCAGACACTAGTTATGTGACCCTGGGCAAGTCAGTTAATTCTGCTTGCCTCAGTTCCCTCATCTGTCAAATGAACTGGAAAAGAAAATGGCCAACCACTCCTATATCTTTGTCAAGAAAACCCCAGTCTGGACCTTTCAGTTCTTCAGTTCTATAGGTCTAAGTTCCATATACTCCATTCCTGAATATTAAGGAAGCTATTCTATTTCCCTGTATTGTCTCTTCTTTTTCTACCCAGGAATTTATCCCTTGCAGTTAGGATTTATTGGGAAATAATATGCCCTTCAGTTTTAACATCCAAGTGTCCTATTAAACTTATTCTCCTATGTTAATGTGACCAGAAAGTAGGACTTTTTAACCTTTTGGGGGGTTGTGGACAACTTTGACAGCCTGGTGAAATTTTGGACCCCTTTTCACAATAAAAAGTGCTTTTTAAAAACTTCATAACATGAAGGAAATATTAAATTTCATGGTAAAGATTAGTAAAAATTAAAATGTAATATTTTCACCTCCATATTGAAAGACCTCCTAAACGCCACCTGTGCACTCTAAAAATCCTTGCCATAGAAAAATGTACAATAAACAAACTGCCTATGATCCAAAAGAGTGTCATCCTCCAAAGTAGTTCTCTTGGGAGACTAAACATTTCTTTACAATGAATCTGGCACTGCTTAGAAGTTCAGAGGATCAGGGAACCTCAGAGTTCAACCTCTTCATTTTTCAGATGCAGAAACTGAGGTCTTGAGAGTATATAATTTATTCTGGTAATAGATAGAAGACTTGGGATTTGTACCTTCTCTGACTCCAAATCAAGCTGTTTCCTATATATCTTATAGTCTCTCCCACGACTCCATTTCTAGAAATTATCTCTGGTAAAAAGAGTTAGAACCTGGGCATTCCCATGACATACTGACTGGAGATTAGAAATCCTGGGTTTGTGTCCAAGCTCCAGTACTGACTAGCTGCATGAGCACGGGTGCCAGAATGAAAATTTTCCTCCCTACCCACCAGAATTCCCCTATTACTCACCCAAGCAACAGGATCCCCAATATCCACTTCCTCTGCCATTGTTTAGTTTTTTTCTAAGCAAAGAGAAGTAATATGACCAGAAGGAGTGGCCTTGAAAGAGGGATGTCACAGTCCAGTAGCCTCTATTCCTCATTTCTCTCAAAGGGCCTGCCCACAAACCACCCATAGTCATAGACTTAGAAGGACTCCGCTTTTAGGTGCCATATCTCTTCTCTGTCCTAGTAACTAGTTTATTAATTCAGTCCTATAAATAACCCACTGAGTTAGATATGACAGGCTCAAAACCCATGGCATTAGACAAGGCTTGGCAAGCAGAAAGGGCAGAGGGAGAATTGTGGAAAAGACCATAGCATCAAAGGAGCATAGAGCATCATGGGTCACCATTTCAGGAAAAGGTTTTCCTCCGGAAAAAAAAAAGCAATTTTTAAAACCTTAGTCAGGAAACCCATTTTTCCATGCCCAGATTCATTTTTTTCCCTTGAATAACAATAAAAGGGGAAAAAAAGCAATGGAGAAAGTTCTAAACTAGACTTTAGGTCAAATCTTTGTCACTGACTTGCTGTGTAATCTTAGGGAAGTCATTTTATTTCTTAGGCTTTGGTTTTCCTCATTTATATTCTGAGGAGGGTTTGACCCAGGTATTTTCTAAAATCTCTTTCAAATTAATATTCAGTGTTTCTATAATTCTGAATGTTGCCAAAGGACATTCCACAAATTAGATGTATTTTGAAAATTATTTCCTTGAGCTATATTGTACAAACTTTGCCAGTGAAGAATAAAACAAAACTTGTGTCTGGCCCATCTTAAGTGGAATGGGCTAGAGAAAGATGCTGAACTAGCACATTGGGGAAGGTTGATCTGGATGTTCAATGTCCATTTTTACGGAAAGTAAAAGCCTGCAGAATACCGGCAGATGGCATATAAGGGATCAACACTGAAACCCTAAGACCAAGGCATTACCTTAGTGTAGCACAGGATGGAAAAAAAAATCCCTCCAATTCAATTAAACAAACATTTCTTGTCTGTACAAGGCAGGAAGTATTCCAATAAACTTCTATCAGAACAACATTAGCTGTCTTCCATAGTCCAAGACAAAAAATTGAAGAAGGGAGGTGGCAGAGTTTAAGGCAAAGACACTAGACTAGGTCCCAGCTTGACAACTAATCAAATGTATGACCTTGATCAAATCACTTCATCCCTCTAGGCTTGTATCCTTACCTTTACAATAAAGGAATTGCTAAGGCCTCTCTCAGTTCTAACTTTCTATGTTCTGAGGTCCCTCCCATTTCTACTATTTTAATATTCTGTTTTAAAATCCCTTCTAGCTCCAATTATTTGTGCTCCAAAGTCTCTTCCAGTTTTAACATATTATGATTCTAAAACCCTACATCTCTACCATATAATCCTACATACCTCAGTTTCTCATTGTAAAATGAGCCAAATAAGTAAATGATAAAGGGGTCAGGAAAAATCCAACACAGCTAAAACAACAGAATGAAAACATCTCATGACTGTGCTGTGCATTGGGGAGACCAGAGAAGGAGACATGATATTTGCATCAACTTGAAATACATATGTCAAAGGAAGTTGGATATGGGAAGTATAAGTCATTTAATAAATGTTGCATTATAAATTTTTAAACATCATTTACATAATATTTTAATATGATACATGCCTTGAGTTTGGGGAATGACTAGAGAGGAGAGATTCGGAACTCAAAATCTTTAAAAATGAATGCTAAAAGGAAATGATTATAGTAATCTACTGTTTGATAAATCCATAGAGTCCAGTTATTGGGATAAAAATTCTCTCTTTGATAAAAACTGTTGGGAAAATTAGAAGTTAGTATGGAAGAAACTTGGATTAGGCCAACACCTCACACCCTATACCAAGATAAGATCCAAATGGATACAGGATTTAGACATAAAAAACAATATTTTAAGCAAACTAGAAGATCAAGGAGTAGGTTACCTGTCAGATCTATGGAAAGGGAAATAGTTTTATGACCAAGGAAGACATGGAGAACATCATTAAACACAAACTAGATAATTTTGATTACATTAAATTAAAAAGCTTTTGCACAGACAAAACCACTGTAACCAATATCAAAAGAAATATAGTAAATTGGGAAACAATTTTTACTACTAGTATTTCTGACAAAGGACTCATTTCTAAAATATACAGAGAACTGAGTCAAATTTTCAAAAAAATAAGCCATTATCCAATTGACAAATAGTCAAACGATATGCAAAGGCAACTTACAGATGAGGAAATCAAAGCAATCCATAGTTATATGAAAAATTGCTCTAAATCACTAATTATAAGAGAAATGCAAATTAAAGTATTTCTGCGGTACCACCTCACCACACCTCTCAGACTGGCCAATGTGACCAGAAAGGACAATGATCAATTTTGGAAGGGATGTGGGAAATCTGGGACATATACATTGTTAGTGGAGCTGTGAACTCATCCAACCTTTCTGGAGAGCAATTTGGAATTATGCCCAAAGGGCATCAAAAATGTGCATGCCTTTTAATCTATCAATAGCACTACTGGGTCTACACCCTGAAGAGATTATGAAAAAGGGTAAAAATATCACTTATACAAAAAATATTCATAGCAGCCCTGTTTGTGGTGGCAAAGAACTGGAAATTAAGTAAATGCCCTTCAATTGGGGAATGGTTTAATAAACTGTGGTATATGTATGTCATGGAACACTATTGTTCTATTACCTCTAATTTAGGAAATTTAGGGGAAAAAATCATTATCTCATTATGTAATTTTGCTATCTCTTATACTTTATTTTTCTTCCTTAAGGATATGATGTCTCTCTCACTACATTCAACTTAGATCAATGTATATCATAGAAACAATGTAAAGACTAGCAGATTTGCCTTCTGTGGGGGGTGGGGGGAGGGAAGCAAGAATAGGGGGAAATTGTAAACTCAAAATAAATAAAATCTTTCTTTAATTAAAAAATGAATGCTAAAATATCAAACAAAAAAATATATATCCCCTGAAAAAACTGCTCTGGCTTAAAGGTTGCCATGGAGCATTATTATAGCTCAAAATTTGAAAGTAGGAAGGGATCTAAGAGATTAATTAGTCTAAAAAGTCTTAGCCCAAGTTCCACAAGGGAGCCTCCCCTTTCTCCCCCTCCTGCAAGGTCTTCATTTATGGATATCATCTAGTCTGTGATCTTGAATGGGGAAAAAAATACATTTTTATTTTCACCAGTTTCTAAAAGAAAATCAGTATTTCTTTCTTTAAATATATTTAATATTATTTAATTTATTATTCAAAAATATTTCAAAGCTTTTTTTTAAAGGGGGTCCATGGGCTTCAGCAAAATGGCAAAGGGATCTGTGACAAAAAAAATTAATACCCTTTTATCTAATCCAACCCTTCACTTAAGGTTAAGGAACCCAGAAGTAGTAAATAGGAGTCAAATTAGATAATAATTTTAAATCACTTGCCACAAGGCCCCATATGTTAGAGAGTAGTTAACTATTATTACTATATTTTAGGGACAGTGTTAAGTGATTTGGCTAATATTATCTCACAACTCTACATTGAGTAGAGTAAGTGAGGCAAACAAATGTGAAGTGATTTTTCTCCAGGGTCACCCAGCTAGTAAGTGTCTGAAACTATATTTAAACTCAAGTCACCTTGACTACAGGCATGGTGCTCTACTTCAAGGCAGATTTCAGATACAAACCCAAGTGTTCTGGCTCCAAAGTCACAAAGAACATGACGATTTGGCAAATATTCTCTTGTTTCAGATTTTTATTCAGCATCCCTAGATTATGTTTTGATCTCTACACCTCTTGATATCTCTAGTTCCCCAAAAGTTTCCACTGGTGTCATCTCTTACAAAAGGTCTTTTGGTCTAGATGTCATTTAAGGTCCTCAGCTAGGTGGTAAAGTGAATAGGGTACTGAACCTGGAGTAAGGAAGATTCATCTTGTAATTTCAAAACTGGCCTCTGACATGTACTAGGTGTGTGACCCTGGGAGAGTCATTTAGCTCTATTTGTCTCAGTTTCTTCATCTATAAAATGAATTGGAGAAGGAAATGACAAACTTCACAAGTGTCTTTGCCAAGGAGACTCTGTAAAGGGTCAGGAAGATTTAGAAACAGTAGAACAACAAGGTCCTTTCCAGTTTTAAAATTGTGATCTTATGATATTACCTCCCTCAAAATTTAACCACGTGTTTATTTTGTATTTACCAACCTGTGTGCAGATTGAGAAATGTAACTTCAATGAAGGAAGAGGATTGTTTTGTTTTTGTATCCTCAGCACCTAGCAGGGTATATGGCATATAGAAGGTGCTTAATTAATGCTGAATTGTATTCAAGTCTAGATGCACATTTTTTGGCTAAATTATGTAGAAAGGAGGGTAATGAGAACTGGAAGCTATGACATATAAGGACTAGATGAAGGAAATAGTTTGACCTAGAAGAGAAAAACTGGGAATAGAGAGAAAGTTCTCATCAAATATTTGACATGCTATCCTTAAAGAGAAGAATTTGAATCTACTTGGTCCCAGAGAATAGAACAAGGAATTCTAGGCTAAAATAAGATTTTTCACATAAGAAGTGTCCTAACAAATAAAACTGACCAAAAGTGGAATGGATCACCTGAAGAAGGAAGAATATATGTGAAGTACTTGGCAGAACCTTAAATCACTATCTAAATATGAGCTATTATTTTATAATAATTAATTGTAATTAACAATAACAACAATAATAACAATAATTTCCCCATTATTAGAGGTCTTCAAAGAGAACCTGGAAGACCACTTGTTGGGGATATTTTAGGAAGGTTTTCTGATCAAGTTTGGGTTAGGTTTGGATAGCTAAATGTGCAGTGGATAAAGTGCTGGACATGAATTGATATGATTCATCTTCATGAGTTCAAATTTAGCCTCAGATACTTCCTAGCTGTGTGATCCTGGACAAGTCACTTAATGCTATTTCCCTTAGTTTCCTCATCTGTCAAATGAGCTGGAGAAGGAAATGGCAATTTCTAGTATATCTGGGGTTATGGAGAGGCAGATATGACCAAAAAAAAAAAAGATTGACCAACTGAATGGGTTAGATTCCTTGGTATGCTGGTAAATGTTTAGCAACTGACTTGTAAACTATGTATGCATGACATACTTTTAAATTGAAACTGCATTGTTCATATTTTCATCATCACTTAAGTCTAGACAATCAGCAAAAACAATCAATCAAGTCCTGATTTGTAGAGTTTACTGATTTTGGAAGTGTTAATGCTCATGTTAAAAGTTTTAACAATGGCTCTTGTTACAGCTGTTTCTAGCACACCCCTGGTTAAACTAGATGGCCTTTGAGATTCCATGATTATATATTCAGTGTCTGGGCAACCATCTGTTACCCAAAAAAGTCCTTTAGTACTTCCTCTGGCTAACTACTGTCATGCTCCGGTGAACACCATCTTTTTAGAGAAGTTAGTATTTTTCCAGTCAGCTCATCATTTTAAGGGGTGAAATGTTCATCCCACACTATTCCTGGGAACCATCCCCTCCCAAATTTAATTCAGTGAACATCTATTAATTGCTTACCAGAAGGGATCATTAAGTTATAGAATCTAAGGCTCTTAGGCTTGAAGGGACAAAAGGTTCTCCAAACTAGGCATTTCTGTTTCTTCAGCAGTTTGGTGAAGCCTATGGACTGACCCCTCTCAGATTAATGTTTTTAAATGCATAAAACAAAATACATAGACTTACAAAGGAAACCAATAATATTGAGCCAAAAATATAATTTCCCCCAACTAACTGCATGAACCGTTTTTTGAAATCTATTCATGGTCTGATTCCAAGTTAAGAACCTCAGATCTAGACCAAAGGAAAGGTAAATACTTTGCTCAGGTTCAAGTTAGTTGAGAACTAACCCAGATTAGGGTTCTTTTATACCAGAATGCCTCTCACTCTGTCCTAAGTGCAGTATGAAATACAAAAAAATATTTAAGGTAGATCAATGGTGCAGTGAATTAGAGTGCTGGACAGTATAGTCAAGAGGATTCATCTTCCTGAGTTCAAAACTAGCCTCAGATGCTTAATATTGTGTAACCTGGGTACCCTATTTACTTCAGTTTCCTCATCTGTCAAATAAATTGGAAAAATGATTTGGAAAAGGCAAACCTCTCCAGGACCTTTACCAAGAAAACTCCAAATGGGATCATAAATAATTAGATACAACTGAAAGTGACTGAATAACAAAACTCAATCCCAGAGAGTTTGCAGAAAAAGTTGGAGAGGTATTTTTCAATAAGTCCCGCATTTTTCTCAAAATGTGCATTTCCTTAAATGATACAGAGCATGACCCATTCATTCCTTCTCATTCAGTGCAGCTCTTTTCTATGCCTTCCCCAAAAGTCCCCACAGGGGATTCACATAATATGAAGAGTGACTTCCTTTAAATCTCTAAATATTTTTGTCAGAATCAATATAGCACATCAACCTATCACAAATGTAACTTACTGTTGGATGAGATAGTCATTAAACTCTATTGGCCTTTTCATGAAGACTGATTTAGATGATTTCTGCAGGAAATCATGAAAGTCCATATTTATGTCGAATATTTTATTTTCTGTCTTCTGTTTCAATAGCTTGTTTAAATAGATCAGTTTGGAGTTGTTTTAATTGATCATCACATTTCTAATTTTTATTCTTAAAATTCAGTGTTGATTTTGTTCTTTGTATCATCTCAACATAGATAACTGACTTGGAAGTTATTTCAATGAGAGTAATGAGTTACTTTTTTATCTGTTAATACAATCAGTTTCATATTTTATAATGTTAGTGTGGCCATATCCAACATCTTTTTTGAAGAATGTATTCATGACATTCATGTATGAGGCTTCTGTGTAGCCCATGCGTCTTTTACTTCTTTCATTTTTTTATTTTACCTCATGCTTTCCAATATATTTTTCACCATCACCCCCCATGCCTAACTTTTCAATAGTTACCAATCACTAATATGTTTACTTAATTTAGTCTCTTATCAAGATGTTCATAGAATTTCTCTTTCTTTTTATCTTCTATACAGTGGCCTTTTTTCTCATTTCCATTACATAATCAGCACTATAAAGTGAGATTACCAAATGTCCCATAAAATTATGTTTCTTCCTGCCTTTGGATGCATCATGAGACTAACCCTACCATCTGCCTTTCCAAGGAGAAGCTGTGAACCTTCCTTCTATTTAGGTACAATTTCTTTATATCTTCTGGCTTCATTGCAAGAATGCTAATATTGATACAACTTTGTTCTTCCAGCAATATGTTGACTCATTAGTCAATGGATAAGGATATCACATTTAGAGTGCCAGCAGTTACTAATGTTTGTAGATTATCTAAAAACCATATGATTCTTGGCACATCTACCATTTTTTCTGCTACCTTCCCAATGTCACTGTAGAAGAAAAGAGCTATATAAGATTGAGGGTAGGCTAATATATTCACCTAGTGACCAGTCTCCTGGTGAAGGCCCTCTTAACTAACTTAACTAACCTGATCTTTGGCCTATGCATGTACACATACACACACACACACACACACACACACACACACACACACACACACACACACACATCTACATTGTTGTTGTGCAGTCATTTCAGTCTATCTGACTCTCTGTGACCTCATTTTAGGTTTTTTTTGGTAAAGATATTATAGCATTTTGTCATTTCCTTCTCTAGCTCATTTTATAGATGAAGAACTAAGGCAAAGAGGATAAGATCCAGGTTCACAGCACTAGTAAGTATATGAGCCCAGATTTGAATTCAGAAAGATGATTCCATATTCAGCACTCTATCCACTGTGTCACCTAGTGCCAAATGAATCTATATAGATAAGAGATATGCACATATGTGTATGCATATAGATACATATATTAACACATAATATGTGCATATGTAGTATGTGTGCATGTTTATGCATTCATATATGTTGTTTGTACTTTATTTCAAAGAGGACCATTGATGTCATACAGTAATACCTTGACTTGTATGTGAATTGAAGTCATCAGTCTCATTCTCTCTCTGCCAGACCCGTTAAAGTTCAGTGAAAAAAACAAAAGTTAAGACAACTGGAGATGGACTTGAATGCAATGGATAACTTTGGCATGTTCAGTGTCTGACCAATCTCTAAATACTCCACAGTATCTATTTCAGCAGGCTTCATGGCTGTTGGAACAAACTGTTTCCATCTATGCATTCCACCAGAAGAAGTCTTCACATACTTGGGGTAGACATTCCTCTGACTCACCAACAAAGCTTGAGGTTTTCCAGTTCCTCTCAGCCTAGTTCAGCCCATCTGCAGAGATGGTTTTATTCTGGTGTGGCCACTATGCATGGTACAGCTTCTTGGAGCCACAGATGAGAGTTGGGTGAAGGTGAATACAAAAGGTTGATAAGCAGCCCTAAAAGAGGGCTCAGTCAACCTTCAAACCAGAGATGCTAGTTCTCTCTGTCCAATCATATTTTTTTAGGTAATCAGGATTAAGTTACTTGCCCAGAATCCCACAGCTAATAAGTATCAAGTATCTGAGTCTAGATTTGAGCTCAGTTCCTCCTTACTACGGGGCTGGTGCTTTGTCCTTAGCTGCCCCTTCTAGGTCTCTCTGAATACCACACACCACATATACACTTCATACTCACACAAAAAAGATAAATACACCAGGTTATAGTTATTGAGTGCTCAATGAATAACACAGAAAGTGTTGCAATGAGATGATCACATTGGACTGGATTAGTCAGAGAAGGTTTCAGGACAAAGTGGAACTTGAATCAGAGCTAAAAGACAAACTAACTTAAGACTTCAGTTCCTAGTTTCATGGCACTAAGAGAAGTTTAATGATGTCGAACTAAGAATGTTGACTTAGAGTCATAAAATCTGGGTTTAAGTCCTGATTCTGATATTTACTAGATGGGTGTCTCTGTACAAGTCATTTTCACCTTTATAAGCCTTATTTTCTCCATCTATAAAATTTAAAAAGTTGAACTAGCTAAGTCCAAAGGTCCATCTCAGATCTAAATCTTATGATCCTGAATCATCTAATCTTTCCAAATTCAGTTTCCTCATTTGTAAAACAAGAATAATAATGTGTACAGGATACTTTACAGGGCTGATGTGGGGAAAGTATATTAGAAATTGAAGTGCTGTAGCTAAAGAAGTGAGCTACTTTCTTATTGGTGTTCTCCAAACATATTACAAAACTCATTTTGTAAAATAAACATTAGTGAGTTGGTTGCAATCTGGTCACCTTATAGATTGTGATAAACACACAAGCCACACCCTGTGAGATGCTCCAGGCTCATGTATACTCATACACCCACACTTTATGACTCACACTTCACAATCTCCTTCTCAAAGCCAAGGCTCTCTAGAAACCTGGGACTAAGCCAAATTTTATCATCTAGACAAAACCTTCAGGGTGAATTTGATAACTTCTCAGTATTCTATACAACTCTCCTAAACTCTATTCTCTACCAATCAATGATATAAAAGTTCTGACCTTAACAGTAGCAACTGCTATTTCTATAAAGCCCTACTTCTATATATATTTCTGTCCATACGATCCTACACCAAACAATGATATAAAAGTTCTGCCTTATAATAACAGAAACTGGCATTTCTCTAAGGCTTGATAGTATAGAAAGTGTTTTCCTCAAGGTACCAACTCACCACTATCAGATTCATAAAAATGAGAGGAGAAAATGACAAATGTTGGAGGAGATGTGGAAAAATTGGGACACTAATACACTGTGGTTGGAACTGTGAATTGATCCTACTGTTTTGAAGAGCAATGTGGAATTATTCCCAAAGAGTTATAAAATATACTCTTTAACCCAGCAGTTAGAGCCATATTGGTCACCATAATCCAAAGTGATTAGGGAAAAAGGGAAGAATGTATATGTACTAAAATGTTTATAATAGCTCCCTTTGTGATGGTAAACAATTAGAAATTGGGGAGTGGCTAAACAAATTGTGGAATGTGATTGTGATGGAATATTACTATGCTATAAGAAATGATGAACAAGTTGAATTTAGAAAAACATGGAAATTCTTGCATGAACTAATAAGCAATGAAACTAGCAGATACAAGAGAATGTTGTATACGGTAACAGCAATATTGTTTGAAGAACAACTGTGAACAACTAAGTTATATTCAATATTACAAATTCTCAACATCAACTACCCAAGGACCTATGAAGGAAGATGCCATCTCTAAAGAAAGGACTGATAAAAAGGAATATGTATAGTATGGTTTTACATATATACATATATATATATATATATATATATATATATATATATATATATATATATATATATTGAGGGCCAGCTCCTGGGAGTGATTTACACATATCCTTGGTCACCTTTTCCATCAGAGATATGTATGTATTCTTGCTCATTAAATAGATTTGTTGGCCCTCCAGTGAACCCTGACCTCGAACAATCTGTGGCTCCAGAGGTGGTTGTAAAAGATTTCTGATAAAGAAGTATGCAGATTTCTAAGAATAAATGTAAATTTACCCAGCAAATTGTGAAACTAGGTCTCTTCTAACTAGTCATTCCTGAGATAAGTTTTTGTTATAAAAAGTCTGAGTTTCCAAAAGTAAACCAGTAGAGTTTGTATCACAACCTTGCATGTACATCTCTATTTGACCTGACTCTCACAAGTCAATGCTCAGACACACACACACACACACACACACACACACACACACACACACACACACACAGACGTGGGGTGAGGAGAGAGGGAGAAAAAAGAAAAAACTCGGAAGTACAGAATTGAAGGATAATTTTAAAAAACAATGTGTAGTATTTATTACATGGTTTTTTAAAAAGTAAACAATGTGATTTGGAGATTTCATGGTTTCATATGGAATCCTCTTTTGTTGTACTATGGACACGAAAATGGGGTGAGGTTTTTTTTTAATCTTCTGAATGTAAGTCACAATGAATAAAAAGTCTTTTAAAAATTTCAAAAAGAGGAGCAGCTAGGTGGCGCAGTGGATAAAGCACCGGCCCTGGAGTCAGGAGTCCCTGGGTTCAAATCCAACCTCAGATACTTAATAATTACCTAGCTATGTGGCCTTGGGCAAGCCACATAACCCCATTGCCTTGCAAAAAAAACCCTAAAAAACAAAAGAAAGGAAAAAATGGGCCCTATGAAGTAAGTAGTACAACTAATTACCTTTACCCCAGTTTTACAGGACAGCAAACTGAGGTTCATAAAAGCACAGCTAGACATGGAAAATCTGAGATTTGAACCCAGATATCTTACCTCGAAAGTCAAGACATTCTGACTCTACTTAAGATTCTGGAAATCTGTGTAGAATCATCTCACAAATTCTTAAACTAATTTCAGGGACTCACATATGAAGTCTAAGTCTTCCAATGGTATCACAGAATAGTGAAAGGTAGCCTGGATTAGGAATCAGGCAAGACTTGAGTTCCAATCTCCACTCTGACTGGTTTGCACTCTCTTCACTCCTTTGACTCAATTTCTTCATTCATAAAATGGAGGTAATAATATTGTAATACCTATTTCATAGGGTCATTGTAAGCAACACACTTTGTAAATCTTCAAGTTCTATAGAAATATATTCTATTACTAATGAAGTTGCTAAGAATTTACCCCCAAATGCATCACAAAGTATTTAGGTGGGATCAGCATGCTATTATATCAGTACCATGAATGTTTCTGACCATGGGTTACTAAGACCAAAGAACTAATCACTTAATTGGCAAATATCCAGTGATAAACCTGTCATACTAAGTTAGGTTATTCTCAAATAATAGATACAGCCTGTTTTAGGAACCATACCCAAAGCCATGTAAGATTAGAAAGATCAGCATTTGTTCTCAGCTGACATAGACTTCTAACATTTATAGTCCATGAAAATATTGGTGAAATGTCAATTTAGGGCAATCAAAATCATGATAGCTTTAAGGTTAGACAATAATCTTGGTTTTGAATTGTGTCTCTACACTTATTAATTAACTGTGTGACCTTGGGCAGATAGTCTTGCCTCTTTGGAATCACATAATGTTAGAGCTGAATAGGATTTAGAAATACAGAATCTTAGAATATATCATTCAACCAAAAAAGATATTAAACTGTTTTCCAGAAACTTCATCCTATAGGTATAAGAGGAAGCAATATGCATACAAAGCATATACAAACATATGCAAGCCACTGGGTGGTGCTAGAGCATGGGACTTGAACTCAAGTTACTTAACTACTCTAATTTATTCATCTGTAAAATGGGAATGATAAAAGTACTTATTTCCTAGGGTGTCATGTAAATAAAATGATATAATATTTGTAAAGCATTCACAAACCTTAAAATGCAATATAAACACTAGATACTATTATTATACTAGCAAAAAAGAGTGGGAAGGCACAACAGAACAAGGGTTAGAATACAGAATGTTGGAATAGGAAAGGACTTTAGAACTTAGAATGTTAGAACTGGAAAATACTTTAGTGATCATATAGTTCAATCCCTTCATCTGATAGAGAAAGAAACTTAAGACTGAGGCGGGCAATGATATACCTAGGTTCCACAACCAATTAGCAGAGAGGAATGTACGTACATAAAGTGTTCTGTAAACCATAAAGTATTCCCTCATCATCAGTATTTCATCTGCAACCCACTGAAGATTTCCCCAGCATCTCACTGGTGTGTCAATCAGTGTCTTCCCCCCCCCCCCCCCCCGCAGTTCCCCCACTGTTAACTTTGTGACCAGGAAATTCAGAAAAGTATTTAGCTAATCTTCAGTATATACAATTTGAATCATCAACATTCAGAATAACTAAGTCTAAAAAGTTCTGAACAACCTGGAAAATTCCTTTCACTCCCAAACAAACGCTTTCCAAGGCCAAATAGTGCCTCATGACTAGACATGGAACAGTGTTTCATCTGATGAGAAGATTCCAGAGACAGGAGTACATTTCTCTCCAATGTTCATGCCTCAGGCTCTTGTGGTTTAGTGCACAAATGAAGTCCTGTCCCAAGCTTAATTTGGTAAATATCACTGAAATTCAGGAGGGCAAGAGACAGCCAGATTTCAACATGAGTCAACCAAATAAGGTGTGGTGCCAGAGAGCTTGGGATAGATTCCTTAATTTCCCCAAAATATAATGTTCATCTAGAAAAATAAGAGCCTGTATATTTACAGGCAACTCCCTCATTCTCTTAACCAGGGTTTTTCAAGCTATATTCATAAGACAGAAAATAATTAAATCTAAAAATATCTCAGAATATTAGAATAAGAAGGCACTTTATAGATCATCTTTTCCAAACCCCAAAATATACAGATCAAGAAACCGAGACTCAATCACATAGTTTTTAGTGACTGAATTGTGACTTGAACCCAGTTATGCCTTTCAGTTCAGTCTCTTGCCAGGCTGCCAGGCTGCCTCCAGTGAAACTAGGATGAGAGACAGTGCCTGGTGATACTTAAAGTTGAGCTATGTATGCTTCTAATGTTTTTATAAAATTAATTTAAAATGTATGAGGATATGGTGGAGTGATTTAATCTATTTCCTTTCTTTTGTTGTGTCTCCAGATTCAACATTTTCAACCCTACTTTGGACAGCCAGAGTTGTTTCAAAGTAGCAGTGTGGAATGTTGGAAATAGCATTAATTCTGGAGTATCATGACATGGGTTCACATCTCTTTTTTTTAAGGTTTTTGCAAGGCAAATGGGGTTAAGTGGCTTGTCCAAGGCCACACAGCTAGGTAATTATTAAGTGTCTGAGGCCAGATTCACATCTCTTCTCACATACCTACTACCTATGTGAACATTGTCAAGTTTTTGTCCTCCCTGGACTTTCATCTGTAAAATGAGTGAGGTAGGCCAGATGACTTCTGAGAATCTTCCCAACTTTAGATCTATGATCATCTGATTAGAAATATGCTCACAGAATCTCAATCAGAAATCATCCAGTCCCCACCCTGCCGATTACAAGTCCTTTTTATAGAAACCTTCTATTTCCCCAGGGAGACCATTCTACCTTCTGACAGCTCTAATTGTTAGGAAGAGTTTAAATGTGCCTTTCTGCATTACTCCTTTTGCTGCTGTCAGGGGCCAAGAAGAGCAAATGTAATCCTTCTTCCACATCATAGTTCTTCAAATACTCAAAGATGGTATATCATGAGCCATCCTTGTTTTCCCAAGGCCAAATATATCTAAATATATAATCTACCTACAGACAAAAAGTATATTTCATTTTTCAGTCATTTTCAGTTGTGACCAGTTCATGACCCAATTTGGTCTTTTCTTGGCAGAGATTCTGAAGTAGTTTGCCATTTCCTTCTCCAGTTCATTTTATAGATGAGGAAACTGAGGCCAACAGGGTTAATTGACTTGCCCAGGTCACACAACTGGGACATATCTGAGGTCAAATCTGAACTAAGATCCTCCTAACACCAAGCCCAGATCTCTATCTACTGTGTCACTTAATTACTCATTTTTTAGTCCACTGCAAAGATATTAATATCATTAGGACCCTCTTCTCTGTAATAGTACTTTGATTTATCCAATTAGAATCCTTGGATCCAAGGATGTACTGAATCTTGCTCTTTCCAGTCTAGGAGAGATGGTTGTTCAATTTTGAGTGTTAGCATTTATACTTCAGAATTTGGCAAATGTCATAAATCAAGGCTTGTTTGATTGCTTTGTTGATTGTCTGTACTTAAGAAAGTGATGAAGAAAATGTGAAAAATGCAGATTAAAATTTTAGGTAAATCTCATGTACATTTTATCTCCTCCTTCCCACTGCCACTCCACCAGGCCAGTTGTTGAACATTTATCAGCAAATTCTCTCTTGAATCTGGGAGCTAGAGGAGATCTCAGTATCTACAGTTTCAGAACTGACATGGAATGTTAGATTTAGAAGGGTCTTTAAATATCATCTAGTTCATTCCCCTAGATATCTAGACATCTCCCCTTCCCCCAGTGTTCTTTCTGCAACACACACTCTTGCTTTGCTGCTTCCCTTTCTCCCTTTGGTGATCAAGGCCACCTGTTTTTGTCCTTATTTCAAGTTATCAGGAATCTAAAGAGCTCTTGGGATTTTTTTGTCCACAACAGGGAGATACAAATCTAAATTAGGAGTGAATGAATCAGTAGGAAACCATCTGAAGGGGGGGGGGGAACTAGAGAAAGAAAAAAAAGAGGCAACATATGGGTTTGATAAATATTTCTACAAAAACCATTTTATAGTTAAGATGCAAAACAATGTGCTGTCTATATTCTAGAGTTACTATATCATCATTAACCTTTCACTAGAAATAGGAGGCCTCTATCTGATTCCTGAACTGATGCAAGAAGAAAACTAGAGAGTTGGGCATTTGAACAGTTTTTGGGAAGTGAGCTCACTTTCAAACTCCTCAAAACTGAAAAATGCTTAGAGCTTCCCTACCTCCCAAGCTGAGAGTAGCCTAAATCTGATACCAAAGGAGCCAGGGGCTGGATGGAGTTTGAGCTAAGGAATGTAAGACGTACAGAGAGCAGACAAAGGACTTTACACATAGAACCAGAGTGACACCTGAACTTGTCCAAGGTAGCTCTGTAGATCAGTACTTTAACAAAAAGAAGCCACATTTCTAGAAAATTTTTAGATTTCCAAAGCACAGGGTTAATTGAAATCTAAAACTAGTGAGACAAGTATTAAAATTTCCATATTGAAGATATGGAAATGAGCCTAACAGATCCTACCTGGATTGCCCAGGGTCAAGCATCTAGAAAATATTAGAATCAAGATCAGAATTAGATCCAGATCTGATACTCTTTATACCATTAGGCCTACATCCAAGTTCCTTGACTTTGCTATTAAACATTGTATTCTTCTGACACATTACTGAACCCCTGTTTTTCATTCTTATTTGCATAGATTCTTATACCATTCAGAGAAGTTAGGTGACATATAGAGAATGCCAGGTCTGGATTCAGTAAGACCCATCTTTCTGTGTTAAAATCTAGCCTTAAGAAACTTACTGGCAGTGTGACTTTGAACAAGTAACTTAACCCTCTTGGTCTCAGTTTCCTTTTCTGTAAAATGAACTAAAGAAGGAAATGGCAAACCAGTTCAGTATCTTTGCCTAGACAATTCCAAATGAGGTCACAAAGAGCTGAATATGACTGAAATGAGTGAAAAACATTATTAAGGGTTTGAGTTAAACCCCACTTGGTCAACAGAGTGTAATTAGCTAATAAGTCTCCAGCCACCAAATCTGAATCACTAGTGGAGCTCAAAGACCTAGCAAAGATCAAGCCTATGGACACCAACAGCTCCAACTCAATCCTAATCTCTAACTAATTCTTCCCATCAGTTTCTTGATGCAATGTCATATTTATGGCATCCTGAGATTCCCAAAAAGGAGAGAAAGATAGCTGCCAGCAGCACGCTCCCTCATCCCCACCAGTATGTCTGCTCATGGACTTTCAGATCACAGCCTACTCTCTGTATCAACATCTTCCTCCCCCATGCCCAGACCAGCTGCCATCCCAGGATCTACCCACTTTGAGAAAAAGTAATCTCATCAGAAAGACTAGATATTCTTTCTTCCCCACCCCCACTACATCCCACCTCCCACTGTTGTTGCTTCTAATATGGGCCAAGCTGCTTTCTGTAAACCAGATGCCACTGTTCAGGGAAGCAGACTGTTCCAGAGGTAAGAGTATTAGACACGATGTACAGTCCTGCCTCCACCACTTATTAGCTATGGGAAAGTCACTTCCTCTGTCCGACCTCAGTTTTCTTATTTGTAAAATGAGGGTAACACTATAAGGATCCAATCAGATAATGGATGTGGGGAAAAAAAGCTTTGTGTGAACTATTGTTGTTATTAAAATAGGCAGTAGAGAGGGCTCAATTCATTTGCATTTTCCCTTTATGTAAATAATAATATCTGCTTGTCTTTAAGATGAAATTTGTTACTGTAAAAAAAGAATACTATAACCCAACCTGTTGGCTCCAACCACCCACTACAGTCTGAGGATGAGGACTTGCCTTCTTTTTCTAATTATAGCATTAACTTCAAGAGCTGGAATCTTTCCTAGAAAATCAAGACTTGCTTTTAAATGTGGTTTACTGATGAGGAGTGATTTAGTGAAATGAAATACCTCGTCTTTAAGTCTCTCTAATTGTTGGGTAGGCATAGCCTGAATTAGAATACTAGAATGTCAGAATCAATCTGAGAGATCATCTAGAGTAACCCCCTCATTATTCAGAAAAGGAAACTGAGGCTTAGAAGGGGAAGGAAAGTGAAAGGTCATACAGTAAATCAGAGTAAGGAAAAATTAGTTACATGACCTTCGATGTCTCAACATCCCTGGGTCTCAGTTAATGGAAGTAATAGTAATTGCCTTGCCAGGAGTTGTTTAAAATGTCATGGGAGGGAGCAGCTTAGGTGGTGAAGTTACTCAAACACTAGCCTTGGATTCAGGAGGTCCTGAGTTCAGATATGGTTTCAAATACTAGCTGTGTGACCCTGAGCAAGTCAACCTCAATTGTCTCCCAAAACCAAAAAAAAAAAAAATGAAAAATGAAAAAAGTTACAGGAGTAAGTATGGTTCTAAGGAAAAAAGCTAGACTTAAGATGTAAAAATAACTGATCTCAGTTCTTTCACTTTATTATGTGACTTTGGACAAATCATTTTCCCTTCTAGACTTTTCCTTTCTGCACTGTTAGAAAGGACAACATTAATACTCACCTTACCTATTTAACTGGGCTTTTTGTGAAGATCAGATGAGATAATGCATCAGAAAGTGCTCAGTATCTGTAATGAGCTATGTAAATGTAAGCTATTATTATCACTTTACTGGATTTCCTCATCCCATTAAGTAATTGCCACTGTGGATCACTGCCTCAGGTCACATCCCAAGAGGGTTGCAATGATTCCTGCCAACGTTTCATTTTCTGCTTTGCAAAGTGCTCAAAGTATTGTCACAGCAGCCCTGGAGCCCCCAAGCTCTGTACTTTGTTCATGAAGAAATCCTATAGGGCTTGTTCTCTAAAGCATGAATGAGTTTAATGTAATCTCTGTTGTACAGCATTCTCAGCAAAATAGTACTAGGTCCTCTGGAAGGAGCTTTGCTCCTACTGTCCGTCAATCAATCTCATCTGTCCCTTCCAGAATGTGTCTAGCAAGTACTTCAAACAGCTCCCCAGACCAGGGTTCCACAAATACTGGGTGTCACAGAACCCAACCATTGTGGAGGACTGAAATAAGGGAAGAACAGATGGTTACTTACTCTTTTAAAGAGTTTAAAATCTAGTTGGGGAGACAAGAAAAACACAGTTGAGGGCTAGATGGCATTTAGTGTCTGAAATGGTGAAGTTGAAGTCAAAGAAGACTATGAGTTCAAATTCAGATTCAGGCATTTACCAACCATATGAAATTGAGTAATATCCCTTACCTCCTCAGTAGTGCTTTGTAAACTTTTAAATTCTTTATAACTCTAGATATTATTAGTAGTATTAGGGATACCATAAGCAATAAGACTACTTCCTTAAAAAACCAGACCAGAATTTATACAATGAAAATACACCCTTTAAAAATAATACTATTGGGGATCTCCACAGTCATTCCTTTGTTCAAACCATGATTAAAAAGAGAGAGGGGATGGGGAAGGTAGTGTGATATAGTGAAAAAAATGCTGAAGTGGAAGGCCTGTGTATTAGTCCCATCTTGGCTATTAATATTTGTAACAATGGAAAATCACCTTTCTTCCATGAACCCAAGCCTCTATATGATGGGAAGGACTATTTGTAATGTAAATGAAGGTTACTCTATAGGAATAAAAGACAAATGATCAGATTTCAGATAAATATGGGAGGGTTTGTATGAACTGGTGCAAAGTTAAGAAAAAAACTAAAAAAAACACACATTGACTACCACCATGTAAATAAAAAAAAAATCACCAAGAGGAAACAGAATGCTGATTAACTAGAAACACAAAAATAGTGCCAGAGAACAAATAATGGAGCATAACTCCTTCCTCTAAGCAGAAGGACCAGGGTCTACCAAGGCAGAATGTCACCTATGTTGTCAGATTTGACCTCATTGTAGCAATTTTTCTTTGCTTCACTGTTTTCCTTTGTGTAGTCCAAGTTAAACTGGTTCATAGAGGTTATTCACTTGACCGTGCTCAAGGTTGCCCTTCCTGGTTCTGACCACTTATGCTTTAGAGCCTATTTCTAACCATGGAGTGATTCACTGTGGAAAAGACCGTGCATTTTGATATGGCATGCCAAACTTTGAGAAGTCAATTAATCTTCCCCTGCTCAGTACTTCTTTCTGTGCAAATTAAAATGACTGATAGCTTCCTGCTTTGACCCTGCAGGTGATATCATGCAAACCAGAGGTTTCCAGTGAAGGGTAGGAATGGGTCAATCCTTTACAACCCTCCCCAACAATATAACAACCTTGTCCACATGACACCAGGGGGCATCGGGGCTTAAGTAAGTGAACTCGTGTCTGGACCTTTCATTCCTTTTCCTCTTTTGTGTTTATTCATGATTTCAGTTCAACAGGTAGCTATCCAGAGATGACTGTGTCCAGGCTTGAAAACAACCTTGTGAATTTAAGAGGACAAAAAGTCTTGATTTCCTTCAAGTTTAAATTGCAAGACAGCAAAAGGAGATGTTCCTAGAGAAATAGTAACTGAAAAGATACTTGGTACAAGTCTGACTTGCCTAATAGCAAACATATTCCAAGAGCTGTTTGAGAGTGTAGGGTCAAAGTTAAATATAAAATGCCTAATTAGCAGTCCTTCAAATTCCTCCATAGTCTAATGAAGTTTAAGACTCAACATCCCAGAAAACTGTAATAGTAGTTATAAGCTAAATTACTTAATCCAATTTATGTTTGACATTTCCATTGTTTGTAGGAATAAATTACCCATCCCATACTTGATTCATATTTTACACTGAGTACCTTTATACTTCCTCCTTTTGGAGGAAATGCTGGATGTTAGTAATAGCTTGAACCATAAGTAAATTTGTCCCCAGGGCATTGAAATAGTGGATTAATAAGCAAAAGTATGTGAGGAAAAGGAGTCCAACCCCTCTGATTAGGAGACCAAGTTCCTCAGAACCGAACTTTCTCCAATCTTCATCTCTAGTACAGAGCAGGGAGTGGGTATAGTACTCAGCCTTTGTAGGCTTATCACCAGTTCCTTTATATAAGGAAACATTTAGTCATCAACCTGATGGGGTAAAGGGGTACTTTATTTTCAGAAACTTGGATATAAAAACAAAAGGTGTCAATAAATTTTTTAAAATAAATCGATTAAATGAAAGTATGAGCTGGCATACAATGATCTCTAAGGTGAGTTGGCCAGTCAATAAACATCTAAAGTTCTTATATATTGGGGGCAGCTAGACCGGCCCTGGAGTCTGGAGTACCTGGGTTCAAATCCAGTCTCAGACACTTAATAATTACCTAGCTGTGTGGCCTTGGGCAAGCCACTTAACCCCGTTTGCCTTACCAAAAAAAAAAACCTAAAAAAAATAAAAATAAAGTTCTTATATATTTCAAGCCTTTTCTAAGTGCTAGGGATAAAAAGAAAGGCAGAAATTATCTGACTCCAAAGAAGCTTTCATTCTAATAAAGGAAACAAAATGAAAAACTAAACAAAAATAAGCACAAAAGAAAAATACAAACCCAGTTACATACAAGATTCAGAGTAATTGAGAGGTAATCTGAGAGAGGAAAGATCTGTAGTTGAGGAGAAGGTCCCTTTGGTTTTCCATTTCTGTAACTATATATTCTAAGGATCTGTATTCTAAGGTCCCTTCCACTCCTAATATTCTATGTTATAGGATTCTTTCCATATCTAACATTCTATGTTCAACATTTACTTCTTGCCAATATTCTATAAGTTTAAGAAAACTGAAGCTTTTAGCATGCCATCTCTTTTCAGGACCTGCTATAGAAATTCCAGGAGTGGTTTTTTTTTTTTAACCATATTGGCCACAGGCTCAGCTTAGTTATGAAGCTCAGGCAGAAAGGACTAGGGATTTGTCAGTTTAGGATAACTACTCATCTCAGAAGTCTAATTCACTTAGAACAATGGGCAAAAAAAAATCAGAAAAATATATTCTATGTTTGTAAACATCAACCACTTGAAGCCAGGTAATGTTGGGCATTTCAGTTTAGCAAAATAACCACCAAGAAGTGGTTCCAAATTGATATTATAATAGTCTTATGAGTTCAGCACTAGAAAAAGAATTGCTGCATTGAAATAAAAGAACCATGGAATATTAAGACTGGTAAGGATCTTAAAGAACATCTAATCTGGAACAGCTAGGTGGCGCAGTGGATAGAGCACCGGCCCTGGAGTCAGAAAGACCTGAGTTCAAATCCTATCTCAGACCTTAATAATTATCTAGCTGTGTGACCTTGGGCAAGTCACTTAACCTCATTGCCTCACCAAAAAAATAAATTAAAAAAAACTAACTAATCCCCTTCTTTGACTGACTAAGAAACTGATGGGGACAAGAGAAAAAAAATGACTTAGTCTTGCAGTCAATCAGCAATTTGAAGAAAGAGTCAGGACTAGAATCTAGGTTATATTGATTTCTGGTGCTCTTCACAGTCTCTAACTACTTAATTGCAACTATAGTCATGTAGATTCTGCAATTTCCCATCCCTGTTTCTCAATGTAACTCACATTGTTGAAACGAAGTTGCTTCTATGCATTCCCCAAGGGGATTTCTGGTGTGAATGACTCAGCTTAGTTATCTACATTAGTTAACAGGATAATTGTACTTCTGTATCTTTAAAAGGCAGATATGGAATTGTAGAAAGGCCACAGTATAGGAAGTTAAAAGACTAGAGTACCTCTGTTATTTTCCAGTCATATGATCTTCTAAACCTCCATTTACAGATATGTAAAATAGAGCACTATCTATCTCAAAGGATAGTTGTGATGACTAAATAAATAAATGACATAAAGCATTTAATAAACCCTGAAGTACTATATAAATTTTAGCAATTTTATGGACCCAATAACATTCTACATGCTAGTTGTCCAGAGACTAGTCTAAGTTTGGAAGGACTTATCACCTGTTTCAGGGTGATGAATTTTTGGCCATGATAACTCTCAAAGACTATCCACTAAGGTGAAGAAGGTTTACAATTTGTGTTGGTGGAATTAATATCTATCGTGACAAAATTATAGATCCTTTTAAAATTCATTAAAATCTATTACAGTAATGACCTTCCATGTGCATTATAAAAAGGCAGTATTGTGTTCAGAAAAGAGCATTGGCTTGGAAGTGTAGACAACTTGATTCCACTATACGACCTTATTGTAATAGAATGTATCTACCATGTCAGATATAGAAAAAACCTTTAGATTTAAAATTGTTAAACTGGAAAAGATCTTAGAATAAGTACTTTTAGACCTAGAAGGGACTTTAGAACATAGAATGTAGAGCTGAAAAGGACTCAAGATATTATCTACCTCATATTAAAGAAAAACCAAAGGGATAGTTAGGTGGCACAATGGGTAGAGCACAGGCCTGGAGTCAGGAGTACCTGAGTTCAAATCCAGCCTCAGACATTTAATAAGTACCCAGCTACGTGACCTTGGGCTTGTTATATAACCCTATTGCCTTGCAAAAACAACAACAACAAAACCATACTTTTACATTCTGTTCTGTATAATTGTAATAACCAATTCACACTCAAAATAGAGACATAAGAATGTATTTTCCCCACTTTTTCGGTTGAAATGGGAAACTATGGGTAGAGAACTGTACATATTATTTAATTTGGTTGACGTACTACTCAGTTTGGTTTAATTGCTTCTTTCCCCTCCTCCCCCTTTTTTTTCTTTCTTTGTTATAAGCAATGTAAACTCTTTGACAATAAAAACTGTAATATTTATTTTTGACTGTTTCCCTAATACCTAGCACATCATTGAGAACATATCAAGCACTTTAAAATACTTGCTAATTGACTAAAGGGATAGCTCTATTGAGAAATAAACATGATGCAAAAATAATATTTTAAAAATCTTAATAATTCTATATTCAATGCTTCCTTCCAACTCCAATATGTCATATTATGGTATTTTTTGACTAGAGTTCCTTCCAGCTCTAACATTCTATAACTCCCAATTTTTACAAAAGACAAAACTCGGATTTATAGAGGTAAAGTGACTGCATAGAAATGAGAGAACATTTCATTAAATTTTCCTCTTATGTAATAGAGGAACACCAACTACTGGATTTAGCAGTATACACAAGTGTTTGGTGTGAAGTATTCAGTTGCCTTCTATGTGGACTCAGGCCAAAGCCCTTTACAATCCACTTCCTTTGATGTCTTTCCTTTCTAAGTAGAGATGTGAAACCCCAAAAGAAGAGAAGTAATACCACAAAGGGGGTACCTTGCATGCCAAGAGTAGACTGTCTAACCAGAGTACTGACTAAATGGTGACCTCAGAAACCACACCCAACACTAAAATGATGGGCAGATTCTGTATTAAAAGGCAGAATATATATTTTTATTTAACTTCCACCAGCTGCCTAAATACTGGTTTCCCTCCCTAAGTCCCTATTTCATTCTTTTCCCTTAAAATTCAGTATTTAAAGAAATCCCTGCTCTGGGTTCCAGACCGAACTTTACTTCTGCAACATTCTCTTCTGTAGAAACAGCCAGTCTGATAAAACATCACAATGACCACTGAGTTTTCTAAAGAATTTCTTTTTAAAGTTTCTAGATGTCATATAAAATTTCTTTAACAAATTGACACTAAGCAGTTCTCAGGGTCTTAATTTGCTAATATAACAAATGAGAGAATGAGACTAGATGGCTTCTATGATCCTATTCTGTTTTAAAAGTAAAGATTCTAATAGACTAGGTTTTAGTTTTCCTCTGCTTTGACATTCTATGCTTTAATGTTGCTTCCTGCTCTGATATTCTATGATTCTATGATTCTTCTGTGCCAGCTCTTCAAACTAAGCTGGATGACTCATAATCCTACCCCTTCTTTGTCCTCCTCCTCCGTAGGAAAATTGTGCTACAGCTTCTACTGTGGTTGCTGTTTCCAGTGAATATATCCATGTATTCAGACAATAAAATCAAAGCTTCAGAAAGAAAAATAGCAAACCAAAAGCAAAGAACTTGGTGGAGTTTGAAAATGTTCTCTCTGAACTGGTAAGCTTATTTTCATAAAATGTATCAACCATTCTCTATCTCAATAAAATAAGCACTTAGAAGCCTATTTTGGGGTTAGAATATTAAAGTTCCATAGCTCCAAAGTTTGTAAACATTAACAAATGATAGAGTACTGGAAAGAACATCAAATTGAGAGTCAGAAATTTTACTCTGAGCTCATTCACTAACTCATTTGAGTAAGTTGTCTCATTTTTCTCTTCTTCATAATGAAAGCATCAGATTTGATGATCTCTAAAGCACCTTCCATTTCCAATATTCTATACCGTATACTAATTTTCCTTCCAGAATTAACATTCTTTATTCTAAGATCCTAGGTAATAATACTATTCTGTGTTCTAGGTCCTTTTCAGTTCTGTCATTCTAGGTTCTAAATTCCCTCCCAGCACTATCACACTATGATTCTAAGACACAATGATTTTAAAATAAAAAGTAGTTCCTTTTAAAAAATTGTCATGTGTATATTTTTTCATAGGTAAACATGTTTACCAAAATCTTTAATCTTCTGCCATAATTGGTTTTAATAGATACCCTTAGTTTTAACAGAAACGCTAATCCATCTACCAAGCTTCATTACTGGTTTTACTAAAAAAAAAAAAAAAAAAATTTTAAAGATGAACATGTGGAATGAAAGGGGGAGATGTATTCTATTATACATATTTCATCCAGATGCCAACCCAAGCTAGGCTAAACTATTTCCAGTTTCCCTGGCATGTATAAATAGCAGTCTGAGAAAGAAGAAACTTGTTGCAAAGAAATGAGACTGGTCATCACCATATTCCCGAGAGACTCTCCCAGTATTCTATCGGAAAAACATCTCCATAAAACTCTCCCAACTTGGTCTGTCAAAGGCTCAAAAATATGTCCTCAATTGGACAGTTTAGCCAATAATCGAATGAGAGATCTCCAGAAATAGAATAAAAACATATCAAGCAATTAACTAATGGCATCACTATCCCTGTTGCCAGCAAATGATGCTTTAAAATGATAGTTTTAAAGCTAAGGAAATTTAGGTCAAAGAATGTTCAGAACAGGGGCGGCTAGGTGGCGCAGTGGATAAAGCACCGGACCTGGAGTCAGGAGTACCTGGGTTCAAATCCGGTGTCAGACACTTAATAATTACCTAGGTGTGTGGTCTTGGGCAAGCCACTTAACCCCATTTGCCTTGCAAAAACTAAAAAAAAAAAAAAAAAAAAAAAAAAAAAGAATGTTCAGAACTGAAGAAATCCAACACCCAAATTTTACAGATGAGAAAAAACTCAAGTTCAGAAAGGGAAAGTGACTTGACCAATCTCATAGAACTAATTAGTGGCAGAGGAACAATCAGACCTTAGGTCTCCAGATTCCTAGGCTAGTATTCCCTCCACTAGAATATTCTGCATCTAACTTGCTCTAATTCTATGACCAGAGGAACGGGTGCTATGTAAATTATCATCAAAATAATCTCCAGAGGCTAATTTTTCCTAAGATAATTTTCAGGTGAACTTTAATATGGGTGTTTTACAGTCTGCATAAGGCGGGGGGGGGGGGGGGGGGGGGGAAATAGTTATTAAAAACAACCCTCTTCCTCCAAGAAAAGACATTTTAAATAAAAGTCTGGAGCACTGATCAGGTAAGAACTTAAAGTGTATTCACTCACAATTTTTCCCTCTCTTCCCTTCACCGGAAATATTAGAGGTCTTGAAACTAATGGTACATGAGGGGCAGCTAGGTGACACAGTGGATAAAGCACCGGCCCTGGAGTCAGGAGGACCTGGGTTCAAATGCGGTCTCAGACACTTAATAATTACCTAGCTGTGTGACCTTGGGCAAGCCACTTAACCCCGTTTGACTTGCAAAAACTAAAAAGAAAAAGAAAAAAAAAAGAAACTAATGCTACATGAATCTCATTTACCTAAAGGGAGTGAGTAGTAATAAAGTTTTAGAATGATTGTGTCTTTATCCCTTTTGAAGAATGTTTATACTCCCATTTAGGCCACCAAATCAGTCTTGACCCTATCTGTGTTGACTGGAGCGAAGTTAAGTGGCTCTGGATGTGGGTTGATCTGACCATATGCTTGAAAGCTATGTGTGTGAAGATGGTTTTGGTACCAGCTAAAGGGACTTAGTCTTTGGGGGCGCTAGTTTGGAGACTGTATATGAGGAGGGGTAGGCACTGGATTGGCATGTTAAGGGATGTGGGTCCCAGTTTACAGGACTCTGACTAGGCCACCATTTTAAAGAACTGTGTATAACGGGGATGTGGCTCTCCAAGGAACTGAGGGGACCGAATTATTGTAAAGGGGAGTGAACACCTGAGAGAGAGCTATGTCGGATAGTATACCAGCCTGAGAGAGGGCTATATTCGAAGTACAGTATGAGAAGGCGAGAGTACTGGGTAGGGGGCTGCCACGTAACACATTCTGCTTCTTTCCCCCTCCACCCCCAAATTCCATGTACACATGTCTTCGGAACCCCACAGTCTATAAGGAAGGAAAGATTTAGAGATGGGGGCGGGGGAGGGGGTGGGAAGCAGGTTACTCCAGAATCTGAATCCCTGACTTGGCTCCTCGCCCCACCGAGGATGCGGGGGAGAGGCGGGCGAAGGGGGCTGGGACTGAGTTTTCTTTTCCTCTCTATCTCCCGTCAGTATAAAGGAGCACAGGGTAACGGGGGGGGGGGGGACGAAGAGGGGGCAGAATCGAGGGGCGTTGAAGGGATGGAGTCTGGCAGATGCTCTTTAGCTGGTGGATTTCTCTGTCCCCCTCCCGCCGGCTCCCGAGGCTTGCAGAAGGCAAAACAGGACCGACACTCCAGGATCGCCTAGCCCGGCCCCGCAGGACCCGAGAGGATTCCAAGCCTGCTCGGGCCGGACTCCCGACTCCCCAGGCTCCAGGACAGCTCACTTACCTCCTGCTCTCGTGAGGCTTGTACGCTATCCGAAGAAGCAGCTGGTTCCGGGCAGGACTGCGTTCCGGGCTGAGCTGGGCTGGGCAGGGCTCGGCCGGGTGGAGCAGGCAGGGAGGGCAGGGCTCTACATTAGGAGCCACCTTCTGGGGCGTGGAGCAAGGGGCACGCCGGCTGAAGGGGGCTCGGGGCTGGCTGCAGGGATCGTGGGGGGGCTGGACTTAAGAGTGCCGAGGGCGGGGCGACACCCACCCACTTAAAGTACACAAAGGGCTCAATCCTGACCCAGAACCATTCAGATTTCCTACTATTCCGAACCTGTTATTATCTTTTCCTACTAGTTTGGGGAAACAGCTGAGAGATCACCTTGTGAATCCATTAAAAAAAAAACTAGAGAAGAAAAGGGTTTCAGATACCATCA
The DNA here is from genome assembly GCF_037893015.1 of Macrotis lagotis. Lineage (NCBI taxonomy): Eukaryota > Metazoa > Chordata > Mammalia > Peramelemorphia > Peramelidae > Macrotis > Macrotis lagotis. The sequence goes on from NC_133658.1 coordinate 332,003,149, forward strand.
TCTAGTTCAACTCCATGGGCAGCTAGGTGGCACACGGACCTTAGCGTCAGGAGGATGGGAGTTCAATCCAGTCTCAGACATTTGCCACCTCTTATGTGACCTTGGACAAGTCACTTAACCCATATCTGGACATTGGAAAAAGTGAGACTGGTGCCTTAGCAAAGTACCCCCTCACTCAAATCCAATTTATGTGCTTGTCATGGCATCACCTCCCTGATGCCATGGTCTTCTTCAAGAATGAAGGACAAATATCAGTTCAACTCCATGACAGAAAGTAGGGTCGCGGAAGTGAAGGGACTAGTTCATCATCATTAATCAATTAGTGCCTAAGCTGGAACTCAAACCCGCTCCCTTCACTCACAGTTCCTCAGTTCTTTTCACTCCTTCAGATTTCACTTGGCTCTCTGCCTGAATGTCCCAATTCTGCCCGTTATAGACTCTTTCTTAAGAACAGAGAGTCTGTGTTGTGGTTTTAACGTCCCATACTTTTTTTTCAGTGATACAGCCTATGCTAATACCAGACAAAGGGACATTTTCCTACTCTGATACCAACTAGTCTTGGAAATATACATTTGGAAATATACTCTTGGAAATATACATTTCCAGTTCTCAGTGCTCTTTCTCTGTTTTGTTTTTTTTTTTGTTTTTTGTTTAGTTTTTGCAAGGCAATGGGGTTAAGTGGCTTGCCAAGGCCACACAACTAGGTAATTATTAAGTGTCTGAGGCCGGATTTGAATTCAGGTACTCCTGACACCAGGGCTGGTGCTCTATCCACTGTACCACCTAGCCGCCCCTCTTTCTCATTTTTTCAAATAGAGATAATTCCTGCACCGTGGCAATGAGGATCAACTGAAACAGTAGATAGGGAAATGTTTTGAAAAGTTCAAAGTACAATAATGTACCAAATGATGGCTGTTGCTATTAAACCGCAAACCTAGGTGATAGGGACTGGGCTTCTGATTCATGTGTAATAAGCAAACACATTTTACCAGAGCAGCTCCACACCTCTTCTACAATTTGAAGTTTCAGAGAGCTGTTCTTTTCGACAATTTGTTGTTTAGTTTTTGTCTAACAGAGAAATGTGATTAAGTGCCTCACCCAGTATCACAAAGTCGATATTTTTCAGAAATAAGATTTAAACTTAGGTCTTCCTGGTTCAAAGGCTTGTTCTTTCTTTTTATTATTTATTTTATTTTCATCCATTTTGTACATGCATATTTCCAAGTTACAAAATTTCCCTCCACCCAAGTGCCTCACCTAGAATCAGAAAGCCAGTATTTTTCTGAAATAAAATTTAAACCTAGGTCCTGGTTCAAAGATTTGTTCTCTCTTTTTGTTCAATTTATTTTTTTAATTTTCATCCATTTGTACATGCATATCTCCAAGTTACAAAATTTCCCTCCACCCTTCCCTCCCACCCCCCTCCCCTCAATAGGGAACTGTCAGATTAGCATTTTACATACATATTTTGTTAAACATACTTACAAATTAGTAATTTTTGGCATGAGGAATTAGGATTAAGGGAAAAAAAGATACATAAGAGATAATTTTTATAAAATGTTCATCAGATTTGGTAGGGGTTTTTTTCTGTGTTTTGTTTGTTTTTCTTCCTCTGGTTGGGGATAATATAGATCATTACCAGACTAATACAGTTGTCCTGGTTCTCTGGACTGTGGAGAAGAGTTGCTTCCATCAAGGGCTTGTTCCCTTCACCATCCAATATTGTCTAAAAGGAGTCAACACTAAAGCAAAAGCATCAAATTTGAGATTTAAGAGACCCTGCTTAATTAGAAGCCCTGTAAATGAGAATTCTGTTCCACTCTCTCAGCATGCTCCCTGATCTCTTTGGTAGAAGGGACTCCTTGGAAAGAAGCTCCCTGGACCAAATGAGAAAAGTACATCCTCTGCTTTTAAGCCTTATTTGTAAAGAGTTTGCCTGCCACACCCAGAAGTTGAAGTTTAGCTTCTTGTTCAAGGTCACATAGTCAGTATCCTCACATAGTATCTATCAGAGAGGATCATGAACTCAGGCCTTGCTGAATGAGAATGCTTGCTAGTCACTACACCAAGATGCCTCTCAGTTTCCTAACTCTAAAACATTAGATTCTGTAGACACTAAGGAGACAGAATGTTGGAGCCAAAAAGAAGTAGAATGTTAAAACAATTTTTGAGGAACTTTCAAACACAAATCCTAGAACATTAGTGCTAGAGGTTTATTTAAAGGTTATCTAATCAAATTCCTAGTTTAATCATGAATCTTCTCTACTATCAACAAATGTATATGGATGTGTGTGTGTGTGTGTTTGTGTGTGTATATATATACACACACAAACACACACACACACACATATAAAATTAGTAAATCATCCAGCCACCATAGAATTCTATGGACATCTCCTGGGCAAAGTATACAACTGTAAATAAAGCCAAAAATAAAATGGATTGTATTACTAAGGACCTATTTATTTCTGTGGTAGTGGCTCACATTTTTCTTAATTCTGTGACTTCTGAGAAGTTGAAGCTCAGCTCCTTATCCAAGGACTCAGAGCCAGTATTTTTCATAGGAGGGACCTGAAATCAGACCTTTCTGACTGAGAACATTTACTAGCCACTACAACAAGTTGTCTCTCAGAATCTTGTAACTCTTAAATGCTAGAGACGAAAGATAACTTTAGAAGACAGAATGTTGGGGCTAGAATGAACCATAGTGATGCAGGGAGTTATAGGAGATGGAATTAGAAACGAATTTTACAGAAGGAAAAATATTGTCTGTGCCAGTGATGGGGGTGGGGGGCACTTCCGTGTTGTTCAAATTATTGTTCTGATTCAGGGAAATGATGCAGAGAATTATTAGAGAATTATGGATGAGGCAGAGACAAATTCTGTAATTTTAAATGTTGCTAAACCTTGTTAAATGGGTGGAGGTTCCCCCATGTAAATTGACTCCCATTGTTTTATTGTTTAATGTAAAATTTGTATCTAAATCTCCTCAGTCTTCAAAGTTCAGTGCCCAGATAAGGGGCAAGGCTATAAAACCTGAACTGGACCTTTACTCAAGGCCAATGATCTCTGTCTCTCTCTCTCTGTCTGTCTGTCTGTCTCTCTCTGTCTCTGTCTCTGTCTCTGTCTCTCTCTCTCTCTCTCTCTCTCTCTCTCTCTCTCTCTCTCTCTCCCTCCCCCCAGTCAACTCCTTGACTGTTCCTTATCCCTCTCTCTTTACCTATCTCCCTCTCTCCTGTCTCTGCCTCACTCTCTGTCAACTAGGCCTTTGTTATTCATTGTCTTTTTAAAATTTTATTTATTTAGGGCAATGGGGTTAAGTGACTTGCCCAAGGTGACACAGAACTCAGATCCTCCTGCCTCCATGGCCAGTACTCTATCCACTCTTCCACCTAGTTGCCCCTATTCATTCTGTCTTAAGGGCCAATCCTTCAGGAGGAAAAATTTTTTAACCTGTTTGTTATATTTTATAATAATACCCTGAGCAGTTTTAAATTCCCAGAGAGTATGCAAATTTCTTCACCTTTTCAGTGGCCTTAAATCTTCTGTCTTCAGTCTCTAAATTTTTAACAGTTAGCAATAACTCCATTGATTAATGTGAATTCCTCAAGATGGGAGCAGTCTCAGTTCTTACCCTTCATCCAGCTTCTACATTCCAGTCTACCTGACCTCGGGGATTGATGGGTCAAACTTGTGCTATCAAGACAATTGTCTTTCAAAGGAAATGGTGTGTTAAACTTAGAAGTCACACACACTCTGGGACAGGAAAGACCAACATGTACCTTGCCTACTAGAAAAAACCTGAAGCCAGGTGCTGGACCACTCCCCAAGAACCACCTGACAATTGTCCAACCCACTACAGAAATGCTTGTTAAGCTGAAACAGAAGAGAAGCTGGCTCTCTCTCTCTCTCTCTCTCTCTCTCTCTCTCTCTCTCTCTCTCTCTCTCTCTCTCTCTCTCCCAAAGGGAGCACCATGTTGTTCCTGCTCTGGGCCCTCTAGAGAACCACGGGCCTCTATGCTAAGTGGCCAGACTAAGCCAGTCCTTATGGTTGTCTCTTTTTTCTTCTTTCCCTCTCACATTCAGCTCAAGCAGGTCTCCTGGCTATTTTCCTTTTCACTTTCTTTTCCCTCAGGCAACTGGCCTGGTCTTTTGCTACCTAACCTGTCCTCAAGCTGCTTGCTGCTTCTCCAGGAGGAGAAAAGGTTTAATCTGTCAACTTTACAGGCTTGTATAAAAAATCCTGAGTGGTATTAAAACCCCAGGGTTATATGTGAATTCTCACACCTTCAAGACCTCTGAATCTTAAATTGTTGACACCAGTCCTCCGGCAACAGTATAAAGTAAAATGTTAAGAAAAGAGTGTTTAGGGATTTTTGAACACAGATCTTAGACTATTAGTACTAGAGGTTAATTTAGAGATCATCTAGTCAAATTCCTAAATTAATCATGAATCTTCCCTACTATATAGTCAGTAAGTGGTCATCAAGCCACAATAGAGGCAGATTTCCAAGGTGTTCATCTTTGTTCTTAACATTTAGTGGTTACAAAGACTTCTACCCAGGCACCTCCTGGGCAAAGTCTACATCTGTAAATAAAGCCCCAAACAAGTTGGATTGGATTTTTAAGTCCCTATTTATTTCTATGGTGGCAGTTCACATTTTTTAAAATTCCTTGACTTCTTAGAATTCTAAATTTAAATTCTAGGTGATTCAACCAAACCTTTGTAAATATTGTTTCGATGGGGAAAGGTTTTCCCAATTTCAAACAATAGTCTTAAAAAGGAATTTTTAGAATAGTGTCTTATTATAAATTGTCTTGCAAATGATTAAGGGTCAGAATGATAGATATGTCATTTTTGATTTACACCATTCCAGAATTTTCAGGGTTTTCTAACATCCCAAACATATGACATCCTATGTCTTCAGCTTGGTCTTGTAATTTGAGTTGGGTAGGAGAGAGGAATCCTGCTTTGAAGCCCAGTGCCAACTCTCACCTACACTCTTCTTTTCTCCTTTGTCATATTCTTTTGAATCCAGTTTGTTTACTCAACATTCATTTACACAACATACACAATACTTTATTATCCTTCCTGGTTTGGAAAAGACTCTGAGGTTCACTTCCTTTAAAAATTAAAGAGGTAAGTCATCACCAACTTGTCACACTGACTCCTTTCTATAGACTTCATAGAAGTGTGAGATTTTAGAATGTAAAATATTAGAACTGGAGAAGATTATAGAACAGGGAGCTAAAAATCAAATTTGGTTTACTTTTATTAAATGTCTACTATGCTCAAGATACTGTACAAGGTGCTGCTGACACAAAATCAAAAGTGAAATGCCTTCAAGGAATTCATATTCTTGGTGATCTTGAAGAAGGAAAAATATCTGTCTAGTTTTTTAATATTAAGAAAATATTATATGTACTTATTTGCTCATTTCTGAGGGCTCCCTCTATAGTATAAGCCCCAATCAGATGCAAATTCCCTTCAATTGTTCACTTTAAATTCACTGTTAAGGGGCGGCTAGGTGGCGCAGTGGATAAAGCACTGGCCCAGGAGTCAGGAGTACTTGGGTTCAAATCTGATTTCAGACAATTAATAATTACTTAGCTGTGTGGCCTTGGGCAAGCCACTGAACACCATTTGCCTTGCAAAAAAAAAAAAAAAAAACCCTAAATTCACCATTAAACTTAAATTCACCAAGGTAAGAGCAACCTCAGTTCATCCCAGCTTCCAGGAGAATCAGGGAAGATATCAAGGGACACCAGAGCTAAGCCTTAAAGGAACATTTCTTCCCCTAGGAAGAAATGAGAAGTTCAAAGACAAACATAGAAGACAATCTGGAAGAAACTCTTTAGAGACCTACTTTGTCAGGCAGCTAGGTGTTGCAGTGGTTAGAGCACTGGCCCTGGAGGCAGGAAAACCTGAGTTCAAATCCAATTTGGACACAATAATTACTCAGCTGTGTGATCTTGGGCAAGTCACTTAACCCCATTGCCTTGCAAAAACCCAAATAAGTAGATTTTTTTAAAAAGGGACTCATTTTCTCTAAGAATTAAAGAATGAAAGCTGTTTTCTGACTCCCTTCATAGACTTAGAGAAAACATAAAGGTAGAAAATAAAATAATTGTAGTCCAGTTTGACTGAAACATAGTGAGCATGATGTGGGTAATATGAAATAAATATGAAATAAATTCATAAGATAATGATGATATCTAGTATATATGATGCTTTAAAATGAGTTTTCTTGACTCAAGGCTTGGTTCTCAATTTAAGTGAGGGGGGTACTGTGCTACATCACCAGCCTCACTTTCTTCTCTAGAGTCATCTGGATCCAATGGCCAGATATGAATCAGGATGACTGGAGACAGCCCTGGATGTGAGGTAATCAGGGTTAAATGACTTGCCCAAGGTCACACAGCTAGTAAATATCTGAAGCTGTATTCAAACTCCTGTCCTTCTGACTCCAAGGCCAGTGCTCTTTCCACTGTGCCAACTGTTCCTAATGTTAGTGTTAGAAGATCCATAAGTATATCAGAACATAAAATTACATCTAGCAGAGACCTTAAAACACAGAATGTTCAACTATAGAATATAAAAACCTAAAATAAAATTTAGTGATCATTTAGTCTAACTTCCACAAAATCTTTCATCTCTTACTCTATTCTTATGGCCACTGCCCCATTACTTGGTTAATTATGAGAACTTCAATTAAAAATCTTTCATAATCTTTTTATAAGCAGCTAGATGGCACAGTGGGTATAAAGCATTAAAACAGGAGTCATGAAAAACTGAGTTCAAATTCAATCCCGTACGCTTATTAGCTTATGGCCCTAAGTAAGTCGCTTAATTTTAGTCTCTACATCTGTACAATGTAGATGATGATAGCACTTATCTCCCAGGGTTGTTGTGAGAATAAAATGAGATAATACTTGAAAAGTCCTCTGGATTGTAAAGTGCTAGGTGGATTGAAGTAAGAAGAAATTTGAGATAGAGAAACTAAAAACAATGCTAGTCAGAAATGGTAAAGACCTAAACCAGAATAAAAGTTCTGTGAATGAGGAGGAGTGAATTTATCTGAGGAATGACATGGGAATAAACATGATAATATTTGTCAACTAATGTTGATGACTTTGATTGCAGTAAGTTTAAAAGGGGGTGAATTTGGGAGGAAAGATGATGAGTTCCATTTTGGGCATATTGAGTTTGAGTAGTTTCTGGATCACATAATAGGGAATGAAGACCTGGATCTCACAGAAGATACTGTAACAATATGTAGGAATCTGGGATTTATAGAGAAAATATAGAGAGGAAGGAAAAGAGGGAAAAGGACAGAGCTCTGGAATATATGGATCACATTAAAATTGATTTTGTTACAGAATATTCAACTTTGAATTATTTATAGTGCATAACAACATTTGAGTGTCTTTAGGATTTGTAATGGCTTATAGCCTTTATAGCAAATTAAACTGGTCATTTATTTATTTGTTACTTTTAATTTTTTGTTTATTTATTAGAAGAAATGAATTTCCAAAATATAACTTACTGGAAACAAAAGGCAGGGGGAATAGGATTGGCATTTGATTTGGAATCTGTTGCCTTCTTTCTTGCTTTATTGACAAAACTACCTATTATTGTGTCCTTATATGCATTGAGTTATGTAACTTTTCAGTCAAGTTATTAAGCAATTGATAAAAAGTTTAAATGGTTATATTTCAAACTGCATTTGAAAGTTAACAGTCTTTACCTTATCACAGTGTAAATGATTTTTAACAATTTATCTTTATCTTTAAATACATGAATAAATTAGAGAAAGAGGAAATCAATGAGCTAAGTATGCAACTAAAAAAATTAGGGAAAGAACAAATTAAAAACACCCAGTTAAATACCAGATTAGAAATCCTAAAAATTAAAGGAGAAATTAATAAAATTGAATGCAAGAAAACTATTGAACTAATAAATAAAGCCAAGAGTTGGTTTTATAAAAAAAAAATAAAATTGATAAACCTTTGGTCAATTTGATTTAAAAAAAAAAGAAAGAAGAAAGCCAAATTGCTAGTATTATAAATGAAAAATGGGAACTCACTATCAATGAGGAGGAAATTAAAGTAATAATTCAGAATTATTTTGCCCAACTCTATGCCAATAAATTTGATAATCAAAGTGAAATGGATGAATATTTACAAAAATATAAATTGCCCAGATTAAATGAAGAAGAAATTAAATACCTAAATAACCTTATTTCAGAAAAAGAATTTCAATTGTTGAAATTTAAAAAAAAAATTTTATTTATGGCAATGAGGTTAAGTGACTTGCCCAAGGTTACACAGCTAGGCAATTATTAAATGTCTGAGGCTGGATTTTTGAACTCAGGTCCTCCTGTCTCCAGGGCCAGTGCTCTATCCACCTAGCTGCACCCTCAACAAGCCATTATTGAACTCCCTAAGAAAAAATCTCCAGGGCCAGATGGATTCACCAGTAATTCTATCAAAAATTTAAGGAACAACTGGTTCCAATTCTATATAAACTCTTTAGAAAAAAGAGGTGAATACAGAACTCTGCCTAACTCTTTCTATGACACTAATATTGTGCTGATACCTAAACCAGGAAAAGTTAAAACAGAGAAAGAAAATTATAGACCTATCTCCCTGATGAATATAGATGCAAAAATCTTAAATAAAATCTTAGCAAAATGATTACAAGTTATCACTAGGATAATTCATCATGACCAAGTAGGATTTATCCCAGGAATTAAGGGTTGGTTCAATATTAGGAAAGCTGTTAATATAATTAATTATATCAATAACAAACCTATTAGAAATCATATGATTATATCAATAGATGCTGAAAAAGCTTTTGACAAAATACAGCACCCATTCCTACTAAAAACACTAGAGAGTGTAGGAATAAATGGTTTGTTCCTTAGAATAATAAGCAGTATCTATCTGAAACCATCAACAAGCATTGTATGCAGTGGAGATAGGCTAGAGGCATTCCTAGTAAGATCGGAGGTGAAACAAGGATGCCCATTATCTCCACTACTATTCAATATTATATTAGAAATGTTAACTTCAGCAATAAGAGAAGAAAAAGAAATTGAAGAAATTAGAATTAGGAAGGAAGAGACAAAACTCTCTTTGCAGATGACATGATGGTATATCTAGAGAATCCCAAAAATAATCATCTTAAAAACTACAAGAAATAATTACCAACTTTAACAAAGTCACAGGATATAAAATAAACCCTCATAAATCCTCAACATTTCTATATATGATTAGCAAGATGCAGGAGAAAGAGCTAGAAAGAGAAATCCCATTCAAAGTAACTTCAGACAATATAAAATACCTGGGAGTCTACCTGCCAAGGCAGACTCAGAAAGTTTTTGAACATAATTATAAAACACTTCTCATACAAACAAAATAATATTTAAATAACTGGGCAAATATCAACTGCTCATAGATAGGCCTAGCAAATATAATAAAAATGACAATTCTACCAAAATTAAACTACCTGTTTAGTGCCCTACCCATCAAAATTCCAATAAATTACTTTAATGAGTTAGAAAAAATTATAAGTAAATTCATATGGAGAAATAAAAAGTTGAGAATCTCCAGGGATTTAATGAAAAAAAGTGCAAAAGAAGGTGGCTTAGCCCTACCTGATCTAAAATTATATTATAAAGCATCAGTCATCAAAACTGTCTGGTATTGGCTAAGAAATAGTGGTGGATCAGTGGAATAGACTAGGTACAATAGCAGGAATTGTTTATAGTAATCTGCTGTTTGATAAAACCAGAGTCCAGCTATTGGGATAAAAACTCTCTCTTCGATAAAAACTGTTGGGGAAAATTGGAAGTTAGTATGGAAGAAACTTAGATTAGACCAGTACCTCTATAGACCAGTACACCCTATACCAGAATAAGATCAAAATGGATACAGGATTTAGACATAAAAAAATATATTGTAAGCAAACTAGGAGATCAAGGAAGAGTTTACTTGTCAGATCTATGGAAAAGGAAGCAGTTTATGACCAGGGAAGAAATGGAGAACATCATTAAAAACAAGCTAGATGATTTTGATTACATTAAATTAAAAAGCTTTTGCACAGACAAAACCACTGTAACCAAGATCAAAAGAAATGTAGTAAATTGGGAAAAAATTTTTACAACCAGTATTTCTGACAAAGGACTCATTTCTAAAATATACAGAGAACTGAGTCAAATTAAAAAAAAAAGACAAGCCATTCCCCAATTGACAAATGGTCAAAGTATATGCAAAGGCAATTTACAGATGAGAAAATCAAAGCAATCCATAGTCATATGAAAAATTGCTCTAAATCACTAATTATTCAAGAAATGCAAATTAAAGTGTTACTGAGGTACCACCTCATACTTCTGAGACTGGCCAATATGACCAGAAAGGACAATGGTCAATGTTGGAAGGGATGTGGGAAATCTGGGACACTAATACATTGTTGGTGGAGCTGTGAACTCATCCAACCTTTCTGGAGAGCAATTTGGAATTGTGCCCAAAGGGCCACAAAAATGTGCATACCCTTTGATCTAGCAATAGCATTACTTGAGTCTAATACCCTGAAGAGATTATGAAAAAAGGGTAAAAATATCACTTATACAAAAATATTCATAGCAGCCCTGTTTGAGGTGGCAAAGAACTGGAAATTAAGTAAATGTCCTTCAATTGGGGAATGGCTTAACAAACTGTGGTATGTGTATGTCATGGAACACTATTGTTCTATTAGAACCCAGGAGGAATGAGAATTCAAGGAAGCCTTGAAGGGTTTGCACGAACTGCTGCTGAGTGAGATGAGCAGAACCAGAAGAACATTATACACCCTAACAGCAACAAGGGGGTGATGGTTAACCTTAAAGGACTTGCTCTTTCCATCAGTGCAACAATCAGGCATAATTTGGGGGTATCTGCATTGGAGAATACCATCTGTATCCAGAGAAAGAATTGTGGAGTTTGAACAAAGACCAAAGATTATTACCTTTAACTTAGAAAAAAACTTATCTTATTATGTAATTTTGCTATCTCTTATACTTTATGTTTCTTCCTTAAGGATATGATTTCTCTCTCTCATCACATTCAACTAAGATCAATGTATATCATGGAAACAGTGTAGAGACTAACAGACTGCCTCCTGTGGGGGGAGGGGGAGGGAAGCAAGATTAGGGGGGAAATTGTAAAATTCAAACTAAATAAAATCTTTAAAAAAACTATGTAATACCTTTCTGAACTGAGTTCAAATCATAACAGTTCTATTTCTTCAACTATAAGATAGGACAAACTATATATACATATATATATATATATATATATATATGTATATGTATATGTATGTATGTATATATATCCTTCCAGTGCTGTGCTGTTGTGAGGAAAACTCTTCCATTATTTTATTACCATGATAATGTTTGTCCTTTATTTTTGAAGACTACAACATCAGGGAGGTAATGACTTGACAAGTACATGAACTGGATTTGAGTGAGGAGGTTGTGCTAAGTCATCAGCCTCACTTTCTCCTCCAGAAGCTTCTGAGTCCAGTGGTCACATAGTTAGTCAAGTGTCTGAGGCTGGATTCGAACTCCTGTCCTCCTGACTCCAAAGCCAGTGCCCCATCTATTGCACTTCTTAGCCGCCCTTATTTTGTGCAGCTAGATGGTTGAATGGGTCAAGCACAGGGTCTACAGTCAGAAAGACCTGAGTTCAAATCCAGTCTCAGACATGTATTAGCTGTATGACCCTGGACAAATCACTTAACCCTGTTTGCCTCAATTTGAATACCAAATGAAATAATGTATATACAGCACTTTGAAAGTTCTAAAACTCTGTAGAAATGCCAGTGATCGTTGTTGAATTGGGAGGGGGGAGTGTTAAGAGTAACATGATTGTGTTTTCTTTAGAACAAGATTTCTTGTGAAGCTCTCTCTAGCAATCCTCACTGTACCTGCTCTATAACTTAGTCTTAGACAGTTGCCTGATAATGGTGAGGTGTTAAATTTCTTGCTAACCTACACTTAGCTAATATGTGTCAGAGATAGGACTTTAACTTGGAATACCAAGTTTCCTTTCATTATAGAACTGACTGATTGGCAAATTTGTGACCTTGGGAAGAAAAATCTGCTTATAAGGTCCAAGAAGAAATGGTTCCAATGACTCCTAAGAAATTGTTTATATGTATGTCCTGAGGCACAAACAGTTTTGCTGTTGCTAGAAGATTGGTGTTGCCAATTTAAACAATTCACTTATAGCCCTGCAGTTTTAAAATCACTTTTTTATACAAGCCTACAAAGTTGACAGATTTAAACTTTTTCTCCTCCTGGAGAAGCAGCAAAAAGCTTGAGGACCGGTTAGGTAGCAAATGACCAGGTCAGGTGCCTGAGGGAAAAGAAAAGTCAAAAGGAAAATAGCCAGGAGACCTGCCTGAGCTGAATGTGAGAGGGAAAGAAAAGGCAGCCATAAGGACTGGCTTAGTCTGACCACGTGGCATAGAAGCCCATGGTTCTCTAGAGGGCCCAGAGCAGGAACACCATGGTGCTACCTACGGAAGAGAGAAATAGATCCCCATCTTTGCAGGGCAAAGGTAGAGTGAAGGAGAGAGAAAGAAAGAGAGAGAGAGAGAGAGAGAGAGAGAGAGAGAGAGAGAGAGAGAGAGAGAGAGAGAGAGACAGAGACAGAGACAGAGAGACAGAGAGACAGAGAGACAGCTTTTCTTCTGGTATAACTTAAAATGCATTTCTGTAGTGGGCTGGACAAGGGTAGTGCTTGTGGAGTGGTCCAGTACCTGGTTTCAGGTATTTTCCAGTAGGCAAGGTGCATGCTGATCTTTCCTGCCCTAAGGTGTATGTGTGTGACTTCGAAGTTTAACACATCATTTCCTTTGAAGGATAATTGTCTTGTTAGCACAAACTTGACCCATCAATCCCCAAGGTCAAGTAGACTGGAATCTGGAAGCTGAAGGAGGGGGAAGAACTGAGGCTGCTCCCATCTTGATTAATTTATATTTAACAGTAGAGTCTCTGAACAAGGAGTTCTCCAGACTGGAACAGACAATATTTTCCCTTCTACAAAATTTGTTTCTAATCACAATATCTCATATGGCTATAACTTCTTGCAACACTGCTATAAAGGTACATAAATCCTTCTGCCTTGAACAATGCAGTTTTACCAGAAATTTGCTTATGGAAGCAGACATCAAATGGGTACAGTTTTCTGAGTTCTTTCATCATTTCTTTTTCTTTTAGTTTTTATATATAAATATTTACTTTCTTATTTATTCATTTATTCTTATTTTGTACAAATAATGTTTTTTATACATCAATAAAATATTCTTGTTTAAGAGTAAACATATGGTGGGGAGGCTAGGTGACGTAGTGGATAAAGCACCGGCCCTGGAGTCAGGAGTACCTGAGTTCAAATCTGGTCTCAGACACTTAATTATTACCTAGCCATGTGGTCTTGGGCAAGCCACTTAACCCCATTTGCCTTGCAAAAAACCTAAAAAAGAAAAAAAAGAGTAAACATAATACCCCCTCCCTCTGAAAAATATAGACCCACATGAGCAATAAAGTAAAGGGGAGGGAAAAAAATTAAAATTAAAACTAAAAAAAATAAAAACAATAGTAATAATTTTAGGTATGACCAGGTGCCGCAGTGGACAGTGCACCAGCCCTGGAGCCAGGAGCACCCAAGCCCAAATCCGGCTCCACACACCCAACAATCACTCAGCCATGTGACCCCATGCAAGCCACCCTAACCCTATTGCCCTGCAAAAACCAAAAAAAAAGACTCAAAATAAAATAAAATAGTAATAATAATAATAATAGTAGGGGCAGCCGGGTGGCGGACAGAGCACTGGCCCTTGAGCCAGGAGCACCCAGGTCCAAATCTGGCCTCAGGCACATAACAATCACCCAGCTATGTAACCCCAGGCAGGCCACCCATCCCCATTTGCCCTGCAACCCCCCAAAAAATTAATAATAATAATAATAATAATAATAATAATAAATAAATGTGCTTCGGTCTGTGTTCCAACACCACTGGCTCTGTCATGGGTGGATCACATTCTTTTTTTTTTTAGGGGTTTTTTTTTTGGCAAGGCAAATGGGGTTAAGTGGCTTGCCCAAGGCCACACAGCTAGGTAATTATTAAGTGTCTGAGACCAGATTTGAACCCAGGTACTCCTGACTCCAAGGCCAGTGCTTTATCCACTACACCACCTAGCTGGCCCTGGATCACATTCTTTACGATAAGTCCATCACAAAAGTTACTTCCATATTTTTCCACCATTGCCATTGCTATTCACAATTCGTACTTCTCCACTACCATGTACTATATTTTCTCTCTCCTTTCACTCTGTCTCTGCTGTAGGGTAGCTGAGTGGCACAGCAGACAGATGCCTGGCCTGGGGCCAAGAGGCCCCAAGCCCACATACCACCCCTTATGCCCAGCATCCACCCGGCCCTGTGGTCCCAGACAGGCCATCCCCCAGCCCCTTGCAAGAAGTAAAAAAGAAAATGTGTTATATATGACCACTCTCCCCCCATGGTACTTCCTCTCCTCCAACACTCACATCCCCACCCCTTCCCCTTGTCCCTCCCTTCCTTCTTACTCCAGATGTCTATACTCCATTGAGTATATATGCTGTTTCCTCTCCTAGCCATCTCTGATGAGAGCAAAGATTCCCTCATTTCCCCTTGCCTTTCCCCCCTTCCATATCATTGCAATAGCTCATTGTAATAAAGAAAAATCTTATTATATGAAATATCTTAGCCTATTCCTCCTTTCCTTTTTCTTTCTCCCATTACATTTCCCTTTTATATATTGACTCCATTTTTACACCACATTATATCTTCAAATTCAGCTCTCTCCTGTGCTTCATCTATAAAAGCTCCTCCTACCTGCTCTATTAAATTAGAAGGTTCCTATGAGTACTATCAGTATCATTTTTCTGTACAGGAATACATGCAATTCATCATCATTAAGTCCCTCATATTTTCCCCTTCTCCTCCACTCTCTATGCTTCACCTGAGTCCTGTATTTGAAGATCAAACCTTCTGTTCAGCTCTGGCCATTCCAGCAGGAACCTTTGAAATTCCCCTGGTTCATTGAAAGTCCATCTTTTTCCCTGGAAGAGGACGTTCAGTTTTGCTGGCTAGTTGATTCTCGGTTGCATTCTAAGCTCTTTTGCTTTCCATAATATTATATTCCAAGTACTACAAGCTTTTAATGTAGTTGTTGCTAAGTCCTGTGTGATCCTGACTGCAGCTCCACGATATTTGAATTCTGGCTGCTTATAATATTTTCTCTTTGACTTGGGAGTCCTGGAACTTGGCTATAATATTCCTGGGGGTTGTTTTGTGGGTTTTTTGGATCTCTTTCAGGGGGAGATTGGTAGTTTCTCTCAATTTCTATTTTGCCCTCTGCTTCTAAGATATCAGGGAAATTTTCCTGTAGTAATTCTTTGAAAATGATGTCAAGGCTCTTTTCCTGATCATGACTTTCAGGTATTCCAATAATTTTTAAATTATCTTTCCTAAATCTGTTTTCCATATCAGTTGTTTTTTTCAATGTGATGTTTCACATTTTCTTCTAATTTTTCATTCTTTTGGTTTTGAAGCATTGTGTCCTGATTTCTTGTAAAATCTCCCTCAGTTCTATTCTTTGTCTGAAGGATTTGTTTTCTTCAGAAAGCTTTCTTATCTCCCTTTCCATCTGGCCAATTCTGCTTTTTAAAGCATTCTTCTCCTCAATAACTTTTTGAACTGTTTTATCGATTTGACCTATGCTGGTTTTTAGCATGTTATTTTCTTCAGCATGTTTTTTGGATCTCCTTGACTAAGCTGCTGACTTCATTTTCATGTTTTTCCTGCATCTCTCTCATTTCTTTTCCCAATTTTTCTTCTATCTCCCTCACTTGATTTTCAAAGTCTTTTTTTGAGCTCTTCATAGCCTGAGCCAAGTTTCTGGTTTTGTTTGGAGTCTTTAGATGCAAGAGCTTGTGCTTCCTCATCTTCAGATTGAGTGTTTTGATCTTTCTTGGGATCACAGGCAAAGTATGTCTTAATGGTACTCTTCTTTTTTCTCTGCTTACTCATTTCCCCAGCCTGTGCCTGGTTTTGGGGTGCTTCCTGAGCTTTTGAGTATGTGAGGCTTTGTCTTCCCTCCTTGTCTGTGAATGACCACAAGCACACCCCTCTGCCACAGGGCTGAGGTGGGGGGGGGGGGTCCATGCTGCTCTATGGGGGGCCTAGACTGAGATCAGATCTGAATGTGGTCAGAACCCCAGAGTCCTGTTTCAGGGACAGAGGACAGAGCTCAGCAGTCTCTCTCTGCTCCCTCCCTAGGCTCTGCACTCATGCCCTGGGGGCTCCTGCTTACCGGCTCTGCCTGCTTCCTGTTCCTGGATTTGGGCTGCTGTGTGCCCTGAGGGCTGGGCTTCACATGCGCTCTGGCAGAGGTCTCCCCACTGCTGATCCCCCAAGTTGTGCTTGGTGCTCCCTGGGGTGTAGATCAGGAAACTCCTCCATTGCTGTGAGCCGTGGCTCCCAGCACCCTGGGGCTGCCTCCGGGAGGCTGAAGTTCCTTGGCTCTGGTGGGCCACACCTCCAGCCCTGTGGAGCCAAGCCTTTCCACTCTTTTCCAGGTTACCTTGAGTTGGAGAACTGCTTCACTAGGTCCCTCTGTGGGTTCTGTCTCTCAAAAATGTAGAGTCCGTAGCTTACAAATTTTAAGAGAGAGCACCTAAGAGATGATCCTCTCTTGTCGCCATCTTGGCTCCACCTAAATATTTACTTTCAAAAGGCATAAATACAAATATACAAATTTATTCTCCCCAACACTGGGAGACATAATCCTTCTCTCCTCTTCTCCTCCTCCTCGCAACATCTCAGTCCAGGGACAAAATGAAATTAGGTTCATTGCTTCCTATAGAGTACACAGTAGCATTTCCAAATCTAAAACTTCTCTTGGGATCAAATTCCAGGCATTCTTGCTTCTCAGGGTTTCCTTGCCAGACTGGATGACTGCTTTCTGGTTTCAGAGTTGTCATGACTCCAACTCTGGAGTCCCATGGGGATCATTTCCAGAACCTGAAACTAAGGAAGATGAATAACATAGAACAAAATAATGCAGCCCTCCAAATTTCTTAGAACTGGTGGGGAAAGACAGACAGTCACACAGAGAAAGACATAGAGACAGAGAGAACAGGAGAAGGTAACCCTTCCTTTCTTATTGGTTCAGTTTATAGCATCCATGTTTTGTTTGAAATGGGATACTCATCCTCTGAAGAGCACAGGAAAGAGAACAGTCAAAAGAGAGTCTCCTTCACTGTTTCTTGCAAAAGAAATCATGCAGAAACAAATGTTCTCTAATAGATAAATTATATTGGATCAAATTTGTGTTTTTAGAATTCATATTATAGCAGGACTGACTGTATTTGGGTCTGAAGTGAAGACTTCAATGAGACAGAGGCTGAGGATTGTCCTCTTTCTTTACTGACTAAATAGTAGCAAGATGTTCCCCTGGGAAAGGGAACATTTGCCATCTGCTGGTCCTCTAGTCCAGGACAATCTATTGTGTACAAGGACTGGTACTGAGGATAGAGCAAGGAAGAGATGAGAAAGAGATTGTGAAATGAAATGACCTTCATCTGTTAGAAGCTCAGAAAAATTTCATGGAACCAAGGGAAGCTGCATGAAGCAGAATTATTGGAAGAACTATGAGAGGAAGCTGAAACCTATGATATCTGCTCAGAGTATCTGGATACAAAGGCAGTGAGAGAAAGCAAAATTGTAAGTAATGATGGAAAGACTCACCAGTGTAGAGAAGTACCTCCAGAACCAGCCCTAACATGCACTCATATACACACATAAAACTTACTCAGAACAATAATATATGTCACCAAGACCATACAGGCTTCTGGGAAGAGCCCTGTTCATGGTTAAATATCTATATATATCTATATATATATATATCTATATATATATATATATATATATATATATATATATATATATATGTATGTATTATGGGATCTGATAAGAATACTACTGATTTCATATAATCCTAAATAAATCTACCATAATCTGAGCTTTGTGAGCCTCTATGCTCATAATAGAAGCTGGTGACTACACCCTCAGGTTGTGAAAGAAGAGTATCAGATAACAAAGTTCCCAGAGCTTTTGAGGGGTAAAGGAGTAAGAAATCAGAGAAGGGAGTTTTCTAGAGCACCTCAGGTCCTATAGGATAGCTCATAAATGTGGTGAGAGTGGAGGGGGGAAGGAGAAGGGGAGAAAAGCAGAGACCAAAGCATTGAATAAGTAGTTGTGGAGAAATGAATTCATCTTTCCCACAAATGTGCTGGGTGACCTGACCAAATCATTTCCCTTCAGTGGGATCTTAATTTTTTAGCTGCTAAAGTGGGGCTCACTTCTTAGCTCCCTTCCAGCTCTAACTTTTGCTATTGTTATCCTTAAGGAGAAGAGATGAGTCTCATTCAGCTCTGCATCTCCCATAGTCTCCTGGCAAAGTGTTAGACTGAGAGTCAGAGGATTGTTGTTCATGTCCAGGCCTTGACACTTAACTATGTGATAAATTATCTATGAGCCTCAGTTACTTTAATTAAAACTTTCAATATTTCCTTGACAGAGTTGTTATGACAAAAACACTTTGGAAATATTAAAGTGTTATACAATTACTCATTTTTAATGCTGCTGTTGTCATTGTAACCTGGGGTTCAAACCTTTTATACATATATGACTCTCATTAGTAGAGAGAATGATTCTTTTATGTTATATGTCTGTGTAAGGAGGAGAGCCTGGGGAAAATAAGGCCTATTTTCTTCCAGTTGCAAGAGAGGACACATTCTATTTTATATTCTCTAGAGGAAGAGACCTCTAGAGACTGAGAAATGACTTTGAAAAGTAATAGATATGTAGAAGAGCCAGCACTTCAGCATTCCTTGGATTCCTACCTAGTCTCTCTGGAGAGATTTTGAGCAATTTCCCCTTGGGTGAGATCAGAGACTCTCCCTAGTTGATCTGAGATCTTCCACTCTCAGTAGGAGAAATCATCAATCCATGTTTTCATTTGGTATATGCTGAAGCTATATATAACTATTATGACTTCTGTTTTCTATCTGTATGTATAATTTTTTTCTGTTCACTACTTGAGATGGTATTTTGTGTAACTAATATTTGATGAGAAGAAAGTCAAACCTTTATATGTAAATTTGAATTCAATTTCTTGTGAAGAATAGCAGCCAGGAAAGTGGCTTGAATCTAAGAATGAAATCATTACCCCTTGATTAGCAATATTTAGGAATGTAAGTAGATATTCTAATCTGATATCCCCTCTCTGAGGAGAGCAGAAATGCTCAACTGTGACTTCAGTCTCATGTTCTTAGAGATGAGTGATTTCAATGATATCTGTCAAAGATTCCCTTTGAACTGAATTTAGATAACTCATGTGGATATATATTTTACCTACATAGGGAATATATATCTTACATTTTTCTAACTATTAGGTATACCATAAGATCTCCAGTAAAAATTCTATGTAGTTTAAAAGTCATCACACACATATTTACTTTCTAAAATGCAGGCATTAGGGGTGGCTAGGTGGCAGAGTGGATAGAGCACCAGCTCTGCAGTCAGGAATACCTGAGTTCAAATCCGACCTCAGACACTTAATAATTACCTAGCTGTGTGGCCTTGGGCAAGCCATTTCCTTGCAAATACCTAAAAACAAACAAACAAAAGAAAGAAAATGTAAGTATTACTCCTTTTATTAAGTTGTTAGAAAAATGGCTCCCTTAGGAGATTCCAAACAACTCATATTATGCAAATAGAGCAATGGAAATGCCTATAAGTTTAAAAAAGTCCTTGGATAGAACTCTTATCCAATATGAGCTAATAACTTATATTTCACTTGATCTGAATCCAAAGAACTTAATACCCTAAAATACCATTATCTATTTTAGTTCTCCAGTTGAATCCTCAGGGGAAATATGACATCTGCATCTAGTCCTTTAACTGGTCTTTCAATTTGTGGCTTAATAATAAGCCTCCTTTTCTTTATCTCCTTCATTCCCTCTCCCCTTTTTTCTCCCCATTTCTTTCCCTTTCTACTTTATCTCCTTCTCCTCTCTTTCTTTCTCTATTTTACTATAAAAACCAGTTCTTTCATTTGTTCAGTCCTATCTTTCACACACATACAATCTCCCTTCAACTGCCAGTAAAAATATGATATTCAATTTAATAAACCCTTACTGACAATAGTTATTTCCTTAATGCTTAATGGTTTATAAATCAATCAATAAACATTTTTTGTGTTTAATATGTTCTAGGTGCTGTGATAAATCCTGGGAAAACAGGAAAACTGAAATAGTTCCCTTTATTAAAGAGCTTGTTTGCATCTGCCATCAAATATACCAGCAATGATATGCTGGGAAATGTTTAACTGGCTCTCAAAAAAAATTGTTGCCTCATGTTTTAAAGCTTAATCCACATTATCCCATCATTTTCTTAAGTCTAGATAATCAACTAATAATATATAAAGCCCTGATTCATATTATTTTTTGATTTTTAAGATCTAAATGTTCACACTAAGAATTTAACAATTGACTCTCCTATATGAGCTATATCATAACTACAAGTAAATAGCAAGTACAAAAAGATGAATACAAAGTAATGTTAGGGGGCAACAGTAACTGGGGAGATTGTTGTTCGTCCTTCCTTCTCAAAGACGACTACAACAAGGAGTTGATACTCTTATCAGAAGCAGCACTGAGCCATTTTGATCCTAAGTAATGAGCACCTTTGTGATCCTAAGAAGCAGAGGTGTAAAGGAAATGCTTGTACAAAAGTTGCCAAAGAAATTGGTGTCACCAATTTAGATTGAGAGTTGATGAAAGTGAAGAAATTCACAAGTAACCCTGGAGTTGAAATAATAGTTCAGGATTTATTTCATAAACCTGCAAAGTTTACAGAATAAAACCTTTTTCCCCCTGGAGAGAAGTAAATGATTTGAGGACAGAGTGTATAAAAAAGGACATGGCGAGGTGCATAAGGGAAAGGGAGAAAGGAGAAACAACCATAAAAGCCAGCTTAGACTCAAGTGAATCCTGACACATAGAATAGAGGCCCATAGTTCTCCATCAGCCTAGGCTGATTTTTCCCTTGTTGCAGTTGGTTACAGTGGATAGAGCATTATATTATGTATTAGATGAAATTATCTTTGCATTAATTATGAAGTTATCCAACATCTAGATATACACAAATCTTTTTAATAAATTAAATGACCTTAGATTTGGGCTTTTAAATATTAATACATCTATTACTTAATGGTAATATAATGCTTTAGGATTAGTAATTGGAATGAAAAAAAATATCAAATTTGATCAGGCATTTTAATGCCACTGTCACTTCCTCTAGTTTCCTGGTTGTAACCCCTTTCCCTAACTATCCCATCCCACCGGAAACTTGGATTCCACCACTGACTCTGCCTGTTTCAGATAGGCGAGTCTTTTGCCTATCATGTTGGACACCCTGTCCACCATACCACTTCTACTTCCTTCAGTATCCCTACCATGCCCCCTTCATTTCTAGCATTTCTTTATACTGTCTTCCTTTTTTAGAATGAAAGCTGCTTGAGTACAGGGATTATCATGTTAGCTTTTATTCACATCCCTAGCACTGAGCACAATGTATGGTAGATAGTAAACACTTAAGGAATACTCTGTTTTTATGTTAGGACAGCTAGGCACAACAACTGATAAAGTGTTGAGTCTAAGTCAGGAAGAATCCTCTTCCTCAGTTCAAATCTAGACTCAGACACTTACTGGTTGTATGATCCTGGGCAAGTCACTTAACTGTATTTTCCTTGGTTCCCTCGTCTGTAAAATGCTTTGGAGATGACAATGATAAACCACTTCAGAATTTTTGCCAAGAAAATCCCAAAAGGGGTCAGAAAGAGTCAGACATGATGCAAAAACAACTGAACAAGAATCTTTATCAAATGCTTTCTGGAATCATAAAATTAGAAGGAACCTTAGACCACATGATGTTAGTTCAGAAAAAAGAGTAATTGAAATGGAAAAGATTTTAAGATATGCAATGCCAGATCAGAAAAAAGACCTTAGGACAAAGAAAAAAATATATAATTTCTGGGAGGGGTTTCCAAACATTGTATGGAAACTCTAGATCAATATATCCAACCTCCTAATTTTATAAATGAAGGAATGGCTTCCAAAGAATAGTGGCTTGGAAGTTTTCCTAAAGGTAAACATTTTATAAAAGGTAGTAGAATAGGGACTCCAAATAATTTTTCTATTGACAAATCTGGTGTTCTTTTCCTATCCTTACTAAGTTTATTTTTAATAGATATAGTGAGTTTCCTTTTCTAGGTCTGATTTCTGCTCCTTAGTTTACAACTACAGTGAGCTCTCCTTGTAAGGGCAAGGAGTTAGAAAATACGAGTTGTTTTCTCACCTGTGCAGGTCACTTGGCCTGTCTTTACCTCCAATAATATCTGCTCTATCTAATCTCCCATGTTATAGAATTAAATGATATAATATATAAGCAGAAATACCTTTAATATTATAACTAATCAAGAGAAACATAAATTAAAGCATCTCTGAGGTACTGCTTCATACATCTCATATTGACCAATATGAGCAGAAAGGCTAATGATCAATGTTGGAGAGGATGTGGGAAATCTGGGACACTAATGAATTGCTGGTGGAGTTGTGAACTGATCCAACCTTTCTGGAGAGCAATTTGGAATTATGCCCAAAAGGCAATAAAAATGTACATACCCTTTGATCCAACAATACCTCTACTGGGTATACATCCCAAGAGATCATAAAAAAGAGAAAGAGAACCATATGTACAAAACTATTTAAAGCACTTCTGTTTGTAGTAGCAAAGAGTTGGAAATTGAGGGTATGCACATCAATTGAGGAATGACTAAACAAATTGTGGTACATATATGAGATGGAACACTATTGTTCTATAAGAAATTATAGATTTCATGAAATCAGGATTTCAGAAAAGCCTGGAAAGATTTACATGAATCGATGCTGAGGGAGATGAGCAGAACCAGAAGAGCATTATACACACTAACAACAATATGGGGTGATGATCATCCATAATAGACTTGCTTATTCCATTAGTGCAATAATCAGGGACAATTTCAGGGGATTTGTGATGGAGAATATCATCTGTATCTAGAGAAGGAACTGTGGAGTTTAAGCAAAGACCAAAGTTTATTATCTTCAATTCTTAAAAGTTGTCTTATGTAATATGTAATTTTGCTATCTCTAATGTTTTCTTTCTTCCTTTTGGATCTGATTCTTCTCTTAAAAGAAGTTTAGTTTTGATCTATACTTATCATGGATGCAAATGTAAAGCCTAAATCAGATTGCCTTCTATTGGGGGGAAGGGGGAGGAAAGGGAGGGAGGCAGAAAAACTGTAAAACTCAAAACCTTGCAAAAAAAAAAATGATTGGCATAAACTACCATTGAATGTAATTAGAAAACAAAATATTTATATAATACTTAAAGATTTTATTTATTTTGAGTTTTACAATTTTTCCCCCTAATCTTACTTCCCTCCCCCCACCCACACAGAAGGCAATTTTCCAGTCTTTACATTGTTTCCATGGTATACATTGATCCAAATTGAATGTGATGAGAGAGAAATCATATCCTTAAGGAAGAAACATAAAGTATAAGAGATAGCAAGATCAGACAATAAGATAACAGTTTTTTTTCTAAATTAAAGGTAATAGGGCAGCTAGGTGGTGCAGTGGATAAAGCACCGGCCCTAGAGTCAGGAGTACCTGGGTTCAAATCCGGTTTCAGACACTTAACAATTACCTAGCTGTGTGGCCTTGGGCAAGCCACTTACCCCATTTGCCTTGCAAAAAAAAAATTAAAGGTAATAGTCCTTGGTCTTTGTTCAAACTCCACAGTTATTTCTCTGTATACAGATGGTATTCTCCATTTGCAGACAGCCGCAAATTGTTCCTGATTGTTGCACTGATGGAATGAGTGAGTCCATCAAGGTTGATCATCGCCCCCATGTTGCTGTTAGGATGTACAATGTTTTTCTGGTTCTCTCATCTCTCTCAGCATCAGTTCATGCAAATCCTTCCAGGCTTCCCTGAATTCCCATCTCTCCTGGTCTCCTAATAGAACAATAGTGTTCCATGACATACATATACCACAGTTTGCTAAGCCATTCCCCAACTGAATGACATTTACTTGATTTCCAATTCTTTGCCACCATAAACAGGGTTGATATGAATATTTTTGTACAAGTGATGTTTTTGCCCTTTTTCATTATCTCTTCAGGGAATAGACCCAATAGTAGTATTGCTGGATCAAAGGAATACACATTTTTGTTGCCCTTTGGACATAGTTCCAAATTTCTCTCCAGGAAGGTTGGATGAGTCCACAGCTCCACCAACAATGTAATAGTGTCCCAGATTTCCCACAATCCTTCCAGCAATGATCATTATCCTTTCTGGTCATATTGGCCAATCTGAGAGGTGTGAGGTGGTACCTCAGGGAAGCTTTTTAGTGTTTTTTGGGGGGGCTGGGTCTTTTCAAGGCAAATGGGGTTAAGTGGCTTGCCCAAGACCACACAGCTAAGTAATTATTAAGTATCTGAGGTTGGATATGAACTCAGGTACTCCTGACTCCAGTGCCTGTGCTCTATGCACTGTGTAACCTAGCCACCCCTCAGAGAGGCTTTAATTTGCACTTCTCTAATAAGTAATGATTTAGAGCAAAAATATTATAACTAATCAACAAGCATTTATTAAAGGCCTACTGGGTATCATCATAAGATATAAAGGTAAAATAGGTCAAAAATTATTTAGTCCAGTGATGCCAAACAAAGGGAAATGAATCCCTGCCAGTCACATAGGGCTTTAGAAAGTCACAGATCTATATTGTGATATATTTTTATTACCTGATTCAGGTCTCATTAAGGAGT
Source organism: Macrotis lagotis (assembly GCF_037893015.1). NCBI lineage: Eukaryota > Metazoa > Chordata > Mammalia > Peramelemorphia > Peramelidae > Macrotis > Macrotis lagotis. The sequence continues at coordinate 332,028,172 of NC_133658.1, forward strand.
TTTGCAGGACAGATCAATTTGGCACCTCTGATTATAATCCAAACCCTCTATTTTTTTTTTTTTAGGTTTTTGCAAGGTAAATGGGAATAAGTGGCTTGCCCAAGGTCACACAGCTAGGTAATTATTAAGTGTCTGAGACCAGATTTGAAACCAGGTACTCCTGACTCCAGGGCCAGTGTTTTATCCACTGTGCCACCTAGCCACCCCAAAAACCCTCTATTTTATGGATGGTTGATTAATTCTTGTACTTCCTTATTGAAGCTGACCAAAATGACATTACTATGTTTGAGATAAATTCCAGTGCATTTGACTTTGATTGATCAGACCAATATGAGTTGGAATAATCTACCACAGGTTGGGCACAAATAATCCATGTGAACGCCTGGGGTGGGTACTCTAAACTTATGGATGTCATGTTTCCTTTGAGCTGCTTCAATTCTACGTTCCTTATAGAGTACAGCACCCTCACTGATGAGGGCATGCCATGCTGGGTGGGCCTGTGCCAGTGTCTCCCATGCTGTACAATCAATTCTAAAGTTCTAAGGGGGTCCTTCAGGGCATCTCAGTATTGTTTCTTCTGACCTCCTTCTGAGTGCTTGCCCTATATGAGTTCTCCATAAAATAGTCTTTTTGGTACATGTATGTCTGACATTCTAAGCAAAGTGTCCAGCCCATTGTAGTTGCACTCTCTGTAGTAATGTTAGAATGCTAAATAGTTTAGCTCAAGAAAGGACCTCAGAGTCTGGCATCATCTCCTGCCAGGTGATCTCCAGAATATTCCTAAAACAATTTAAATGGAAGCGATTCAGTTTCCTGACATGGCACTGGTGGATAGTCCAGGTTTTACAGGCATATAGCAATAAGGTCAGCACAATGGCTCTGTAGACCTTCTGTTTAATAATTAATCTAATACCTCTTCTCTCTCATACCTTCTTTTGGAACCTCCCAAATACTGAGCTAATTCTGGTAATGCATGAATCAACCTCATTGTCAATGAGGATACCACCTTGGAAAGGACGCTGCCAAAGTACTTGTCCATAGTACTCAAAACTTCTCCATTTACTGTAATTGATGGTTCCATGTACGGATTTTATAGATAGGGAAACTAAGGCTCAGAGAGCTTATGTGACTTGTCCATAGTCATATAAATAGTAATCCAAGCCAACATTTAATTTAGATCCTCAGATTCCAATTTCTATGCTGTCTACTTTGTAGCAAAAACCTTGAATATAGGCCAAAAACAAAGAGAAAGGAGATGAGGTGACTGACTGAAGCAAATTTAAACTAAAAATAGATGTCAAGTGTACATAGTAAAATAAAGACAGTCCCCAACTGATGTGCAAAAGGCTTGTCTATGAAAATTAGTTTCAGGATGGTGTGAATGTGAAAATACTATTTGACTAATATCTAAACTCTATTCTTGAAATTAGAATCTGGAGAAACACTGACTAAAAGAGAATTCTTTAAGTGTTGGAAGTAACATAAAGAACAGTTGTTCCAAGCTGAATTTTCTTTAAAATTATACTTTAACATTCGCTTTTTAAAATTTTGAGTTCTAGGGGCGACTAGGTGGCGCTGTGGATAGAGCACCAGTGCTGGAGACAGGAGTACCAGAGTTCAAATCAGACCTCAGACACTTAATAATTACCTAGCTGTGTGGCCTTGGGCAAGCCACTTAACCCCATTGCCCTGCCAAAAAAAAAAAAAGTAAAAAAAAAATTTTGAGTTCCAAATTCTCTCCCTCCCTTGTACCCTTACTCTACCTAGTGAGAGGGCAAGCAATATGATATCAATTATACATGTGAAGCCATGCAAAATATATTTCCATATTAACCATGTGGCGACAACAACAAAAGAGCAAGAAAAATAAATTTTAAAAGTATTCTTCAAACTGTATTCAGAGTTTATCTAGAGGTGAATAGTGTTTTTCATTGTGAATAATATGGAATTGTCTTGGATCATTGTATTGATCAGAGAAATTAAGTCTTTCACAGTTGAGCATTGTTATTATATTGCTATAATACATGTTCTCCTGGTTCTGCTCACTTTATTTTGTAACAGTTCATATAAATCTTCCCAGGTTTTTTCTGAAACCATTCTCGCCATCATTTCTTTTAGCACAAAAATATTCTGTCACATATACCACAACTCATTTAGCCATTCCCCAGTTGATGGACATTCCTTCAATTTCCAATTCTTTGCTACCACAAAAAGAGTTGCTTCTTAATGGTACATGAGTCCTTTTCACTTTTCTTTGGTATACAGACCTAGTTATGGTATTGCTGATTCAAAGGGTAGATTGCTGAATTTTCAATAATCACAATCATCATATTATAGATTATTGGAGCTTGATGGAGAACACAGAGTCAGGACTTAGATTGTAGAATAGGAAAGTTGGAAAGGAAATTAAAGCAAAGAATGACAGAACTTGGAACATAAGAAATTAAAAATACAATGGATCTTAGAAATCATCTAGTCTATGATTTCTTTCTCATCACACTCAATTTGGATCAATGTACAACATGGAAACAAAGTAAAGACTGACAGATTGCTTTCCGTGGGGAGGAGAGGGAAGTAAGATTGGGGGGGGGGATTGTAAAACTCAAATAAAACCTTTAATAAAAAAAAGAAATCATCTAGTCTAGCTCCATTATTTTATTAATGTGAAAATTGAAAGCCAGTTCAGTGGCTCTCATGATCATATGATTAAAGAATATACAAGAGTTGGGATGGAGTCCTAAGTGAACGAACAAGCGAACACAGACACCAAGTCCCACAGCTGCCACCGTGATCATCAACCAGGCCAAGAAGCACCCGAGCTTGATCCCCCTGTTCATGTTCATTGGAGCTGGGGCACTGGGGTTTTCCTGTATATCATGTGCCTGGCCCTCTTTAATCCCATCATCAGTTGGGACAGAAAGAATGACCCAGAGCCATGGAACAAGTTGAATCCCACTGATCAATACAAGTTCTCCTCAGTAAATGTGGATTACAGCAAACTGAAAAAAGAAGGCCCAGAATTCTAAGTGTAAAGGATGCATTTTTCAGCTGCTGAGAATGGAGGTCTTCCAAAAGCCATCTGCAAAATTCTACAAACAACTACGAAATGTTTGATTTTTTCCCCCTTGTGTTGCATGTAATCATGTTGGGTTTAACCAATGAATAAAAAATGTGAAACTTGGAAAAAAAAGAATTGAGACAAGAATTCAGGTTTCCTAATTTATCAGATTGGGTTCTTCTCCCTAGGTTTTGAGATCCAAAACATATCGAAAAACATATGTATACAATAATGCATATTACTGTTACATGTTTTAATGATAGATTTTTTTTATATCACTTTCTTCTCCAAGATTCTGAGTCCTGCCATGTATTTAGTATTTTTTAAGATGTAGTGTTGGAATAATATCTGTAAATATGTAATTTGTAACCTCATTGTTAAACTACATGTTACTGACATTTTACTAAAAATAAGTTATTGACAACAAGATTCTTCATGTAGTAATGTTTATAAATGACATTGAGCTGATTATATCAAGTCCCAGACCATTAAAATGTCTCTTCAGTCTGATTCAAGATCATATAAAAGAGACTAGTATAGCCACTGGCTACTTGAGTTCAGTTTTGCCTATGAGGAATCATTATTCAGACTCAGGAAAGCAAGGGTAGAAATAAAACAAGAATTTATTAAAAGAAGTTACAGGGGTGGCTAGGTGGCACAGTTGATAAAGCACAGGCTCTGGAGTCAGGAGTACTTGGGTTCAAATCCGGTCTCAGACACTTAATAATTACCTAGCTGTGTGGCCTTGGGCAAGCCACTTAACCCCATTTGCCTTGCAAAAAAAAAAAGAAGTTACAACACATAAGAAAATGGTAGGTAAAGTTAAGAAGAAATAAGGAAAAGCCACTTGGATTTGGCAGGTCAGCTGACAGGTTCAACTGAAGTCTGGAGAAAGAGAGAGAAAGAGAAAGGCAGGTAGCCAGGAGGCTTGGGTTAACCAGGCTACATAGTGAAACCCATGGAGCTACACATGGTTTAATGAAGAGCCAGAGAAAGGCCCATCCTTCTGCATGGGAGGCAGGAAGAAGCAAGAGAGCTCTAAGGGGCAGTTTTTTCCTGCTAAATATTCCTCCATTGTAGGCTGGACAGAGGTGGTGGTTGAGGTGTGTTCTTTCATCTCAGAGGCAGGTAACTTTCAATGGCAATCTATGTCCTGTATCAAGGTACTTGAGGTCTAATTCTAACGTGCCATTTCCTGTCCACTAGTGCCCAAGCCAAAGTTAAGTCAAGGTGGAAATGGAGGAGACAAGGGGAGACAGGATACAGTCAACAGTGTCCAAGGAAGGCAGAATCTCAAGAGTAGGGACCTCTACACATTTGAAAGATTTTGTTTCTGCTAGTTCACAATTCTCTACATCATTTCCTCTGCATCACTAGGACTAGTCGTCCACATAGAAAAAACCAAATGGATTAAAACTAAATATTGAGAGCTTTATGATGAATAATATGAATGAATATGATGAATAAATATGCTGTTCTCTAGCTCATATCATCTGTACCACTCTCCCTAACTTCTTTCCCTTGTGGAAAATACAGAACCTCAGAAATTGATGATAATGATGAGTGACAAACATATTCACAAACACATGTGTGTGTGTTTGTGTATCTGTCTGTCTGTCTGTTTGTCTGTCTGTCTGTCTGTCTGTCTCTCTCTCTCTCTCTCTCTCCCCTACTTCCCTCTTTTAAGCATTTTTGTAATTCTATAAAGCCTCCTTTAGACTTCTACTAAGGGAGAAAGGGGATTTGTTTTTCCCCCTTACCAACAGAACCTAAACAATTATAAAGCAATGAGTATAGGTTGCTTCTTCAGCTTTGTGTCTCTTCCTGAGCATAGTGACTGAATGCTATGCTGAATTAGATGTTTTCAGCCTTGATGAGCTCAGGAATTCAGGTATTGGGTGCTAGCTACCAAGAAAGAAGTGCTTTTAGCAATTACATCCAGGGGTGTTCTAGATCCCACAAGCTTGAGAAAGCCATTATTAAATTTTCAACATGAGCATTTATGAATCAGAAATCAGCAAATGTTTTACTGAGTTTCTATATTTAGATGATGGAGAAAGCAATAAGGTGAAACTAAGATATTTCTTTTTTTATTAAAGATTTTATTTATTTTGAGTTTCACAATTTTTCCCCCAATCTTACTTCCCTCCCCCTACTCCCCCACAGAAAGCAATGTGTCAGTTTTTACATTGTTTCCATGTTGTACATTGATCCAAATTGAGTGTAATGAGAGAGAAATCATATCTTTAAGGAAGAAACAAAATTGTCCCTGATTGTTGCACTGATGGAATGAACAAGCCCATCAAGGTTGATCATCGCCCCCATGTTGTTGTTAGGGTATACAGTGTTTTTCTGGTTCTGCTCATCTCACTCAGCATTCAGTTCATGCAAATCCTTCCAGGCTTCCCTGAATTCCCATCCCTCCTGGTTTCTAATAGAACAATAGTGTTCCATGACATACCTATACCACAGTTTGCTAAGCCATTCCCCAATTGAAGGACATTTACTTGATTTCCAGTTCTTTGCCACCACAAACAGGGCTGCTATGAATATTTTTGTACAAGTGATGTTTTTGCCCTTTTTCATCATCTCTTCAGGGTATAAACCCAATAGTGGTATTGCTGGATCAAAGGGTATGCACATTTTTGTTGCCCTTTGGATGCAGAAACTAAGATATTTCAAAGAATTTTTTTTTCTTCTTCTGAAGAACTAGTTGTTCCCCAGGAATATTATAGCCAAGTTCCAGAACTCCCAAGTCAAAGAGAAAATATTACAAGCAGCCAGAAGGACATAATTCAAATATTGTGGAGCTGCAGTCAGGATCACACAGGACTTAGCAGCAATTACATTAAGGGCTCGTAGGACTTGGAATATAATATTCCAGAAGGCAAAAGAGCTCAGAATGCAACTGAGAATCAACTACCCAGCAAAACTGAACATCCTTTTCCAGGGGAAAAGATGAACTTTCAAGGAACCAGGGGAATTTCAATTGTTCCTGTTGAAACAACCAGAGCTGAACAGAAAGTTTGATCTTCAAATACAGGACTCAGGTGAAGCATAGAGAGTGGAGGAAAAGGGTAAACTATGAGAGACTTAATGATGATGAACTGTATGTATTCCTGCATAGAAAAATGATACTGATAATATTCATATGAAACTTCTCACTTAATAGAGTAGGTAGAAGGAGCTTTTATAGATGAAGCACAGGAGAGAGCTGAATTTGAAGATATTAATATATGTAAAAATGGAGTCAATGGCTAAAATGTAATGGGATTAAGAGAAAGGAGAGGTGGAATAGGCTAAGCTATTTCATATAATAAGATTTTTTTTACTATTGCAATGAGCTATTGCAATGATATGGAAGGGGGGAAGGTGAGGCAGAATGAGGGAAACTTTGCTCTCATCAGTGGTGGTTCAGAGAGGAAACAGCATATATACTCAATGGGGTATAGACATCTAGAATAAAAAGGAGAGAAGGGGGACAGGGGAAGGGGGAGGATGTGAGTGATGGAGGAGAGGGTGGACTATGGGGGATAGTGGTCAGATATAACACATTTTCTTTTTTACTTCTTGCATGGAGCTGGGATTGGATGGCCTGTCTGGGACCACAGGGCCAGGTGGTTACTGGGTCTTAGGGGTGGTATGTGGGCTCGGGGCCTCTTGGCCCCAGGGCAAATGATCAGTCTGCTGCACCACTCAGCTACCCCACAGCACATTTAAGAAGAGGGGCAGAGAGAAAGGAGAGAGAAAATATAGTATATGGTAGTGGGGAGGTATGAATGGAGGGAGTTGCGATCAGCAATGGCAATGGTGGAAAAATATGGAAGTAGCTTTTGTGATGGACTTATCCTAAAGAATGTGATCCAACAGCGACAGAGCTGGTGGTGTTGGAACATAGACTGAAGCACATTCTTTAAATTTTTTTTATTTTTATTTTTTTCTCTTTATTGCTCATGAAGGTCTGTATTTTTGGGGGGAGGAGTATTATGTTTACTCTTAAACAAAAATATTTTAGTAAAAACAGTAAAAAATCATTTGTACAAAAATAAAAAAATAAATATATATAACAACAAAAAAAAAAGAACCAGTTGTTAAACATTTACTCTTACCTCACTGCACCTTCCTGCAGGGTAAGATGACCATCATCGTTGGAAGAAGTGCCATACACTGCTGCTTAGCCAGAAGATATTGATTTTGAATGAGGTCCTCTAATGGTAGAAACTGAGGTAAAAATGAAATTTATTCAACAGTGTACTAAATCTCTTAGACCTCTTTACCACCCAAGAGAATATAATCAAGGAGATGGATTCCTATGAATTCTTTGAGTGCTTCATGTTTTCTGAATTTGTTTATGGATCTCTATCTTTGTTATGGGTTACTATTACATGTTTTAAGTATTTGTTAATGCATCCTAATAAGACTTTTGTCTTTTAAGCATTTCTTTTACTGTGGAGTAAATAAATGACAGACTTTTTCCTGAGATCTACTATTATATATATTCAGTACCTTTCTTTGAAGGGACTCTTTTAATCCCTTTTGGAATTAGAAACCCTGGTGTGAGGCATTCCAAACATTGTTTGAAGGATTATTTCCTATGTTTTACATTGGTTGGGGGTTATGAGACAGAGAGGCTGAGAAATACAATCTTTCTTTGGGATATGAACCTGGTCTTCCTGAGCCCAGGGCTGGGGCTCCTTGATGGAGGACAACCTCTCCCTGGGCTGTGGGTCTTAAAATGCTATGGAAATGAAGTATGACCTAGGGAGTGGCAGTAGTTAATAGTGTTGCATACCTGAAGGCAAGGTATGATTTGAGTCCTGCCTTTAACAGGATTAGTCCCTAGTCCTATAAGCTAGGCAAAGTCACAACATTTCTACCTGTACTCATCTCTAAAATGGAGATATTATTTTTCTTATACCTTACAGATGGTTGTGAGGTTCAAAATAAAGTAATATATGCAATGTGATTTGCAAGCTTTATATTATATCATTGGCAGTTATGAATGTTGTTCCTGTGTTATTAGTGTTCTCTGAAGATCAGACAGTCAAACAGACATGATCCCAGCATTCACCAGTTGGCAACATCTTTCTTGGGGAGGTAAGCTGGAATGGGCAACCATTCTGGTCTTCTCACCATGTAGAAAGCAAAGCAGGCCTGGGAGGAGGCATACTGGATAGAGCACTGGCCCTGGAGTCAGGAGGACCTGAGTTCAAATTCGACCTCAAACACTTAATAATTACCTAGATGTGTGACCTTGGGCAAGTCACTTAACCCCATTGCCTTGCCCTGCCCCCCCCCCCAAAAGCAGTCAGGATTAAGCCAGGCTTTTGATCTCTGAGTGCTCACTCCTCTTTGGGACCTAATGAGCTCAAGTTAAAGAGTATTGGCATCAAAGGATGAGGAGCATCCTCCCCTTTCTTTCTATCAAGAGCTGAGATTGTCAAGAAGCTGAAGGGTTAAGCATCTAGTTGATGAAATGGATAGGGCATAAAGCCTGAAGTCAGGAAGCTGTTGTTCAGTTATTTCAGTAGTATCCTGGCTCTTTGTGATCCCATTTGTGGTTTTCTTGGCAAAAAATTAGGAAGTCAGTAAAATCTAAATTTAAATCTAACTTGAGATATCTACTAGCTATGTGATCTTGGACAAATCACTTAACCACTGTTTGCCTTAGTTTCCTCATCTGTAAAATCAGAATAATAATAGCACCTACTTCCTAGGGTTCTTGTGAGGATCAAATGAGATAAGCTTAGAACAATGCTTGGCTCATAGTAGGTGCATTATAAAGGTTAGCTATCATCATCATTATTAAAGAGGGATTAGCTCAAAACTCCTCTATTATATCAGGCAGCTTTTGGATCCAGTGCTAGACTTACAGTCTGAAGACATGAATTTCAATTCTTACCTCAAACACTTACCTCAGACACTGGGATCCTAGGCAAGTCATTTAACATTTCAGCTTGGTTTCCTTATCTGTAAAATATGGATAATAATAAAAACTAATTTATATGATTGTGAGAATTAAATAACTTTTTTAATCCAGCTATACTTTTTTATTTAATGGTATTTTATTTTTTCTAGTTACATGTAAAGACAATTTTTAACATTAATTTTTTAATTAAGATTTTTGAGTTCCAATTTTTTTCTCCCTCATTTACCCCTATCTCCTCCCTAAGAAATTAAGCAATTTGATATAGGTTCTATATATGCAATCATGTAAAACATTTCCATATTAGTCATGTTATAAAAGAAGCAAAACAAAAGGAAAAGAAAACCATGAAAAAACAAAATGAAAATTGTATGCTTCGATGTGCATTCAGATTCCATCAGTTCTCTGAAGGTGAGTAGCACTTTTCATGAGTCTTTTGGAATTGTCTTGGATCATTGTATTTCCAGGGATCAGTTCTCTGAAGGTGAGTAGCACTTTTCATGAGTCTTTTGGAATTGTCTTGGATCATTGTATTTCCAGGGAGAGCCAAGTAATCATAGCTGATCATTGCATAATGTTGCTTCCATTGTGTACAGTATTTTCTTGGCTCTATTCACTTCACTGTAGCATCAGTCCATGTAAATCTTTCCAGGTTTTCCAGAAATCTACCTGCTCATCATTTCTTATAATACAATATTATATCCATAGACTATGGGGAATTCAGTCATTTGCCAATTGATGGGCATTCCAACAATTTCTATTTCTTTGTCATTACAAAGAGCTGCTATAAATATTTTTGTGTATGTAAGTCCTTTTCCTTTTTTATGATCCAAATAAGATCATTTTTATAAATCTTTAACAGTGCTATATAAATGCTCTATATTATTGTTATTTTATTGGGGTTTTTTGTTTGTTTTTTAGGTTTTTGCAAGGCAAATGGGGTTAAGTGGCTTGCCCAAGGCCACACAGCTAGGTAATTATCAAGTGTCTGAGACCGGATTTGAACCCAGGTACTCCTGACTCCAAAGCCGGTGCTTTATCCACTATGCCACCTAGCCGGCCCTATTGTTATTTTCATAACAATAATCTGATAATCAAATTGAGAAATGGTTGAACTCAAGACAAGGACAAGCTGATTCTGACCTAGTACTTGACTACATAAATCACCAGCTTCTTTCCCTGCAAATCAACTGTCTTCTTCATTATCATTGTTATCATGTTATTCTTCCCCCTTTTATAAATAAAAATTTGGTCATCATTAAAACCCGGTATGTTTAATAGTGGCACTTTTAGAGATTTGGAGAGAAGTTTCTAACTTTATAGAGGGAAGAGAGTTATTAGCAAGGTGGCAACATGGATAGAGTGCTGGACCTGGAATCAGGAGACTCATTTTCCTGAGTTCAAATCTAACTTTAGACATTTGCTAGCAGTGTGCCTTTGGGCAATTTACTTAACTCTATTTATAGTCTCAGTTTCCTCATTTGCAAAATGATCTGGAAAAGGAATAGCAAATCACTCTATTATCTTTACTAAGAAAACCCCAAGTGGAGAGTCAGACATAAATGAAACAACTAAACAACAAGAGATACATCCCCTAAGGTGTGAGATCAGGAAGAGCATGGCTGATTCTATTTCAAAGTCCTGAACACAATGGAAGCACTTCAAAATCATGTCTCATTCCACCAACAGGAAATATATACATCCACTAAATGTTACAGGTGCAGACTAACTTACCCATATATTCCTTATACATGGAAGTTTCCTTTTTCAATGTCACATTATTATTAGAGGTATTTCAATTAAAAAAATTCTGGCAGTTGCTGCTGATATTTGTCCTTCATTCTCTGGTTGATTCCTATCCTTCATTATCTAAGAAGACCAAAATGACATCCCTATGCTTGAGACAAACTACAGTGTGTCCGACTGTGGTTTATCAAACCAATATAAGCTTGGAATGCTCTACCACAGGTTGGACACAAATAGTTCACATGAATACCTGGGGGGGGTACTCTAAACTTACACATGTCATATTTCCTTAGGGGTGCTTCAATTCAATTAATCTCAACAGTCTTCTTCATAGAGTGCAGCACCCTCATTGATGAGGGCAGGTCATATCTGGGCAGTCCTGTGCCAATGTCTCCCAAGGTATACAATCAATTCTAAAGTTCTTCAATGGGACCTTCAGGGTGTCTCAGTATCGCTTCTTCTGATCCCCTTGTGAGTACTTGCCTTGTGTGAGTTCTCCATAAAATAGTTTTTTGGGTAAGCATATGTTTGGCATTCTAACAACGTGTCCAGCCCACTCTCTGTAGTAATCTTGGAATGCTAGGTAGTTTGGCTCAAGAAAAGACCTCAGTGTCTTGTATCTTCTCCTGCCTGAAGATCTTCAGAATCTTCCTAAAACAATTTAAATGGAAGAGATTCAGTTTCCTGACATGGTGCTGGTAGACTGTTCAGGTTTCACAGGCATATTGCAATGAGTTCAACACAACAGGTAGTTTGGTGTCAACCTATTCTCTCCCATACTTTCCTTTGGAGTCTTCCAAATACTGAGCTAGCTCTGGCAATGCGAGTGTCAATCTCATTGTCAATGTGTACCTCCTTGGAAAGAACATTGCCAAGGCAAGTGATCTTGTCCATAGTACTCAAAACTTCTCTATTTGCTATATCGATGGTTCCACATATGGATGGTGTGGTACTTGCTGATGGAGCACCTGTTTTTTCTTGGTGTTAATTGTAATACCAAAATTAGCACAAGCAGCAGAGAATGGATCCATAGTACGATGCACCTCAGCTTCAGAGGCTGCATTGAATACACATTTATCTGTAAACAGAAGCTCATGCACCAACACTCCCTCCACTTTGGTCTTGGCTTGTAGCCTTTTCAAGTTGAAGAATTTTGCCACCATTGTGGCAGCTGAACTTGAGGCCATGTTCACCCTCATTGAAGGCATTTTATAACATGGCTGAAAACATCATGCTAAAAAGTTATCTGAATAAGGACACATTCTTGTTTCACTCCACTGATGACTAAGAAATCTCAAAAGCTTCATCCACTATCCAGAACCCAGGCATGTCATCATGAAAAGTGATGTACAATACTGATGAACTTCTCTGGGCAACCAAATTTTGACATAGTTTTCCATAAACCCTTACAACTCACAGTATCAAAGACTTTGGTCAGATCTACAAATGTTGTATATAGACATCTGTTCTGTTCCTGACATTTTTCCTAGAGTTGTTGGGAAGCAAACACCATATCAACTGTTCTTCTACCTTTTCTGAAGCCATACTGGCTCTCAGGAAGATGACCAATTTTTCAGGTAAAGGATCAGCCTATTAAGAAGGGCTCTGGCAAGAATCTTAACAGTAATGACTAGAAGAGAAATACACTTGTGATTATCACAGGACAAGCTTTACCTTTATAGAGATGGACAATGGAGGCATCCTTGAATTCTTGTGGGAAACTTCTTCATGCCATATAACATGGAAAATTTCAGTCAGTTTTCAGATAAGCAATGGCTCCCCCACTATGTAGATCTCAGCTGAAATACAATCAGGACCAGGTGCTTTGCCACTTGAAAGGAGCTTAATGGCATTCAAAACCTTTTCTTCAGTTGGAACTTCAGCTTGGGGTTAAGTAGTCAATGACTTCTGAACTGATAACTGATGGTTGAACTATGTAAGTGTTCAACCCATCTCTCTAGGATCAGGTCCCTGCCTGCTTCTTGCTTTCTCAAGAGTGTCCTTTTCATTCTCTAAGACCATGACATCAGGGAGGTGATGCTATGACAAGCACATGAACTGGGTTTGAGTGAGAAGATGCTGTGTTAAGTCACTAGCCTCACTTTTTTTTCTCCAGAGTCATCTGGGTCCAATGGCCAGATATGAATCAGGATGATTATAGATAGCTCTGGATGCAGGGCAATCAGGGTTAAGTGACTTGCCCAAGGTCACACAGTAAGTGGTGTCTGAGGCTGGATCTGAATTCCCAATCTCCTGACTCCAAGTTCAGTGCTCTATCCACTGCACCATGTAGCTGATGAAGTGATAAATCTACAGCTATAATAAAAAAAACAACAAATACCCAAAACTAGTCTGAGACAATCACTGAAGCTTCTGGATAACTCTGGTTTTATTATAAAGTTTTGAGTGTTTAAAACCTTTAAATATCCTCTTTAATTATTCTGTAACTACACAAAAAAAGTGTGCTACTTGTTTTATGCTTCAAAGGACGATTAGAACAGTTACTAATCAGCATCTGAGTCACTTTTTCTCATGTGCTATTGGCCTATTTTCTGTATTGTTCTTACATATATGTATGTAAATATACACTCTTGTTTAAAATATTCATTTTTAAAATTTAGCTAGCAGAAACTTAAGTAAAGTTTTTTTTTGGCTCTAGATATGTGATATCATTTGTTTATGGGTATTCATGTGAAAAAGGCCCTCAACCAAAGCAGATCCACAAGTTTTCAGAGTTGCCTGTGGCACTGAGAAAGATTCAGTGACTTAGATAATAAACTGAAAGTCTACAATAAACATAAAAATAAAGATTAAAATCTTATAGAGGTCTTTAACAAAGTAGAATCAAATAAATTAACAAACAAATCTAAAATTCATTTTCTCTCTCCAAATTTGCCTTTTTTTCTTTATTTTTAATTTTTATATAATTTTACTCAATATCTATACAGTTTTAGTTTTAAAAAATCTGTTTTTATCACTTTCATTTTTCCTTTTCCATCTTTCCTTGTATTCTTCATCTGATAATTCTTATGGAAATATAAAATTCAAATAAGTTGTCATACCATAATTTATTCTATTCCTTCTCCAGGGGTTAGACATAACTAACCACAGGTTGCTATTACAACTAAAGAAGTTTTTTGTGGTTCCCATTGATAAACTAGTTAGTTTTTGACTCTCAACTTTGTCTTATATGATAGATGGGAAGAGATTCCAGCTTCTATAGCTGACTGACAACTCAGAAATTTCTACATTATCACATTTCCCTTTCTCTTTCTTAGGCTTTGGACAGTGTTCTGGCCAATGTCACCTATCCTGGTGATAACATAGAGATTGAAGACTCAATGAATTTCAGTGATAGGAAAAAAAAAAACTTTAAAAAATTAGAGCTGGAGAGATCACCTAGTCCAAAATCTTAATTTTACAAGTAAGGAAACTGAGACTTTTTCTCAGCATTCCATGGCTTCTAAGTAGTGTAGCCAAAATTAGAACTCAATTTCTTGTTTCATATTTTTACATTAATCATTAATCCATGACTGATGTGCATACTTGACCCTGATTCTGTTTTTCACTCAAGTCTCTGGTTCTTCCCATAATTGAGCTTGTGTTTCTTAACTTTTTCTTCTTCCTATCCCCCATAGCACTCATAGCACAGTGTCCAATAAGCATTGGAGAGAACTACTATCACTGCCACTACTTTATCCCACCAGTTGGGGCAAATGTATTCCCCTTACTATAACATCTAGGTATGGAAATACTTGTGGACAAATTCAGAGGCAGCTAAACTTAAATGCATAATTTCACTAACATATTAAGGAAAAGAACACCAATCAATAAACATTTATTGTTTGCTATTTTTTGTTAGGCATTGTTTAATTTTAAGGCAAACATTAAATAAAAAGACACACACACACACAAACACAAATTACTCCTCAAACTGATATATATATATATATATATATATATATATATATATATATATGTACTATTTTACACTAGAGTGCAGAACTTGGAATCAGAAAGACATGATTTCAAATTCTTCCCCTGACACTAACTTGTGTAAGCTCCCTAAATCTCAGTTTTCTTAAATATAAAACAAGGGGCTGGATTTGTGGTCTCATTAAACAAAGTCATAGGATTTGTGGGGCACCAAGTTGCCTTGGTTTTCTAGGAATGGTTTGGATTAAGATAATAATCTTTATTGCACCCCTACTCCACCCCATTTTAATAAACACCTTTATTTATGAGTCATTGATAGGGGACACGAATCAAATAGCAAATATTTAATTAAGTCTGAACAGCCAGTAGCAAAAAAATGGATGGGTAGAGGATCATCCTTTTGTCCATCTTGTGTTGGGAGACACCATAACTGTTTTTTCCATGCAGAACTTCTTTTCAGTTTCTAACTCTTCCTGTCACATAACATCTCCTCTCAGGAACAAGTCTCAAAGGATTTCAGTATGGGTTTTTTCCCCTCAATAAAGAGTAACTCTCTTGTTCTAGCCATCATGAGCTACAGGAGGTAGTTTTGACTCATATGTAGTCAATTAGGAAAGAGATTTAGAGGTTAAAGGTGTAAATTTAAGTTTAGATTCCACTATTATTTGCTACAGGAGGATCCTGAGCAAACCATTCAACTTCACTCAATTTTCTCAGATGTAAAATGGTGACTAAGGCTGTTTCTATGTGGTTATTACAAAGTAGAATCTGCTTGATAAATATAAACTACTGACAAAACATTTGAGGGAAGGTACTGTTTTGCTTTCATCTATGTATCATGAACCTATCATAAACTGCATCACAGCAGGTTTTTTTTTTAAAGACTGGACTAGGTTCCCTATCTTGGCCAGACTGGAAATTCAGCACTACTCACAGGTTTAGTCCTGATACTGAGTTGAAGAAAGCCTTGACCTACTTAATTTTTCCTACCTGGGCCAATTTGCTCCTCCTCAAAGGCAGCTTGGTGATCATCCAGTCCTAGGGGTTCACCATGTTAGTACAAGGCATTGTGCAGATACCAAATCTGCCTCTGATCTACTGTAGTTCAGAATTCCTGGGCTCAAGTGATCCACTAGTTTCAGCTTCCTGCAACAGCAAGGATTTTAGGCGAGCACCAATACTCCTGTTACAGTAGGCTCTTAAAACCTGCTAAATTGAATTAACAAAGTGCTTTTCCAAAATCATAGAGTAGATATGTCAACCTACGTTCATTAAAACTGACTCCCTATCATTTCAGAACCAGCACAATAGAATATTGTATGTGCTTATTACTTACTGATTAAGTTAAAGTTTTAGAGGTAGTTTTGATCTGATATCATTTCCAGGATTGATGGACCTCCAAGAAATTGTTTCCTAGGCTTATCTTTGTTATAGAAACTGAAGTTATCATCTCCACTGACTAAGGCTTTATTGATTTTTTTGCTTTGCTATCTTTCTTAGCTCTACACTTTTTGGATAAAGAGAATACTTTCCTAGAAGTCCTAGTGAGATTCCTCTTCTGGCTTCACACTATTCTGCACCAGTATTTTGGTCTCTTTCTTCACTCTTCCTAGAGATCCTAATGATCCTACACACCTGGTCCAACAGAGGTTCATCTTGTACTCTGAAATTTAGGAAATGCTTTTCTCACAATAGTCCTATGAGGTAATTATTTTACCCTTTGAATGGTTTTTGAGTGATTATAGATATCATTTAAGAGGCACTGCAATGTCATAGGGCTTGATACAATCTGCAAACAGGAGTACCTAGAGAACCTCATCTGTATTAAGGACTTTTGCCTGTTCATCATTCTCTGACTGGTGAACATTCACACAACCAAAATCCATCATGCCTATAATTCTGGAACAGCAATCAAATCAAAAAAGGAAATGTCAATCAATTGTCCTAAGATTCTAATTTAAATCCCTCTGACTTCTCTAACTAAATCAACCTTACTAGCCACTTTATTCTATATATATGTTGTTTTTCTCTATTATCAACCAATCATAAAGAATTTATTAAGCCTTTACTCTCCTTGAAAGTAATGACTGTCTTTTTCTCTTTTTTTTGTATTGGCATCTCTATCACCTCACAGAAGTGCTACTAGGCAAAAGTCATTCTTTCATTCAATTTGAACTCTTTTTTAACTGGATATCTTCCATGATGCTGGCAAATGTCTTTGGAAAAATATGCCTTCCTTTCCTATGCCTAGTTTGAAATAGTCAGAAAATCATCAGAGTTATCTTATTTACATCTTTCAAGGAATCTTATATAATTTATGTACAGAGACATTTTACTGAAGGAGTCTTTAGGGGGTCAATTGGTTATATATATATATATATGTATATGTATATATAGAGAGAAATTATATGCACATAATTCTCACCAAAGAAAGTCATTCCCTCCAATTTATACTTTGCAAATATTTTTAATTAGCTTTTTTCTTTTGAAAATTGATTCCAAAAAAAGTTTATCTCAATTAAGTCTCCACATTTACCCTTTTGAAAACATAGAATATCTTGATGGAAAGATTCTTTGAGATCATCTCATTCAGCCCTTTTATTTTTATTGATGAATTGAGGCTCATAAAGGTGAAGAGATTTATGTAAGGACACTAAGCTTGTATTGATATTTTATTTTTCCAGTTACATATTGCTAAAGTTTTTCAACATTCATCCATTTGCATATTTATAAATTACAAATTTTTCTACTATCTTTCCTTCCCACCCCATTCCCCTCAGTGGTGAACAGTCTGGTAAAAGTTATACATGTACATTTGTGTTCAATATATTTATGTAAATATTAGTCATTTTGGGTATGAAGAATTAGGACTAAGGGAAAAGAAAAACATAAGTTTTTTAAAAAAGTAAACATAGTTTTCATTCAGATTGTGTAGTTTTTTGTTTTTTCTCTATGGATGTGTCCATAACAGGTCTCCCAGTTTGTCCTAGATCTCTGAATTGCTGAAAAGAGCTGCATCTATCATAGCTGATCAACTCACAATGTTAATGAGACACAAAGTTTGTAAATGATAAGAATCATAACTTTAACCCACGTATCTTGTCTACTTTAGTCTTTTTGTGATTTAGACCAAGTCTATATGGTAAACATCTGAAATTATCCAGTTCAGTGATTTATAATGAGCCCATTTATATTAACTTCTTGAACCTTTAAGAGCCCAGTGCATGCAGAACCTTGTACCTGCCAATTCATTTGTAAGCTAGCTACTGTATATATTTTAGTGCTTTCTTAACAGAATAATTTTAAATTCCCTAGTCATTTAGTAATTTCACCTTAATTTTATCTCTGGGAAATATTATGAGGATTTAATGATCACATTGGTTGAGTTTATGGAGTCCTTAAGATCAGAAGGACCGTGGGAAATAGACAGAGATATGATGCTATTGTACAATTTGTTAAACAGAAAAGGACATCTGCTTCTCCAAGGGATCAAGAAAATATGAAAAGCAACCTTGTACTTCAGGTGCAACCATTATAAAGTTTGTCTCTGAAGTTTTGATAATTTTATTCAAATTAAGGCTTCCCTTTTACCTCTTCCCTTCCAAAACTTTTGAAAGTCTAGTAAAAATTTAAAAACAAATTAGTAGGCTCTTAAATTTTTTGAAGTAATTTGAAATTACTTTATTAGATGAGGAAAAGTTGCTGTTTTATGGCTCATAATGGGTTAACTTCTTTATGTTGATTAAAATCAGAAACTGAAGGAACCTTTAAATTGCAAATGCATAATGGCTCAGCACTTACTACTCAAAATGAACAAGTGCTTCTTGAAGAAATTTGTGTTGTAACAAATTTGACATTTTAAAGGAAAGGATAAAGTCCATTTAATTATTGAAATATATATATATATACATATATATATATGTATATATATATATCTTCTTCAATTATGCTTGGTTTCAGCCTCAAGATTGTATCAACAGCAGTAAGATGTAGCTTTCTTCTCCCCAGCACCCTGGAAAGTTGTGGACAACTAAAATTTGACCAGTTTTGAGGTTATCATCATAGTTATCAGAAGATTTAAGAGGTGAAAGGAATTAAATGAACTCATTTAATCCATGACCCCTGCCTTTAAAGGAAACCTAGTGGTTAGAAGGTTTGCTGAGTTCACATAGTTAGCAGAGTGGAAGAAAACAAAAAAACCAAAACCACTTAGCTTGGAATTAGATCAAGGTTCAACTACTGCTGAATCTTTATGACTATGACCAAGTCACTTTTTTCTGATTAAGTTCAATAAAACAATAACTCCTTCCTTCATAGTTCCTTACCAGCTCCTTAAGATCAGATGGACCTTGGTAAACAGGCAAGAATATGATGCTATTGCACAATTTGCAAAAACAGCAAAGGATATGTTTATCTCTGTGGACTTCAGGTGTAATCATTATAAAATTTGTTTGTAGTTTTGATAATTTAAATTGACTTCCTTCTATCTCAAATTTTTTGAATGTGATGCCATGAGCGTCATATGAGTTCTCTATAAAGTGTGTTGCAAATTCTAAAAATATATTTAATTGTAATACAAATTTTATATTTTATATGGGAAAAAAATGAAGATTTGGGTTGATGATTGCTAAGGTCCTTCCTTCAGTCTATGGCTCTTTCATTTAGAGAAATGAATGAGTGATAGTATGGAGAGATACAGGCAATTGCAATAAGGTAGATAAAGCCAAATTGAAGATAAAGATATGGAAGAAATGGAACCATTCTATCAGGAGGTCTACAGGATTGGAGTGTCTCCT
This sequence comes from Macrotis lagotis, assembly GCF_037893015.1. Classification (NCBI taxonomy): domain Eukaryota; kingdom Metazoa; phylum Chordata; class Mammalia; order Peramelemorphia; family Peramelidae; genus Macrotis; species Macrotis lagotis. The sequence continues at coordinate 332,047,634 of NC_133658.1, forward strand.
TGAGTCGGGGTGCTAGGATGAATTTATGTAAGAAGGCACATTATGCAATGATTTTAAGCTTCTGCAGAGTGGGCACTCAGGGCAGATATGTAGACCATGTCATTGGTTGTTAATCAACACCTGTTTGGTTTTGAGAAATGTATTTAAGAGGGATGTGCCCTGGAAACAAACCCCAAAAAGCTTGTTGAAAAGCTTTCTTATATCCCCACAGCACCTTGGACCTTAGGGGGACTACCAGAATTTTTTTTTTTTTAGGTTTTTCCAAGGCAATGGGGTGAAGTGGCTTGCCCAAGGCCACAACGGCTAGGTAATCATTAAGTGTCTGGAGGCCGAATTTGAACTCAGGTCCTCCTGACTCCAGGGCCGGTGCTCTATCCATTGCCGTCCCTAGTGTCTATATTTTAAGGCTTTCTTAATCATTTAGGAATTTCCCCCGTCTCTGGGCTAGCCAAGGTTGGGGGGGGGGGGATTAAGTGAAGCGGTCAGTCCCTCGGCAGCGCCTTTCAGGGAACCGCAGAGGTCAGAGGCCGCTGAGGGCTCCCAGGCGGAGGATGCCGGAGTGAGGTGTCATTTGAACACAGATCCTCGGACTCAAGGTTTCCAGCTCTCCAGTTTTTCCACAGCTTTGTCCCGACTCACAAGGGCATCATCAGAGTCATAACGAGGAGAAGCTGTTTGTAATCGTGCGTGACGGGCCGCTCAACAGGCCGCCAGCCCAACCGGAGCGAGCAACGGCCGCAACCGACCCGAGGAGGGGGACTACCAAGTGGAGCTGCTCATGCGCGAAGAGCTTCCTGCCAGCGTGCGCGTGCGCGGTTGCGCGCCGCCACCACCACCCCCCCCCCCGTGCCGGAGAAAGAAAGTGACGTTGAGGAGGCCCCCGCCCGGCGTCAGCACGGGAGGAACGCCCGGCCGGCGGGCGCTGCGGCCCGGCCCCGGGAGGAAGGGCGGGGCGGGAGGCGTGGCCGGGGCGCGGCGTCACGGCCCCGCCCCCTCGCCCCCTCGCTCGCGGCCCGGCAGGCTGCGCGCGCACCCCCTTCTTTTGTGGTCCGGCCCATCGCGAGGGTGACAGGAAACCCTGTGTAGGGTGCGCCGCCATCTTGGACGAGTCCGAGGAGGCTCTTTTCCTGAGGGAAGCCGCCGCCGCCCCGCGCCCCCTCGTCGTCCCCCGGCGCCCCCGGCCCGGCCGAGCTCGCCGCCTCCGCCGCCCGGGGCTCGGGCCCGTGACCGCCGCTCCTCCTCCTCGGCGCCCGGGGGTCCTCCTCTTCCCCTCCTGACGCTTCACGCCCCGCTCGGAAAGCTGCCCAGCCACCAGCCGCCCCCCAGGTACCTGACCCCGGGCCGGGCCGTCCCGGCGGCCCCGGCCCCCTCCGGGCGGCGCGCGCGCCTGTGGGGGAGGGGAGGCGGGCGGGGCGAGCGGCGGGCCGCGGCCGGGCCTCGGCGGCCGGGCCTCCGCTGCCTCCCCGGGCCCGCCCGGGCCGGGGGCGGAAGGGGGTCGCCGCCTCCCCCGCGGCCGCAGGGAAGCGCTCCCGCCCGCCCCCTCCTCCCCGGCCCGGCGGGGCCTCCCCGGGGCGGCCGCCGGCCTTGCCTGCCCTCCTCAGACTGCAGCAGTCCGGCCCCCGGCACAAAAGGCGGCTTTTCAGGGGCCTCCCGAGGTGGCTTGGCTTCCGCGGGAGCCCTCGCCCCCTTGGCACAAGCCAAGGTGTGGGGTCCTGCATCCCCGGTGTGTGCCACGCGCCGGAGTTGGAGCCCGGTACAGATTCCTGCTACTCAAGATGGCATCTGATGATTTTTTTTTTTAAAAACCTGTTCCAGAGTTTCAGCGAAAGGATTGTCATATACTACACACGCTATTTGGAAATATTCTTACTCGGGAACCCCTCAAAATGCTGCTGTGCGTGGGAGCCCTCTTCCTAAGCCAAGGCTGACCGCGTTCACATCAAGTTTCTGGCGACACCCCCCTTTGCTTCTCTAAACATTGATTTTTCTAGAGCGGCTCAACACTTTATTGAGCTTTCTTTATTGAACTCCTCTAGCACCACAGTCATACAATGTTAGCACAGATTATTTGTGGTGATGGTGGTGCTGTTTGCACAAGTTGAAAATTTGTTGAGGTTCAGAACCACCCATCCCGTGCCTTACGCTTTTTATCAGTCCACTGAGACTAGTGAATATTCAGCATCGTGTAGTTGGGGTAGAAAGTGCTGAACTGGAAGTCAGGGAGAACTTCTGCTTGTCTTTCCTATTTAAACTCTTGGACTGTGGCATGACACTTAAATCTTTTTTAAAACTCAATCTCTTCATTTGTAAAATAGAGATGATAATAGGTCTTATAACTTAGAGTTTGCATACTCAGAATATAAACTGTTAGATTGAGAACTATTTTCTGTTTTCAAGAATGGGAAGGAAGCTAATTTTTCTATATGAGAATTAGCAATTTTGTGAATTAACAAAATCAGAATTGGAATGGTTTTGTGTATTGGTCTTCACAGAACTAAAGTACTAGATAAATAACTTGTTGACAGAACAAAGTATAATGAATTAAGAGTATGCTAAAATGAAGTTTTACTTGCCCAAGAAAAATTTCCTAAGATCCAGTGTTTTTTCCTTGTGCTACTTTTGGGGGGGATATTAGAGCTCCTGAAAAACAATAAGAACATTAAGGTAGCATGTAATTCTACTTAAAAGAGGAGTGTAACACTTGAATTTTTGCCAAGAAATGTTTATAATTTGAAGGAAATATTGAGTGTACATTCATTATTAGATATGCTTCCAAACATTGGAAATGCAGGAAGCATACCTTTTTCAGTAATTTGCTTTATATTTAAAATGTATTTAAGAGTTCTGAGTTTTCTTTTTCTTTTTTTTTACTGACAAAATGGGGAGGGGAAAAGGCTGAATTTAAAAAGGTTACTTTTATGAATATTTAGAAATATGAAATTTTGAATCCATTCTGAAGGATCCAAAAGCTGAGTCAGTGTGTAGATAATTCATGCACACACATATCTTAAATACTTACCTCCATTCTTTGAAGCAGTTTATATTTTAAGCTAAATTAACTTTTCTTAATACTTAACTCATTTAGGTTGTAAACAAATCATATTAAACTGCTTTGAATATTTCTGCCATTGTTTTTCTCTTTTAGTGAAATACAACCTTAGTGAGACTTTGCAAATGATAGATAAAACTGATTTGTTTTGAGGCCAAACTATCAGACTGTTAAATTTGAGTTGGTAAGAGCTTGATACTTGATTTATACTTTTAAAAGCTTCTAATTTTTTTTAGAAATTAAATGGAAAACATTTATATTATTATATATGTTATATATGTTATATATATCATATTATAGTTAGAAATGAATATTTCTAATATCAAGCTTTTACTTTAATTTTTCTATTAGTGTTACTGATCCTTTTAATTTTTGTTTTAGTAAGAAGGATCTCTAACAACTTTAAAATCTTTTTTGCTTACTATTCTGTTCAGAGTGTTATGGTTAACTGGGGGGGGGGAGGTGGGGAGGATTGAACTTCCCATTTTGTTGTTTGTAATCCAGTTTGTCAGTTAGATTTTGTGTTGTGTCTGTGTGTGTCTGTTTTGTCAGGTAAGCTGAGGATTTTTTATCTGTGATCTTAGAGTTAGGAACTGTTTACAAATATGACTTTGCTGTTGAATGACCTTCATGAGGGAAGGAAGTTTGACTACTCGTATTGGCTACTTAATTATTCCTGTCCACCTGATAGATCAAATGGCATTCTGCTTTAGAGGACCTTTACATGCATTTAAAAAAAAAAAAGACTGAGGGGCGGCTAGGTGGTGCAGTGGATAGAGCCCGGGCCCTGGAGTCTGGAGTACCTGAGTTCAAATCCAGCCTCAGACACTTAATAATTACCTAGCTGTGTGGCCTTGGGCAAGCCACTTAACCCCATTGCCTTGCAAAAACTTAAAGGAAAAAAAAGACTAAATCTTGAGTATTGGAAACAAAATCCCATCTTGGTTTAGGTGATGGGGGAAAATATTTTACTCATTTTACTTTTGTATAATTAGAGAAATTTTTATTTTTTCTAAATGAATTATATAAATTAAATGAACATAATTAGCCAGTAGAAAAGATTATTTTTTAAATCAGTAAATTCAGTTCTGAATATTGCTTAATCAGCCTTTAATACCATAAATCCTGGCATGATTTTGAAATGTAAAAAAAAATACCATATCAGCTCATTAGATGGTCTCTAGAATGTATCCTAAAATATTTGGAATTCCATTTTTAATTTATTTTTGATTCTTCTAAAGTGTGTATGTGTCAGATTCAAAAGAGGAAGATTTTTAGATCCAGGGAACTGAAACCATGTCTTACTTTGTTTTATGCTCAACCATTAAGTGCATAGTATTTCTGTATTAATATTCTTGCTAATAGGGCTTTTCATTCATATAGATAGCTGTTAAATTTTTTGAAAACAGTGACTTGATATCAGAAAGTTAAAGGCAGTGAAGAATTTTAAGAGGTGTACTCATAAAATTAGTCAAAATGAGTGGAATGAAAAAATGAGTACAAATATATAAAATATAATTTTGAAAATATATTTGTGTTGATAATCTGGTTTTTGCCTCACTCACATTTCCCAGTGTTTCACTTTCAGAGAGCCATCTCAGTTTTTGGTGATGTTCTTTCCATTTACATTGTTTTGGCCATTGGCCATATTATTCTGTTTCATTTTTTATTAGCTTATTTCTTTCCATGCTTCTTTGTATTCATCATTAAATACAATTTTAGGCATTGTGGTTATCTTTAGAGTATGTCATCCCATATTTCTTATAAAATTTAAAGATAATTCATCTTGAGTATAGAGAAATAAACCAATTTTCTAAAACTAAACTCTTGACTTAAAGTAGGAATGCTTCCACCCATCTTGAAAATGACATTTAAAAAACAACTTACTACTACAGAATAGCTCTCAGATACTCAATATAAAAATTGGTTTTTTAAAAAAATAAAATACAGTGGTAGTTTTTAAAATAAAATGCAGTAGTAGTTTCTGTATTATAGTAGTAAATCATTTTAAGTTGATAGGTTCTATCAACTTGATCAAATTGATCAACAATCAACTCATAGATTTCCTTGCTTGCAAGGGTGTCATGATCAGTGGTGCTATTAATTTCTTTGATGAATATTATGTTAACTGCAATCTCATTAGAACTACAGAAAAGCACTTCTTCTCTCCACTCCCAATTGCTATTATGGTATGGAATTGTCAAGCTTCTTCACTAACACTAAAAACAGGAGGAAGAGAGAGATTAGGAAAGGAGCTTTTGATGGGCAGATTCTTCCCATTGCTTAGTATATGGATTTCAATGTACTCTGTATTTTGTTCTCTCTGAACTTTTCTTATTTCTTTGAAATTCTTCTAAGTCCTATATAGTAATATCTATATTTTAATAGTTGGAACACTAGTTCTTGCTCCACCCCCCCCCCCCCAATTGTTTCTTTCCTTGAAAGCTGGCTCCCAAATTTTGGAGCTGGTGCCTAGAAGTCAGATGCTTAACTCAGCAGTCGTCTGTGCTTTCAAAATGCTAGGTGTATTTCTATTTGTTTATACTTTAACTTATTTGATAGTGTTCTTTTTCTGAATATTCTCTTTAAAGTTAATTTTACTTTGATTTTCATATTGATTCATTGAAAGAAACCTTAGAGATCAGCTGGTCCAATCATGGGCTCTTGAAATTCTATCTTTAATTTCACTAATCACTAAAAGATTTTTTTAGGTTTTTTTTTTTTGCAAGGCAATGAGGTTAAGTGGCTTGCCCAAGGCCACACAGCTAAGGTAATTGAGTGTCTGAGGCTGGATTTGAACTCAGGTACTCCTGACTCCAGGACTTGTGCTCTATCTACTACGCCACCTAGCCACCCCTCACTAAATAATTTTTAAACATTTCCTTCAATTATGAATGTAGGAAACATTATTCTGCAAAAGGGTCCATAGACTTCAACAGAATGTCAAGGAGGACCATAATATGAAAAAGGGTTAATCCTTGATCCTAGTTCAAACCCTTTAATTTTATAGACTTTATCAGAAACTCCTGGAGAATATTTAATGGATAATCAATTTGAAACTACTTATTTAAAAAAAAAACTCAAAAACTTTTGTTTACAGTTTGACAAAGTTCAAAGCCAGGTAAAACATACTGTTCTCAGTACTTTCTTTCAGGTAATAGAAAATTTAAAAAAAGTCCTTCCTTTAAAAAGATTAAGTACAGATAGTATTTCTAAAACAGGGTAACATATATAGATTGATGTGTTTGTGTGTGACTGACAAAGTCTGGAATAATAATTATAGTTTAACTAAACCAACTCTACAGTTTGTATCAAAAACCTTAATTTAAAACAAAACAACAATAAAAATTTAATGAACAGAAATAGTCTAAAATGACTTAAGACTGAATGTGGTATTCCTTTAATTTTGGAATATATATATATATATATTTTTTTTAAGGCTTTTTTTTGTGCAAGGCAAACGGGGTTAAGTGGCTTGCCCAAGGCCACACAGCTAGGTAATTATTGTCTGAGACCGGATTTGAACCCAGGTACTCCAGGTACTCCTGACTCCAAGGCCGGTGCTTTATCCACTACGCCACCTAGCCACCCCATATAGATATTTATATATTTTTTTTTTCAAGGAACTCAGAAGATTGGGGGAATGAGGTAGGAGCAAAGAAGTATTCTAATTGAAAGCGTAAGTTTCCTTGAATCGTCTATATTAGTATTTTGAATACTGTTTTTAAACAGTCATTGTTGGAAGCCATAAATAATTAGACCATATTTCTCTTTCATCTAATTTGAAGAAAAAAGGGAACAGAGAACAATTTTCTCTGGGAGAAATTAGAAAGTTGGTAAATTAGTAAAATAAGAATTGGGCTGTGTACTTAGGATTGGCTTTCAATAATCCATTAGAATATGGATTAAAGTAATCATAGTTAAGCATAACCCTGATTTAGTAAAAATGAATTAAGGTGTGCATAATTAAAACTTGGCAGGAAGAGTGAAAAAGTTAGTGGTAGTCATAATAAAAGAAAGAGCAGTTGCTAGCTAATGATGATTACTTAAAGATGATATAACATTTTAAGTGACTGACCTAGTGAGTCTTTAACCAGGGAAAAAGAAAGAAAAACCTTAAAACTGAAAGAAGAAAAGAGTTGGGAAGAACTATTAATAAAAACAGTTAAGGTAATAGCTATTTTACATAATGCTTTAAATTTTGAAAATGCTTTATTCTCCTTTGAACCTCACTTGTATCCAGTGAGGTAGTTGCTATTGTCTCCATTTTTCTCTTTGAAGAAACTGAGACTGAGGAAAGTTAATGTGACCAGAGTTAGGACAATATAGTTCCTTAATCAACTGGAGCAGGATTTGAACTCTCATCTTTTAGACTCCCAAGCCTGGTACAATCCTCTGCATCCCCTAGCTGTGTAATAATAATTTAAGAAATTAAACCTTTTAATTTTTTTTAAAAATCCCTTATTAATATATCTATATCTGTATGTCTATATATAATATGTCATCTTCACTAAAGTTCTATGTCTTATGACATGGGTTTTTCCCCCCAATCACTTTATTTTATTTTATTGAATTATAAAGATTTTATTTATTTTGAGTTTCACAATTTTCCCCCTAATCTTACCTCCCTCCCCCCACCCCCCACAGAAGGCATTTTGCCAGTCTTTACAATGTTTCCATGCTACATTGATCCAAATTGAATGTGATGAGAGAGAAATCATATCCTTAAGGAAGAAACATAAAGTATAAGAGATAGCAAGATCAGACAGTAAGATAACAGTTTTTTTTCCCTAAATTAAAGGTAATAGTCCTTGGTCTTTGTTTAAACTACATGGTTCTTTCTGTGGATACAGACAGTATTCTTCATTGCAGACAGCCCCAAATTGTCCCTGATTGTTGCACTGATGGAATGAGTGAATCCATCAAGGTTGATCACCGCCCCCATGTTGCTGTTAGGATGTACAGTGTTTTTCTGGTTCTGCTCATCTAGCTCAGCATCAGTTCATGCAAATCCCTCCAGGATTCCCTGAATTCCCATCCTTCCTGGTTTCTAACAGAACAGTAGTGTTCCATGACATACATAATACCACAGTTTGTTAAGCCATTCCCCAATTGAAGGACATTTACTTGATTTCCAATTCTTTGCCACCATAAACAGGGCTGCTATGATTATTTTTGTACAAGTGATGTTTTTACCCTTTTTCATCATCTCTTCAGGGTATAGACCCAGTAGTGGTATTGCTGGATCAAAGAGGATACACATTTTTGTTGCCCTTTGGGTGTAATGACATGGATTTTTAAATAATTTTAAATTAAAAGCTTAATGATCAACTGAGACAATTCAGTACATTTATTAATCTTCCATCTGGTAGAGACAACATTTGTATATAATAAAATGACAAAAATCTAGAGAAACCATACTTCTCAAACTAGCTTTGAGGTCACAAACAAGTTACTTTATCTTGATTTTTCTTCAATTTTTTTTATCCATAAAATGAGTACTATCTGGAGTGTGGTTGTGAGGATCAAAGAAGTATTTTACAGACATTAAAGTGTTAAATAAGTAAAGATATTATTAGTAAGAGTAGTTTCTGAAATCTTAGTATTTAGTTAGTATGCATCTATATCTGCCTATATATATCACTTTACAAACTTTAAATGCTCACTGAAATCAGTTATTACTTATTAGCATTTTCTAATGTAGTACCAAATTTATGGTATAGTAGAATAAGTGCAGGTTTGAAGAACTCATGTTTGTTTCTAACTTTTGTGGTCAAGGAGAAGGTAAGGGGCTGGGATAGGGAGGTAGAGCATTGTGTTCTGGGAGGTGATTTGTAAGAAAAAACTGGAAAGATTGGAAGGAGACAATTATGAAGCATTTTACCAGAGAGAGGAGTTTACATGTGTTTGTAGAAGTAATAGTGAGTGACTGGAATCTGTAGGGGAGGGGGAAACGGAGACCTTGATAGATGCACACTTCAGGAAAATTGCTTTGACAACTCTTTAACAAAGGATGTATTTGAGGCAGAAAGACCATTACAATCCAGGCAGATACTTCAGAGACTCTGAAACCTGGGAACTTATAGCAAGATGTAAAGGCTTGTGAGTATGCCCTGGAATCAAGATCAGCCTAGCAGAAGGACTAAGGTTGATCTTGCTGATGAATTTGTTGAGCCAAGCTTAAAAGAATTGTGTGTTCTGCAATAGGTAAAGAAGGTATCTATTCTGTAGGATCGTTAAAATGTGGTGTTTTACTTTTTGATTGGTATTAATATTCTGAGAGCAATGTGGGTCCTAAGTGCCTGTCAGGGGTGACCTAGACTCAAGATCTGTTTTTCAGTGTGGCCAAGTACATGTCATTTAACCTCATTGTGTAAAGCAGTTCTTTGCTTTTAATTCTTTAAGTTGTAGAACAGTTGCATGTCTCTATTGGTAGAGGGAGTTCCCTCACTTAGAGCTTCCTGGACTGAATGAAATCATAGGTCTTGGCCAAAAAATATTAGAATAACATGTTCAGATACCATTATCCACATTTTTGTGAAAAGCTGAGAGTGAAAAATCCCTGGTCACTCAAGTTGGTATCAGTTCCAACTTAGCTTTTAGAAATTTTATTACTTTCACAAAGAGATCCATTGCTATTCAGCTCTATTACCTTTAGATTCAGAATTAATCAAAGAACTCCCAAGTTGTAATTCATCATTTATTTAGCATCTACCATGTGTCAGGAGTACAAATAAAAAAAATCCCTTCTCAAGATCTTATGAATGGGGAAAAATGACAAGTAATGAAAAATGCAGAATAAATACAAATTATTTCTATGAAAGGTTTTTGGGACTGATAACTTGAAAGTGGGAAAGACTTCATGTAAAATTAGTGCTTGAGTGCAGCTAATTGGCAAAATGGATAGAACACCAGCCCTAGAATCAGGAGGACGTGAATTCAAATCCAGCCTCAGATACTTAGTAGCAGTATGATCTTGGGTGAGTCACTTAACTCCCATATCCCTCTAAAAAGGTAGTGCTTGAGTTGCATCCTAAAGAAAAAAGGAATTTTTCTGTGAGGTGGTAAATACACTCTAGTCATGGGGAATGACCAGGTAAAGGAACAGAAATAGTAGGTAGTGTCATGTGTGAGGGAGGAAAAGGAGGCTAACCTGGATGAATCATAGAATGTGAGGGAAGAGGGATGATATGCAATATGTCTAGAAAAATAAGTTGGAGCTAAGTTATAAAGGTCTTTGAAAGTCAAATATAAATTTATATTTTATTCTACAGGCAATAGGGGAGGCACTGGAATATTGAGTACAGGAGTCAGACCTATGGGCTTGACACAGGGAGACCAATTAGGAGGCTCTTGCAGTAATCTAGGGGATGGGGATAAATACTTGGACTAAGGTGAGTGGGGTTGCTTTGTGAGTATAGTGGTATGCTGTGGTGGTGGTAGAAACAGCAAAATCTGAAAACTGATTAGCTATGTGGGTGGAGTGATGACTTAAGCATTACACTGAGGTTGTAAATCGATAACTGAAAGAATGGTGGCATCTTTGACAAAAATAGGGAGATAGGCTTGGGGGCAAAGATGATGAGTTCTATTTTGGACTTATGGTGTTTGAGATGTCTTTAGGCCATCCAATTTGAACTTCTTAATTGGTGATTGGTAATGCAGGACTGAAGCTCAGGAAAGACTGAGCCTGGATTTATACATACATGTATACACACAGGGGTGTGTGTGTGTAAGATAATTAAATCCATGGAAGTTGATCATCTTGCCAATAGAAGAAGAGGATATAGATGATGAATTTAAAGAATTTGAGAAGTCATGGTAAAAAGGGTGTGAGAACTAGGAGAGATGTCAGTAATCTAGAGTAGAAAATATCAGGAAGGTAGAATGGTGAGTAGTGTTAAATACTGAAGAGAGGACAAAATAGGTATGAAGATTGAAAAGATACAATCAAATTTGGCAATTCAGAGATCATTGTTAGCTATGGAGAAAGCACTTTAATTGACTGATAAAGGTGGGCAGTCAGATTTCAGAGAATTTACAAGAGTAAGAAGAAAAGTGTGCAACTAGGTGGCACAATGAATAGAGAACTGGACCTAGAGTCAGGAAGACTTCAGATTTAGCTTTAGAAATGTAGTAGTGTGTGACCCTGGAAAAGTTATTTAATTCTGTTTGCCTCAGGTTCTACATCTGTAAAAATGAGCTGGAGAAGGAAATGGCAAACCTCTTCAGCATACCAGGAAAAATCAGAATTGAATGAATCAACTCAACAATAAAGAAGAAAAATGGCAACTTCAAGTATAAATCACTTTTTCCATGAGTTTTTTTTAAGGGATAGATAGAGGATGATAGCTAGTTGGAGGATTTTTTTTTAAGGATGAGGGAAGATTTGGGCATATTTGTAGGCAACAGGAAAGGAACCAATAAAATTTGAAAGAGAGAGGGTAGTTTGAGTGATATTCTGGAGCATATGGAAGAGGGATAGCAGTAGCATCAGTGGTGCTTAGAGGAGGGTTGGCTTTGGTGAGAAACAGGGCCACCTCTTTGTCAGAGATGGTAATAAAGGAGGAAAATGTGGAGGATACTCTCATATTATGAAATGGGGGAGGACCTCAAAATGAATGGCCCTGATTTTTCTTGATGAAATATTAGTTTGAGGACTTTAGGGGGAGGGCTTTTGAAGATCAAAGAAACTATTTGGATTAGCTTTTGTAGAGTGTATCAATTAGGGAAGAATGAAAAGATTGCCCTGTTTTGATGAAGCCCAGTTGACATTAGATAACAAATTTAGAGTTTGAGGAAGAAAGAATGGAAGATGATTTTAGGTTTTGAGATGTGAGGTAGGATAGAAGAGGAAGCTTCTGGTGTAAGACTTATTTTTTCTATAAATGAGGGTTAAGTGAGATGTGAGGCAGGAAGCTTGGAGAGTATGATAGATGTCTTGGAAGACTTAAAACAGTAGATGAAGGAAGGTACAGCTGAAATTTGGTGATAAATTTATTGTGAGCAATCACAAAAACAGTTTAAAAGATTATTCTATTTTAATGTCATTTCCTTTTAAAACAGAGCCTAAGACAGTGCCTTCTACAAACTGTTCAGTAAATATTTAATTTTTATGTAATAATACTTGTTTGGTTAGAGACACAAAATAACAAAAACAAATTCAGGTCTTAAAAGCTTGATCATATTTCTTTGGAAGCTATTTTAAAACTGATTTTAAAAAAAGGAAATCTGTTTCAAATACAAAAGGTAGTTCTGCATGTCCAAAGAGACTAAAAGGATGAAACATGCATGAACCACAATATGAATAACTTAGAACTTACTGACATGATTGACTTACTGGCTTGTTCTATCTACTTTTCTTGAAATCTTTGAAAATAGGATCAAGAGTGTCCTGGGACCCCTCAAAAGAATGAATGGAAAATTTTAGATTTTACAGCCACAGAAATATTTTAAGGATTACTTTTTACTCCCTGAAAAAGCTGTTTACAAAAATGCTGGATTTCATTTTATAATGTATTTTAAATCAGAACATTTTTCTGCATAACTATCCTTTCAACTTTAGATATCTGCATGGGGGGGAGTGTTTACAAAAGGATAACTGAAAACTTCTCATTTCCAAAGTTGTTTTTGAAATAAGTGTGATTTCCTATTATATTTTTGTGTGATTTTCAAAATTTTAAATTGTAGTTCTTGGTAGATGTCAGGATTTTAAAGTAAAGCTAGCTTATGAAAATAGTAGATCTTAGGTGATTTTGTACTTTGGGGACTTGATTAAGAAATCCCCCCAGAAAACATTGTAATCTCAAGTGCAAATGTTTTGTAATGCACTCAGTGGTTTATGTATTTTGGAGAATATTTCAAATTTAAGGCAGATTAATTTGTATGCTGCTGAAGTAACACAATCTTTTTTAATTTTTAGTGCCACAATGGCAACTGCACCTTACAACTACTCCTACATCTTTAAGTACATTATTATTGGTAAGTTACATGTAATCATTTTATTTTGAGATCAAGATTTTTAATATTCTGGAAAGTTTTACACACTGAATTTGCCAAGAGTATATTTCAAAAGGAATATTTTTTTAATTACAAGTTAACTTTCTTTTATAAGATTTATATTTATGTTAAACTGTATCTTTGCACTTTGTCCTGAAGTTTTGAAATACAATATCATATACATGGTTTTATTAAGCTTATTTTGTTAATGATGTATCTGAGAGTTCTAATTCTTAGCCAACAAGTGTAATGATAATGGTGATGTGACTGATTCAGCATTGCTACTAAATGATTCTAAAATAATCTAGAAATGACCTTTCACTAAAAATCCCCCAAATTAGTATAGAGTAATATAGTTTGCATAAAAGGTAACTTAAATCAGAAAATAAGGATGATTTTCCTGCTGCTTGCCAGCTATTATAGTAATAGTAATCTTGAGGGTTTTAATTTTCTTCTCTAAGATGAGGGATTTGGATTAGATGACTATACATCTCTTAAGGACTCTTTTAGCTTGAAAAATCTAATTTTATGATTGTGTATCAGTGTCTTGAGTTGGTTGGAAGGTTACTATAAAGCATATGTTAAAATGCAATCCCATTCTATCTTATTCAAGAAATAAATTGCTGCAGTGCCAAATGTCATCTTTTTAGTTATGCTTCTCTGTTAAAATGGAATTTTTTTTGTTTTTGAATATTATTTTATTTTCCCCAAATACATGTCAAATTTTCAGTTTTCCAAATTACAGTTCTCAATGTTCTTCTTTTTCCATTATTTATTTATTTATTTTTTAAATTAAGGATTTTATTTTTTTTGAGTTTTACAATTTTTCCACATCTTACTTCCACTCCCCAGAAAGCAATTTGTCAGTCTTTACATTGTTTTCATGTTGTACATTGATCCAAATTGAGTGTGATGAGAGAGAAATCATATTCTTAAGGAAGAAACATAAACTATAAAAGAACAAGATCAGGCAATAAGATCAGTTTTAAAATGCATTTTTTTAAATAATAGTCTACTTTGGATAGAATAAACATGAGAAGGGGTAGTAAAAATGAAATAAGTTACATAAAATGCACAAATTGTAGTTCTTCTTGTGTACTTAACTACCTTTGTCATATTTATATCTTTTTACTTCAGAACAAAGATCAAAAAAGATTACAAGATATTCAGAAGTTGAAATAGGTTTTTTCAAAACCCATTAAAACTAAAACTTTAAAACAAAATCTAGGGCAAAATCATGTCCAACTATAGTTGATGAGTCATGTTAAAGCAGTTTGATACCACATTCCATGCAATTAAGAATTGGCATAGGCCTTTCATCATCATAGAATATGGTCTGTAGTTGTACAACTTGGTGTACATTCTCAAATTGAAGACTTACCCTCTTTTAAGTGCCATTGCCATATTAAATAATAGTGTGAATCATTATAGTTCAGTCTGTCATTGATTATGAATAATAGAAGTGCAGTTATAAGAATTTTACCACCTGGAAGTACTAACACATTCTTTTTTGACAGGGGACATGGGAGTAGGAAAGTCTTGCTTGCTTCATCAATTTACAGAAAAAAAATGTAAGTGTAAAATTTTAGGGTGGAATCGAAATATAGCATTATCTTCTACCTTTTATAAACTAAGTGTCTTCTGCTAAATCATACACAATTGCTACTCATTTTAATTTTGCTTATCTTTGGGAGAAATGTCAATTTTCTAGTTTTTTATAGGACAGTAGAATAAACAAAAAGAACTGAGCATTCACTAACTTTTTCATAGCATTAGATCTGTATGCTAAATTATCTTCTGTCTGATTGCTTGAGTTTGGAAATTTGACTAATTTAAAGTTTTTTTAAAATTAATATTTAACACCAAATTTTCAAATAGAACATGTTGATTCATTGTTCTGAATTGATATTATGAATCTGAATATTCACAAAGTAGAGATTGCAATTAATACTTCATTGGAAAAGAGATTGGAATAGATGATCTATGAGGTCCCTTCCATCTCTTGAATTCTTGGAAAAATGCTGCATAAAATTAAATAGCAGTAGACTTGATTGAAACATTGAAGAAATTGTATTGTTTCTGGATTATCTTAATGTCTGCTATAATTAAATTAAAAGTTTAAAGCTTTGTTGTTTAGGGGTTTTTTTAGCAATTAAAGGAGGGGGAATAAATTTTTTTATGAGAATGCATTTCTAAATATTGGAGATGGTTCTTTGATATTTCAGTTTTATCTAATGAAGTTATAATATTTTAGATAGTGCCCAGTGCTATTTTTCTGTATGTGCTCTAAGAATATTTATTGGCTTAGCACTTTAATATCCTACTTATGGAAGAAAGGACTGATAAATATCCTAATCAGTTAGTCAGCTAGAAGTTCTCAAGGCATATTAGTTAAATACTTTTTGGGGTTTTTTTTGAGACACTGATGGTAGCTTTCTAGAATAAAAAATTAACCAGTTCCATAGCTTTCATTTCAAGGGAGGTTGTACTTGATTATTACTTTATTTGTAATTCATCCTTAGACATAGTTTTTGAAAATTCTTTGTGCTACAAAATTTTCATTAAGTCTTCCCACACATACTAGATAATGTATTGATAGAACCAAATTTAAATGGTCCAACCTCATCACTTGGCACTGTAAATAAAGTACTTGATTTTTTAATTAAAATTCTTGTTTTAACCTGGCCCAAAGTCTAACTTCTTTCAGGAACTTGGACCTCTTGGTCTGTACAGAAATGGACTTACTAAGGTATCGAACTAGCAAAAAGACCAGTCATTTGTACTAACGTAGGAATGGATCATAAGGACAATGGATTTTTTTCTCCCTGGGTTTAGTTTGAAGGTATCAGAATTGAAGAAACAATGTTATATAAGGTATGGAATGCTGAATTTGGAATCAGAAAGATCTGGGTTCAAATCTTGTCTTGACAGTTACAAGCTTTGTCCAGTCAAGGGAAAAGTCACAACTTTTGTGAACTTCAGTATCTTTTCTTTATGGTTGTTGTGAAGCTTATATGCCATAATACATACATACATATATACATATATATAGCAATTTTATGAACTTTAAAGTGTTAGATAAAAATTAATAATGAATTTGGAGTAGGAAGACTTGGGAGGCAAGTCACTTAAAACTTAACAACAGTGTTACTGTTGGGGATGATCTTGTAATTATTTTTCATTTTCAAACTAAGAATTTTACCTCTTAGGGTCTCAATTTCCTCATCTGTAATGGGGGGGTGGAAGGAAAGGGACTGAACTAGTTTGTCTCTAAAGCCTCTTCTAGCTCTAACATTCTATGATACTATGACTTGATTTTTAGTAGTAATACCAGAAGTTCACATATATTTTTCCCCTCCTTTGGTGACAGTTATGGCTGATTGTCCTCACACAATTGGTGTTGAATTTGGTACAAGAATAATTGAAGTTAGTGGCCAAAAAATCAAACTGCAGATTTGGGACACAGCAGGACAGGAGCGATTTAGGGCTGTTACACGAAGCTACTACAGAGGAGCAGCGGGAGCACTTATGGTCTATGATATTACTAGGTAAGAAGTCACATCTTATCTTTTAAGTAAAATTAGTTTGAGTACATTTGTATTTTTGATTTGCTATTGTTTATGAGATATTTGGGTTTCTTGGTAGTTCTCTTAAATGCAAACCTCAAGCATATAATTTTTTGTTTTGTTTTAAATGCAGACTATTTACCTAAAACTGCTATCTTTTTGAAAGAAAAAAATGTTAATAACCTGCTTTTTAAGCCACATTCTTAGTGTGAATAGTCCAAATTTGGGAGGAAAAAAATACAATCTGCCCTTTGGGTGAGAGAGAGAGATTGAGAGAGAGATGCCTTCTTCTTCCCCAAAAGAAAACAGATTAGAGAATCCAATATATCCTTGGATATATAAAAAGTGAAAGTTTTGGACTGCTCTTTAAGGCCACAGCAGCTCTAAATCTATGGTCTTATAATTTGGGAGCACAGAAATCTCAGTATATTTAAGTAAAAATATTATTTGAGTAATATTTCAAAAATACTTATGAATTTTTTTTATATCAAAGAAGCATTAATTACCTCTTTGCTTCTGGGCTTTAAAATTCTTTTATTACCTTTCATATATCAGAATTGGAACTGAAAGAATACACTTTTAGAAATTTAATGTTGTAGTAGTATAGATAATAAAAAGCTCTTAAAATGTCTTGCAAAGGCAAATAAATGTTATTTAACTATTTTTTTATTTGAAAATTCACAAATACTTTGTAAAATAATGAAATTATATATGATATAATTTGGTATCAGTGAATCTCGATATTCAGGAATGATGAAATCTTATTGCATCTTGTCCCCTTTACAGAATGAAATCAAAACTTAACCAGGGCTTTCCACAATCTTATTCCCAGTCTTATCTCTCAGTTCTCCCCTTCATAGATTCATATATGATAATTGAATGTGGGGCCATTTGCTGTTTTTTCAACAGACATTTTCCTGATTTCTTGTATTTACAAGGTTTGTTTTGTCCTTTAAAGTCCTTTTAACCACATCAGTGCTCAGCTCAAATACTGCCTGTCTCCCATGAAATCTGTCCTGATGTCTTCTCTTATACCCTTTTCTTTCTTTCTTTCCTCCAAATGAAAAAATCTTTTTTCCTATCATTTCTACCACATTTTCTCTATTCTGTATTATATTACCCTAAGGCACCTTATAATTTTCTTAAGGGTAGACCCATGCCTAGTTTGTTGTTATATTTTGCAGCATATACTATTTAGATTTTTTGAATGAATAATTCATCTTCAATATCTCCATTCTTGAATAAAGTTGCATTATCTCTCAGATTGATGCAAAGAATCAGACTAGTGTTGTAAGCTTCTTGAAGATTGATTATCATTTAAAAAATATTAGCACAATGTTTTACACATGGGAAATGCCCATTGAATTAATTGACTTTTCTAAAATTGGTTATTCATGCCATCTTTTTTTTTTTTTAGGGTTTTTTTTTTTTTGCAAGGCAAATGGGGTTAAGTGGCTTGCCCAAGGCCACACAGCTAGGTAATTATTAAGTGTCTGAGACCGGATTTGAACCCAGGTACTGCTGACTCCAAGGCCCGTGCTTTATCTACTGCACCACCTAGCTGCCCCCTCATGCAATTAGTATAGATTATTTGGTTTGACTTCATATTTCTTCCAATAGCAATATATCTTATGTTTGGATGAGCATAATTACAAGAAGCTCTCATTAAAAATTCCTAATATTGAGGAAAGACTTTATGGAGGGGGAACCCATCTTTCCTGGATGAGATTATAGTTGAACATCATTTAAAAAATTCAGACTTGCAAAACAGGATAAATTTGGAAGTTGTTTATATTACTGCAGTTTGGTTTCAATTCAGAATTTATTCTTTTTTTTAGGTTGTTTTTTTTTTTTTTGCAAGGCAATGGGGTTAAGTGGCTTTTCCAAGGCCACATGGCTAGGTAATTATTAAGTGTCTTGAGGTCGGATTTGAACCCAGGTATTCCTGACTCCAAGCTGGTGCTCTATTCACTGCGCCACCTAGCTGCCCCATCATTAACTATTTTTATAGAGTAGAACATATTTATAGAGTTAAAGTATAAAAATTAAACTGTTAAAAGCTATAGACCGGTTTAGTGGAAAGAAGTTTGGGGTGTGGCTATCAAGACTCTGGGTCTAGTCTGGTTTTTCCATTAACTATCCATGTGACCTCAAGCAAGTAATTTTTACTTCTCTGACCCTGTTTTTTTTTATCTGTAAATTCAGTTGATTAGATTAGAATTGTAGGATCCCTTCTGATTGTAAAATTTTATGAGCTTGTGATTTCTTTTAAACTTTAGAAAAATATCTCAAATATATTCACACACCAAAAACTATCTTGCGTTTTACATGTTATTTAGATCTATTTGTGTTTGTCTTTCCCATTAGATTGGAAGTTCTTAAAGAATGGGGATTTCTTTGTATTTTAAGCACTTATGTCCTTGCCTGGCACAAAGTAGTAGGTGCTTAAATAAATGTTTATTGACAAGAGTGATTGGTTCTGTGTCACAAGGAGACCAAAAAAGACCCTTTACAGGAGAATTTTTTTTATTCTATTAAAGATTTTATTTATTTTGGGTTTTACCATTTTTACCATTCCCCCCCCCCATCTTACTTCCCTCCTTACTTTGTTTCCATGTTGTACATTGATCCAAATTGAATTTGATGAGAGAGGAATCATATCCTTAAGGAAGAAACAAAAAGTATAAGAGATATAACAAGATCAGACAATAAGATATCTGTGTTGTTTTTTTTCCCCTAAATTAAAGAGAATAGTCCTTGTACTTTGTTCAAACTGTATGGTTCTTTATCTGGATACAGATGGTATTCTCCATTGCAGACAGCCCCAAATTGTCCCTGATTGTTGCACTGATGGAATGAACAAGCCCATCAAGGTCGATCATATGCCCCATGTTGCTGTTAGGGTATATAGTGTTTTTCTGGTTCTGCTTATCTCACTCAGCATCAGTTCATGCAAATCCTTCCAGGCTTCCCTGAATTTCCATCCCTCCTGGTTTCTATTAGAACAGTAGTGTTCCATGACATACATATACCGCAGTTTGCTAAGCCATTCCCCAATTGAAGGACATTTACTTGATTTCCAATTCTTCACCACAAACAGCAGGGCTGCTATGAATATTTTTGTACAAGTAATGTTTTTACCCTTTTTCATCATCTCTTCAGGGTGTAGACCCAGTAGTAGTATTGCTGGATCAAAGGGTATGCTCATTTTTGTTGCCCTTTGGGCGTAGTTCCTCATTTCTCTCCAGAAAAGTTGAATGAATTCACAGCTCAACCAACAGTGTAATAGTGTCCCAGATTTCCCACAACCCTTACAACAATGATCATTATCCTTTCTGGTCATATTGGCCAGTCTGAGAGGTGTGAGGTGGTACCTCAGAGAAGCTTTAATTTGCATTTCTCAAATAATTAATTCTTTAGAGCAATTTTTCATATGACTATAGCTTTAATTTCCTCCTCTGTAAATTGCCTTTGCATATCCTTTGACCATTTGTCAACTGGGGAATGGCTCTTTTTTTAAATGACTCAGTTCTCTGTATATTTTAGAAATGAGTCCTTTGTCAGAATCATTAGTTGTAAAGACTGTTTCCCAGTTTACTGAATTTACTACATTTCTTTTGATCTTGGTTATGGTGGTTTTATCTTTTAATTTAATGTAATTGAAATCATCTGGTTTGTTTTTGATGATGTTCTCCATCTCTTCCTTATAAACTAGTCCTTGATCTTCTAATTTGCTTATAGTATTTTTTTTTTATGTCTAAACCCTGTGTATCCATTTGGATCTTATCTTGGTAAGGGGTGTTAGGTGTTGGTCTAATCTAAGTATTTTCTGTACTAACTTCCAATTTTCCCAGAAGTTTTTATCAAAGAGAGAGTTTTTATCCCAATGGCTGGACTCTTTGGGTTTATCAAGCAGATTACTATAATTGTTTCGTGCTATTGCACCTAGACTATTCCACTGGTCCACCACTCTTTTTCTTAGCCAATACCAAACAGTTTTGATGACTGATGTTTTATAATATAATTTTAGACCAGGTAGGGCTAAGCCCCAGAAGGAGAATATTAATGGAAAATCTATGCTTAGAGAATGTAGGAGAAAGATAGGAAAGTGATTAGATAGTTTCCTATCCAATTTTATGTAAATAAAATTGAATACCTGATAATTGAGCTCAAAATTCATGAGAAATTTTTCTAGGACTGGTAAGCTAAACTTCTCAACATTTAGAATATGAGAGTAGACTCAATAATGGTAGAGCTTACTTTACTAGGGGCTCTTAGAGATTATCTAAATTTAGTTTTATAGATGAGGAAACTGAGATAGAGCAATTTGCCTAAGGTCACACAGTTAATGGGAAAAACTAATAATAGACTCTTAATGTTTCTTCAATCCCCCAGTTCAGTGCTTTTCAATCCGTACTCAAGAAGCTGTTGAGATTAACACCAAATATATCACCTTTTGGGTCAACCAATTATATAACATATGAATCCTTATTCATTGATTGGGGGGGTACAACAAGGCATTGGGGTTAAGTGACACAGGTAATTATTAAGTGTCTTGAGGCTGGATTTGAACTCAGGTCCTCCTGACTATAGGGGTGGTACTCAATCCATTGAGCTAGCTAGCTGTCCCCCTTCATTGATTTTTAAAAAGGGCCTTTCCATTAAAATAACTTTGTATTTCTGTTCTAAATGAAAATGGATTGACTTGATAATACTTAAATCTTTTATCCTAAATTCAGTGTTAACTTGATCCAACCATTCTGAATAACAATTTGGAACTGTGCCCAGAAAGCTATAAAATTGTGTGTATCCTTTGACCCAACAATCACTACTAGGTCTGTGTCCTAAAAGAAAAGGACCTATTTGTTTGTATAAAGTTATTTATAGCAGCTCTTTTTGTAGTGGCAAAGAATTGGAAATTGAAAGGATATTCATCAATTGGGGAATGACTCAAGTTGTGGTATATGATTATGGTGGAATACTATTCTATTATGTAAGAAAAACAAGTGTAGGGTGGTTTCAGAAACACCTGGGGAGACACAGACACACACAGACACACACACACACACACACAGACACACACACAGGCAAAATGAAGTGAACAGAACCAGAACGTTATACACAGTAATAGCAATATTGTACATTGACTAAGACAATTCAGAAGGACTTATGATAAAAATGCTATCTATCCAGAGAAGGAACTGATAGATTCTGATTGCAGATTGAAGCATACTTTTTAAAAAGTTTTATTTCTTGGGTTTTTTTGTGTTTTTTTAGTGTGGGAGTTTCCTGTGTTATCTCTCACAGTGGCTATGTTTTCATGTCTATACCTGATAATCTGTATCAATTATTTGCCTTCTCAACTTGGGGGTGGTGGTAAAGGGAAAGAGGGAAAGGGTAAAAATTTGAAATTCATTTTCAAAAAACAAGTACTAAAATTGCTTTCCAATTGTACTTGGAAAAATGGCAAAATTTAAAACAAATTCTGAATTGAAAACATTAGAAATACTGCTATTTCCTCTTCATCTGATAACTGGCTAGATATTTTTGCATTTAATTTGAAAAGCTCTGTTAATTTTGTAATTGTAGATATCCCCAGGGGAATTTAAATCCTGTTCATATGATGTTTTCAGATTTATTGCTTGCTCATTGATATTAAGGAAATGTATTGAATTGCTACAAAATTATTCCTGGAAAATTAACAATTTTATTGACTTATTTTAAAAATATTACATTATGTTTATGTTGCAAAACTGAAAAAAACTTATGTTGCATATCTTTGAATGAAAATATTAACTACTTCTCAGAGAGTTGCTTGATTAATTCCATGGTTTTAGGTAGTTGATCTAAAATAAGTAACTGATTGAATGATAACTGTAGATTGTTGTCTCTTTCTATGGCCATCTTGTATATGTGCTATTAAAAATTTCAACTTCAATTTTTTACAGAAGAAGCACATATAACCATTTAAGCAGCTGGTTGACAGATGCAAGGAATCTCACCAATCCAAATACTGTAAGTTAATTGCATTTTGTTGTAATTATATTTTAAGTCTATGCTAAGGGAACCTACAAAAGTAAAGCTTTTCAGTGGTGTGACTGAATTTGTTTTCTGATAAGACAACTAAAAACTGTCATGTAATTTGTCACTATGTCATTAAGGAAAACTATCATCCTTTCTCAACTTTTATATGTTCTTTCCATTGATTGTATTCTTTATAAAAATGAAAGGTATATAGACTAATCCATTATGACAACCCAGAGCTTCAGGTTGAGACTTTTAAACCTGTTGAAACCAATACTTGAATTTTAAAATGTGATCATTGTCCTTGTTAATTTTTTTTACACTAATGCCATATTTTATAGTAGACTTTTGGGCTTTGTTAAGGGGCAGCTAGGGATAGAGCACCAGCCCTGGAGTCAGGAGTATCTGAGTTCAAATCCAGCCTTAGACACTTTAATACTTTTTCTGTGTGACCTTGGGCAAGTCACTTAAACCTTATTGCCTTAAATAAAATTTAAAAAAACACTAAAAAATGCTGTTAGAATACAGATTAAGATTTTGGTCCTTGATTTTTGTCTGTTGACACTTCTTTGTAGCTTAAATTTTGCTGTTTCTATATTTACAATATATACACAGAAACATAGTCCCTTGTATTCAGGATTAGTTTTTCTCAATTCCTCTTCTCAAATCTGGGCCCAAAGAGTGAAGGTACAATTGTGTGTGTATGTGTGTATATGTATGTGTGTTTGTGTGTGTGTGTGTGTGTGTGTGTGTGTGTGTGTGTGTGTGTACTATGTATATAGGACACACATACATATATATATACATATATATGTGTGTGTGTGTATGTGTATATATATATATATATACACATACACACACACACACACACACAACAGACTATAATGAATATTGGCAGTCTGGGAAACTGGGAGGCATATTGGGTGGCAGGAGTCTCCTCTGTCCCTGGCAACTTTGTGTTTCTCTTCTCAATTTCCCTCAAATGTGGTATAGTGGAAAATGCACTGAACTTGGAATCAGAAGACCCGAATTTGAATCCTGGTTCTACTGCTTACTAGCTGTTGTGACCTTAGGCAAGTCATTTAACCTCTCAGGGCCTCATTTTACTCATTGGTAATATGTAGGGGTTGGACTAGATGTTTGCTTTCTTTTTCCAGCTCTTCCCCTCCTGGCCACCTTTCTTCTCCTTCTGGCCACCCTTCTTCCCCGCCCCCCCCCCCAAGCATTTAATGATCTGAACCTTCTTTCCTCCTCCAGGACCCCAACAGCAAATTTAAAACCTTATTCTCTATTGTTAATACTGGGGGTGGGTAGATTTCTGTTCTCAGTGCTTTGTTAGCTTCTCCAAAGGAACATTTATCCTAGAGCCAATTCCCTCTCTTGTAGACAATGAAAATAGTATTCACATCTCTATCCTCAGTCCATTAATATACTCCTAATGGTATTTGCTTTTTACCCTTTTTGTTAGAAGGAACTGGTCAGAGAGAGTCTCTAAGGGAGGATGGTTGCCATTCTGGGGATTATGAAGGATACTTGGGGGGCATTAGGTAGTACTAGGGATTTTGGTGAGATGTGCATCCTAGTTATGAAAGGTGATGTCATTCTATAGCTTTGTCTACAGTGTTACCTGCAAGTTTTAGACTTCAACCAAAAAAATGAACTTGGGTCTAAAAGTTAGGCCTGTTGTCCCTCAGTCTTTAAAGATTATATAATTGGAATGGTTGACATTGTTGGTTACTTATGCATTACCTGGAATGTTTGTTTTTTGTCTCTATAAACAGGTAATAATTCTCATAGGAAATAAAGCAGATTTGGAAGCACAGAGAGATGTTACATATGAGGAAGCAAAACAATTTGCGGAGGAAAATGGTGGGTTTCCCTTTTAGGACTTTTTAAGATGGCACAACTCAAGTCATAACTGAGAGAAATATCCAAAGAAAGACAGGGTTTGAGTATTGAAAATTGTTTGACATTTAATAAGTTCATCAAACTGCAGGAAATCTGAAGTGAAGTAAATATAAATTGGACATGGGTACTTACAAAAAACAGGAACAGATTCTTAATCTGATGTTTGTAATATAAATGTTACTGGTTCCATACCTTTATACTAATTCCTTTAGTTGTTTTATAAGGAAATAACTAAATTGTTGAATGAGTTTAGATGAAAATTGAGTAATATCTTTAAGGATTTTAAAATGACCTAAGTTTTTTTCTTTTTTTTTAGGCTTATTGTTCCTTGAAGCAAGTGCAAAAACGTAAGTTATTATAGCTTTCAGTATTTCAGATTGTTTATTTCAAGATGTTTACTTACATCTTAAAAAATGAATACAATTGGGGGCACTAGGTGGTGCAGTGGATAGAGCACTGGCCCTGGAGTCAGGAGGACCTGAGTTCAAATGTGACCTCATATATTTAACAATTACCTAGCTGTGTGGCCTTGGGCAAGCCACTTATCCCCATTGCCTTGCAAAAATCTGAAAAAAAAATGGATACAATTTTTGTTTGATGTGACAAGTTTAGCTTGAAATGTCTTTGTGGCAGGAAGAACACTTATTTACTTAGAACACTAATTTCAGCCCAGACTCAGAAGAGTCCTTAAGGGGGAAGATTATGGAAAGGGTAAACAGACATGGAAAGATTTGCGGGGGGGGGAGGGCAAAGAACATAGTTCTTCATTGATCTTGTTCATTGCTTCTTAGGGGAGAGAATGTAGAGGATGCATTCCTGGAGGCTGCCAAGAAAATCTATCAGAATATCCAAGATGGAAGTCTGGATCTGAATGCTGCAGAGTCTGGGGTACAACACAAACCTTCAGCTCCGCAGGGTGGACGGCTAACCAGTGAACCCCAACCTCAGAGAGAAGGCTGTGGCTGCTAGTGACCTCAAAGCCATAGTCCCATTTCTGACTTCACCTCTGTCTGTTGGAAGCAGCACTTTTTACTGCCTCCTTGTCTTCTGTACATCTTACTGGGTTTGATTTAAAAAACTCTGCTGAGAAAACAGGTTAACACAATACTAAACTGCTAAACAACTTTAGATGTAATCAGGTCCTCAAAGGCAAGTAGAGTAATAAACCTCTCCTGCATGGTAAAGCTAGAAGTTCCCCCCCCCCCCAATTGTCCTTGTGATAGCTATGTCACCAGTACATGATTTAAACTGAGCACTGATGCTGGACTCATGATTTTTAAACTTTTTTGCAGGGCTTTGTTTATCTTGGACGGTTTTAATTTAATGGTCTCTTAAGCCTTTATCCCCACTTCTAACTGTTCCAAGTATGTCCATTATAACGGATAAGTTTATTTGCTGTGAAATGACTTCTGACAGTAGGAAAGGGGTTCTATAACTGCATCTTTTGTTGGAAAAATTTCCCTGTTGGGTGGGTGTTCAATTTTTTTTTCCTGCAGGGGTATGTATGTTTACTTCTGTCTTAGCCTAGCACAGAGAAAATATACATTTATCTTTTTTCTTGTGCTCAATAGCTTTAGCTTTTCCTTCCAACCCATTTTATCTTTATCTTTGTTAATGGAACGTAAATATGTACAAAATTTGAAGGAACTGAACTAACATACATTCTGTGTAAATGATTTTAATGAAGAAAATAAATTGATTACTGGCATTAGAACAGTATATAATATCAGTTTGTACAGTATGACTTAAATGTGACCATGTTCCTCCTCTTGTCCCATTTAACACAAGGAAATAGACACAACTGCATTTTCACTAGGTGATACTGGCTTAAATTCCTTATCCCTGACAGTTTTGGAGCATTCATTTACTGGCAGGGGACATTGTGCTGGGAAGACCTCCCAATTGGAAAGGATTAACACTATCAACTTAACTATTGCTGCCTTTGTTCCATCTCTGCACTATGGTATATCTGCTGTTCTCTTAACCCTGTTCTTGTGCAATCAACAATGTGCTAACCTGCTTTTCTCTTTTGTAAACATTTTTGCATTATTGGGCTGCATTTCCTGCCTTACTGTATAGGAAAAAAAAAGGCTGGGTTTATTATTGCACATTTTAAGCTTTTATACCTTTATCTTTTTGGAGTGGTCAGTTTCTGAACTGGACAGCCAGAAGGGCAGGTCTGCTCTTAGGGGATTTTTAAACTGTGCATTTTTAACACTATGGTGAAATTCTTTCAGTCATATGATCCCTCTTATTTAAAGCTCTGCGGGCCATTTTATGCCATGTTGGCAGAAGTAGTTTTGTAAAAGGGAAAGTGTTGCTAATGGTGTTTCAGTGCACTTACTGACAGGATCAACTTTACACTAGCCAGTTTGGCCAATCAAGTGTTTCCCTTTTGTGGACTAATTTAAAAGTTGTTTAATGTAAAGAAAGCTGGGAACGGTTATTTTTTGAAGACTGCTGGGTAAAGTTTGACCTGTTAGAAATATTGCATTTAGTAAAACTGCAGTGTTTCAAGTACACATTTTAAATCCCTGTTGCAGACAGTAAGGTGAAATTCTCTATTTGTCAGAGTTATAAAAACATGGTGGTACTAGAATATTGTATAGTCATTTGTTAAAAGCCAAAACTGGAATGTGCAGATGATAGGATTTGGATAATTTTATGCACTGTCCTTTTTTTGTTTGTCTTTTTTTTTTTTAACAAGATTCCTGATATAGATTGGTGAATAGTTGAATTTACAGTTGCTCCATTTTGCTGAAACAATTGCACATAAGGGGTTCACCCAGGGACCATAACCTACTATATATTTTTTTTTTTGTTGTGTGTGTATGTATGTTTGATTCTCTCACACACACACAAACACACACACACATACATACATGTCCCATTGGGATATAAGGTAGAAATCACGATCTAATGATTACAGCCTATTTAGGTGCGATACCCTGACTCCCAAAGTTACGATGGGTCCTAATTGTTTCTGTGACAGAAAGATTTGTTCAGACTGCTGTACTCTTCATTTGATGTAACAAAATGCTATTAATCTAAATATTTGTAAATAAAGTACCTGTATCTAGATTAAATTATAATTAGTTGCTTTATTTGTGATCTACAACATTTAAACATTCTACAGTCAAGCAAAATGCTTGACCAAAATTATTGGTTGCCAGGTATTGCCAGACTCATAATGAAATGGCATTATTTGTTACCTATTAACTAAATTCCCAAGTATTAGAGCTCTATTTGGCTTTGTTATTTGCAGAGAAAATAACAATGAGAATGTTCTTCCATGTTACCTTTACATACAGTGCTGATGCCCCCCCCCCAAATAAACTTGGGGCCACATTTTGTTTTTAATTGCATGTAGATGACCCTCTCAATAAAGGTGGGTGCTCAAAAGTGGGAACAAGTGGAATTGTCTTGTTTACCTTAATTTCTGGAAACTGAATTTAATTTCTAGGAACTCAATTTAGAGTTTGGAGAGAAGAAAAAATTGCAAATCAATCATGACTTGAGTCACACTTAAGTAAATGGCTTCACTGGTTTTAAGTAGTTATAGCACCAGTCCCCCAATTATATCTGTTTATTACCTAATTTTTTTTTAAGGTTTTTGCAAGGCAAATGGAGTTAAGTGGCTTGCCCAAGGCCACACAGCTAGGTAATTATTAAGTGTCTGAGACTGGATTTGAACTCAGGGACTCCTGACTCCAAGGCTAGTGCTCTATCCACTGCACCACCTAGCCACCCCTACTTATTCTTTTAGATTAAATTCAAGTACAATGTTAAAAGTACTTTCATTGGACAATAAATTAGGTTTGCAGTAAATTTTTTGTTCACATGTGGAAACAACACTCAAGTTTAGGGTCCTCAAGTTTTCCTGTCAAATGGGTAAAAAAAAGATGTTGGATGTAAGGTCTGAGGACTAATGTTCCCTGTTGCTTGAGTTACCTTTTTTTAAAAAAATTATTTTGGTTTTAGCAAGGCAGTAGTAGGGTTAAGTGACTTGCCCAAGGTCACACAGGTAATTATTAAGTATCTGAGGTCACATTTGAACTCAGATCCTCCTGACTCCACTGCTTTATCCACTGTGCCATCTGGCTGCCCCCTACTTGAGTGATCTTGAACAAGTCACTCAACTGTTCTGAATTAGCTAAGGAGGCCTTAGCTTCCTTATCTGTAAAATGACCCATTAGATTACTTTCAGGGTCCTTTCAGTTCTAACTATGAAACCTAACTATGAAACACATTTTGAAAATATGTTTAATGGATGTTAAAGATGGTTTCTCTTTGAAATGAGTCCACCTCTAAAAGGCAATGTGCTGTGATACCTTGTGTATTTTAGTAACAGTATGGGTATAAGGGTGTCAGTGCTATGGCTAAATTCTATCAATCAGCTTCCAGTAGAGAGTATAAACTACTGTGTTCCATTTCAAATTTGGTTTTAAAATGTTTCAACCAATTATTGGTAAACACTGGACTTGGAATCAAAGGATTCAAAGTATTGAGCCAAAAGTTGATGGGTTCATTTGGACAAAACAATACTTTATAAAACAGTGTGGGGGGGGGGGGCTAGCTCATTAGAGCTGAAATTAAAATTATCTTTTTCCATACCAGTGAAGAGATATTTAAATAGTCTGGGAAGCAACTAGTAACTAGTAACATGGATTGTTTTTTAGAGCCAATGAGGTAGCTTATATTGGATTCCTAAATGCTGTTTCAGAAATATATAAGTAAATATTGAGTTACTTTGTATGTGGGATGAAACTGGGGATGGGGGGTGATTAATGTAAGTATAGTACATAGAATTGGATTTTCTTATGTGTGTGTCTCATACATTTGAAAATTGTTTATGTGTTAAGTCTTCAGTGGTGCATATATCACATCACAAAATGCTTATGCTCAAGAAATAGGGAAATTATGCTGGTATTAAAAACATGTATTTGTAAAGTCATAAAAAAGTACTCTTGTGTACTAAAAGCAGATGCTTACTATTTAGGCTATATTTTAAGAAACTTATTTTTCTATCTTGAAATGGCATGGGTGCAGTGGAAATAACAATGCCACTCACCATCTGATTGATCCTTGGGCAAACCGCTTTACTTACCTCACTTCTCTGAGCCATTTTTCCCATCTAAAATCAGACTTGAATTTGGACAACCTCTTTTGAGATTTAAGCCTAAATAACTGTCATTCACTGGGAATTGTAAGTGGTTTGATATTCCCACACAAAAATGGCACTTAAGACAAATTTGTTTAATCTTTTTTATATGAAAATATATTTCACACAAAACACAAACTTGTTAAGATTAACAAATGTAGAGGAATTTGAATTCAGCAAGATGTTCTGCTACACCAGTACAGACAAACTTTCAATTTACACTCTGCAATATGTATTCCAAAGGAGTGGTATGTTTATAAAAAATTTGTGGCATTAGCTTCACATCTTGTTTGAATTTTATGCATTGCTATTTCCATATGTACAAACAACTTAGAAAATCTTTGCATTCATAGTATAAAACATGCTTTCCTTAGGAAGGTGGTCTAGGATCTGAGTTGGTTTTTAAGCAAGGTCAGATACAAGGGACTCTTATCTGAGTTGAGGTAGTAGACATTTCCTCAGGTATGGAAGACAGTGTTCCAAGTAGTCTCTTGTGGCCAGTCATTGTGACAAGGCCCTTCCCTGCAGACACATAAAATAGAGGGATGAAATGAACAATAACACACACACAAAAACCTATCTTAAGATATACCTAAATGGTTGACTAGTTTCTTTTTTTTAAATGAGAGCTCACATTTATAGGGTACTGGAAATATGGAGAAACAATGTTACAGGAATCTTACAGTTTCAAAGGTACTTAAACTGTTTCAAAAGTTAGAATCATAATTGTACTGTAACAAAATTTTATTTTCAAACTACCTCCAAAAATTTGATTGTAATAATGGAATTTGTGGCAGCCTTCTAATCTTGACCCACAGAATTTCAGATTAAGAAGAAGCTACAAGAACATCCACTATGAATCCTGCCTGAAGCAAGTATCCCCTTGTATAAAATCTCCCAAGTAATCATAAAGACTTCTTTGTAAAGAACTCCAGTAAAGTAGAACCAATTGAACCAATTCTTTATCAAGTAAGATAATATTTGTAAGAGTGTTTACCTGGCACACAAGAGCTAAATAAATGTTTATTCCTCCTTCCTTTTGGAGATTTTTTTTTTTAGGTTTTTGCAAGGTAAACGGGGTTAAGTGGCCTGCCCAAATCCACACAGCTAGGCAATCATCAAGTGTCTGAGACCGGATCTGAACCCAGGTACTCCTGACTCAAGGGCCGGTGCTTTATCCACTATGCCACCTAGCTGCCCCCTTTTGGAGATCTTTAAAGGTGGTTTTCCCCACCTCAAAGTGATTGATAGCTGAAACAATCCTCACTGCAACTTCCCAATTGCTGCTCTGCCTTCTGGGACTAAGGAAAATAATAATAATTCATTTATAAGATACCCTTTCAAATCTTAAACATAGTATGTTTCCTCTCCAAGCTTTCCTCTCCCAAACAGCCCTAATTCCTTCAATCTCTCCAGGTTTTTCTCTGGAAAATTTTTAGAAATTCCTGTTTTAGAAAGTGAAAATAAGTTACAATTTTAATTTTAATTAGGATGTATACCTTCTGAAATTTGCATGAGGACAAACTCATACCATTTTGAGCAGAGTAGTGGATATAAGATATAAGAGCATCTCTTGTTGACAATTTATCTTGAAATATTTCCACATTCATTACCTGAGAATCATGAAAAATCGGAGCTAGTGGCTTTAGGAAAGTGTTGCTTCTTACCTGGTTCCTTGTGAGATGAGAGTCTTCAAGTAGGGAAACTTCCAGTTGTGACATGCTGGGTGTCAGAAACATAGAATCTGCAGTAGTGTTGGTAACCAGTTCATCTAAAGCATCAACTTGTCTCTTTAAACTGTGTAAAGTGCCTTCAGTTTGTTGTTTGCCTTTCATCAAGGCCTCTGCTTGCTTGGACATGGAGCAGCGAAGCTGTGCCTAAAAATTGTTTTGTTGCAATTTAAATGTCTATATGAGCAGTCAAATGCATTATAAACATTACCTTCTAGTGCTAATGGTTTGGACTAAATGATCAAAGGTCTTTCTCTCTGAAAACCAAATTTTTGTTTTGATTTAGTCTAGTTTTTTTTATTTTTGTTTTTGGTAAGACAGTGGGGTTAAGTGATTTGCCCAAGGTCACACAGCTAGGTAATTATTAAGTGTATGGTGCCACACTTGAACTCCGGTCCTCCTGACTTCATTGTTGGTTGTTCTATCCACTGTGCCATCTAGCTGCCCCTGAATCCCAAACTTCTGATTCTAAAATAACTTGTTTCTATGGCACAAGTCACTTCATCTTCTGGGCTTCATCTACAAAGTTATCTTATAATCAGATGATCCCATGACTAAATCCAGTGCTGTTTTGAATGTTAGGTGCTCTCTCAACATTCCAGGACCAGGGGCGGCTAGGTGGCGTAGTGGATAAAGCACTGGCCTTGGAGTCAGGAGTAGCTGGGTTCAAATACGGTCTCAGACACTTAATAATTACCTAGCTGTGTGGCCTTGGGCAAGCCACTTAACCCCGTTTGCCTTGCAAAAACTAAAAAAACCCAAAACATTCCAGGACCAATACTGGATACATTTAGTGCCTCAGTTTAAAATGTGGCAGGATGTAGTAGAAACTGCTAGCTTTGGAGAGAAGGAGACTTGGATTAAACTTGACTTTCCTTTTTTGTTGAGTTGTTTTTCAGTCACGTTCAATTCTTTGTGACTGTATTTGGGGTTTTCTTGGCAAAGATGGAAATGGTTTTTGCCAATTCCTGATCTAGCTCATTTTTCAGAGGAGGAAACTGAGGTAAAACAGGGATAAGTGACTTGCTTAGGGTCACATAATATGATTCTATAAGTCAGATTTGAACTCAAGAAGATGAATCTGACTCCAGGCCAGGTGTTCTATCCATTGCGACCACCTAGTTGCCCCTTGATTCTACTTGTCAAGTGGTATGACCTTAGGCAATGCTATTAATCTCTTTGGACCTTGGTTTCCCCCTCTCTTAAAGTGGGATGGATGGACTCTAAGGTACCTTCTATTTTAAAATGATCCTAACACTTCTTCATTTTAATCTTAGTGACTCATAGAGCATTTATACAGAATACAACCTTGAGTCTGTCTTCATGATGACGTAGCTTCTCTCTCATTGCTTCTCCACGCCAGTGCTCCTCCTTTGTCAAGAAGAAAAAGTAACCATAAATGAACAATCCTAAATAGTCACTAATTCCTTCCCATGAATCCCAGATCTATTGTTTCTAAAACTTACCTTCTGAAGTCCTTTCTATAACATAAATTACAAACTAATTTCTCATATGCATTGTTTTCCAACTTGGAACTCTATACTGATGAAATCAAAGCTTTCGTTCTTTCTCCAAACTACTGGTAGCTGGCTGCTACCCAGTTATGATAAGACAGGATGGAGCTTGTACTCTACTACAAGGTTAAATCAAAGGGTGCAACATAAGGTCAGAGACCATTATGGGGGGATGAAGGGAGTTTTTCTTGAAAGCAATATATGACTTGGGCTTTAAAAGATGGGAGGGATTGAATAATTTAAGAGGGGAAGAAAAAAAACTTGAGGTCCAGGGAAAAGCAGGAGTTTAAAAATGCACATGGGTGGGAAAAATATAGGACATGTTCTGGGGAATATAGAGGGAGCTTAATGACAAAGTAACTGTAAAGAAATGATGAGGTATATGGAACAAGAATCATAAATCCTTACCAAGATGTGAACTTTGGACAAGTTTAGCTTCTCTTCAAAAGAATACTGCCATTCCTCATTGATGGAAAATGGAAAGTTCTCTTTCAAACTTTCCATTTCATTCTCTAGAGTTTCTGTTTTTTCAAAAATGGCTTCTAGATCTTCTAGTGACTCTGGAAGAGACTGGTTGAGATTCTGAAGGCCAGTTCTGAGTTCATTTTTTACTTCTAATTTTAGTTGCTTCATTGCCGCGTTAATTTCCTTATGTTGTTGATCCAAATCCTTTTGATTTTTTAGCTAAACAGTAATCAAAATAGTTGGATAATTTTAAGAAAAAGAATATACTTAAACTTGATTCAAGCATTGCTCCTGAGCTGGTTTACATTAAGCAATGTATGGTCAAATGGAAAGAATTGTATCCTGTCTCAAATTTACCATTTACTAGTTTCATGATCTTATGCAAGTCCCTTGGCATCTGAATTCCAGTTTCCTCCTCTGTTAAATGAGGATAAAAATACTACCTATCTCTTTGAGTTACTAAGAGGAAAATAATTTGTAGATCTCATAAACAGAAGCTATTATGAATCATGTATTCAATTATTAAGTGCATTGTAATGTGTCAGGTATTTAAGAAGAGAGAAAATGAACTGTGACAATGCTGACACCATTTTTTATAATACTTTGAGGTTTACTCAGTACATGTGCATTCCCTCTGAGGTAGGTAATTAAAAGTATTCTCATTTTGCAGATTTTACAGGAAAGTGAGACTCATGGAGATGAAAAGATTTATGCATGTCCAGTGGGATATTGACCTGGTTCTTCTACCTGTTTCCCTGCCTATAAGGAACTTAAAATCTAGTATGGCAGATGAGCACATAGTTAACCGTACTACAAAGAAGACTGTTAAAAGGGTTCACATCTGGCTAAGGTCACTCTTAGAGGAAGTCAACTGGGCCAGACTGACAGGAGAGCCCCCCACCTGCTTCTTGAGTTCTAGATAGTCGCACTGCATCTGATGAAGTTCTTTCATCAGGCGCTTGGCTCGCTCATGGTTATCATGTGCAATTTGCTCAACTGCTGCCATTTCCTTCTGCATACAACTGT
This sequence comes from Macrotis lagotis, assembly GCF_037893015.1. Taxonomy (NCBI): domain Eukaryota; kingdom Metazoa; phylum Chordata; class Mammalia; order Peramelemorphia; family Peramelidae; genus Macrotis; species Macrotis lagotis. Next base: position 332,082,076 of record NC_133658.1, read on the forward strand.
TCTCATGTTTTTGATCCTGTAAGAAGGTAAGAGAACATTTAGTAACCATGACAATAAAAAAACATTTCTGTAGTACTTTAGGGTTGACTTGAAACTTTCTTCCTAACAGTTCTCTAGGGGAGGTACAAAACTTAAGTTTCAAACATGGTGGTGGCAAGGAAGGGGGAAAAAAAGTACTAGTGGATACAGTATTTTGACAGCACAGAGTGCTGCTAGCTCTGAAACCAATTATAATTCACATTTTCCCTTACTCAGGCTGCAGAATTACAACTTATAGAGTAGGGATGATTCTGATCTTTTTGTATGACTCATAAGGATGTTTAAAAATTAGAGCAAAAAATGCCTTAAATTTTTTTTAAAGTAAATTTAGATCCTTCCCTGATTCCAATTCCAAAGTTCTTCTTCCCAGTATACCACACTGATATCTCTGGATAATAATACTAATTGGTGCTAGGTAAAAAGATTTTTTTTTTCATTTTTATTATAGTGCTTTATTGGGGGGAATTTCAATTCCGTTAAAAAATTTATTAGACACCAACTAAATGTTGGCTTTGGAGTTTGAGGACTTGGATTCAAATTTTGCCTTTAATTTTTTTTTTAATTTGATTTTTGCAAGACAATGGGGTTAAGTGACTTGCCCATGGTCACATAGTTAAGTATGTGTCTGAGGCTGGATTTGAACTCAGATCCTTCTGACTCCAGGGCTAGTGCTTTATCCACTGTGCCACCTAGCTACCCTCTATGTCACTGAATATCTTTGTTGACCTTGGGGAAATTATTAAATCTCTAGGCAATAATAAAATTTTTTAGATGATACAGATTTTGTCTTCAAAGGATAAGGTAACAGTGGGGGTGGGATATAACATGTAGGCAGTTTAATTCATCTGAGGTAGAATGTGAATGGAGCAAAGGAGAATTCTACCAAAATGAAAGGAGGATGGTGGGGATCAGATGAGGCTTTGGAGAAAGGTAGTACTTCAGGTCAGTTTTGGAAAAAAGGATTCAATGGAAAGGCAGTGGATTTGAATTCAGAGTGCCTAGTTTTGAATTCTACCATGTCCTACTCTTGAGTCTCAGCGCCTCATATGTCAAATTAGGGATCACAAATTTAGCACTATAAGGCAGTGGTATCAAATTAAATATAATTGTGAGCTTCATATGACTTAGAAAACCACCGATGACATGTTATATATCTTTATTTTGTTGAATATTTCCCAATTACTTTTTAATCTAGTTCTGATTGTTCCAAGAGTTCAAGTTTAATCTTTGCTATAAGGGACTTTAGAGATAATTCAGTCTAACCCCTCACTGCTTACAAATGAGGAATCTGAGGCCTAGACAGATTAAATGACTTCTCCAAAGTCAACATGGAATTAAATTAAAAGGGGCATGAAAAAAAACCCAGGTTTTCTAACTCCAAAGCTAAGGACTGAACTAGAAAATAGCTAAGGTTTCTTGTCTACAGGTCCTTAATAATCACCCTGAAAATACATGAAACTCATCTGTAGCTAGAGTCTGATTATGGCTCTCAATAACTACAAGCTGCTATTCAACTATCTCAATACGGTCTTCTCCCCAAAAAGAGGAGAGATAATTATATAAAGACATTCCCCAGCCTTATTTGTGCTGCTCTAGGACCCATAAAGCAATGGTGTACATACAAGAAGGGCTTTTTCCAGTTGGGTTCGCTGGGTCTTGATCGCTTCTTTTAGGCCTGCAATTTGTTTTTCAGCTTTCTCTTTCTCAAATCGGAAACGGTTTTGAAGGTGGGTTATATCAGCTTTGGAGAGGTCCATTTCTTGCTGCAGAGCCAAGAGTTCACTTGCTTTTTTAATTAATTGCTCTTCACGTTCTGAGAGTTGAAGTCCTAGAATAAATATTTTTGAGGAAGTTTAGCCTAGTGCCAGCCACAGGAATCTGGTACAATGGTAAAGATTACATAACTCAGATTTCCTCAAATGTCTGCAACATGAAACCCTTACATTAGTGCTTATATGTAGTTAATTTGGTTCAGTCACCAAGTTCAGTCACATGATCTTGCACAAGCCACCATTTCAATGGGGCTCAAACTCCTCCCACTATAAAATGAGAGGGTTAGATGAGATCATTTCTGAAGACTTTTCCAGCTCTATCATTCTATATTCTTAATAGTCTTTGTCGTAGTGTCATAAAGCATAGAAGTCAGGAAGACACAAATTAATCCAGCCTCAGACTTATTAGCTATGTGACCCTAGGGAAATCATAACCTCTATTTGTTTCAGTTTCTTCATCTATAGAATGGGAATGTCCTATATGCCAGGATGGTTGTGAAGATCAAATGAGATACTTATAAAGCATTTAGCACAGTACTATTAGTTATTCTTCTATGGTCCTTTCCAGCTCTTAACAGTTTTTGAGTATGAAGTGTGCCTAGGCCCTTACTGCTTTGTTTCTTATGCCAACTCTGTTTTGGGGGGGGGGATTTTTTTGGTGTGGGGTAGTGGGGAAGGGAGGCAATTGGGTTGAGTGACTTGTCAAGGATCACACAGTTGGAAGGTATCTGAGGCTGATTTGAACCCAGGTACTCCCAACTCTAGGACCAGTGCTCTATATGGTACTTATTGTACCAACTAATAGTTCTTTGAAGATCCACACAGACTTTTCATGGTACCACCTACCTGGGGTTACTCCCCCATCATCTCATGTCCAAAATGTCTAATCTTCAAGGGATCATCCTGGAAACTCCCTGAAGACATTTCAGGCAATAGAGGGCATTTCAATCTCAAAGACCTAAGGGAATTTACTTCTCTAGCAGAAGAAATTTGACATGATGATCCTACAAGGATTTATATGACAAAAACAGCCTTCTAAAAGATCCTTCTTAGAATTTGTTGAATTTATTGAAAATCCCAGACTGCTCATTAAATCTAGGCCAGTTTTTTTGTGAGAAATAAAACCATATTTTAATATGGGAAAGACAGGAAAAAAAAGATATTAACTTTTCCCCCAGTCCTAGCCAGAATAGTCCATGCAAACTGGCGTATGGGCCATATCTGAAAAGCCTTTTGAAGTTCGCAGAAACTGTCAAAGCTTGAGTTTAATTAGCATAGCTTTCAAGAACTAAGGGTCAAGGCCATAACAAAATGAAGCCACAAGAATTTATGGATGTATGGTTTTTTTCCCCCTCTTACTAAATAAAAGTAAGTGCTCTATAGGGATCAAAGGTTCTTAGTTCAAACCTTGTTTCTACTATATGTTGCTTTTTTCTGACCCTAGGCAAATTATGGAATTTCTCAGTCTTAGTTTTCTCATTGTAAAATGAGCAGGACAGACTTTAGTTTTTAAGATCTCAAATCAAAATTTGTGAAAATAAAATTAACAGAAAGCCTTCCTCTTAAGTAGCACTTTTTCTTAAAAAGGAATGGTTTCCCAATCTATTAACAAAGTACTAAATTAATCATAGAATTCACACTTTTAACTTACATGGTCATTATGTAGACCTATATGGATCATATGGTTAACACTTACTGGTTTGATTTAGTGTCTTTTCTAAGGCTGCACTCCATTTTTCCTCTTCTTCTAGGGTCTTGACTCGCTCTTCTGCCAATGTCACCTTTGAGATCACTTGTTCTAATTTGTTTTTTTGACTCTCCAACTCCCAATCTAGCAACTGCTGCTGATCTTTCAATTTTGCTTTGCAGGTTTCTAATTTTTCTTCTTCACCTTCTATTTCTTTCTGGATTTGATGAAGATGCTAAACAAACAATGTTAGATTAATGAACCTGCTGTAATAAAGAGTTCATGGAATTTACTTAGTAGAGACCACAGATGCCATCTAGGTTTAACCCAAGCAACCATGTGCCGCCCATCCATTATTTGTGAAGCTTTTTGAAACCAAGAATAGAACTTTGTGTCTTACTCAATTTAGCCTATTAACACCAGGACTGTTGAGATAGATCTTTCTGTATCTGGAGGTTGTCACACAATGTGTTACCTATTTCTCCAAGAAAATTTGACATGGCACTACATACCACCCACATCTTCAGCCAAGTCACTAACAACACTGTTAAACATGATCGGACCAAGGCTACATTCCTATATCCTATTATAGACCTGATATTCAATGATTCAAAGAATTCATGACATCAAAACATGTATTTTAAGTTTGGGTTCTCTAAGGAATAAGGGGTAGGGAATGCAGTAGTTACTTATTAGCAGTCTTTGTTCAGGTAGCTTTTGTTACATTTTTGTGAAGTATATATAAAAAAAGTGTGGCATAGTGGATGGCATGTTGGAACATGAAGCCTTGGTTCAAATTTGGTCTCTGACCTTAATAGCTCTATGGCCCTCCACAAGCCATTTAACCTCTATGTGCCTCCAACCATTCCTAGGACTTATCTACTAAGTCATAGCTAGGTTATGATCTGCTTTGGGAAAGGGAGTTCTAAGCAAAGGAAGTTCTCTATACTGAGCAAAGCATAGATTTTTTGCATCCTTGTGTGATTTACAGTTTGGCTCCATCAACTCATTTACCATTTCTTCTTGTGCAAGTCTCAGTTTCCTTTCTTCAATCTCATTCTGAAGTATTTGGAGTTGCAACTGCTTTTTGTCTCCTTGTTCTTGGCATTCTTGGAGCTTCCTTTTCTGTTCAGTGATGTCCTCTTTCAGACTGTTTTGCTCACTCAGCAATGAAGTCTGATGTTGGGAAGTCAATTCCAGATCCTATTATATGAATAGAAATTTTAGATCTAATTATGTATACAATTGCCAGAAGCAGAATACCTTTACAATGAAATCACCCATTAAATTTTGACTATATAAAATGATTTTTCAAAGACAAAACAGTATGAAGTAATGGAGAGAGTAGTGGACTTAAAGTCAGGAGTCATAAATTCAAATTTCACCTCCAACACTTACTAGCTGTGTGAATTTAAGCAAATTACTTAATTGATGAAAATCCCCAAATTAAAACCATAATATTTGTACTACCTTCTTTCATAGAATTGAGGAAAATGCTCTATAAATAGAAAAGATTTTTAGAAATATTGCAAATATAAAGTTTGGCAACCTTTAATCACACCACTACACATCATCAAGTTACATGTTTTAATTCAATTATATGTTTATTAAGCATCTGCTATATCTATAGCCCTGTGTTAAGACATTAGGGCAGATACAAAACTGCCAAATGGACCCCCTGTCCTAAGAAGCTCATTGTCTAGTAGGGGACAATCAACTTAGTTTTCTAGTCTTGTCTCATGCTACTCCCCATCACAATCTTATATCATCTTACCTAGAGACTTGAGTTCGTGAGTCCTGGTTCTATCTCAAATTAGATTAGGCCAGTAATTTCCTTTCTCTGTCCTCAGTTTCCTTAGTTATAAAATGATAATAGTCCCTTACTTTGCCTTCCTGCTAGCTAATAGTTTGTTATAGAACTTATAGGAAGTATAATATGTGAATGTTAAATTGTTATTACTGTCTGTTCTCTCTACCATTATATGAGGGGTGAGCAGTGGCAAAATGTAATGATTAATCCATTTAATTCAATGGTTTAGATTCGATAGAATTAAAAAAGGAGTCAATGCTGCTCATCTTTTGGATCTGTGTTTCAATTAACTATTGATTTCAAAGATTAATATCCTATAATAACTCCCAGATTATACTCTAATACTGACCTTTTCTGTCAGCTTCAACTCATCTTGAACACCAGTGATTTCATCTTTTAGGATGTCTAATTCTTCTCTTTTTTCTGGAACAAAGAATTTTTTCACTTTGTGAAACAGGAAATGCTTACTGAGGCTTATAGGATAGTTGACTGTCATAATTCTAATAAAAAGATCCAGTCCAATAGTCATAAATTAGAGTTTGTCCCTATTAAACAATCAATTTCAGGCATAATACAGAAGACCCTGTACTAAAATAAGACACATGTTTTGGGGTACGTTCACCAAGAGCATAATTTTGTTTGGCTATACATATCTGATATAAAGGTTGGGGAGGGGTTTTGGAAAAGATGGGTCAAAGACAGACCAAGGAAAAGATTAGCAGAAAAAAAATAAGAAAAGGAGGTTTAAAAATGCATAAAAGAACAAAGGAAGGTAGGTCAAAGAAGACGACAAACAAGACAGCTTTGGAGAAAAAAAAAGGAAAAGCAAATTAAACATGGTATAGATTTGCAGCTGTATATGCAATCCTCTTTTTTGGTTCTGGTTTAAGTATGTAAGCATGCATCTTATGTGGTGTTTGATAAGTTCAGTATAAAAAAGACAAAATAAAATAGAATTTATCCTTATAAGGACTGAAACTCAAATCCACTATACACAAGTGAAAAATCCTTTATCCTTCACTTCCATCTTTGTCTAAATATCCAGACCACTGGTTTATCCTAGTGAGTTTTAGATATTTTAACTGTGGTTTCCATGGTTTATTCAGTATTTCGTTTTTTGCTGTTCAGGTTTTTTGGGTTTTTTTTTTGAAGGGACAATGGGGTTAAGTGACTTGCCCAAGATCATATAGCTAGTAAATAACAGTCTGAGCCTGAATTTGAACACAGGTCCTCCTGACTCCAGAGTCAATGCTCTATTCCCTGTACCACCTACTTGCCCTCTGATTTATTCACTATTAATAAATGTCAGTTATCCGAGCTATATAGCTACTTTATTCTTTTTAAAAATTCAATTTTATCTTATCTTATTACAAATTATTTCCTTCTCTCTCTCTTCTCTTACCTACTGATAAAACAAGAAAAATAAAAACCAGAACAAATATGTACAGTCATGCAAAACAAATTCCTGCATTAGACATGTCCAAAAAACAAAGAAAAAGAAAGAATAGAAAATATGCTTCAATTTGCATTCTGATTCCATCAAGTCTCATATTTTATCATTAATTCTTTGGTGTTATGGTTGATCATTGCATTGATCAGAGTCTTCCAAATTTCATTAAAATATTGTTCTTATTGTAATAAATTATTCTGGTTTTGTTCACTTCACTTTTCTTCAATTTATTGAAATGTTCTGAGATTTTTCTGAAATCACTGCCTTCATAGTTTTTTAAAATTTTTTTAAGGTTTGTTTTGTGTGTTTTTAGGTTTTGCAAGGCAATGGGGTTGAGTGGCTTGCCCAAGGCCACACAGCTAGGTAATTATTAAGTGTCTGAGGCTGGATTTGAACTCAGATACTCCTGACTCCAGGGCTGGTGCACTATCTACTACGCCACCTAGCCTTCCCTTCTTTTAATTTTAAAAAAAAAATTATTTCTAGTTCCAAATTCTCTCCCTTTCGTGTTTCCCCACTGAGAAGGCAAAAAATACAGTCAAGTCATGTAAAATATATTTCCATATAAACCATGTTGTAAGGGGAAAAAAGCAAAAGAAATAAAATGAAGGAAAATATGCTTCCATCAGTTCTTTCTCTGGGTTTGGGTAGCATTTTTCATCATGAGTCCTTGGGAATTATTATAGATCACTGAATTGATCAAAAAGGCTGTTTTTTTAATTTAAATTTTATTTTTTCCCAATTACGTGCAAAGGTAGTTTTCAACATTCATTCATTTGCAGGTTTACGAATGCCACATTTTTCTACCACCCTCCCTTCTCTCCTGCTCCCCATGGGAGCAAACAATCTGGTAAAAGTTGTGTAAGTAAAATTGTGTTTAACATATTTCCATATTACTTATGTTGTAAAAGAGGAATCAGAACTAAGGAGGAAATAATGAGAAAGAAAGAAATTTTTTAAAAAAGTGAATATAATAGGTTTGGCATCGTGTTCAGACTCCAGAGGGTTTTTATTGTTACTTTTTTTTCCTGGATGTGGATGTCATTTTTCCATAAAGGTCTCTCAAGGCTTGTCTTTGATCACTGAACTTGATAGAAGCTGTGTTCATCATAGTTGATCCATCTCACAGTATTGCTTATTAATGAGTACAATGTTCTGCTCACTTCACTTTGTACTAGTAGTTCATATGTTTTCTGGTTCTGCTTATTTCACTTTGCAACAGTAGTTCATATAAGTCTTCCTAGGTTTTTCTGACTCTCCTTGTCATTTTTTTTTTTTTAGGTTTTTGCAAGGCAAATGGGGTTAAGTGGCTTGCCCAAGGCCACACAGCTAGGTAATTATTAAGTGTTTGAGGCCAGATTTGAACTCAGGCACTCCTGACTCCAGGGCCAGTGCTCTATCCACTGCGCCACCTAGGCACCCCTTCCTTGTCATTTCTTTTAGCAAAATTGTATTCCAAAACATTCATCAATCAGAACATGTTCAGTCATTCTCCAATTGATTGACATCTTTCTTATTTTCCAATTCATTGTCACCACAAAAATAGCTACTTTAAAAATTTTTATACAAATGAGTGCTTTCTTTCTTTCTTTGATCTCTCTGGAATATTGACATAATATTGCTGAATCAAAGGGTAGATGGAATTTTTGGATGAAGTTCAAAGTTGTTTTTTCAAAATGGTTGAATTAATTCTCAGGTCTATCAACAGTGAGTACATTAACATAGCTATTTTCCCATATGCCTTCTAGTATCAAAATGTCTTTTTAGTGACAGACTACCAACCTTGACCAGAGAAAGTATATAAAGAGGACATTTTTTTAAATATTGGTCTCATTTACAACACAATATCTTTACAGAGGTAGTTAGAGTTAAAAAACTTCCTGCTAGAGAATATCAATAATTAAATTAACATTTATAGATGGTATAATAACTATATTGTTTTCTGAATAATAACATTTATATAACACTTTCAGATTTACAAAGTATTCTTTATAACTTCCCTTTGAGGGAGGTAGTTTCAGCATTACAGAGGTAGGTAGGATAACCTATATGTAGATGAGGAATCTAAGATTCAGAGAAATGAAATAACTTGCTCATACTAGCCATGAGTTAGTGAGTGGTTGAAATCTTAGTGTAGTCTATACCCTTTTCTTCTACTCAAGTATTATCACTACAGAATCACTACAGAGACTATAAGTATTTTGTTTTAGTATCTATCTCATCGTTGCGAATGATCAAAATAATTCAAAACCTAGGAACCAACCTTCTGGTGATGGATGAAACTTTTCATGTTTAAAATTTGCATATTTTACTACCAGGAAATTCCATTTCCAACATTGTAGAGATATATTGTGTGAAGACAATTTCAAAACAATTAACAAATAGTTAAGTACCCATTATGTGCAAGACTATGTGCTAGATACAAAGTCAAAATAAAAATAGTTCTTGCCTTCAAAGGAGCTCATAGTCTACTCAAAGTATGATTTATAAATTTGAAGAGCAAGGAAAGAACATAATACTGAGGTCATCAAAAAGGACTTGTACCAGAGGAAATGATATATGAGATAAGCCTTGAAAGAAGCCAAAGATTCTAAGAAGCTGAACTGAAAAAGTGGTGTCATCTGTAGAGAGATACTAACTGAACAATGGTAGCTGATGAGATCACCAAGAGAGAGGATTAAGTGAGACAAAAAGAGTTGAGGGCATAGTTTTGTATGCTACCTTACAGTTAGGGGTAGGACATAGCTAAAAGTCCAGTAAAAAAGTCAGAATGAATAGTCAGACAAGTAGAAGAACCAAAGGAGAGAAGTCTCAAAAACTCAGGGAGGAAAACATAAAAAAAGGAAGAGGGAATGGTTAACAGCATCACAGGTCATAGGATTTAATACTTAAGTGATCTTTGAAAAAGCAGTTTCACTTGAGTGATGAAATCATAAGCAAGATTACAAAAAGTTGAAAGAAAGAAAAACAGAAAATGAAGATAATGAATATAGTCAATTTTTTCTAGGAGTCTTATAGAATGACAGTTTGAGAGGATGGAAAGATAAAATGAATGTTTTTAAAAGCTGGGAGAAATTTGGAACTAGGCCCAAAGAGTAAAAAAAAAAAAAAATATATATATATATATATATATATATATATATATATATATATATATATATATATATGTATACTCTTTGACCCAGCAATACCACTGTTAATACCCCAAATAGATCAATGAAAAGGGAAAGGATTTATATATACAAAATGTTTAAAGCAGTTCTTTTTGTGGTGGCAAGGAACTGGACATTACAGGGATGCCCATGAATTGAGGAATGGCTGAATAATTTTTGGGTATGTGATTATGATGCAGTGCTGTAAGAAATGATAAGCAGGATGGTTTTAGAAAAACCTAGGAAGATTTGAATGAATTTATGAAAAGTAAAGTGATACCGGCCTTGGAGTCAGGAGTACCTGGGTTCAAATCTGGTCCCAGACACTTAATAATTACCTAGCTGTGTGGCCTTGGCCAAGCCACTTAACCCCATTTGCCTTGCAAAAAAAAAAAAAAACCCTAAAAAAAAAAAGCAAAGTGAACAAAATCAGGAGAACTGTAGAAGCAATACTGTAATTTAAGACAATTCCAAAGGACCCACTCATTACCTCTTTCCAAGCTGACCATTAATGATAAGTATTTGGATGCAGTCTAAAGAGTTCAGAATTCATTTTACTTATTCTACGATTCAGTCCACATTTCTCCACTTTAACCATAAGGAAAACATGAGGAAAAAATCTGTCAATTGCTTAGATAAAATCTAATTCTACCATATGAATTCAACTACAAAACACTTTATGCAAAAAAAGTCAAATTTAAACAGCTGAGAAATATTATTGTTCATGTGTAAGGTGAGACAATATAAATAATTAATAATAATAAAAATGTCAATTCCACCTAAATTTATCTATTCAGTGCCATACCAATCAAATGATCAAGTTATGATTGTTATAGAATATTATTGTGATTTAAGAAATTACAAGGAGGATGAATTCAGAAAAAATCTGAAAAGACTTACATAAACTGTAGTGATAGAATCAGAAGAATGTTATACATGGTAATAGCTATATTATTCAATGAAGAACTGTGTATTCTCAGCAATATAATGATCCAAGAAAATCATAAAGAATTAATGATGAAACATACTATCTGCCTCTAGAGAAAGAATTAATATTATTTGAATACAGACTGGGTCAGCTAGGTGGCACAGTGGATAGAGCGCCAGTCCTGGAGTCAGGAGGACCTGAGTTCAAATCTGGATTCAGACACATAATAACTACCTAGCTGTGTGACTCTGGGCAAGTCACTTAACCCCACTGCCATGTAAAAAAGTATTTGAATACAGACTAAAGCATGTTATTTTGCTCTTTAATTCTTTTTCTTTCACTTGAGTCCTCTGGTTCAAAATGACTATTAAGGAAATGTTTTATGTAATTGCACATGTATAACCTGTATTGATTGCTTTGTGTTTCATGGAGGGGAATGTGAAGTGGGAAGAACTGAATTTGGAGTTCAAAACACTAAAAAAATTTTTAACATATAACTGGGGGGAAAATAAAGTATATTTAAAAAATCTGAGTATACCTACACATATCCCTGATCTATTATTCTATTCACTCTGTTAGAAAAGGAAATGAAATTAATCTCGTCTGACATTTTGATGAAACTATGCCAATACTCTTGATAACTACCATTTCCTTTTCAGGTCCCAGAAAATGCAAGCCCCAAATACTCTGTAGATAACCCTCTTTGTCATATTTTGCCCACCTTGTAAGTGCTGTTGCATGTTGGCAATGTCTTTGTGCAGGGAGAGCTTGTCAATGTTTAGCTGGTCTACTTCCTGCTGCAGTTTCCTGACATCCAGCTCCACCTTCTCTAAGTTAGACATTGCTATTCTGCTGCTATCTTCTGTAGCTGCTAACACTCTACAAAAAACCAGAAACTCAAAAATAGACACAACATATTAAACAAACAAAAAAGCACTGTGCATTTGACATTATAGTTTATCAATGTACAATTATGAAGACTGAGGATGCTTCTCCATCCTTACAGCAGCATCTGTAGGGTAAGAAGAGCATCATATTAATGACAGGTAGGTCAGGTCTAGCTCTGCCACAATTTTGTTGTGTGATCTCAAGCAAGTCCCTGCAACTCTGTGGGGCTTAGTTTCCTTATCTATGAAATGAGAAGGGCTGGAATAGATGACATCTTAAGTCTTCTTTCCTTCCATCTCTGATATTCTACATTCTAACATTCTGCTCCTATGATCCCCTTTTTCAATTAACTTTCTAGGTACTATAATCTAAGGTCTAGCTCTAACAGTGTGTGAATATTTACTTTCAAGGGTGATTGTACTGTATATTTTCTTTAGGTTGGAAAATAAAAAAAATAATAGAAGCTCACATTTATATAGCATTTTGGGCCTACAAACTATTTTTTTACTTTTTAGTATGTCTTAATTTCAGGGGAAGTATCAAGCTTACTAAGAAGATAGTATGAGTAATATCCCTTTTAACACATGAGGAAACTAACATTCAAATTGGTGCAGTGACTTTCTTCAGTATCTAAGAAAATAATCACAAATTGAATAAATATCTTCTGACTCAAAGTCTAATGCATGTAATGGAGAGAATGCTAGATCTGGAGAGAGGATGAGTTGAATTCAAATCTGGCCTCTGACATATTTACTAGCTGTGTGACCCTGTGCAATTTATTTAACCAGACAGATTTTCAATGTCCACATCTGTAAAATGGGTAAAGCAACAGTAGTTATCTCCCAAGACTGAGGAAAAAATTAGATAAGTTTTGTAAAGGATTTCCTAAACCTTAAAGTGCTATATATAAAGGCTAGCTCTCACTTCTACTGTTAATACCATTGTTATTGCTATTGTGATCACTATTTTTTTTGCTATTTTACCAGACTGCCTCAAGAAGTTCTTATAACAAAACTTTATAAAGCCAAACGGACATAAAATCCTCCAGAAACTGTTTTTGTATATGTGTGTATGTGTAAAACACTCCAGATACATTCTTCGTGATTTTCTCATCCTTCTCTCACCTTTTGGCTTGCTCCAATTTTTTCTCCAAACTCTCACAGTTTTCTTCAAGATCTTCCTTCTCCTCATTCAGAGCTTCCACATTGGCCTGCAAGGTAGATATTTCTGATGTTAGCTGGCTGATTTCTTGTTTCTCTTTTTCCAGAAGCTGTCTCTGCCATTCGACTTCCTCTCTCTGGTGCTGGGCTGTGCGCAGTAGTTTCTCTAGTTCCAGTTTCTCCTAGGGGAGAAGATATGGAACATTAGATGGTTCAAAAGAATCAAAGAGTTAGAAGTTTTCAGAAGCCAGGTTAACCAGATTTTTTTACCTCTAGCAATTCAATTTGTGTCTTCTCTAGCTCAGTCACTTTTTGATTACGTTGCATTTTTAGGATCTGCAGCTCACTCTGTTCATGTTGTAACATGTCCACAAAATTTTTCAACTCTAATATTCAGAAACAAGGCAAAGAACAATATAGGTTAGAGAATATTGGACCACATGGATCACAGGCTACAAAATTAGACAATGTTTAGCTAGAAGGGATCTCAGTACTAGAATAGATCTTGTAATATGGAACATTGGAATGCAGATATGTAGGACACTGATCACAAAATGTTAGAAGTTAATTTTTATACATAAGGCCAAAGAAACAAAACTCCAAGACCCAATGTAAAACAACAAACAAATGAAGAGCCAGCAATTATACCTACTTCTTCAGATTCCCTGTCTAGTGTGCTTTCCACTACACTGCCCAAGATCACAGAGATTTAAATGTACCTGATTTATGCCTAGTTATTTGTCCTAGAAGTTCTTGAAGGATTTCCTCTTCTTTTCTAACTTCCTGTTTAGTGAGTGAGAGTTGTGTTTTCTTTTCACTTATCTGGACATTCAATTCTCCTTTCTGAAAACTCAGTTCTTCCAGGATAGACTTTATTTCCTGCATAAATATTGTAGCAATAATAACGAGGGAGAGGAGAAAAAGAAGATTGTTTATGATGAGAAGTTCCTTTAAGATATAGTTTACTCATAAATGCACAGTAACATTTTGAATATTTTTTTAAAGTTTTTTCAAGGCAATGGGGTTAAGTAACTTGCCCAAGGCCACACAGATAGGAAACTATGAAGTGTCTGAGGCTGGATTTGAACTCGGGTACTCCTGACTCCAGGGCTGGAGTCAATATCGTATCAGTTTATTATTAAAGAAATTTTTAAAAAAGGTAGACATGCAAATATTTATTCATCATGTCTGTGCCATGAATAAGTTAAAAGGACCCTAGAAAATACAATGTCAGAACACAGAAAGTTACAACTGGAGGATAACTTAGAATGATTGAATTCAAAAGTCAGAACATGGCACAAAGTATTAAAGATGGATTTTACAGATGAGGAAAGAGGCTCAGAGAAGAAAGGTGATAGAATATTCTGGCTGATCAAGCTTTGGATAAGTTAAAACTCTGTGATTCTATGAAACAAATGAGACAAATGAAAATACCTGAAGTAAATTCAGTACATGGTATTGTGATGCTTAGAGGAAAACTGTAAAAGGATGTATCTAAAGACCTACCCTAAGCTGATTCCGTTTCTCTGTTACCTCTGCTTCCCCTAAATCAAGGGCTTCTTGGAGATCAGCTTTTGCCTTGGCCACACTTATCTGAAGTAAATGTAGCTCTTCCTTCTTATGAGTTAAATGCCTGTCCAAGATCAACATCTCCTGCTGCTGGGCTGCTATCTACAAGGAAAAGATAAGAGTAAAGATATTTAAAATCCAAAAATAGAGGTTGGCAAATTTAGCCTCTAAAGGCAGAATCATCAGGTAGAGAATTGAGGTAGTTTCTCTGATCCTTCATGTATTCCATAGTCGCCTCAAGAACCAGGTACCTTACAGCTGGGCAATGACTTAGGTAGATTGGATAGATGGAAGAAACCCATGACTCAGAAACATATGTGTAACACATTAAACCCTCCAAAGTCACCAAGGAAAGTGATGGCAATTAATCTGTCAGAGCAGAAATAATGATGGACTAGCAATCAGGAAACCTGGATTCTAAGTCTTAGTGGATCTTTGCAGCCTTAGATATGATAACGTATCATCTTTGGACTGTTTCTTCATTATAAAATAATAAAGAGGTTGAATTAAATGATCCAGACTTTTCCAATTAGAACAATCTCTAGTCTAAGGCCTCTTTTAGCATTTTACATTTTTGACAATCCTGAGTAGGCCCCACCCTTTCCCCCCTCTTACAGATATATCACTTTGATCACACTTTATATTTGTTGCTATCTATCTCTATTAAATCTATCTATCTATCTCTATTAAAATGTAGGCTGGTCTATATCATGATCTAACCTGTACTACTTTTAGAGATGGCCTGTCCAAAAGATCCTGAGGTCTGTCATACATTAAACAGTAAGGATAGATACATTTTTCTTTTGCAAGGCAATGGGCTTAAGGTCACACAGCTAAGTAAGTATTAGGTGTCTGAGGCCACATTTGAACTCAGGTCCTCTTGACTTCAGGATTGGTGTTCTGTTCACTGTGCCACCTAGCTGCCCCTTAAATACATCCATCTTAATGGTGGCTAAGCTGCTAACTTTTGCTGTAAAACACCAATGCAGTTATTTGGTTAAACACAGAGACAATTTCAGTATGTGGTAGAGATTTCTAATAACAGACATTATAGTTGATGTTTTCATACTGTGATTTACAAAATCCTTTCCTAACAGACTTATGAAGTAATAGCACAAGAATTATTTCCCCCACTTTATGGATGAAGAAAATTGTGACTCAGGAAGGTGGAATGACTTGGAGGAAACAGGCTTGACTGAGTGGTCTACTTTCAAGTCTGGTGTTTAAAGGTTTCAGAACTGGTGAAGAGGCAATTTCCAAAGTATAGTTTAAAATCAATGCACGCCTTATTCTTTACCTTTTCTAGCTCAGCTTTTTTAGTGCGAAGATGTTCAGGCCCATTGATGACCTGAAGATGATCTTTGTTATCATCTTCAGCAACTTCTGTGCCCGTTTGCAGCTTTTGAAGTCTATAAAATTAAAAAACCATTTCAGTTGGTCCTTTAGAAAGCATGTCCAATATCCTGAAATAGCTAACAGTGATTTATCATCCTAACTTTCAGGCTTTATCTTCCACTTTACCTAGGTACTATAAGCTATGGGTAAAATAAATCATTTCCCCATCTTCTATGTGGGGTATGGAAGATACTTATGTTTATAATGCTGATTTACTCATCCTTCAATCAATTTTTCTATTTTATGACTTAAAGAGTAGAAGTCAGGGTCTCTTGGAACCATGACTTTGTTGATTTCTTTCAAGATTTCTTGCTGTTCGGGCATGGTCTGCCTGAAGTCCCTTCTATCAACCTGAAGGGATCTAGAATATATTAATATCTATTAATTTTGAGGCAGGACTTCATTGTTTTTATATCCCTTCAGGGCCTAGCAAATAAAAAGTACTTAAAATGTATTCAAGTATTAACATATATTTGTTCAACTGAATTTGGTCTTTTTTTGAAAGTATACCAGAGCATTATTTGATCATCTGACAATATGATTAGTGCCTAGAACCAAATTGTTTTCATTTATTTAACCCCATAAATATTTGCTGTACTGATTTAAAAGTACCTTAGCTGCTGATCTGCTTTCACTAGTTTGACAGCTGTCTCCTGGGCTCTGCGTTCTAACTCTTCTGCATCCAGCTCTGCCCGTGACAAGTGCTTCTTGACCTCACTGTACCTCTGAATAGTATCTTTGGTCTACAAAAGAAACTGTCATTAAAACAACCAGTTAAGTGGCACAGAAATGATTACCCAACTTCCTCTGAGAGTGGTTTTGCCAGGCCATGGATGCTACATTAATAATCAGGGGTAAACTTAAAGGTGAAGAGCTGTTTTAGGGAGTCATTCATGAAAGCTGACACTAAGATGTGGAGTGAGTTGCATCATGGCAGGAGATCACCTTTGTTTTCATTTAACATAATGATTTTAGTGGTTCTCCCAGTGAGGGAAAGCCACATTACCAATGAATGTTGCCACTTGATTTGCAATTTGCAATGTTGGAGCAGAGTTTCTCTAACTTCTCAGGACCCCTTCACACACTTAAAAATTATCAAAGACCTTCCAAAGAACATCTGTTACATGGAGTGTATATATCAATGTTTACCATGTTAAAAATGAAAATGTCTTAGCATTATTATAAAAAAGTTTTGACTTCAAGGATCCCTTAAGAGGGTTTTGATGACCTCCTGGAGCTCCTGGATCATACTTTGAAAATCACAGAGTTGCCTAGACACTGACAGTCAGTGCTGTCAAAGGCAGGACTTGAACCCAGGTTATTCTGAATCTTGGGCCAGCTCTCTATCCACTAAAACAGACTACCTTTCAGGGAATAGCTACAATAATTCAATAATGGATCTTTTAAAGTGATAAATCAAGGTAATTTTTCTAAAAAAGTATATTGTAAACTATAAAGTGCTAAATACATATTAGCTATTGTTAAACAAGATAAACAAGATCTTTTTTCTTTCTTAATAGAGGGGAGAGAGAGAGTGAGTGTGTGTGTGTCCTCTTTTTGTTAAGTTGTTTTTTCAGTTATGTCTGGCTCTCTACAACTCTGGGACTTTTCTTTGCAAAGATATTGGGGTGGTTTGCCATTTCCTTCTCCAGCTCATTTTACAGATGAGGATACTAAGGCAAATAAGTTTAAGTGACTAGTCTAGGCTCACACAGATAATAAGTGTCTGAGGCCAGATTTGAAATTAAGAAGATGAGTTTTTCTGGCTCCAGACTTGGCACTCTATCCATTGTGTACCACCTAGCTGCCTGTAAATCCTCTTCTAGTGGCCAGCAACCCCTATGATGGATGGCAGAAAAAGTGTTGAAAAAGTCATGGAATTTCTTTTAGTTCCTAGCACATACATATAGCAGATACTTTATAATTTATGTTTCTAAAAGGTGTTAAGGTTAGAAAATGCTTTCTCATACATTATCTTATTTGAACCTTGTAACAATCAACTCTGAGAGGAGTGGCTACAAGTGTCCCCACTTTCATTTTACAGTGGAAAAAAAATGGAAGCTCAGGAATGTGAATAATTTGCCTATGTTAAATAAGTAGTGGAGTTAAGACTAAGTCTCACAGAATTAGAGTTATACAGGACCTTAGGTCACATCATTCAACTTCCTCATCTGACAAAGGCCTTGAGGAGGTAAATGACTTTACCAAGACCATGCAGTTAGTAAAATTGTAGCAGAATTGGGATTTAAACCCAGGCTTTCCAATTCTAAATCCAGCATGATTTCCTTATCACCCCACTGCCTCACTCCAAAATTTTCTGTTTTAAGGTAAATTTATTTACTATTCAATAAAAAGCAGGAGGACCTGAGGTCAAATGCTACATTTAACAGAACCTGTGTTTCTAAGGGAAAGTCACTGAAGATGACCTCTAGTTTTAGAACCATAATTTTATAAAATTATTTAAAGTATGTTAATTTAATTTTTTAATATTTATATTTTAAAAGACATTTGATAAAAATACTTCTATGGAGTAAAAGCACCCAACATTTCTATAGCACTTGACTGCTTATATCATTAATTTCACTTGAACCCTGGGAGATGGAATAGCATGGCTATTATTTTCCCTGCTTTACTGGATGAGGAAATTGAGCTAGAGATGTTGAGTGATATGTTCCAAGCCAATAGATAAGTAATGTCAGAGTAGGATTTTTTCCTCTTAAAATCTAGTGGTTTTTCTATTAATCTATAGCTGTCTATTCCTACAAGTAAACAGAGGGAAAAGTGGTTTCAAGTTGGGTTCTTGGCTAGTATAGAGCACCAACATTTGAAAAATGTTTATAGTCAATGAAATGAGAATCTTTAAAGATGTTAACTATAATCATCTTCTTTTGAAATCATTAACTTTTCTTTTAGGTTTTTGCAAGGCAATGGGGTTAAGAGACTTGCCCAAGGCACACAGCTAGTGTCTGAGGCCAGATTTGAACCCAGGTACTCCTGACTCCAGGGCTGGACTTACCAACTAAAGTCAATCTCTTATGCTTTTCATACATGACAACCTCCCACCTCTATGCATTTGAACTGACATCCCCCCACCTCCCAGTCCTTGAAGGTTTTTTCTTATCACCTTTAAGCTAACCTGACGTCCTTAAAACTCATCTCAAATCTCTTTCATCTAAGATTACCTTCTATATATACTGTATCCCAAATGCACATAATTATTTTCATTATCATCTCCCTCTTATGTTTCTTTGGTGCAGAACTTTATTTCAGCCTTTCTTTGGATCTGTCCCCAACTTTTAGCACAATGCTAAGCATAGACTAAGTGGTTAATAAATCCTTATTGATGCATTGACTCTGAATAAGATGAAAACTTAGGAGTTACAACTGGAAAGGCCATTAAAGAAATCCCCTAGTTCAAATGCTCTTTTTACATTAAGCTCCAGAGAAGGGAAATGACTTGTTCAAAGTCAGACAATGAGTTGACATTGTTTCAATGACTCAAACCATTGTCTCTAGGTGGGGAGTTCTTTCTATTAAACTCTACTACTCATTGGTTACATAGAGAGGTAAACAGGAAGCTGACTTAGCAAAAACAATCAATACATTTTAGTTCTTTCATAGGTGATGGTGATGTTTGTCCTTCGTTCTTGAAGACCATGAGTTCAGGGAGGTGATGTTATGATAATTTCATTTGAGTGAGGGGGTGCTATGTTCCAGCCTCACTGAGACACCAACTTCACTTTCTCCTCTGGATCTGAGTCCAGTGGCCAGATATGAAACCAGGATGACTGGAGATGGCCCTGGAGTTGAGGCAATCGGGGTTAAGTGACTTGCTCAAGGTCACACAACTAGTTAGTATCAAGTGTCTGAGGCCAAATTTGAACCCTTGAGATTTGACTCCAAGGTTGGTGCTCCATCCACTGTACCACCTAGATGGAAGCAAGGTGGGCAGGAACCTACAATGGGCACAACATGAAGGGAGAGCTATAAGAGGTTCTTTTTTTGTTTTGTTTTGTTTTGTTTTTGCAAGGCAAATGGGGTTAAGTGGCTTGCCCAAGGCCACACAGCTAGGTAATTAAGTGTCTGAGACCGGATTTGAACCCAGGTACTCCTAACTCCGAGGCCAGTGCTTTATCCACTATGCCACCTAGCCGCCCCTAAGAGGTTCTTTTTAATGTGACTTCTTAAAATAGTTTTTTAAATCCATGATTTCACTATCATCTTAATACTTTGATGATTTCATAAGTTACTGGGCTAAAAATCCATTAGTCAGTGGCCAACTCTCTTGTCATGAGCCTCTTTTTCCTCAGGCTAGTCCTTTGTGTGACAGGCATATGGCATGTTTCTGTGTTTATTCAGAGCCTTTCCAGCATGGGCAAGATTTATTAGTGCTTATGCTATGCTGGCATACCCTTCAAGAATGCAGGGTCACCTAAGTAGAAATTTGTTGTTAAAAAAATGCAAATATTTTTGATGCCAGAAAATCCTGCTTTCCATGACAAATCCACTAAGTTTTAGTGATGGTTCAAAGCTTCATATGGATACGTAAGTAACATATCAGAGTTCCA
Organism: Macrotis lagotis; assembly: GCF_037893015.1. Lineage (NCBI taxonomy): Eukaryota > Metazoa > Chordata > Mammalia > Peramelemorphia > Peramelidae > Macrotis > Macrotis lagotis. Next base: position 332,102,494 of record NC_133658.1, read on the forward strand.
TTTTCTTTTTTCTTTTTTTTTAGGTTTTTTTTTCAAGCAAATGGGGTTAAGTGGCTTGCCCAAGGTCACACAGCTAGGTAATTATAAAGTGTCTTGAGGTTGGATTTGACCTCAGGTACTCCTGACTCCAGGGCTGGTGCTCTATCCACTACGCTACCTAGCTGCCCCAAGAGTTCCATTTTCAGACCCTGATAGAGGCAGACAAATTCTTTGTCCCAATTTCTTCTTGTAGGCCTTTGCTAATTTCAACTGCATAGACATGATGATAACTTCACCAAGAAGGGCAAGTCACTTTCCTTCTTTAAATCTCAGTTCCTTCAGCTGTAAAAAATGAAGGATTTAGACTAGACAGTCTCAAAGGTCCCTTCTAGTTCAAAGTCTATAATTCTACTATGGGAGAATCAGACTTCATTTGACAATATCTGTCAAACTTTTTGCAAAATATGCCTTCCATAAAACAGATAATTATGATAATGATAACGAACATAAATATTCAGAAAGTTAAGGACCAAAATGTCTTTGGTTCCATTATTTGTCATATGTATCCTGGCTAAAGGGCAGTAAAAGAAATGAAGCAACCAAATCAATCTTTGGAATCCTCTATGAGTTTTCCAGCTTAAGCTACCCTAGAACAAGAAGCAAGGCAAGGACATACTTTCTTTTTTGTGTTGGAAAGTTCTGTTTCAGCCTCAGCTAGGAGTCGATCTGCTTCTCTGAGCTCTGCCCGACGTTTCAGAAGAGTTGACTCAATGCACCCAATTTCATCTATAATTTGGTTGTGGTGTTTAGATGACACATTTGTTCCTTCTTCAGTAACAAGAATGTCACTATGTCCTTCCATGAAATCCCTCAAAAGAAATAAATAAATGAAAACAAATAATTGGAAGAATAGTCACACTGTGTTTCACTAACATGCTATAAAAATCAATAATAATTAAATTAAGGTACAGACATCATTACTTTTAAAGGCAGATAAAATAAAGCAAAATTAGGAAGAAGAAAAAGTCTAGCATTTCAAGAAAAGTTTTTAAAAAGTAGGAAGGATAAATTAATACTTCTAGACATTAAATTAAAGTATAAAGCAGTAGCTATCAAAAGTAAGTAGCAGTAGTTAAAAAAAAATTAGACCATTAGAACAGTCAATAAGAACAGAAATCAGAAACAACTAAACCCCAGAACTCAGTGTTCACTAAACATACATAAAAACCTGTGTAGGAAGGGGCACTTCTATTTAATAAGAACCAGTAAAATTTAGAGAGTTTGGTAAGAACAGGTAAAGGCCAGTAGTAGTATCTTTCACTATATAACAATAAGACCTGGTCTAAATGTAAAAATGACATCACTGAAAAGAAAACAAACTGACAACTGTAGCTAGAAGAATTCCTTATTAAATGAAGAGTAGAGAACATCTCAAAGGATAAAATAGATAATTTTAATTACATGAATTCGAAAAGCTTTTGAACAAACAGGATGAAGGTATTTAAAAAGAGAACTATCAAATAAAAAATTGCCTAAAATATTTTTGATAAAGGTATATTATCTCAGATATAAAGGGAATAATACAAAGACCAAGACAGTTAAAGGACAAGAATAGTTCTCAAAAGAAGAATTTCAGGGGACAGTTGAGTGGTAGAGTGGACAGAGTACTGGTTCTGGAGTCAGGAGGCCTCAAACACTTAATAATTAACCTAGCTGTGTGACCTTGGACAAGCCACTTAGCCCCATTGCCTTGCAAAAAAAATTACAAAAGATTGCTCCAATTCATGAATAAATTGTGCTTTAAAATAACTTTGAAGTTTTCCCCTTTAACTTACAAAGATGATAAAAAAAATTGAAATAGTAAATGTTGGGATGTGGGAAGAAAGATACACTAATATACTTTTTTTTTTGGTTAGGATTTTTGCAGGGCAAATGGGGTTAAGTAGCTTGCCTAAGGCCACACAGCTATGTAATTGTTAAGTGTCTGAGGCCGTATTTAAGTGTCTGAGACCGGATTTGAATTTAGGTACTCCTGACTCCAGGGCCAGTGCTCTATGTATTGCTGTCACCTAGTCGCCCTACACTCTTTTTTTTTTTAAAGGTTTTTTTGCAAGGCAAATGGGGTTAAGTGGCTTGCCCAAGGCCACACAGCTAGGTAATTGTTAAGTGTCTGAGGCCGTATTTAAGTGTCTGAGACCGGATACTAATATACTCTTGATCAAGCTGAATTGGTACAAACATGCTGGAAAAACATTCGGAATTTCATGAAATAAGTCATTAATTGCTCATATCTTTTGAATAGGAGAGATTCCACTCCTAGGTATATATTCCAAGAAGGTCACAGATTGAAAGAGTTCCATAAAATCTTTTATGTTTGTTTGTTTGTTTTTGCAAGGTTAAGTGATAAGTGACTTTCCTAGGCCACACAGCTAGGTAATTATTAAGTGTCTGAGGTTGGGTTTGAACTCAGGTCCTCCTGACTCCAGGGCTGGTATGCTATCTATTGCATCAACTCGCTATCCCCTACTCATAAAATCTTTATAGCAATATTTTTTGTGTTTTTTAGCAAAAAACTGGAAATGAAATGGGTATCTATCAATTAGGCCTCAACAAATTGTGGCACATGAATATAATGGTATATTTTTGCACTATAAAAAAGGATAAATATGAAGAATTTAGAGAATAGGAATACAAACCGATATAGTGGAAGTAAATAGAATTAGGAAAATATATATTACATTTATGTGTGTGTATACACACACACACACACACACATATATCACAAGAGTTATTTAATAGGAAACAATGTTGAATGATTATAATTTCAATTTTCATCCTCTATTTTATTTTATTATTCACTGAAGTGAGTAAATAAGTCTCCAATTGCGCTGGAGAATTGGGAGATTGAATATAAAACCTTGCATATATCAGTTATAGTCAATTTATCAGTTGGTTTTGCTCAACTGTTTATTTTTTGTTACAAAGGAAGGCTTTGTCAAAATGATGGGAATGGAGGCCATACATCCAGGAATGACTGATTTTAAAAGTTATCAATAAAACTTCTTATAAAGTTCTTATGATCTTTGGACTCAGATGCAAATTGAGTCATCAGCTGAATTAGTTCTTTTCTTGGAAACAATTGTTTTATAGACAAAATATGGATCTCACATGGAATTGATGGGACTTGGGGATTGGGGGGAAAAAACTACATCAATTCATTTTGAGACAGAGGGCCCAAGTTCAAATTTCAGCTCTACTATTTACTAGATATTCACTAAAACTTAAGCATATCTATCACTTCTCTTCTCTGGGGGGTCCTAGTTTCATCATACATAAAATTAGGGGATTAGACTAGGTGATCTTGAAGGTCACCTCCACAACAATAAATCATTGTTTCCCATGACCTCAAGATTTCTAGATAACTACCAAATGAGATTTCTATTCCAATTAGGAGATTATGGGCTAACATAGTACACACAATTTTAACAAACTTAAACCTATAATGATCTGAATTTGAAAAGACATTACAAAAATGCATTTGCCCTTGAGTAGGTAAAATAATTTCTACTCATCAGAGTTGAAATGTATATAACACTTTATATAAACTCCTGCAAAAAAAAACTTATATTCAACAAACATCCTTTATGATATCATGTCATGACATGTAGATCACTCAGTGGAGTAGAAGTTATAAGGCAGCTTATTCTACCAAGCTGAAAAAGTTTTGAGTATGAGTCAGGCTATGGTTGTCTGATGACTAGTCTGGTTATCTGAGAAGAGGATTTATTACAGAAGGTTCATTATCAGATAAAAAAAATTTTTAGCCACAGCAACTCATGAAAAGCCATCTTTCATGATGTTACAGGGGGATTGTGATTTAAATCAGGGAAGGAAGAACACACACTGATAAAATCATGGACTTTTATCATACCATTATATCCTCTAAACCTCATAACCATCCTGTGAAGTAAGTAGTACAGGGAATATTATTATCATTTTTTATTTTATAGATGAGGAAGCTATGACTCAAAAAAAGGAAAAATTTGCTCACAGTGATAGTTTTTATGTAGCAGAGCCAGGATTTGGACCTAGGTCATCTGGGTAGACAAGAGCTCTCCCAATCATGTTGCCTCTCTGAATGAACACTTACTTTCGTTTGCTGTGTTTCTGAAGGTTCCTGTGTATTTCTGCCATTTCTTCTTCTAAGTCTTTTCTTTCTTGCAAAAGCTCTTCAATATTCTGATGAAGTTCTTCCATTTTTCTTTTGGTCTGTTGCCTTGCTGCCTTGTCTTCCAGTCTCTTAATTTTGACATGGTGCACAATGTCTTCAAGTCTAGAAATCTCATTCTCCTAAAGGATGAAAATGCAACATTTAAACAAAAAAAAGTTTTTCTTCCTTTAATTTCCTTTACCTATTGTATTGGATTGAATATAAGTACGTTGCAGAAAACCTATGTTCAGGTTATAGTTAGTGTTCTTTGACAATATGTCTGTTTTTTTGTTCCTTTTAAGAGTTCATTTTAGTGAAACGTTTTACATACAATTGGGGGTGATCGAATTGTTGTCCTAAGGATAACTTAATCAACTGATTAATTCAATAAAGTCATTAAAGAAATCACTCAAAACATCTGGTTGTTTCTTCTGGTATAGATAAAAATGGTAGATAATCTGAATTTTTTACCTTTTTAATTAAAATGTCCCTGTCAAGAAAATCAATGCAGTATAAAGGCTAGAGAGTCAGAATGGGGAACAACTGGATAAATACTACCTGGACTCCTCCCAGTTATGTGACCCCTAAGACAAGTAATTTAACACCTCAATACCCCAGGATTCTATGCAAGTTGCAGTATAATTGTTATACTGTAACTTACATTAACTTGTGTCAAAAATATATGGGGCACATCTTAACAAAATATTTAAAGTATCTTTATAATTATAAAAAAGTACTAACAAATGGGTTATATGTATTAATTGGAAATTAATTCAATAAACTGCAGCATAGGAATACAACAGAATTATTACTGCACCATAAAAAATTAGAAGAAAAGAAAAACAAGAAGTTATATGAAGTTCTTCAAAGCAAAATAAGAACAAAACATACAAACAGTATTTAAAAACAGCACCAAAATTTAAACATGTAGAAAAAAGGAACACTGATACAAAATTTTTCTTATTAATAATATTATTATACACATTTCAAAACAAATTATAAAGAATTTAAATTTTGTGGTTTCATATGATTATTTGAATGTTTTTGTTAATTATAACAAATTTAGATTTTAATGATATGTTAATTTAAAAAGATAATAGGACATTGAAAAATGTAGAATATTGAATCTATGGTCTTATATTTTGTTACCAATGCTATTCTTTTTAAATATATAAACAAACACTGGGGATATTATCAAATTTATAATTTCCATTACCTTGGAATAGTGGCCCCAGGGGAAGGAGATTCTCTTTCTGCAGCAACATTGTGGGGGACTACTTCCTTGCTGGACCCTAGTGAGAAGTTCCTGTCTCACTATGGCATGACAGGATACTTTTCCCTTTCTTCTCATGGCTCCCTTAGACAGAGACTTCTTTCCCAAAGCACCTCGGGAAGAGACTCCAGGCTCACTTTCCATCATAAAGTAAAAAACTGACACCATACTCCTTTGTTCTGCCTTTGGGCCATTATTGTACTGTGATGGTAGGGGAGGGGCCTTTTTCAGAATGGTGGCCTAGCAATGAAGAAGAGGGGACAGATGCAACCTAAGTTCTAAGGTAGAATCTGAAGCCATATTTCCATAGAAATAGCATTATATGGGGTGGCTAGGTGCTTAGATCAGCCCATTCTTGTCCAAAATTTGATCCATAATTTCACTTTGGTAATTCTAGCTATCACTTATATGATATTGTTTCCAGGGAAACACTTTCTGAGTTTCAAACAACTGACTTTTAAGCAACTTTTCAGTACACAATCTATTCAAAAGTTGAGTGTGGGTAAAGTATAGCAGAAAGAGTACTGGATTTGGAATTAGAGGATCTTTACTAGGTCATAATTTGTGTTTTAAATCATTGAACCTCCTTGGACTTCAGGAAAATGAGGTAATTAGAAAAAATTCTCTTTTTCTTCTGAATCCCTGTGATTCCTTTAATGTTTAAATTTAACTATAGGGAACCAAAAAAAATACTGAGAATACTTCCTTTATCTCTTTGGTCTTAGTAAGGCTAGGACAAGGAATCATGAAACATACTACTTTGAATAAAATGCCAATATAAAGAACTCTTGAAAGTATTCACTATTTTAAAGGCACCTTAGAAATTATTTAGTTCAAATCCCTATTATTAGAGGGGACAAGCCTTGAGGTCCATAAAAAAATGACTTACCTAAGGTCAAAGTTGCAGAGCTACTATTCCAGTTCAAGTTTTTTGATTATTAGTGCAATGCTTGTTTTCTACTGTACTGAAAATATTTTAAAATTAATTTTTAAAAATGCCTACAAGCAATAGCATGAGATTACAAGGCTACTGAAGTAACCATGCTCCTTAAAAAAGAGACAGCTTCAGATCAATTTTATTCTATTTTTTAAATTTAATATTTATTTATTCTCATTTTGTACAAATAATGTTTTTTATACATTAATAAAATATTCTTGTTTAAGAGTAAACAAAATACCCCCTCTCCTACAAAAAATATAGACTTGCTTGAGGGATAAAGTGAAGGTGAGAGAAAAAAATTAAAATAAAAATTAAAAAAAAAATAATTGCAATAATTGTAGGTATGGCTAGGTGGCGCAGTGGACAGAGCACCAGCCCTGGAGCCAGGAGCACCTGAGCCCATATCCGACCCTGTACACCCAACAATCACCCAGCTGTGTCACATGCAAGCCACCCCAAACCCAATGCCCTGCAAAAACCAAAAAAAGAAAAAAAAAGACCCAAAATAAAATAAAATAGTAATAATAGTAGGGGTGGCTGGGTGGTGGACAGAGAACTGGCCCTTGAGCCTGGAGCACCAGGGTCCAAATCCAGCCTCAGACACCCAATGGTCAACCTGCTATGTGGCCCCAGGCAGGCCACCCAGCCCCATTTGCCCTGCACCCCCCAAATACTAATAATAATAAAAAATGTGCTTCAGTCTGTGTTCCAATACCACTAGCTCTGTCACAGGTGGATCACATTCTTTAGGATAAGTCCATCACAAAAGTTACTTCCATATTTTTCCACCATTGCCACTGCTGATCGCAACTCCCTCCTTTACTATTTCTCCACTACCATATACTATATTTTCTCTCCTTTCACTTTGACTCTGCTGTAGGGTAGCTGAGTGGCGTAGAAGACAGATCCCTAAGAGGCCCCAAGCCCACATACCACCCCTTAGGCCCAGCATCCACTTGGTCCTATGGTCCTGGACAGGCCATCCAATCCCAGCCCCTTGCAAGAAGTAAAAAAGAAAATGTGTTATATCTGACCACTCTCCCCCCATGGTCCATCCTCTCCTCCATCATTCACATCCCCACCCCTTCCCCTTGTCCCCCTTCTCTCCTTCTTACTCCACATGTCTATACCCCATTGAGTATATATGCTGTTTCCTCTCCTAGCCACCTCTGATGAGAGTGAAGATTCCCTCATTCCTCCTTGCCTTACCCCCTTCCATATCATTGCAATAGCTCATTGTAATAAAGAAAAATCTTATTATGAAATATCTTAGCCTATTCCTCCTCTTTTTCCTTTCTCCCATTATATTTCCCTTTTATCTATTGACTCCATTTTTACACCATATTATATCTTCAAATTCAGTTTTCTCCTGTGCTTCATCTATAAAAGCTCCTTCTACCTGCTCTATTAACTAAGAAGGTTCCTATGAGTATTATCAGTATCATTTTTCTATACAGGAATACAGGCAGTTCATCATCATTAAGTTCCTCATATTTTCCCCTTCTCCTCCACTCTCTATGCTTCACCTGAGTCCTGTATTTGAAGATCAAACCTTCTGTTCAGCTCTGGCCATTCCAACAGGAACATTTGAAATTCCCCTGGTTCATTGAAAGTCCATCTTTTCCCCTGGAAGCGGATGTTCAGTTTTGCTGGGTAGTTGATTCTTGGTTGTATTCTTTTTTTTTCTTAGATTTTTTGCAAGGCAATGGGGTCAAGTGGCTTGCCCAAGGCCACATGGCTAGGTAATTATTAAGGGTCTGAGGCCACATTTGAACTCAGGTACTCCTGACTCCAGGGCCAGTATTCTATCCACTGCGCCACCTAGCCGCCCCTTCTCGGTTGCATTCTAAGCTCTTTTGCCTTCCGGTATATTATATTCCGAGCACTATGAGTTTTTAATGTAGTTGCTGCTAAGTCCTGTGAGATCCTGATTGCAGCTCCACGGTATTTGAATTGCATCCTTCTGGCTGCTTGTAATATTTTCTCTTTGACTTGGGAGTTCTGGAATTTAGCTATAATATTCCTGGGGGTTAGTTTTTTTGGGATCTCTTTCTCGGGGAGATTGGTGGATTCTCTCCATTTCTATTTTTCCCTCTACTTCTAGGATATCAGGGCAATTTTCCGGTAGTAATTTTTGAAAATGATGTCAAGGCTCTTTTCCTGATCATGACTTTTAGGTATTCCAATAATTTTTAGATTATCTTTCCTAGATCTGTTTTTCATATCAGTTGTTTTTTTTCAATGAGATGTTTCACATTTTCTTCTAATTTTTCATTCTTTTGGTTTTGAAGTATTGTGTCCTGATTTCTTGTAAATTCATCAATATATCTTTTTTCCATTTGGCCAATTCTGCTTTTTAAAGCCTTCTTCTCCTCAAAAACTTTTTGAACTGTTTTATCCATTTGACCTAAGCTGTGTTTTAGCATGCTATTTTCTTCAGCATTTTTTTGGATTTCCTTGACTAGGCTGCTGAATTCATTTTCATGTTTTTCCTGCATCTCTCTCATTTCTTTTCCCAGTTTTTCTTCTATCTCCTTCATTTGATTTTCAAAGTCTTTTTTGAGCTCTGTCATAGTCGGAGCCCAATTTCTGTTTTTCTTGGAGTCTTTAGATACAGGAGCTTCTGCTTCCTCATCTTCAGACTGAGTGTTTGGATCCCTTCTTGGGCTCACAGGCAAAATATTTCTCAATGGTGTTCCTCTTGTTTCTCTGCTTGCTCATTTTCCTAGCCTGAGCTTGTTTTTGGGGTGCTTCCTGAGCTTTTGGGACACTCCCACAAGGATCTCAGTGTGTGAGGCTCTGTCCTCCCTCCTGGTCTGTGAATGACCATAAGCGCCCCCCTCTGCCATGGGGCTGAGGTGGGAGGGCCCTGCTGTTTTATGGGGGGGCCTAGACTGCGATCAGGATCTGAATGTGGTCAGAACTCCAGAGTCCTGTTCCAGGGACAGAGTACAGAGCTCTGCAGTCTCTCTTTTCACTCCCCTCCCTAGGTTCAATGGGCTCATGCCCTGGGGGCTTCTGCTTACCAGCTCCTCCTACTTCTGTTACCTGGATCTGGGCTGCAGCAACACCACATTGCTTGCTGTGTGTCCTGAGGGCTGAGCTTCACATGCTCTCTCTGGCAGAAGTCCCTAGCTGTTCCCCCAGGTTGTGCCTGATGCTCCCCAGGGCGTAGCTCCCAGTACCCTGGGGCTGCCTCTGGGAGGCTGAAGTTCTTTTGCTCCAGCGGGCTACTACTCTGGTGGGCCAGCCCTCCAACCCTGGGGAGCAGAGCCTTTCTGCTCTTTTCCAGGTTACCTTGAGTAGGAGAACTGCCTCACTGGGTCCCTCTGTGGGTTCTGTCTCTCGAAAATTTAGTTAGAGTCCTTAGTTTATAAGTTTTATGAGAGAGCGCCTAAGAGATGTTCCTCTCTTGTGGCCATCTTGGCTCCGCCCCATTCTGACTCTTAATAATACAATTTTCTTTAAGTAAATTGTTTTTGCCATCATTAAGTGTTAACTATTAACTTGTTTTAAATAATTGTTTTTGCTATCACTAAATAAAATTGTTTTCGCTATCACTAAATATTAAGGAGTTGTATTTAGGAGTTTTCAATCTAAGATGATTCACATTGCTTTTCATTTTTCCTTTTACCTTTTTCATCATAATTTCTGATAAAAAAATTGAGTTGTTTCAATATTTCAATGAAATTCAACTATTCTTTCAGCACCTATCTTGTAGATTATATTGCAGTTTTGGCTTAATCAACACTCCATCTTTCAAAAATGTAGCCATATAACACATTCTATACATTAAAATCACTAGAAATAAATACAAATTGGAGAAAATGATCACTAAAGAGTTCATTTCTTCTGTATTTAGGAATAAGGAAAAGCAAATAGGTCACTGGTCTTCATTATAATTTTTTTTTGCTATTTTCAAGATTCCTAATTTTACTCAATTGCCCATAAAAGACTATGATTTGAAAGTAGTTACATTAACTCACCTAAACATAAATGATACAAATAAGAAATTATGATGTGAATGTTTATAATAATATAATTATTATAATTTATAATAATGATTAATTCAACATAATAAAAATAAAATTATTCTCTAAATTACTTTATATATTTAATGCAATACTAATAAACATACTATTGGGTTCCTTTATGAAACTGGGCAAAATCATAATGAAATTTAGGGAGAAAAGCAAAAAAAAAAGAATATCAAAGATTAATTTTTTTAAAAAGACAAAAAGAAGAGTAGACAAAGGCTTGACCTTCTAGACATTAAACATATATAAAATAGTTTTCAGTAAAACTCTGGTAGTGGAGGGGAAAAGAAAAAATTCACACAGAAATTGATGTCTAATAAACCTATAGCCAACAAAAAACTGGAAAAGACATTGTTTAATAAACATAAAAATTGGTTAGTAATAGGGCAAAAATGAATTTAGATCCTTACTTCATATACCTTACAAGGTATAATAATTCCAAATGGATTATGGAATTAACTATAAGAAAATGAACTATAATAAGAATTAAAAGAAAAGGGAATAATATACTTTTTTTTTAAAGTACAATTTATTGGCATTTTGTTCAGAATTTCTTCCAGTATCTCTTCTCCTTCACCCCAATAGGTATCACATGTAAGAGATTGCAAAAAAAAAAGAGGAAGAAGGTTTTTTAAAGGCTATTTCAAATTGTTTCCTTTTTTTAATTTTTAATTTTATTTATTTAAGGCAGTGGAGTTAAGTGACTTGCATAAGGTCACACCTGGGTCAGCTTTGAACTCAGGACCTCCTGACTCCAGGGCTGGTGCTCTATCTACTGTGCCACCTAACTGCCCTGGAAGAAGGTTTTTAAAAATTGGTTAAAACAATCAATACATCCAAAAAAAATGTGAAAATATGTGCAATGTGCCATACTTGCATACCTCCCATTTCTACAAAAAAAGAGTAGGATGGGAATGTCTTCTCATATTTCTACTTTGGAGCCATGTTGGTTCTTTGGCAATACACTTTTTAAAAATAAGTTTTTATGGATATTTTCTGTTTCTTATATTATCATAATTTCAAGTATTACTTTGCCTTCTCTCAGAAAATCTTCCTTATAAACAAATAGTACTTTTATGGAGGGAAAAAAGTCCACAGTAATCAATCCATTGGAAAAGTACAAAAAACATGTACAATATGTAACACCTATATATGTTCCTGAAGGGAATAGGTTGAAGGTCTTCTCATATATCTTTGAGTCCTGCTTAATCTTTATAATTTTGTTACCATAATTGTTCTATTATTTACATTGTATTGTTCACATTGTTATAGTTACTGTGCATATTTTATTGGCTCTGCTTAGTCTCCATCAGTTCATATAGATTTTTCCATGCTTCTCTAAATGGTGTATCATACATCATGATGATGATGAGGATGAAGATGATGATGATGTTTGTCTTTCATTCTCAAAGAAGACCACAACATCAAGGAGGTAAAGCTATGACAAGCACATGAACTGGATTTGAGTAAGGGAGAGCTTTGCTGAGTCATCAGCCTCACTTTCTCCTCTAGAGCCAAGTGGATTCAGTGGCCAGATATGAACAGGAGATGACTCTGGATGCAAGACAATCAGGTTTAAGTGACTTATCACAAAGCCAGAAAGCATCAAGTATCTGAGTCTGGTTTCAAACTCTCATCTGCCTGATTCCAAGGCAGTGCTCTATCTACTTTGTCATCTAGCAGCCTGTCCTTGATTATTAGCCCAATAATGAATTGTGTCTGATTCAGAGAGCCAGACACAAATTATTTTATTAGTATAATTTCAAATTGCTTTTCAAAATGGTTGTAACATTTCACAGCTGTACCATCAATGTATTAGAGTTGTATCAGCAATGGAGTATATTAAGGCTTTGGTATGGTGCAGTGGATAGAACACCAGGAGTCAGGAGGACCTGAGTTCAAATTTAGTCTCAGACATTTGACATGTATGAGCTGTGTGACCTTGGGCAAGTCACTTAACTTTGATTGCCTTGCAGCTAGAGCCATATTGAGTCAACCTGATTCATATCTGGTCACTGGACCCAGCTGGCTCTGGGAGGGAAAGTGGGCTGGTTGACTTAGCACAGCATTCCCTCATTTAAATCTAATTCACTTGCTTGTCATGGCATCACCTCCCTGATGTCATTCATGGTCTTCTTAGAGAATGAGAGACAAATATCATCATCTTCATCATCATTAATATATTAAGACTCTGTACCTAAATGATGGTATTCCTAATAGAGGCTGAATTTGCCAAAATATTCTTGGATTTTAAAAGTCCTTAACTGTCTTCTTCCAACATTGTCTATAACATTTTTTCATTTTTGCAAAAAAAATTTCATAATGGTGAAGTGAGACCTCAGGGTTGTTTTGATTTTCATTTCTCCTGTTAGTGATTTAGAGCTTTTTTTCCCCACATGGTTGTGAACGCTTTGCAGTTCTTTTAAGAAGTACTGGCAGGGGTGGGGGAAGCTTGGTGGTATAGTGGCTAGAGCACCAGCCTTGGAGTCAGGAGTACCTGAGTTCAAATCCGGCCTCAGACACTTAATAATTACCTAGCTGTGTGGCCTTGGGCAAGCCACTTAACCCCATTTGCCTTGCAAAAAGCCTTAAAAAAAGGGAGAAATTGAAAAGTGAGAAGGTGGAATGATAGAGGGGGAAATCTGATGTAGAGATAGGATAGAATGGGGTCACTTGCACCAAGGAGAAAGGTCAGTTCTTCATGTGAGACAGAGGTAGAGGAAAAGTGAATGAAAACATGCATCATCTTGGTGATGTGAGATGAGGAAGAAGGGATGATGGAGAATGACCTCTTGGCAAATGGCACCATGTTTTTAGAGACAAAGATTTCACCTGAGTGGAGGTCAAAGGGGAGTGGGGGGTGGGGGAGAGTTGGAAGATTCACAAGAGATTTGTGGAGGTATGAAAAAGGAGGAGTGAAGGAGAGATAACAATCAAGGATGACTTCAGGGTTAAAGACCTGGATGACTGGGTGGATGGTGATGCCCCCTTATATATGCAGGCCAATTTGAAGGGTTTTATTAAGGAGAAAGGTAGAAGAATGAAGTGGAGGTCAGCAGATAACAGTAACAAGGATCTAAACAGAATACTACAAATAGGAGAAAAGTGGAAGGAAGAAAGGTCACTGGGATGTGGCTGAGGAAGAGTATAAAAGGGGTTAATAGCAAGCAAAGAATATGCTGACTTTTCTATAGGGCCAGCTCTGTTGGCAGCAAAAAGCAAAATTTCCTGGAAAGGGTTACCAAAGATAAAATGTTTTTCTATAGAGAATGAGGGAATAAAATTTTACAGATGACCAACTGGGTGCAGTGGAAGAGGACAAGAAAGAACAGTGATTGGGGAAGAGTTAGGCTTAACTGAGCAAGGGCAAAATGAGAGAATGGCAAAGAGCGGAAAGATTTTTACTTAATTAGGTAACAATTCTGGAGCATAGGAGATTTCCACATGATATGAAGAGATAACTTACAAGAAAAGAAACCCATATATTTCAAATAATTATTGGAAAAAAATTCTGCCTCATTAATCAGAAGAATGCAAATTGAAACTTTTTTTTTTTTTTTTTTTTTTAGGTTTTGCAAGGTAATGGGGTTAAGTGGCATGCCCAAGGCCACACAGCTAGGTAATTATTAAGTGTCTGAGGTCAAATTTGAACTCAGGTCCTCCTGACTCCAGGGTCTGTGCTCTATCCACTGTGCCACCTAGCTGCCCCGAAATGAGACAATTTTGAGGATTCACTTAACACATACCTGACTGGCAAAAGTAACTAAAAGTAGAAAAAATTCAATGGTTGTAGAGAATTAGGTATACTTATTCAGTTCTTTGCAATTTCAAATAATTGATACATTTATTTAGGAGAAATCTTTATTTTTTTAACTGATGACATTGGAATATTATTTATTATAATAATAGAATTATTGGTTTAAATTGGTATTAATAAGCATATTGGTAGAATCTTTTTGGAAGGCACTCTCTTAGCATAACAAAATTTTAAAATACCATTTTAAGCCAATAATCCCATTATTGGAAATAATATTCTAAAAGTGCTATCAGGTTAAAAAAATTGCAAAGAACTGAAAATAAACACCCGAAGCATATTCATATAATAGAAACCTATAATACCATTAAAATTATCAATGTAAGGAATATAAAGAAACACAAGACTTAATGAAGTAATACTTATTGAAAAAAGCAAAATCAGAAGGTTTCACACTACTATGATTACATTAAAAATGAATTCAGAAATACAAAAAAGAATGAATAAAGAGAAGGAAGAAGAATAAGGAAAGTAATAAATTGTTATGGACATATATGTAGGAATTAAAAAGTGTTAATAGATGCAAATATACTTAATTGCCTTTTTTTGTTCTTTTGTATAAAGTTAAATGAATATTAAATTATTAATATAATATACAAATGGAAACTGACTTTACATTTCCTCTATCAAAACTGACTGACAACCAACTGTGCATCATATAATGGGTACATCAATATGGGTACATCAAATAATTGGTTCTAGCTCGTTTTCTGCATTAGTGGAACAAATATTTTACAAGACAATATGCACAGCAAAGCTGATATATTTGCATGGGTTCCGTAATGTTCTTTTTCCCTTTTTCTTTTTGGAAGTCCTTGGTTTGCTGGACAGAACTTCAAGATTTCAAAAAATACAGTTTAAGAAAAGTGGGTGGGTACTGTATCAATTTTTTTGACTTACCAAGTTATGATGTTCAGGTACATTGCAGTGAAGGACTCCCATTGGAATGAGTGGGATAGAAAAGTGAGGAGGAGGAGGGCCATAAACAATGTGTGTTCCAGCAGGAGGAGGGCCATAAATAACGGTTCCAGACTCAAATGGTCTGCCATTGGTAGGTACAGGAGGAGGAGGAGCATACAGCACAATTCCCTGAGGGACAGGTGTGCCATCTGGAAACACAGTATAAATAACAGATCCAGGAGGAGGTACAAATGGAGGATCCACTTCATCATCCAGTTCATTTTCTTCCTTGCTATCTCTGTTTCCTTCACCTTTACAAAAGGAATCAGAAGAAGATAACATCATTGCATATATGCTTTCTAGTTTAAAAAGTTAAGACAGAATTTTGAAGCTGGAAGGGCCTTTAAAAGTCAATTTAGGGGCAACTAGGTGGCACGGTAGATAGAGCACTGGTCCTGGAGTCAGGAGGACCTGAGTTCAAATCTGGTCTCAGACACTTAATACTTAGCTATATGACCTTGGGCAAGTTACTTAACCCCACGATCTTGCAAAAAACAAAAAAAAGAAAAGTCAATTTGGTATCACTCCAATTTGAGGCATAAATCACATTGTCAACACTAATTGAAGATCTAAAGGAAACTCAGCACATCACATCACATCACAAGGTAATCATCATCATTAGTGTGCTTTTGGGAGTTCTTTCTCATCCTGCTCTAAAATTTGAATTCTTGTAACTTTCATCCATTGGCACTAGTTCTTGTGCCCTAGGGTCATATAAAATAAATTGCATACATTTTTCTCTCATGACTGCCCACCCTTTAAATAACTGAAGACTATAATAAGGTCTCTTCTAAGTTTTCTGTTCTTCAGATTAAACCATCAGAGTTCCTTGAACACTCATGTGATGGTTTAGCTCCCTTCACTAACCTAGTTATACTTTTTTGAATAAGCTCTCAAGTGCTTCTATAGTGTTTCTACATGGACTAAACAAACAGGACAGTAAAACTATCATCTTCCTTCTTCTGAATGCTATATATCTATTAAGGCAATTATACACACACACACACACACACACACACACACATCTTCAGCACCAAGATCAAAAGGATTACAATAAGGACAGGCATTTATAAAATGCTTTCAGGTTAATGTATTAATACATTTTACATACATTAACCTAGCTGATCTTCCAAAAAAGTCAATGTGGTATAGTCAGTGCAGAGTGATGAACTAGGAGTTGGGAAGATCTGAGGGTTGAAATTTTGCCTCAAATACTTAATAGCTATGTGACCATGAGTCAATTAATAACTTTTGATCTTAGTTTTCTTCTCTGTAAAAAATAATAGGGGCAGCTAGATGGCACATGGGTTAGCTAGGTGGCACAGTGGATAGAGCACCGACTTGGAGTCAGGAGGACTTGAGTTCAAATCCGGCCTCAGATACTTAATAATTACCTAGCTGTGTGACCTTGGGCAAGTCACTTAACCCCACTGCCTTGCAACCCCCCCCCCCCAAAATAGTGCTAATCTCACAGGGTTGTTGTAAGGTTTGAATGAGAGAGTATTTGTAAAGCATTTTGCAAACTTTAAAAGCATTATTTAAATATTATTTTATTATTCTCTTTATTTTAGAGTTGAGGAAACTGAGGTTTGACAGAAGTTAAATGACTTCCTAGAATTAAAGCAACTAGCACTCACAGTGAACATAGAAACAAACATTGGATTAAATAGATACTCAGAGATAAAGAAGGTCATGTACAATGGAATGGCAACTATTCAGGTGAACATTCTTTTTCCTTGGCATCCTTCCACTGTTACATATGAGTTGCTGATACCTTCCTTCATATATCTGCAAATGAAGTGCTAACACTTTTAATACAATATGGAGCTGGCAATAATATTCACATTTCTACAGCATTTTAACACTTACCAAGTATTTCCTCTTATAAGAACCTTGTGAAGGAGGTAATGTTAACATTATTATTCCCATTTTACAAATAAAAAAATTGTATGTCAGAATGGATGTCCAGTCATATGGTTAAGAAATATCAAAGTTAAGCCTTAACTCCAATGTTCCAGAATCTCAAAATCTGAAGGTTCCCAGAATCCATCTTGTACAACTCACACCTAAAGAGGAAATCCCTCTAAAATATCTCTGATATGGTCATACAAATTCAAATTGATTCATAGTCCAGGATCTTTACAGTACATTCCATTATCTCTCAGACATTTTGGTTCGTGTTTTGAAATAAAGATTCCTAAGGATACATTTTTATTTAGTTTCCTCAACCGTAAAGACATCTACCCTTAGGGTCATTGTGAAGTTCAAATGAGATCATATATGTAAAGTACTCAGCATGGTGTCTAGAATATAGGAGGTACTTCTTTCTTAATTTACCATAGCAGCTACTTTGCTTATACATTTTGGCCAAAGGGATACAAATTCTTTTTCTCAATGGTAAGAAATTGAATTTCCTTTATGTGATCCAACTGACCTTTGTTTGAATAAATTTTATGCAATCCACTTCTGACTGGAGAATAAATCCAACATCCTGATGTGACATCTTTTCTCTCACTTTGCTTGCCGTGGCCACACTCCTTTCGGAGGGAGGTAAAGGATGTGGGTTTTAAGCCAATACCAGAATCCTTTGTACTCTGAGACCTTGGACTAGAAACCTAAAACAGTTAACAGATAATATTTATGTAAACTAAGCATTCCCTTTTCTAATTCATTAATTGAAGAAACTTGTCTAGAAAGGGTTGCTTTTTCATCATTAAAATATAAATCCAATGGTCATAAAAAGGAAAGAATTATAAATTAATATATAGTATTGGTGTTTGATTAATAACAGTATAAATGCAGTAGAAATAGCAGTAGAAATAAATGAGTATAAATTATAAAACCTTTAGCAATACTGCTAATTTTAATATCTCCCAACTTGAAAGATCTAAATTATAGAATGTTATAGCTTCAAGAGATCTTAAAAATTGAATGTCAATGATCAGTGTTGGAAGGGATGTGGGAAATCTGGGACACTGATACATTGTTGGTGGAGTTGTGAACTCATCCAACCTTTCTGGAGAGCTATTTGGGATTATTTTGATCCAGCAACACCATTACTGGGTCTATATCCTGAAGAGATCATGAAAAAGGGTAAAAACATCACTTGTACAAAAATATTCATAGCAGCCCTGCTTATGGTGGCAAATAATTGGAAATTAAGTAAACGTCCTTCAATTGGGGAATGGCTTAACAAAGTGTGGTATATGTATGTGATGGAACACTATTGTGCTATCAGAAACTAGGAGGGAAATTCAGGAAAGCCTGGAAGGATTTGCATGAACTGATGCTGAGCAAGATGAACAGAACCAGAAGAACATTGTACACCTTAACAGCAACATGGGGGTGATGATCAACCTTGATGAACTTGATCATTCCATCAGTTAACAATCAGGGACAATTTTGGGGTATCTGCGATGGAGAATACCATCCAGTGAAAGAATTGTGGAGTCTGAACAAAGACCAAAGACTATTACCTTTAATTTTTTAAAAAAGTTATCTTATTATGTAATCTTGCTATCTCTTATACTTTATTTTTCTTCCTTAAGGGTATGATTTCCCTTCATCACATTCAACTCAGATCAGTGTATACCATGGAAACAATGTCTGCCTTTTGTGGGGGGTAGGAGGAGGGAAGCAAGATTAGGAGAAAAATCATAAAATTCAAAATAAATAAAATCTTTCTAAAAAAACTGAATGTCACATCAGAGCTATCTTAGAATATGGAATATTAGAACACTCTTAAAAAAAAGTGTCCTTGAAGAGATTTCAGAGATCACATAATTCCATTCACTTCAAAAGGCACTGAGGGAAAAAGGCAAAATGAAAAATAATTCTTGCCCTCTATATTCTGAAATAGGAGATCCAATTTCCTATTTTATGGAGAGAGAAAATAAGTGCAGCTAATATTATATCATCACTCAAAAATACGAACTGAGATTGACAACAATATATGAAAAAATATAGTAGTCAAGTTTTAGTTGGAATATTCTGTGAAAATGAATTGGGTAATAATATTTAAAAAAAAACACTTCCAAAAAGCATTACAAATTTTTTGAAAAAAAAAAAAACACAAAAAACCCCCCAACCGCAAACCCCCAAACAAAAACAAACTAGACATGAAGTCAAAATACCTGGGTCCAAGTCTCTCAAGCTTTCCGATTATGAGAGTATCACTTTATTTTTCTGAACCCTAGGGAAATACAGCTAAGAAGTCTACATCTATGAAAGGGGTAGTAACAATAATAAGTATACACTACCTTAAAGAGTTGTGAGGAAAGCGCTCTGTTTAAAAATTTTGTACACTTTTCAATATTAATAAAACTAAACTACTTTGGGAAATTTCCATTTCTTTTCCAGAGACATTTAAAATATCAAGACCCTATATTTACAGTTTTGCATAGAAACTTCTCGTCTTTTACCTGAGGTTATTCTCTGATTTACTACCACATTTAGGAAGAGAACATATAATCTTGTCATACTTTCCCATATAAGAACCTTGGTCCAGCCCATCATTGTGCCCCAATTCCCAAAATATTTCATACTTTTGATGATGATGATGATGGCATAAAGTACCAATATCCTCGTCTCTTGAAAGGATCTGCTATGCTACTAATGTAATCATTCTGGTGAGAAAGGGTATGTCGAAGTTCTGTGATTTCCTCCAACAGACTTTCTATTTCTCCTTTGCTGTCTGTAAAGGAATTGTGACACTCTCAGAAGTGGAAATAAAACCATGGCACTCATTCCTTCAAAATATCTGCAAAGCTGATTTTAGATCTGGACTTTTTATAACTGGTGACATTTAGGTCTTGTGGAAGACAGCTTTGTCAAGACAAATGTGTTATCATTTTACTGAACTTTCTCAGTATTGTATTACTATTCAATATCTTTATAATTGGGTGCATCTAGGTAGCATAGTAGAATGTCAGGTTTGAAGTCAGGAAGACGAGTTCAAAACCAGCCTCAGACACTTACTAGCTATGTGACCCTGGGTGGGTCTTTTAACCCTCTTTGCCTTAGTTTCCTCATTTATAAAATTTTGAGCAGAGAAGAAAATGGCAAATCACTCTAGCATCTTTGCCAAGAAAACTCCAAAAGGAGTCACAGAGTCTGACACAACTGAAAACTACTAAACAACAATAAAACAATTTTTATGGCTAAACTTTAATGATCTGTAATGTAATCAATATGAGCATTCCCTTCCCACCAAAAGAGATCACAACCCCTTCATAACTCAGTTGACTGTGTATTGCTATAGCTTAATAAATTAATCTTTTCTTTGGTGGCTAAACCCTGGTGATAAACCTCTTTCTCTTTCACTAGGGCAGCTCTTAGAATCTAAGCCTTAGATGACAGACCCATAATCCATCACCAGGTAGTTTAAGAAACTCAGGGTCAACTTCATGCTTATAGGAGGAATCAGAAAAGGTCTTTAGCAGAAGCCCTACATCTAAGGATGATATTAATTAAATTTATGTTTGATAACCAATGAAAGAATTTTCTGAAGAAAGGTAAAAGTTGTAGAACAATTTAATTTTAGAAAAGGAAGATTTATATGAAAAGGAATAACAGAATAAATCCCTTATATGTAAAAAGTGAAGAGAAACCAAACAAAAATACCTTACCAGCTCCAGTATGATCAAGTAAACTCCACAGCCTTTCAATTTCTGCTCTTTGTCTCTTCATTATATCATTCAATTGATCAATTTCTAGCATTTGGGAATTTGATCCAAAGGCACCTGTATCTACTTTCTCCATTTCAATTTGAAACTGTTGAGATAAAAGTAACAAAAGTTCCAATTAAATTTCTTTTCAAGTACTCACCTTTACCAAGCATCCTCATTTTAGAAATATTCAGTATATAGCATGATATAGCAGAGAGAATGCCAGACCAGTCTAAGACTTCCTGTTTATATGAACAGGGATAAATCACTTTACCTCCTGAGTCTAGGTTCTCTGGACCATCAATAAAGAGCACTTTGTAAACCTTAAAACCCTACAGAAACGAGAGCTACCATTTTTAGAGCAGACAGCCATTTGTAGTCATGTTCATCCTGCTTTATATGAAGTTGCATAACAAAATCCCTTTGAGTTATCTATCATAATAATTTAGTTTTAGGACTTCATAGAGCATATTAATAAAACCCTGCCAAGAAAAAGCTGCAATATGCACATACTTTCCCATTTCGATGTCACTGTTTATATTTTTTCCTTAACCTGAGAAGCTACTTCTCCTCCCCATCTTTATTCAATGAACTCTCTTACCCATTTTTCAAAGCCCAGCACAAAACTACCCCCTTCAGGAAGGTTTCCCTGAGTCCTCCTTCCCATTTCAAACCACTCCTTCCTTAAAACATCAAATAAAGCTTTGTACCTTTCTTATACTATTATTATATTCTATTTGGCACATATTGATGTTTATGTCCTTTATCCTATTCTCAACTGAGTCTCTGAGGGCAGGAATCATATTTAATCAATATTCTTCTATCCCCCAGTGCCAGACAGTACCTTGTATATTAGAGATACTTAATAAATACTGCACAGAATAGCTGTTGAATAAATGAATGAACAAACAAGTGAGATGCACTTACTTGCTTTTCTTTCTGACTCAGAAGGTTCTGCAGCAGCTCAATCTCTGCCTCGGCTCGGGTGAGGTCCCGGGCTGCCTGGGCTGCCTGCCTGCTGAAGTGCTCAGCTTCCTGGAGCCTCTAAAGAGATAGGGATGGTTCAAAAACATAAGTACAAACTCTTCTTTCCCTTCTTCAAACCTACCGAACTTCACAGATTCATCCTCCACAAGCCTGCATTTGTGTGGTTTCTCATATCAAAAGGCCCTGCATGTTTCCAGATTTCATTTGCCTTGTATGCCCTTGCTCTCTCTTACAATGTGTTTGGTCTATAATAGATCATTTAGCACATAACAAAGGAGTCTTTCAAAGAATAAGAGCTAGACAGGGCCTTGGAAATTATCTCATCCCACTTATGTACATGTTCCACCATTTCCCATTGACCTATAACTGCCTTTCTCTAAGGACTCACTCAGGTGCCATTGCATGGCTCCCCCAGCTCAAAGGGGCCTTTTCTCTGTCACTTCACATTCTACCTTGAATCATCTCTGTCTACACTATACTGGATCACCTCTCCCTTTAGGACCAGGCATTGTTATCACCTTTCACCTTTGTGGCTTTTTTTTTTTAGGCTTTTGTAAGGCAAATAGGGTTAAGTGGCTTGCCCAAGGCCACACAGCTAGGTAATTAGTGTCTAAGGCCGGATTTGAACCCAGGTACTCCTGACTGCAGGGCCGGTGCTCTATCCACTGTGTCACCTAGCCATCCCACCTTTCATCTTTGTATACTCTATACCTGGGACTTTGCCTTACAAAGTTTAATAAAATATCTTTTTGACTTGAAACATTAGTCTTCACTCTCCAATAACAAGAGTTTACAAATTTTGAAGAGTATATCTCACATTTCTCTTCTCCATATATTCTAGGCTCCACTCAAACTGTACTACTCAATTTTTCCCAGGTATGCCCTACTGTACTCTTCCCTCCTTGTTTTTGTTATTCCCTCCTCTAGCTCTACTTGTTGAAATCTTACCATTCTTCAAAAATAATAATAAAAACAACACCAATTACAACAGTCATTAGCATTATTATAGTATTCTAGGGTTTACAAAATATTTTCTTCATAACAATTCAGTGGGGTGGGTAGTGAAAGCATTTTGTTTTATAGATTAAGAAAATTGAGGATCATGCATGGTCATCAAGACAGTAAGTGAAAGAGTCAAAATGTCCTATATTCCAAATCTACCATCCTTTCTACTTAAATGTCTTCTCCTCCAGGAATACCTCTTTTGATAGCCTACTAACCAAAATTGATATTTTCTTCCTCAGAACTTATACAGTGTTTTGTACCCTTCCCTTCATACACTATACAACAAATGACAATAATACAAAATGGAGCATCAAGTGTTGCATATGTGTCTCCCAACCCCTGCCACTAGAATAGAAACAGAGACATAGACTGGTTCTTCTTGGTGTCTCCTGCAATACTCTTAATACAGGGCCAAAGGTGTGGGACATGAATAATTTACCAGGTTAAGACAACAGCAGATACTTAGCAAATCTTTATTACATTTAATTGAGAGACGTAGTTAACAGTATGGCATTCAACAAACCTTTACTAAATTTCCACCGTGTACAGTGCACTTGGGTCACAAAGACAACTGAGCATTTCCTGTCCTGAAGAGCCTTCATTTTAACTGAAGGGGACACAACATGTACAGAGAGGTCTTAACAACTGCTGGGGACAGGTAGGTTAGGAAAGGTCCTGTGCAGCAGGAGTCTTTGAGGAGAGGAATCTGAAGATAAGATCATTGAGAAATGCTGGAATGTTGTGTATGAAAATGCTAGTATATCAGTTTGACTAGACCAGGAAGTATATAAAGGAGAAGAATATGAAGTAAAATTAGAGAAACAGGTCAGGCAGGATTGTGAAGGGCTTTAATTATCAGGCTGAGAATTCTGTACTTTTATTTTAGAGGCAACAGGAAACCACTAAAATTTTCTGAGTAAAAAAACGAGATGGTCATTATTTAGGAAAACTAATTTGATAGATGTATGTGCAAAGTGCGTTAGAGAGGGCAGAAATCAGAAGGAAAGAGAAAATGAGGAGGCTACTGCCATAGAGTGGAGGAGAGAGGTAGATATCCACCTGAACCTAGAGGCAGCTGTGTAACTGGAGAGAAGAGTCATTGTAGAAGTAAACTAAACAGCAAGTGCTTAATTATTTGTTGAATTAAATTGAGGGCAGGGATCATATCTTATTGAGCATCTAAGCTGGTACATAGTAGGGGTTAAATGATCATTGAGTTGAACAGACATGAGTGAAGACTGTGTTTTATTTATATTTCAGTGTCCTCTACAATGTCTATCATAGAGTAGTAGACATATGTGGTAGATGTTCGTAGTATTTTTGTAGGAAAAATAGTGAATTGTTGCCTTTATCAATTAGTCTATACTTTTTATGCTGGCTACAGAATGTAATCAAGGGGGAAAAAGTTGCTACCTTCAGCTAAGAATCTATTGACAATAATTTAATTGATAATCTAAGAAAATTCTATAAATTAGGTAAGCTATACAAGTTCTTACAAATCCAAATGATGTTAGCCTCTTTAAAAATACCTCAAAGATATTGATCTATATCAGAATCACCTCGGCACGATCTTGGTTAATCCTGAGGACGGTTCCATGGAGAGACTTCAGCTGGTCCTTGGCAATGCAGAGTTCTGCAGCTGCTTGTTTATCTGAAGCAGCCACAGCCTTCTTTAGCTCCTTCAGTTCTCTATCTAAACCAAGGAACTGTTTCTGGGACCTGGCCTCTTCTAGCTTTTTCTAAAGGGAAAAAACAAAACAAAATACAAAACATAAAACTAAAAGTGGTGAATCACTTCATAGAATGAAATTTATAAGAAGGAAAGAAAGACACCCTATCACACAAAAAGAAGTTGTGCAAAATACAGAGTCAGATCACTAGATCTGAGGTCAGAGGGTATTGACTGGGATTCTCCTATGTTCTGCTACACACTATCTGTAATGTGGTATGACATTCAGATCTCTGGGTCACAGTTTCTTCAATTTTTGCAATGAAGTACTAATATGACCTCTAAAGTCTTATAACCCTAAATGTTTAGATTGTTAATTTCTCCTACACTGAAAATTATGCTACACCTATATATGAGAGATCTGGAATCAAATTGGTAATCATCAGTTTTTACATCACTATTCTGGGGATGTGTGACTTTTATCAACAACAGTTATTTTTGTTTTTTGTTTTGTTTTGTTTTTTCAGTTTTTTCTAGGCAATGGGTTAAGTGGCTTGCCCAAGGCCACACGAGCTAGGTAATTATTAAGTGTCTGAGGCCGGATTTGAACTCAGGTACTCCTGACTCCAGGGCCGGTGCTCTAGGCACTGTGCCACCTAGTTGCCCCTCAACAACAGTTATTAACATTTCCATAAGAACTCTATGTCTTCCAAAGCATTTTTCTTACAACAATCCTAAAATGGAAATAGTATGAGTGATGACAGAGATGTTATTAACAAAGGCCCAGATAAAAGAAGTTAAATGACTTGCATAAACAGATGCCCAGATAGCGCTATGTAAGATATATAGTAAAACCAGAAATGGAAGCTATCAGCATTATGTTCAATCCTAATAGTCACATAAAAGTAGTAAAGACAAAAGATTCTGCATTTAGGTTCAAAGCTCTTTTTTTTCTTTTTATCATAATGCCTCCCTCTCAGGTATAAGAACTAGAAGTTAGAAAATATTTTTAAAGATTGGTACTGTTTTCTTCTCCCTTACCTTACTCTCTAAATCTTCTAGTTGTGTAAGAATCCTCTCCTTCTCCTCATCAGCTTCCTGAAGTTGGAGATCTGTGAGGCCTTGAATTTCTTCCATACTCTTTAGATTTTCTTGCAAATAATGAATTTCATTCTCCATTTGTAGAATTTTGGCCTCATGCTGCCTTTTATCAGACTGAATCTGCAAATAAAGCAAGTTTTTCAACTACAATCACCAAAGTTACTAAAGAATATTGTTAAACAAGGGTTTTGTTGGTCTTGTTTTGTTTTTTGTTTTTGCAAGGTAGTAGGGTTAAGGGACTTGCCAGAGGTCACATAGCTATGTAATTATTAAGTGTCTGAGGCTGGATTTAAACTCAGACCCTCCTGAATCCAGTGCCGGTGCTCTATCCACTGTGCTAAATACCTGCCCTGTTAAACAAGCTTTTAAGGAAGTTACACTTCCATTATCAAAAGGTAAAACTGAAATTTTATGCAAAAAAATTGTGCAAGAAGATAACCGATGGTTTAATTTTGAAAACTTTCTAGTATTATTTCATTATGTCATCAGTACGTCATCAAGAAAAGGATTATATCCTTGTACTCTTACACTTGGGAGACTTGATACATAAAATAAGAAAGTTAAGAACACACTTCTCTGGATCCCAAAGAGAAAACAATATGAAAAAAGAAAAGGAAGTTTTTTCTTTTCTTTCTTTTGAATTGGAAAGGATCATAGAATATAGTAAATAACAGAACTTAGAACTAGAAGGAAACTACAACTCAAAGAAGAGATAATTGTCAGAAAATAAAACATCAGCACCAAAAGGGATTTTAGCAAATAGAATGTTAGAACGTAATGTTAGAACATAAGACATAGACATAAGACATAGACTATTAAGAGTTACAAAGGGCCTCAGACATGATATAATTTAACTCCTTCATTTTGCAGGGGAGAAAACTCAGGTCCAGAGAGGGGAAGGCACCTGTCCACAATTTTATGACTAGGAGCAGAATGAGGAATAAAAACCAGGTTATTGAATATCTATTTTTCAAAATCTATTATTCCATTGAGTTTCAACTATATCCAGCTAGTTTTATGTTTGTAACAAAGACACTGTTTCTTTCAGAAGGGGAACATTGCAAGTTGTTGAGTGAAAAAGTCTACTCTTCTCCTGCATCTGGATCACTATCATTTAGTTTTTGAGTTTCTTTCTTACTTTTGCTTCTGCTGCCTTTTCACACGCATTCCTATATTCCTCTTGTTCCTCTACCAATTTCTCCTTTTGAAATGTCATTTGTTCTTGCAGTTTTCGCTCTCTACCTAGTGCTGCCTCTTTATCCTGCTGGGCACGTATGAGGATTTCACTGAATTGCTTCTGTAAATCAGCAAGGCTTTTCCCTAGAACATCTGAAGGACTGAGGCACCTGAGAGAGAAAAAAGTCATGTGCAACGTAAACAGAAAATGTCAGCTTATCAATGCAGTCATGTGAAAAAGGAGATGCTATACTCTAATACAAAACTATGGAGCTTGGTACAACTGAATAAGGTATTTGTTCTAACAATCAATAGTTATTGAATTTGAATTATTTGTAAGACATGACATTAGGTTTTCTTCACTGTAGCATAGTAGAAAGAACAGTACTTTGTCATTAATTCACTGTGTAACTTAGAGCAAGTCATTTGTCATTAGTTTTCAGTAATAATATTCTATTATTCAAATGGATTTAACAAACTTTTACAATTAGCTCCAATAACACAGTAATTGAGATTTGCAACTTTTGCATTTAGGTATCTCAAATTCGCTGTATTTAAAACTATCCATGTTTCTAATTTCCATATTTCTATCGAGGAAACATCATCCTCTAGAAATGAGTTATTATTTACGATGAACATGAAACTTCTAAAATAAAAATACATAAATGACAGAGTTGAATTTTCTTGTCATTAAAAATACAGGCCTTATAAAAAGTTCTATTAAAACTCTTCATCCTTATACTACTAATCTAATGTCTCTATTTTTCCAGCTTTAATAATTCAGCATCCTGTTGTAGGTCAGTTATTTATTGAGATGCAACTTACCTGATTTCTCCAACTCCTGTTTCCAACTTTTGCTTTAATTCCTCCACACGAGCTGCTACCTCTTCTGGATGAAGCAAGCCATCAATCATATGATCAAGTTCATTTTGAAAATCTTTAAGTTGTTGTTTTAAGTGACAATTGTCATTCTGAAAAAAATAAGGGAAAAGGTTTCACATTCTTCAAACAAAAGAACTGAAGTTTGTGTTTCTTATCACATGACAATTTTTTATGTTTCCCTTTGGTTTATTTTTAATTTGAAAACAATCTTTTCCACAGTACCTAGGTCCATGCACCAATTAAAAGCTAAAACTTGTCTATTTAGAGATTCTAAAATATTTATACCAATATCCATCTCTGTATGATGAAGTTGCATTGGATTGCATATTCAAGCTCTAGTTATTTCATAGTTTATATGAAACAAAAAAACAATGCTCCCTACATCTTTTTTTTTGCAAGGCAAATGGGGTTAAGTGGCTTGCCCAAGACCACACAGCTAGGTAATTATTAAGCGTCTGAGGCTGCATTTGAACTCCTGACTCCAGGGCTGGTGCTCTATCCACTGCACCACCTAGCTGCCCATCAGATTCTCTTCTAATGTCTTATAATGCATTTTTAAAATGCAAGCCAGAGAAGCTGAAGCTCTCGTGGGTCCTACCTACCAAACTTAAAATAGTACAGAAATGGATTCTGTCATCACTTAAAGATTAGCCTAGCTAGGTACAGTTACGCTTATGTTAGAAGGCTGGCAGCCAGATGATTTATTTTGACTATTATGAACTCAAGAAGGTTTTCTATCATGGCCCACTTTGAAGATTAGATGAAGCCTGTTCTTTTCAGAATAATATGATCAAGGACCCCTTTTCATAATATTATGCAAATGAAAAAAATGTATGATCACAAAGGAAATTTGCAACTACATACTGAATGGAAATTGTCACAGATTCATAGAGCTCAACTAAAGAGCCCCTAGTCTAAGGTATGGAAGAGTTCTGATCTGCTTTAATAGAATGAATACACACACCAATTAATTGAGAGATCCTCAAAGTGAGGCAGTAAGAAAGCCAATAATGTGTTGAAAATGATGCATGTAATTAAAAAAAAACTAATAATGCCAGGTTCTTTTATTTGCCCTGGTTCCATTTCCAAGGATTGAATAATTAGTATATGGAAAATCCAATAGCAGTCAAAAACTCACCTCATTTATAAACCACTACATAACATACAAAGTATCTTAGAAGAATTCTGTAACATAAATCATACAGTTTTATTATTCTTGTTTAGCTAAGACTGAGGGAAACAAAGTGACTCATCTTTAAGATCAAACAGTTATTAACAAGTGGTAGAGCTGAGACAGGACTTCCGGCACTATATTTAATTCTTTTTGTATTACCTTCTCTATAAAATGTATACATTCTGGAACTATCCCTGATGTTTCAGTTACCAAAAAAGCAAAAAGACTTCAGTAAAGTTCATTTAACCTTTCCAGTGGTCCCATAAAATAAATAAAATAGGCTCAGAGCAAGACTCTGAAGGATTAGGAAAGAGGCTTAAATTTACACAACTATGGATTCATATAACTTCGTCACAAAAGCAAAAAGAGTGGTTGATATGTTTGCTCCAAAGGTTAAACTAAAACTAAAAATAGCTAAAATTAAATTCTACATTTAACTCTATGTCATTTCATTCAGTTACAGAATCACAGAATCTCATTCAGTCAACAGAACATTTATTAAATAGTGGGACAGGTCTGTGGAGGAGAAGCAAAGTTTAGATAAGATATACTCTACCTCATGAAGCTTACAGCCTAGAATGAGGATAAGACACCATTATAGATAACTATAATATACAATATTAAATTATAAATGTAATTTAGGAGTTTAGAACTCAATATTATGTGAGGTCTGAGGGGGAGGACCACCTAATATTTTTTAAAAATATTTTATTTTTTTTTCAATTACATGCAATGGTAGTCTTCATCAATTACTTTTTTGGCAAGGCTTCAGTTCTACATTTTTCTCCCTTTCTCTTTTCCCTCCCCCCACCCCTGGCAGAGAAAAATCTGATATAGGCTATATATGAATAACCATAGTAAACATAAACAAATGAAGTTAATATTTATAGTTATGAGGAAAGAGGTTTGAAGCCTTACAGAAATTCAAAATACTATTAACACCAACTTGCATCATTATTATATTACTACAACCATCAATTTGTTTCATTGTTGCCTTCTACTGATAAAGTTCAAAAGAGAATACACCATAATTACTATAAGAAAGATCTAAAACAACCACAATATACAGTATATTCCTTCTAATCTTAAAATGACTGTCACTTGAGGAAATGAAGACAGAATATTTTCCCTGGGCATCTTCTACTTCTTTAAAGGTACTTAATAAGTTTCTCGAGAATCTGTAAAATATATATTTTTGATATGACTATCTCAAATCAGGTCCTTTTAAACTAATGCAAACTATGAGATATTTTTGAGATCTATGATCACTTCTTGCTTGGAAAATTGCAAAGTCCTCCTCATTGGTCTCTCTGCCTCAAATCTCTCCCTTTTCCAATATATCCTTCATATAGCTGTAAAAGCATAGCTTCCTAAGGTCAAAAATAAACTCTTCTGTTTGATCTTTAAAGACTTAAACAATCTGGTTCCAAACTACCCCTGCAGCCCTTATTATGCATTATTCCCCTTCAAACACTACATTTAAGACAAATTTCCATGCTGACTCTTGCATGCAACACTTTAGCTCTCATCATTGTGCCTTTGTATAAGATGTTCCCATGCCTAGAATGCACTCCCTTCTCATTTCTACTCTCAGAACCCTTTTTTTTTTTCAAAATTCTGTTTGTCTTACCTTACACACGAAGCCTTTTTTTGATCACCCTAGTTACTGGCTTCCTATCCTCCTATTCCTCCTTATTTTAGAGGAGAGTAAGGGTCATTCCTTTTTATACCTTGGTATCTCCAGTGCCTAGAATATAGTTATTACTTAATAGATACTTGTTGACTGATTGATCAATAATAATAATAATATTAACAATAATACCTTAAATTTATTATTTAATATTATTATAAAGTACCTGATAGGTATCTGATCATTTGACCTATACGCCTGTGAAGTCCCTAAAACAAATATCATTTATCTCATTTTGTAGATGGCAACTGAGGTCTAAGAATGTTAAGAGACTTACCCAAGGTTATATGGCTAATACAATATAATTTGCAAAGTACCTTTTTGCTAC
The DNA here is from genome assembly GCF_037893015.1 of Macrotis lagotis. Lineage (NCBI taxonomy): Eukaryota > Metazoa > Chordata > Mammalia > Peramelemorphia > Peramelidae > Macrotis > Macrotis lagotis. Next base: position 332,133,385 of record NC_133658.1, read on the forward strand.
TATATGTGTGTGTGTGTGTGTGTTGTGTGTGTATATATATATATATATCCACACCCTCCCTTCACTTCTTAATATGATTAAAAATATTACCTCCAACTGTTTCACTTTTGAACACAGTTCACTGTTTTCCTGTTCCTTCTTTTCTGAGAACTTGGCCTTGCTGAGAGCATCTTCCAGGGCCTGTCGTTCATTTTCAAGCTCGGCTTGTAGGGTTAAGTGTTCTAACTGTCTCCAGAGAAAAGTCACATTAATTTGGATATTGAAGTAGTTCTTGCAAACTAATGTAAAATACAAAAAGATAAGCAAAAGCACTAAAATTCACTGTTATTATAATAATTCAGAATGATTTTTCACCCCAATAGTAGGGAAAGCAAGGATTGATTTTTGTTCAATGAAAAAAAAAAGATAAAATTTAATTTAAAGTTCTTTGTATAGCATTTTTTTTTTAGGTTTTTGCAAGGCAAATGGGGTTAAATGACTTGCCCAGGGACACACAGGTAGATTAAGTGTCTGAGACGGGATTTGAACCCAGGTACTCCTGACTCCAGGGCCAGTGCTTTATCCACTGCACCACCTAGCCACGCCCCTTGTATAGCATTTTTAAAAGCTCTTCTGGAAACTTTCCATTGGCAAAGCAAAAAATTCTCAAAGAACCTTAAAATAATACAGTTTAAGAAATAGCTAGCAAGCTATATGGTTATTTTAGTAGATCCTCACACAAGGGAAGCACTAGAATTATTAAACTAATTTTACCTATCAGGAAACTGCAATTTAGAGGCTTCTCCAGACATGGAAAAAAGTATGATAAATCAGATTCAAATACAAATCTTCTGAATCTGAATCTGGTGTTCTCTCTCTCTACAGCTCCACCTGCCTTCATAGTTCTGCACACCATCTCTTCAGGTACAATGAAAGAGGTTGCATCCTTGAGGATATGAGTGGTTTATTCTGCCTTTACTCCGCCCCTCACCTGTTTGAGTTGTTTGAGCCTCTCTAGTTCCTCTTTGTGCTGGTTACTTTCAGCTTCCTTGGCTCTGAGTTGAGCCTCAAGTTCCGCTTCATAAGCACTAAAATCTCTTTGGGTCTGTTGGAGAGACAAGTTTGCTTCCTGATGTTTTTGAAGTAATAATTCCATTTCACCAAGTTCCTGAAAGTACAAACATTTTATTAATAATAAGAGCCTTATAACAGCTATAACAATAGCTTTATGGTTTATAAAGCACTACAAATATTATCTCATTTGATTCTCACAAGCAACTTGGGAGATGTGTGCTATCATTATTCTCATTTCTTTAGAGGAGGAAAGTCAAGCTGACAGAGTTTCGTGACCTGCCCAGAGTCACACAGTAAGTATCTGAGGCAAAATTTGAACTTAGTTCTTCTTGACTCCAAGTTCATCACTCTGCTCACTGCCATCACCTAGAAGACTCACAATAATATGCATCTGCTATAAGTTAAGTCTACAAACTATTTTTTCTTTTTTTTTTTTAGGGTTTTTTTTTTGCAAGGCAAATGGGGTTAAGTAGCTGGAGGCCACACAGCTAGGTAATTATTAAGTGTCTGAGGCCAGATCTGAACTCAGGAAGGTCCTCCTGACTCCAGGGCCAGTGCTCTATCCACTGTGCCACCTAGCCACCCCTACAGCTATTTTCTAAAGTCAGCAACATGTTAACATTTTAATGTATATACCTGAGAATCTCAAAGCTGAAAAAGCCTTTAGAGGTTGTCTAGGTTCTTGTGATATTTGAAATATGTACTCAATCTATGAAATCTTTAACAAGTGATCATTCACTTTCTAGTTGAAATGTCACTAGTGATGAAAGAAGTCATTCTGTGACAAAGCAGTCTATTCCAAATTTGGAAACTTCCGATTGAAATGAAATTTTACCTTATACTGAACCAAAATCTGCTTCCCTAGGATCACTATCCTTCTCTGGAACCACATACATGTCTATTCCATCTTCTATATGGTAGCTCTTTTTGATATTTGAAGATAAAATTCAGGTCCCTAACTCTTTTTTTTCTCTCTAGACTAAACATCCTAATTTCTTTCAAAAGACCTTTTTATGAACTGGTTTTAAGTCCTCCAAATGTTCAACCTCTCTGTCCATATTCTAAGATAGGGCATGAGAAATCTGACTCAATATATCAGATGTGATCTATCAAAGAATACAATAAAACTATTATCTTCCTCTTCCTGGATATTAGGTTTCTATTGATATAATATAAGATTAATTATATGGATTTGCTGGCTACTATATCACAATGTCAGCTCCTGAAAATTCTAACGCCTATAAATATTAATACTGTACTAACACATACAAACAAATTTGTGGCTCATATTAGCAAAATAACTTGTTCTTTAAAACAACAACAAAAAAACTGGTTGAAATCAATTCTAATCTAGTCCATATATGGATCAAAGGCCAGAAAGAGTGATTTTAATAAATACTGACAGCAACATAAATATAAGCTATACAAAATATAGTTTGTAGTCATTTAAATTTATTCTTTCATTGACTTCTGTTCTGACAATTCAGGTTTGGATTATTAAGCTGGTTTCTCAAGGGATTTAGTCACAGTGTTATGGATACAAGACTTATGATAAAGAATGATAAATTATAGCAAAAATTATATCTAAACAAATGAATCTCAGATTCTAATTTGAGTTTGGGGAGAAATGAGAATCAAGTTGGGCAGAGTGATGTTCATAATGGCATCCAAATAGATTTGATACAGAACTGTATAATACTAGAGGTGGAAGGGATCCTTAGAACACATAATATTCTATTATTATCATACATGTTAGATATATATTAGAGTCACCTTTAAAACTTTACCACACAGGTGAGCAATTGAGAAAGCCCTTTAAATAGAATCTTTATTTAATTAGGGAAGAAGATGAAATCTCATGATTTAAATTAAAAAATTCCAGATTATTATTTTAAAATTATTTTCTTCCTCTTTAAAACTTTTTCTGTTAGTCAAACTAGATACTACAGTTAAGTCTTTTAAATTTAAGAAAAGAGAAAGAGGCATATGTGAAAAATCATACTTTTCTTATATTTTCTGCATCCACAGCAGCAACTTCCAGTTCAATTTTTTCTTCTTCAAGTTTAGCCACTTTTTGCAATAAAATTTCTTTATCATTCTGTAGCATTTGGCATTCGTCCCGAGCCTTTGTTACCTGTCCTTTAACATTTTCAAGGTAATCTTGTAAGCCACTGATGATGCTTTCTAAATCCTTCTTCAAGGCTTCATTGGCTGCTATCTGACCTGAACAAAAGGAAAGAGATATAAATATTAGGAGTTTATGAAAAAAAATGCCTTTAATATATAAGCATTATCATTGCTTAATATTACAATGAATTATGGTTCTTGATTATTAATAATGTAATTATTCAAATTACAAATGACATTTTAAAAATTTCTATTATCATTACATACAGGAAGAGAAAAAATCATTAATGTTCTTGCTCCTGAAAAAAAGGCACTCAGCAAATAGCAGTATCAATTAACTGTTAACTCATAATGCCTATCTCTAACATAAACATATATTGAAGGAAAATTGGATAAAAGAATAAGAAAGGAACAAGAAGGCTTTAGAAACAACATTACAACTACTTTACAATCAAATAATCAAAGCTACAGAGAATACAAGGTCCCACTGTGTTGTTTGTTGATTTTTTTTTTTAGGTTTTTGCAAGGTAAATGGGGTTAAGTGGCTTGCCCAAGGCCACACAGCTAGGCAATTACTAAGTGTCTGAGACCAGATTTGAACCCAGGTACTCCTGACTTCAGGGCCAGTGCTTTATCCACTACGCCACCTAGCCGCCCCTGTTTGTTGATTATTAAAAAGCATTTTATCTGCTAGAACAAAATGCAGTCTTAAAGCTTCCTTTCCAACAAAGTGGTCTTCCATGAATATGTTACAATCGTAGAGATTCACTGGAAGATGTAACAAGAAATAACACTGTTCAACAACCCTCTGATTATTAATACTAAATGAAGCATAAACAGGGATATATTATTACTAGTATCACAAATGGAATGAATGAAGAAGCATTTGTTAAGAACCTACTATGAAGAGCATGAAAGATTTCTAATACAGAATTCAAATGGAATCTCTATAAATGGTGAAGACTTTCAGAAGCTCCTGTTTACAGATGATGTTGTGCTAAATGCATCAAGCCAGCAAACTTCCTAAACAATAATTATACTCATTCAAAAGTAATTGGCCTGACTAAACATGGAGGGGAAAAAACCAAAAGGATGAAGGATGCTTAATGTTTAGATCCTGCTATATATATAGTTGGATGGACTGCTCATAGAAGTGGTCTGTTGGCATACTTGTTTTGAACAGACACTGTAGCTGGATGATGAACTGGGCCCAGAGTTGACAAGCAAGAGAATTGGCTGCTGTACAATGCTTTTAATCACTCTCATGTTTTGTTTTGTTTTTTGGCAACACAATGGGGTTAAGTGACTTTCCCAAAGTCACACAGCTAGGTAATTATTAAATGTCTGAGGCCAAATTTGAACTCAGATTCTCCTGACTCTAGGGCGTGTGCTCTATCCACTGTGCTACCTAACTGCCCCACCCTCAAGCTTTTATCTGAAACAAAATAACTTTTTAATATCAATATTTTTCTGTTGATATTATATGTCATAAAACTAAACAATTTCTGAAAAATCTAAATTATGGATCACCCAAAGGGTAATGTGGAGGTATATGAAAGGATATGAAGAGGCTATAGTTCTGTGTATTTTTATATTACCAATGAAGCATGAAGGGTAAAGAAATATCAAAGAGGTGTATAACCAGAAAGAAGATGAATATGTCATTTATCAAAAACAAAGGCTAATCAATGAACAGCTTTTCACTGGATTCAGTGAAGAATTTATGGGACTACATGGCTAAGAGATTCACAAAGAGAGAAAATATAGTCAGTTCTCTGTAGTGCTAGAAGGCATGCCAATATTGATTGCCGATTCATTGAAATATAGTATAAATAATAATAATAATAATGATGATGATGATGATATAAACATGTAACATAATTATTACAACAATCAATAATGATAACTTATCACAATAGCTGAAATTAATGCAGTACTCAGGCTATAAAGTAATTAATATATGTAAGCAATCTCATTTTATTCCTTAATAATACCTTCTTTGGAAGCAGTTAATGTAAGCATTATTATGATTCTCATTTTATAGATGAGAAAACTGAAGTCCAGAAAAGAAGGGTTGATTTTCCCAATGTCCTAGAGTAAGTTAGTAGTAAAGCTAGGTCTTAGAAGTCATCAGACTTTAAATTCAGTGTTCTTTGTAGTATGCCAGAGATGCTTTTTTTCATTTAGAGTAAGTCAGTATGGGGTCACAGAAGGGAAGGGAATAAGGCTTCAACATGCCCATCATTATGCTAAATGCTTTACAAATATTATCTCATTTAAAGGACTTAAAGATATAAGAATATACAATAATAGAACAAAGCTTAGTTGGATTAGTTGCAATTCTAGAACATGATATTCTTACTGAAACTAATGCAGTTTCTAGAACATAATATAATATCTTTATTGATACTGATTCAGGGAAATGGCTATGATTAATAATAAAATCTTTACCTTCAGTTAGTTGTTGCTCCAGGTCCTTAATATCATCAGTTTCCTTAGCAATCCGGGAAAGTATCTCATCTAATCGACATTCAAGCTGCTGATACTGTTTGTTCATAATGTCAAGTTGCTGTTCTTTCTTTTTCTTCTGAGCCTCCACATGGATCTAGGAATTTCACAGATTAAAAATGCATTGAAAATTCTTCTATCTTAAGAATCAATGAGGGGTGGCTGGGTGGTGCAGTGGATAAAGCACTGGCCCTGGAGTCAGGAGTACCTGGGTTCAAATCTGGTCTCAGACACTTACTAATTACCTAGCTGTGTGGCCTTGGGCAAGCCACTTAACCCTGTTTGCCTTGCAAAAAAAAAGAATCAATGAAATCCCATATAAATAAGTTATTAGAAATAACAACATTGTAATCTGTTGTTTGATAAATCCAAGGAGTCCAGCTATTGGAATAAAAACTTTCTTCAATAAAAACTGTTGCGAAAATTGGAAGTTAGTATGATAGAAATTTAGATTAGACCAATACCTCACACCCTATACCAAGATAAGATCCAAATGAATACAGGATTTAGACATTAAAAAAAACAATATTATATGCAAATTAGGAAATCAGGGAATAGTTTTCCTGTCAGATCTATGGAAAGGAAAGCAGTTTATGACCAAGGAAGAGTTAGAGAACATCATTAAAAACAAACTAGACAATTTTGATTACATTAAATTAAAAAGCTTTTGCACAGACAAAACCACTGTAACCAAGATCAAAAGAAATGTAGTAAATTGGGAAAAAATTTTTACAACTAGTATTTCTGACAAAGGACTCATTTCTAAAATATACAGAGAATTGATTCAATTTTTTTTAAAAAAAAACAAGCCATTCCCCAATTGACAAATGGTCAAAGGATATGCAAAGGCAATTTGCAGATGAGGAAATTAAAGCTATAGTCGTATGAAAAATTGCTCTAAATCATTAATTAGAGAAATGCAAATTAAAACATCTCTGAGGTACTACCTCAAACCTCTCAGACTGGCCAACATGACCAGAAAGGATAATGATCAATGTTGGAAGGGGGATGTGGGAAATATGGGATACTAATACATTGTTGGTGGAGCTGTGAACTCATCTAACCTTTCTGGAGAGCAATTTGGAATTAAATCCAAAGGGCCACAAAAATGTGCATACTCTTTGATCCAGCAATATCACTACTGGGTCTATACCCTGAAGAGATGATGCAAAAGGGTTAAAAACATCACTTGTACAAAAATATTCATAGCAGCCCTGTTTGTGGTGGCAAAGAGTTGGAAATTAAGTGTATGTCTTTTAATTGGGGAATAGCTTAACAAACTGTGGTATATGTATGTGATGGAACACGCTTATTCTATTAGAAACCAGGAGGGATGGGAATTCAGGGAAGCCTGGAAGGATTTGCATGAACTGATGCTGAGTGAGATAAGCAGAACCAGAAGATCACTGTACACCCTAACAGCAACATGGGGGTGATGATCAACCTTAATGGACTTGTTCATTCCATCAGTGCAACAATCAGGCACAATTTGGGGGTATCTGCGATGGAGAATGCCATCTGTATCCAGTGAAAGAATTATGGAGTTTGAACAAAGACCAAAGACTATAATCTTTAATTTAAAAAAAAAAAAACTTGTTATCTCATTATGTAATTTTGCTATCTCTTATACTTTATTTTTCTTCCTTAAGGAAATGATTTTTCTCTCATCACATTCAGCTTAGATCAATGTATACCATGGAAACAATGTAAAGATTAACAGACTGCCTTCCGTTGGGGGGTGGGGAGACATAAGAAAGATTAGGGGGGAAATTGTAAAACAAAATAAAATCTTTCTTTTATTTTAAAAAAAGAAATAACAACATTGGCTGTGATTTTTTGTTAAGTTTTTGCTAGGCAATGGGGTTAAATGGCTTGCCCAAGGCCACACAGCTAGGTAATTTTAAGTATCTGAGACGGGATCTGAACTCAGGTATTCCTGACGCCAGGGCCAGTGCTCTAACCTCTGTACCACCTAGCCACCCTGGCTGTGATTTTTTGAAGGAGGAGATTAGGGAAAAGAAAACCTGAGGAATGATTGCTCTTTTGATATTAGGATTCATTCTTGTCATTTTGTATATATAAAAAACACTTTAAAAGATTTCATAATTTCAACACTACATTTCAGCTAAGAGAATCTTTTAAATTTACCAACTTATTTTGGTATATAAACCACAATTATAATAAATAGGTGACATATTTCTACAGTACTTTTCAGTTTACAAAGTACTTTCTTCTAAGAATCAGTGTTGAATGATGCACAAAGATTTTTATTTCTATTTTGGATATGAGAGACCTGGATCCCAGAAAAGTAAAATTAATTGCAAACATGACCACGACAGAGGAACAAAGAAGTCAAGTTCTCCAGATTTTAAGTCTAGTATTCTTTCTCTTCCAGCAAATTGCCACTTTGGGTATTGGGGAGCACATGGGACTTCTTTATGCAATGGTTCATATGGCTACAAGATCCCCAGAGAAAAATCTGCTCTTAAGTTCATGCTATATTCCCTTGGCTGTGGATATCTACCCCATAAGATCAAAAGTGAAGAAAAATAAATTGCCACACAATTGTCAGGAAAGAGATTATTTTACTACAATCCAAATTAAGCTTTAGCTCCAAGGCTAGGATCCATTTGAATATATTAAAAAAAAGACATTTCCCAATTTTTAGATGTCTGCTCCCCCCCCCCAAAATTCACTTAAATTAAAAAAATATTAAAGTTATTGTACTAGGTGCTAAGAACATAAAAACAAATATAACAATAAACTCCTACTCATAAGAATCTTATATACTCTAAAGGGGAAAAAGGGAAATATGTAAATAACTGTAATAAAAGGAAGAGTAACAGTAAAGAAGAGGTCCCAGAGAAAATGCTGTGATAAATTTAAGGAGATAAATTTAATTAACTTTCATTCATTTTAATCAAATGGAAGTAGGGAAAAAGGTGGACTTTTCAAGGAATGGGGGGATATGATGGCATGAGTAAGGTATAGAGACAGGCAAACTGAATAGAATGACAGGAAAAAAATGTATTCCTGCTTCATCTACTACTTAGGTTCAAAGGTCAGTATCCGAACAAAGATTAGAATAATCTAAGAATAATTAATAATTAATAATTATTAAAACAATTGCTTTAAAATTAATTTAATTTTAAAAAATAATTTAAAATCAATCAAAACTACAATTTTATTATAATAAATAATAAACCAAAAAATTTTTTTTCCAAAACTTTTTCTCTTTTCCAGACTACCACATTTCTATATTCTAGCAACTCCCAAATAACCATCTACTTAGTTTGAGATCAGTGGAGGGAATATTCACACCGATAAAAATGCAGAGCTTTAAAGGAAATAATTATTACCTACCCCTCTGTAGCAGGGTATGCTTTAGAAGACTAAAATATTGGAATAGTGTGTTTGTGAGCATACACATATGTGTGAATATATTCTCTGGGAGCCTACTTGGACAAAAAATAAAATTATATTGAAAACTACTGCAATATATAACACTACTTCTTTTAGTAGTAAACCCTCTCTAGATCCTTTTTTTAAAGAAGTTCAATATGCAAATCAATTCTATTTTTATAACAGTAGCGAATATTTTAAAGAACAATAATAGACAATGAAATTTTTGCTGCTGTGGAGGTCACAAAAGGACTGTTGAAAAAACAGGAACTTACAACTCGGTATTCTCTTTGCTTTTCGGGGAGAAGGACAGGGAAAAATTCTCTCCTTTAGCCCTAGAATTCCTCCATTTAAAAACAAAGTGATACCTGAGAAAGCGCAGGCTAGGTACTTCTTAATTCCTTCTTCTGTTTCATCTGAACTTCCCTCTCTGACAGTTGAATTTCTGTAAGAAACCTGAGGCTCAGGAACTTCCTATAGCTTCAGACCACATTCTCAAAAGAGAAGGAGCAGCCAGTGACGTTCTGTCCAATCACCAACTGCCTCTGTGGGCTGGTTTCTATTCTCTTTGCTTTAAATCACAACACAGGAAGTTGGGGAAGGGCCAATGAAGCTCTGGGTTTGCATCAGAGCTCAGCTTACCAAGAAGCTAGTCAGAGAGGAGCTGGCTTCTTTTTGTTTAGATGAACGAAATAGTCTTAACACAAAAATGAATAAAGATGTTTTATATCTGCTCATGGGAGGTCCAGGCCTCTTGTCAAACTCTATTAGTTAAAATACATTTTACTTTCCAAATGTAGCTTTTTCTTTAACAACAACAACAAAAAGTTCTGATGCCTACTGAAAACCTAGATATACTGTGACCTAATTTTAAAATGATTAATCTCTTTAAGCCTTATTAAGAAACTATTCATATTTTTACAAGGGTATAAGTATAGTGCCAGTGACAGACTAAGCCTGACACCCAAAGACAGCTTAGTTAAATATGAAAATGCTCATCATGAGGTTGGATCCAAGGTTGACAAAATTTTTTTCCTAACCACAACTTTCTCCCCATTTTATTTTGCTATTTTATTCTTAACTTAAACATGAAAATAAATGAGTATTTCAAAATGCACAACAAAACACAAAAAGAAGAAAATCTTATGTGAAAGCGTGAATTTCTATTTCTATTCAATTAATTGCCCTAAACCTCGCCACACATATATCTAATATAGCTATCTTAAATTCCACACTTTTGTTTGAAAATTTTTCTGCTTGTTTCCCTTCTAAATATCCTTTTGTTCATTCTCTCTCTCTCTCTCTCTCTCTCTCTCTCTCTCTCTCTCTCTAGGTTTTTGCAAGGCAAATGGGTTAAGTGGCTTGCCCAAGGCCACACAGCTAGGTAATTATTAAGTGTCTGAGGCTGGATTTGAACTCAGGTACTACTGATTCCAGGGCTAGTGCTCTATCCACTGCACCACCCAGCCGCCCCCCTTTTGTTCTCTTGTGTGCATTTAAAAAATATTTCAGAAATTCTTTTTTTTTTATTTGGGGCGGAGACATCATTATTGCTAACTTCGCTTCCTCTCCCCCCAAGTTCCCCTTCCCCTCAATCAAAAACAGAAAGAGAAAAAAACAAATAAACATTCAAGACAAATAAGCTTAGTCAAGCAAAACACACCCATACTGTGATCTTGTCCAAAAATATATGTCCCTTTTGGACCTTGAATTCATCACCTCTCTGTCACAAAATTTATAACACATCTTAAGTCCTATGGAGACATGATTTATTAATGAGTTCATACAGAGAACAAGACCATAAACCAGGGCTTCTGGATTCATGCATTCTACTATGCTTTCATGGAATGTCATTATTTAACTGAATTTTGACATTTTAGACTTTGTAACAGATCTGTATTTGTTTGAACAAAAGCAAGGGCTCAGCTAGCTTATATGCAGCCCACTTACACAGGCTTGCTTATAGTTGCATGGATACATCATTCTAATAAAAGTTATTCCTCTATGCCCAAATTCATCACACTTCAGATGTCTTATTTTCTATAAAATCTAAGCATTTATTAGAATCCCTGAAAATGATTACATTTGGTATTGTCACTTGCATCACATTTATTAAGTACTTTCTGTGTATACAACACTGTAGTAGATAATGGAAAAGATTAAGTGTTTAGATATTATGTAGCTATATGGCATATAGATAAATATATGAATATATATATATATATATATAAATGTATATGTCCTTCATTCTTGAAGAAGACCATGACATCAGGGAGGTGATTCCATGATAAGCACATGAGTTAAATTTCAGTGAGGGGATGCTATGCTAAGTCACCAAGCCTCACTTTCTCCTCCTTGGGTCCAGAGGCCACATATGGATCAGAATGACTGGAGAATGACCTTGGATGGAGGCAATCAGGGTTAAGTGACTTGCCCAAGGTCACACAGCTATTAAATGTCTTGAAGCTGGATTCAGACTCCTGTCCTCCTGACTCCAAGGCCAGTGCTCTATCCACTATATTTAAGTATGGTACTTAGTGATAGATATAAAATGTGACATTCAAGGACCAGCTTAGTTAGATATGAAAATGTTCATCATCAGACTGAATCCAGCGTGATAAAAATTTTTTCCAAAGCACAACTTTCCTTCCTTTTTATTTTGCTATTTTATTCTGAACTTAAACATGAAAATAGGTGAGCATTTCCATATACCCAACATAACACAAAGAGGATTTTATGCGAAATAGTGAATTTTTATTTTATATTGCTTGCTTTAAAAATAAATAAATATACATACACATACGTATAAATAAATTTCACACTTCCCTTTCAAACTTTACTGCTTGTCTGTGCTTCCCTCTTTTTTTTACTCTTCTGTGCATTTAAAAAAATGTTTCAGTAGCTCTCTTTTTTGAGGGAGCATCACTATTGCTAATTTCTCTTTTCCCCTACAAGTATGCAGACATGTCCCTTTATAAATAGATAAATCTATATAGTTAAATATGTATTATATAGATAAATAATAGTACAATCACAGTTAACTATAAGTCACAATATTATGCAAAAAGCATGACAGAGAGGTACAAACAATATGCTATGTGAGGCCTGAAGGGGAAGGTTGGGATTCCCACTGGGTGATCAGGGAAGCTTCATAAAGACATGGGTACTTGAGATAGTTTTTAAAAGATGGCTATAGTAAGTCTTAGAATATTGTTAGTATTTGGAACACTAGAGCTGTGAGGGAGCCTCAGATCATAAAATCCTTCTGTTTCTCTGCCATCTCATCTCTACCATTTTACCTCATATAGAAGAGGATGGAGGAGAAAGAAAAACAAAAGTCAGTGAAATGGGGCTTTGGAGGGTATCTCAAGTATCAAGTTGTATCACATAAACATAATATTTAGAAGAAGAGATCCTAGAACACAGAATGGAAGAAAAGGAATATTAGAATGTAAAATGTTAGAATCCAGAATATAGAATGTCAAGCCAGAAGGGCCCTTAGAAATCAGCTGATGCAATTCTTTAATTTTCCAGCTAAGCATATCAAGATCCAGGGTAGTTACTGTTTTGACTGTAGTAATTAAATCTATTATGCACTAAATTTATTTCTTTTCTTTTTTTATAGGCATTTCTTTCTTTTTTTTTTAAGAAAGATTTTATTTATTTTGAGTTTTACAATTTTTCCCCTAATCTTGCTTGCCTTTCCCCACCCCTCACAGAAGGCAGTCTGTTATTCTTTACATTGCTTCCATCACTAAATTTATTTCTTAATATACCCTGAGCACCCACACTCACAAATAGCGAAAAGTTAAAGTCTATAAGTAAATTTATGAGTTTACTACAAAAGTAATATAGATATTTGGGTTGCTATCAAGTATTATTAATAGAATCATTAACTTACACATTTTGGGTCTGTGGGACCTAGATTATCTATAGCACTTTCTGTATCCTTTATATCCATCTCTTTTTTTGTTATTTCTTTTCTCTGCTTCTCCATCTGCATGTCTAGATTCGTTGATTCCTGTCGTAACTGATTTAGGAGTTGTATCTTGCCACTTAGTTGTTTGAGAAGAACTCCTTTTTCTGTTTCAGAAATCTAAAAAATAAATGTAGACAAAAGCAAATTAAAAAATCCCATATGTCTAACAAAACATGGAGAGAAAACAATGACTTACAATTTAAAGCAATGAATTTTGTAATGTAACAAAAACGTTAGAAATTCCACCAAAGGGGGGGGCAGAGGGTTTTTAGTAATAAAGCCATATTCAGTCTTAGGTGGCTCTCAGTGTAACCTTTCTGTCTCTCTTTACATAAACACAAAATGCACTGGGATTGTGATAATTCTTCAAATAGAGACAGAATAAAATAACTTTTCTTTCTTTCTTACCACACCAAAGTTCAGAAAAGCTAGATGTTTCATTAAAAACAGGCAAAAGGGGCAGCTAGGTGGCACAGTGGATAAAGCACTGACCCTGGAGTCAGGAGTACCTGGGTTCAAATCCGGTCTCAGACACTTACTAATTACCTAGCTGTGTGGCCTTGGGCAAGCCACTTAACCCTATTTGCCTTGCAAAAAAAAAAAACCTAAAAAAAAACAGGCAAAAAGGGCACCTGGTGACATTTTATCTGAAATCAAATCTACTCCAGCAATCTTCTACTACTGGGAACTCATATTTTCTACAGTGCTTTAAAGTTTGCAATGAACTTCCCTCATAAGTCTGTGATGTAGTATATAACAAGTATTATTATCCCTCATTTTATGGACAAGGAAATAGCTAGGGAATGTTGGTGCCAGGTTTAGAACTCAGAGCTTCTTGGGATATCATGTCTAGCAGTCTTTAATGAGAAGAGTTTGACTTTAAAGAAAAAAAGAGGTTGGAACAATGGTTGAAATGCTGAAAAGAATCTTAGGAAAAAGAACAGAGAAGACCATATCACTTCTTATTTGCTTCAAAACCCTTTAGTATTGTGGTTTTTATAATATGCATCTAACTTTAATTGTTCACAATAGGATCAAGATTGGGGTAAGCAAGCTAAGAAACTAAAAGTGTGCACAAGGAATGGTTTTTAATATTACTTATTATAAAAATACATTTATCATGTCAGAAAATTCTATTCTTCCTGTTCTGTACTTATTTAGTGGCAAATGAATTTCTAGGTGTTAAAAAGTAGAGGCTCAAAAATAATGCACATGTATGTTATGATATTCAAGATACACAGATGTTTTGTCTGGTTTGATTGACTTTTTAATCTTCTTAAAAAACCTCTCTGCTCTTTTGTCTTGTATTGTACACATTATCATGGATCCTTTGTGAACCCTCAGAATCCTTGTTTATGCTATTATGGAGACATTAGATAGGAAATCATTCTCCTTTGTCCCTATATTAAAGCCAATCATCATCCATACATTAAAAACTTGTCATCTAGAGAACTGTACTTGAAAGAACCTGGAAGTTGGATTTTTTTTAAAGAGGCTATATATATATATAAAACAAATTCTATTTATCTGTGTTAAAATACTCTTTTAAGTTGATGCCTTTTCCTATATTGTTGCTGGGCTCTTACATACTTTTTTCAGTTTTATGGCTTCTTCCAGTTGTTTAAATTCTTCTGTTGCTTTTAAAATGTTCTGCTCAGCCTTTGCCATTTCATTATGCAGTTCTTTCAATTGGATTTGGGCTGCAAAGGAAGCAAAGAAAAAATGGAACTTGACTACTATCAAATTCATACCCTCTGCAACTTAACTCCCTCTTTCTGTCACACTGAAATCATTTGCTCAGGTGGAAAAGAGTTAACTGCAAAACATATTAGAAATAAAAGTAACTTTTCATCTTTCTCTTACAATTTAGGATCATTTAACTATAAGGACCATTAGAGAAAATTATCAAGCCTGATTCCCATGTTTTACAGAAGAACAAAGACTCAGATAAGATTTCCAAAGTCTCATAACTAATCAATGCCAGAACCAAGGTTTAAACCATACTAATAATAATTCACATTTATATAGCACCTTTTGGTTTATAAAGATCTTTCTCTACAATACCCTGTGATCTAGGTAGTATAATGTCATCTATTCTATTTTACAGAAAAAGAAAATGAGTCTAAGAACAATTAAGGAACTTGCTCAGGATTTCATAACTGTTGTTATCAGGATATGAACTCAGTTTCCTGATTTTTTTCAACTATTTTATATCTTGACCTCTCTCAACATCAAGTTGGGGCCTGGGGCAAAGCTATTTCATCTAATAAGGAAGGGAAAAAATAAATTCCTTCAGGTCTCCATAAATAGTTTTTCACCACTAGCCAATAGACCTCCTGCCTACACCAGTTCCACAGTGCCACTTGTTCCCAGGGTATGGGCAATAATTAAAAATATCTATCTTAGTTGGAACCTAGCTCCCCTCCCTTCTGAGAATGTGTGAAACACTACTATCCAACAGCTGGGCAAACTGTTTCCTGCTCTTCTCCAGAGTTTCTACCTAGGAGTAGAGAAAACCACTTTCCTCTAAGAACTATTCCTTGTTTATCCTCTATCCATTTACACCTTACCTCCCCTCTACTGCTAACTGGTTATTAACAAACAGCCCTTTATGTCAAGCTTCTTCCTTCCAATGACAGAAACACAGTTGTTCTCTGAAGTGAATATATCCTTGGTCACTCTTCTCCAGTACTAGATGGATCTTGTTCCATGCTTTACAATTCTCTGGGCCAGGAAGAGAATACTCCTTGCTTTGTTTGTTTGTTTGTTTTTGTTTGCAAGACAGTGGGGTTAAGTGACTTGCCCAAGGTCACACAGCTAGGTAATTATTATGTGTCTGAGGCCACATTTAAACTCAGGTACTCCTGACTCCAGGGCCAGTGCTCTATCTACTGCACCACCTAGCCACCCCCTCTATTTGGTTTTAAAAATCCATCATAATCTGGCTCTAGATTCCCTTTCCAGTTTATCTCACTCTCACTTATAGACTTTATGTTCTAGCCAAACTACCATGTTTGCTATTTTTCACATATGGCATTATACTTCGATATTCTCTGGCTTTGCCAGGCTGACCCTAATACTGGGGAAAACCTATCTCCTTAGCTCTAACTGAATCTTTAGTCCCATGGGAATTCAAATCAAATACTATTTCCTATAGAAGTCTTTCTTTGTTCAACTTCTCCCCTATTTGGTAGTGTCCTGCTCTATATGAGTTTCTTAATTTAATTTTCTATGCATGCACTCTTGAATGCAGGGGTTGGGGGTTTTTGGTTGTTGTTACTGATGTTGTTTGCTACTTGACATAGTACTTGGTACACAGTAGGCTCTTAATTTTTGGTAAACTGAAACAAATTTATTTCTCAAATGAGTTATTTTATGGTGTATGCTAAAACAATGAATATTATTTATATGAATCAAAGCAAAGCTACATCCTTTGAACTAGAAATATAACATCAATTTAATTCAATAAATCCCATAATCATTTATATGGAATCAACTGAACATTACTACACTAAGAACAAGAAAATAGAGATAGATAAGATAGAATCTGAGTCTTCACAGAACATTAGAGTATGTTTATTTAATATTATTATTTATAATAATAATTATTTAATAACATTAGATATGAGACAACCTATATACAAATATCAACAAAATAAAAGTGTATAATAGAGACAAAAACCAAGAGATGTATAATATATGGAGGCTGAGGAGAGCAATGGTCATTACTTACTGGGTAACTGCTTATTAGGATGAGAATAGTCATTACTTACTAGGATTGGAGAGAGACAAGGGAAAATTTATTTTTTTCCTTTTATTTTTTTTTTTTTAGTTTTAGCAAAGCAATGAGGGTTAAGTGGCTTGCCCAAGACCACACAGTAAGTAATTATTAAGTGTCTAATGCCGGATTTGAACTCAGGTGCTCCAGACTCCAGGGCTGGTGCTCTATCCACTGTGCTACCTAGCCGCCCCCAAAGGGAAAATTTCTTAAGGAGGGAGAGTATGAGTAGAGCCTAAAAGGATGGATAGGATTTCAAAAGACCACAATGATAGGGGAAGTACTCTAGGCATAAGAAGTGTGTAAGCCAGTCATGTCAAACATACAGCCCATGACACTCCCAAATGACATCAGAACTATATTAAAACGCAACTGGGAAATATTTAGCAAAATAAAAAATATATAGTAAAAACAGATAATGGTAATATGTGGCTTTCTAAATCAATATATAGTCTGCAGGAATCATTATGTTTGACTTAGTGGCCCCTATTTCTCTCTGAGTTTGACACTACTGGTATAAGCAAAAGCAAGGGGTGATACTTAAGAGAACTGATTCTGATTGATGCTCCCAAATTCTCTTGTTGAATAACTGTGCTATAACACCCATTTTGGAGGATAAAGATAACAAAAAGAGAGGTACACAATAATGCCCAACATTTTGATGATTTTTTTTTCTCTAGTAGCATAACTAACCCTATGAAAAAAGGAAATACTTTGTACTGGATCCAGAAGACTACGTCTAAAGTACTAATCCACTAAAGTACTAAATCCACTAAAGAAGTATCCACTAAAGTACCAAATCCACTATCCTTTAATACAAAACCAAATACATTTGTTTTCTCCTTAATCTGCCCAGCACAGGACCCCAGGTAAAATTTTCCTAAATCCACACACACTTCTTTTCAAGAACCTTCAATGGCTACATGATAAAATAAAATCTCTTTGTCCTGGTATCAAAGGCCCCATGGAACTTTCTAGTTATTTCACAATATTTTCCCCTCTCTAAACTCCAGTCACACAGGACTAATTGCTATTCTTCAAACACCTCCTCACTCTCTTTCACCTAAGAGCATTTGTTTACACCATTCCATATGACTTGATCCACTCCTACATCTCTAACTACTAAAATTCTGATACTTCTTCAATACCCAGTCAAATTATACCTCTTCCAAGAAGACCTTTTTCGATTTCCCCAGCTATAGTTGATTTTGCCTTCCTCTGATCCTTTATAGCATTCTCCCTATATGGTATGTGCATATATATATATATATATATATATATATATATGTATGTATACATATATATATACTAGAATATAAAACATGGAAGGAAGGTTGTGATCTACACAAATGAAGGGAAGAGCCACACTGATAAGAAAAAAATCCACCGAGGATGTAAAATGTTATTTATGGGGGTAACTAGGTGGTGCAGTGGATAGAGTACCAGTCCTGAAGTAAGGACGACCTGAGTTCAAATGGCCTCAGACACTTAATAATTAAAATAAAAAATATATTATTTATGAATACCCCATCTTCCCTATTAGATTATAAACTCAGTGATGGCAAGGACAGCATTTTATTCATCTTTTTGTTACCCCCCACTGCCTAGCACATTTTTCTGCATGTAGCAATCACTTTAGTTTTTTAAATGAGTGAATGAAAATAAAGAATCAATTAAAGAATTAGGAAACAAAAAGTTAGATTAAATAAACTTTTTATGTTTTTAAAAGGGAAAAAATTAAAAAAATAGATTTACCTGCATTTATTTTGTTTTCTTTATCTTTTAGGAGTAAATCCAATGCTTCAGCATGTTTTAATATGACTTGCTCATTTCCAAATTCTTTATAAAGTTCCATTTTTTGAATCTGTATTGGTTGGGTGTTATCAACAATATAACTTTCAGTGGTGTACATATTTCTTTTATATCTGGATTTACCAATATAAGGACTTTCACCTGGGGCATCATAAATTTCAGCAAACTACAAAAGTAAATTTATTATATTATTATGCAATACATGATTTCATAAGGAAATTCAAATCAGTAAAACATCATTTTATTACTGGGTTAAAAAGAATCACAGCATTGCATGAATTTGTAAAATTTATAAAAATACCAAATATTAGTACTGCTAGGAATTGGTAAGATATCACAGCAGGGAATACAGGAAATGGAAGAATTCTCAGAACAAAGTTTTAAAACACAAAACAATTTTAAGGCTGAGAGGGATGTTAAAACATAGAATGAAGAGGTTCTTAAAGCATAGAACATTATAGCTAGAAGGAACTTAGAGATCATCAAGTTCAATTTCTATTAAAGCCCTGTCTAATTTGTCATTTTACAAGTGAGGGACTCAAGGTCTAAAGAAATTTAATGACCTACTCAAGGTTAGAAATTAGAATAATGTTGAATAAAAATGTTTGAATCCTGATTTAATACACATTTGATTGATTCACAGAAATGCAAAAAGTTGTTAAATGACTTACCTCTGGTGGATAATAATTTAGTGGCTCAAACTTGGCATCAATTTTATAAAAAGCCAATTCTTGTTCTAGTTCATACTGTTTTTGGCAAGCACGAGTGAGTTCCATCGTCTTCTGTTTTAACTATTATCCCAATTTTGGGTATAAAGCAAAATATTGAATCAATAAATTAGCAACCAGATCCAATGTGATTTTAATAAAAGCCAGTAATGGATGCATGTGCGCATGTGCACATGCATGTGCGCACACACACACACACACAAACACTAAAAGATCATGACAATTAATATACCACACCTACCATTTCTTAAGAGGTCACATATAAGAGATCATGTGAATGATATGTTTATGAATATGCTGTACTGAATTCTATAATAATATTTCACTTAGCCAAACACTAAAAGTTCTACCCATTATTTTTAAAAACTGACTCACTAGATCCTCATTTTTTGGAATTAAATAATTTTTAATCTTTAATTCCCATTAAAGATAGTGATATTATAAGAAAAAAGGAATTGGTCCTATTTCTATTGGGTTATCTTTAGTGATACCTTTGATATTAAGCATTTAGAATCTAATTTTGTCAAGCTATGGATCATAATGTTAAGCTCACAATTTTATAAAATTTGGTAGTTAAAGTAGTTTCCTTACCACAACCCTATGAAGTAATGAGGACAAGTATCTAAATTCCTTCTTTAGAAATGATCAAACTGAGGTTCATAGAGAGACATTGCCCAACACTGACAGTAAATGGTAGGACCAATACTCAAACTCAAGATTTCCTGATTCAAATCTAATATTTTTCCCATTAGACCATGTTTCTTGATGTAACAGCAAGTTATATGCTATAGGTTATATATATATATGTATATATGTATACACATATACATATATATACATACATATGTATATATACGCATATATGTACATATATATGTATGTTTCTGATGGAACAGCAAGTTATATCAAATTAATTCATGATAGTTTTGTATTTCCACTATATTTCGAAACAGTTTAGCAATATTAGCAATAGATTTAGCAATAGATTCCAAAGATCTATTATGTGTTTTGGGGGCTCATTTCTGAAGGAAGTCAGATACCAAAAAGAGAACAAACATGCTTGGAAAATCTAAACACTATTAAAAATAATTATAATACATGCATATTCACATACTAGTTCCCAAAATAGTACTACAGGAAACACTAAAAATCAATTAAGTCAAATGATATGTGATATGCAAAATTACACATAGCCATGGGTAATGTAGAATACAGTCATCTCTTGATATTCTATAGCAATGAGAGTTTACATAAATTATCTCATTTGATCCTTACAATTCCTACCATCTGTGAAGTGCGCCCAGAGAGGAAAAATGACTTGCTACAAGTCATACAAACATCCTAGATAAGATGGTTATAGATAAACCTCTTTTAAGAATGTTTTTGTGATACTTTCCTTTACCAGATGAACCAATGATGGATTTTTTGCACAATAGTAGTTAAGTCATGGAATCAAGAGAGCTAATGCTCAGTATGACCCTGAGGCTGGTGAGAAAAGCTAAGGATAAAAAAAGAGGATTTTTTAAAGCTACATTGGGAAAAATAGGATAGGCAAAGGAGGGATGGGAAGATGATAATAAATGATAGAGAAATGCAGAAAAGTGAAACTTTTGTTTTCTTTCCCAAGAATGATTTTGAGATATTGGAAAGGATGGGAGAAAGGGGTATGGGGTGGGGGAATGCTTGTAGAGAGTTAACAACAGAAATAAGCAGGGAGATATCAAGAAAGCATCTGGCTACCTAGGAAGAGTTCAAGTCAAAATAAATGGCATCTTAGAATGCTGGAGAAACTGGTAGATGTCATCATTAAGCTGTCATTAGTGATCTCTGAAATGTCATAGAGAATGAAAGAGGTTGAGAAGGACAAATGTTATCAAAATGAGGTCTGCATAAGATAAGCCAGTGAGTTTGAATTTAATTCCTGGCAAAATTCTAGAATCTGAGATGAGCTCCAATTAACCCTATGACTCTCATGCATGGACCTAGTTGTTTGTTTGTTGTTTCACTTATTAGAATGTGATCTCCTTAAGGGCAGAGACTGCTTTTTTCTTTATTTGTATCCAAGTCCTGAGCAGTGCCTAGCACAGAGTACACATGGATTCATCAATACCTGGTAGTTTTAGAATACCTTCATTTCTTTTTGGATAGGACTATTAAGGGAGAGATAAGAATAGTGCTATATATATAATTTGACTGGTCTTGACAATGCATTTGATGGAAATATATGGACTAGGTAATAGTAGTTAGTTGGTTTAGGAAATGGTTGAAAGGCCTAAGCTAAACAAAGTCATTCATGGTCAATATCAAGTTGGAAGGACATCCCAAGTAGTGAGCCTCAGTGAATGGTGCTTATACTTGCATATACTTAATACTTTTATACCTGTGGCATGGATGATATACTTATCACATTTGTAGATGACAGCAAACTGATGTGAAAAGCTCCTCTTTTAGACTATGAAGGGTTATAGCTATGCCCTTCTTACGAGCAAAAAGAAGTGACAAGCTAAGTTCATAAAGCTAATAAGCATTATAAATTCTTTTGATGCTCAAATGTGGGCTCTTTTCACTGCACCATATTGAAAGGCATAAAGAAACAAAAGGAACTAGATAGCCTAAAAATTAGGTAAAAAGAATTACCAGCTCCTAGAATAATCATGAGTTGACTGTATTTAATATGTTGAAACTGCCTCACTTCTCTCTCTTTAACTAGTATCATAGGAATTAGAGGTGAAGGGAACCTTAGAAAACATTAAGTTCAAACCTCTCATTTTACAGAGGAGATGCAAAGAGAAGTTGTGACTTTCCTGTGGTCACAGGGGGTAAACAGCGGAGTGAGGCTATAAGTACAGAGCTCTTTCTATCATGCCAAGTTACTCCAAAGCACACATTCATTTCAAAACATACAAACAATCCTACAAAAAGCAGACAAGCAGAACGTAATATGTAAGCAATTGATTTAATATCAATTTTCATGCAAACAAATTCCATGTGGTAAGCATTTCAGCCAAGAGAGACTACCTGTAATGAGGAAGATAGAATCGGTAGAAAATGATCTGCCATAAACCAAGATACCAGCTAAAGGAACAAAAAAGTTAACAAAATTATGTCATAAAATTTCATGAGTTGAAAGGGTTCTTAGAGATCATTATATATAATTCCTTCATTTTACAGAAGCAAAAACTGAGGCCCAGAAAAGCAAGTGACTTGTCCACAATCATAGAGAAAGTTATGAGGCACAAAGTAGCAATAAGAACCGATTTATCTTAATTCTAACCCTAGCACTATTGCATTAACTTTATTTCTTTTATTATAATTTAAAAAAAATTGTTTTAATCCCAATTATTTCTAAATAAAATTCATATTAAGGGACCTGATAAATACCAGGAAGATACCAGGTTTCTCCATTGTGTTCTGCTCAGTTCCCCAAAGTCAACTCTTCCCTGTAGCTTAGTTATAACCCCTAATAAAAAACTTGTTTCTCAAGTGGATTAATGAAACAAAGGCAGAGAAGAAGACTAAAAAGCTAAGTATCTATGTTTCAAATGATGTCCTCCAAATGACTTATTCTGATAATGGCTGAATGAACAGGGAAAGTAATAATAATAATAATAATGATGATAAATAAGATAGTAATAATAACAGTCATAATTTATATAGTGCTTGCTATGGGCTAGGCACAATTATTATCTCATTTCATCCTCATAATCACTCTGGGTGATGGGCACTATTATTATCATCCTCATTTTATGAATGAAGAAACTAACTCAAACCAAGGTTAAGTGACTTGTCCAGAGTCACACAGCTAACACAAGTCTGAGGCCACATTTAAACTCTAATATTCCTTACTCCAGGTCCAGTGCTCTATCCATTGTACCACCTAGCTGCCCTAATAACTAGAAAGGGATACAGGTGTTAAAAGAGCAAGAAATTAAGCATTTCAGTGCTACCTGCCAAGCTTGAACTGGTAAAGCAGAGTTAGTGGTAGGTGATGCTTAGCCCAGCCTTTATGCTCTAACTCAAATGCTAACACCTACAAGAAGTCTGCCCTGCTCCTCAAGTTAGAAATGATCTTTGCTGCCTCCAATCTCACAGCATTCTATACTTGTTTAATTCTCTTACATAATCTCTTCTTTCTTATGGTCACTGAATGGTTTGTGCATGTTTTCTCCAGTTAGACTATATGCTCACAATAGCAGGATGTCTATGGTTCCCATTAGAAGATACTTCATTAATGTCTGGTCTGTGAATAAATGTTGTATCTTTCCTACAGCTTCATTCACGGTAGACAGTAAATATCTAAGGTCCAAGACTTTGTGACAAATGATACAAAAGCCAAACAGTCTTACTGAGAAGAATACGTACAACATGAGGAGTTTAAGCTACACTTGAAGAATGGCCAAAGGGCCCAGTCCAGGCCTTGTTACAGAGGCCCAAGACCTAGAAAGAAAGCCCACTGGCCATGATGAGAAAGGGTCAGAATCTACATACCAATTCGCTCTTGGTGCTGAGGTCACTCTGAAGCTCCTTGTAGTTGTGTTTGTGCTGGGCAGCTTCCTCTTTCAGAGATCGGTTTACTTCATTCTGATTTTTCATTTCTTCCAGGAATTGAACTTGTTTCTTCTTTAGATCTTCTGCTTCTTTTGTCTTCTTTTCCAAGTCTCTTTCCAGTCGTTCTATCTCCTCTGTTAATAAAAATAAAACTGTCACTTCCATTTCTCCTTCATCTTCTTGAGGGGAAGCATGATGCAGTGGGAGACTTTGGCACATCTTAACAAGAAGATTTGAGCAGATCTTCTCTTGTAGAGACTCTGTTTATGCTGATGTAAAACAGAGTGACCATGTTATCTGTCCTAACAGAGGGTTTAGAAGGAAGCATTGAGAAAACTTTAAAATCCTTTCTGAAACATCAGCTATTTAAGGCTTTATCCTGTATACTGTTTTGCAAGATTAACTTCACAGTGCAATATATTAAACAAAATATCATGTATTTTTAGAGCTTTACAGTTATATAGCACTTTATTCAGATAACAAAGTCACTATGAATTTAGTTCCATGATAGGCTACTATGGAGAAAACAAATTCAGAAAGTAGAGTGGTTTATTTGTCCAAGATCAAACATATAATTGACTAAATGGAAGCATCAAGCATTAAACTCAGATCTTTTCATTGCAAATCTAGTGCCATTTTTCTTTTAACACATCACATTAGCCTCCTAACATAGTACTATTTTCTATGAAAATTATTTATTATTGGGAAATGCATAATAAAATGTATTTTTAAAAAAGTCTTTTCTGAAAATTTCTTCCAGAAGCTTAGACTTTGACTTAGAAATTCTGTCACCTTGGGGCAGCTGGAGGTACAGTGGATAGAACACTGGCCCTGAAGTCAGGAGGACCTGAGTTCAGATCTGACCTCAGACACTTAGCTCTGTAATCTCGGGCAAGTCACTTAACCCCATTTCCTTGCCCTCCTCCCCACCCAAAAAAGAAATTGTTTCCTTACCTAAATCAAATCTATCAAGAGATTCCTGCCTGTCCCGACTTGTCACTGGCTGATTATCTAAACTTTCCAGGGATCTGAGGTGAAAAATGGTATATAGGTGGTAATGAGGAAGCTCTGCAACTGGATTGCCTTCCAGAACAAGAGAACTTAAATCACTGAGTGACTTCAACTTGCTTACTTCCTGGAGCTGGGGGAAAAAAAAAAAACACAGATTAGAGCTCCATGAAAAACAGATAAAATGCATCAAAGAAGCAAAAAAAATAAAAGTAAATACTTCTTCATATAACAGGGACTTCTCAAACTTTTACCTCCAGGAAACCAAAGCTAAGAGAAATTAAATAACTTTGCAAAATTAATTAGTCAACAAGGCCAATACTCAAACCTTAGGCTACTGATTCTCAAGCCAATTCAGTTCCCTAGTGTGAGCCTCTGGTCTCACATTCGTAAGGCAAGGAGATTGAATTAAATGATATGGAATGTCTCTTTCAGTTAAAATACTTTATATTCTCCTAACTCTAAATTTTAATGTTTTATTGAAGGAAAGCTCTGTGAATATTTAGAAAGGGAAGAAGAGATCTTGGTGAAGCCACATTTCCTTTTAGAGAACAGATTATGACAGACTAACCTCATTTAAAAAAAAGTTACTAAATCAGAAAAAGCAAAAAAAATGATATAGCTAGACTTTAGCAAAGCATTTAATAAATACTGTTTCTCTCATGCAAATGCTAATGAATAAGATGGAAAGATATGTACTATAATACAGTATAGTTAGGTGAACTGAACCTGGCTGCATAAATAGACCCAAAGGGACCTAAACTTATTAAGGAGTAGATGATAACCTGGAGAATGGTCTAGAGTGGAAGGCACTAGGATATGTTCCAATAAACATTCATCTCTTGTTGAGGTATTATCAACGTATTCATCTTCAGGTACAGGGAAGCACTAGGCCTGCAGTCAGGAAGTCCTGAGTTCAAATCCAGTCTCAAACACTTACTATTTAAGTGACCCTGGGTAAGTCATTTAGCTACTGTCTGTCTGTCTCAGTTTCCTTGACTGTAAATTAAGGATAATAACTTATTATGGTTGTTGCGAAGATCAAATGAGAGAATACTTGTAGAATATGATGTTGCCTGGCACATAAGAAATCCTATGAAAATATTAGCTATAAATTCTTTTTAACTCTTATAATTCTGTTGTTATATTTTATCTTCTGACATTGTATGTTCTACAGTTCCTTCCAGCTCTAACATTCTATGTTCTAGAGAAATAGGGGTAGGTCAAACTAACAGAATAAAAATGATACATTACCAAAATTAATTTATTGAATAAGTGATATAACAAACTCACAAAATACTATTTTATAGAGCTAGGAAAAATAACAAAATTCATATAGAGAAACAAAAGGTCAAAAAAACTCAAAATAATAAAAGAAAAAAGTGGGAAGGAATAGATCTGCTATCATCCATAGCAGATCTCAAATTGTACCACAAAGCAATAATCAAGAAAACTATTTGGTACTGGTTAGAAAAGAGAGATCAACTCATTTCTAAACTATATAGAAAACTGAGTCAAATTCATAAAAATAAGAGCCATTTCCCCAGTTGATAAATGATCAAAAGATATTTCAGATGAGGTATTCAAGCTATCGATAACCAAATAAAAATGCTCTAAATCATTATTTATTAGAGAAATGAAAACTAAAACAACTCTGAATTACCACCCTATATCTAACTATCTATGGCTAATATGACAGAAAAGGAAAATGGCAAATGTTGGAAGGGATATGAGAAAAATGAAACACTGATGCACTGATGAAATTGTGAAGTGTCAACCATTCTGGAGAACAATTTAGAAATATGTCCAAAAGGCTGTAAGATTATGCATGCCCTTTGACCCAACAATACCCCTATTAGGTCTGTGTCCCAAAGAATCAAAAAAAAAAAAAGGAAAAGAGTGTATATGGTCTACACATATGTATAACAGCTCTTTTAACAGTGGCAAAGAATTAGAAACTACAGGGATGTCTATCAACTATGGAATGATGGATCTAAATTGTGGTACATGATAGTGATGGGATAATATTAAACTATAAGAAATGACAAACAAGAAGCTCTCAGGAAAACCTGGAAAGACTTATATGAACTGATGCAAGGTGAAATAGGCAAACAGAATATTCTTCACAGTAACAGCAAGAAATTATACAACGATCAGTTGTAAATGACTTAGCTATTCTCAGCAATAGAATGATTCAAGACAATCCTGAAGAACTTATGATGAAAAATGCTTCCTTTTTCTAGAGAAAGAATTGATGGAATTTGAATTCAGATTGAAGCATTTTTTTCATTTAATAGTATTTTATTCTTTTCCAATTACATGAAAAGATAATTTTCAACATTCATCTTTATAAGATTTTCAGTTCCAAATTTCTCTCCCTCCTTCTCCCTGCCTCCCCACTATAGCAAGCAATATGAAACATGTGTAATCATATTAACTATATTTCCACATTGATGATATTTATCCTTCATTCTCAAAGAAAACCATGACATCAGGGAGGTGATGCTATGACAAGCAAGTGAAATGGATTTGAGTGAGGGAGTGCTGTGCTAAGTCACCAACCTCACTTTCTCTTCCAGCACCATCTGGGTCCAGTGGCCACATATAAATTAAGATAACTGGAGATGGACCTGGAAGTAAGGCAGGCAGGGTAAAGTGACTTGCCCAAAGTTACACAGCTAGTAAAGTATCTGAGGCTGGAATTGAACTCCCATCCTCCAGACTCCAAAGTTAATGCTCTCTATCCACTGTGCCAGCTAGTGGCCTTTTATTTCCACATTAGTCATGTTGTGAAAGAAGAATCAGAACAAAAGGGGAAATCCATGAGAAAGGAAACAACAAAAAACAAAAAAAGATGAAAATAGTATGCTTCAATCTGCATTCAGACTCCACAGTACTTTCTCTGGATGTGGATAGCATTTTCCATCATGAGTCTTTTCAAATGAAAGGACAACTTTTCATGGGGTGTTTGAGACACTGGATTCCACTGACTGGTCAAGACTTTCCTGTCTTGGACAGGAGTTTATGAGATAGAAGACACCATCTAGAATTTCTGAGCCACAACAGACCTTATAGCCAATGAAATGGATAAGACCATAGGTGCCCAGGAAAGGAGTCTTAATTCCCCAACACTGATGGTTTTAGACAAATGCATTCCTCTAGATCATCTGACTGAAGGAGGCATCTGTGCCTTGGTCAATATTCCTGTTGCCTTTTAGTAAATACTAGTGGAGAAGCAGAATGATCCCTAGGAAAAGATTGGGAAATAGATCACCTAGTTCTTCAAGGCAAAAACAGATAAGGCCATGGGATTTGTTCTGGTTCAGGCACTTTAGAAAGAAGAGTCAGAGGCTTTCCACAATCAACTGCCTTAATCTTAAATGTCATAAAATTAATATTAGTCCAATGTATCTGTGTGTGTGTGTGTGTGTGTGTGTATTTGTATATGTATGCATATAACCTATAAACACTACCTTGTCCATTTGTTGGCCAGTTGGTTCCTGGATGGCCCAGATTAGGACCACCATGCCTGGATTCTGTTATATAATTCCAAAAGGTTAAGCTATAACAATGTATTCAATTCTACGTAGAACCTGCTGAACAAATTTGCTAATGCATAATAGTTATAGTTATAATAGTTACAATTCTTCATTCTGAATAGGACTTTCTGTTTAAGCTCTAGAGATGCTAGCCTTCTGTTACTCATCCATGTTCCTTGACCCTATCAAATTACTGATGATGTGTCAACTGGCATTGGAGGCTCTTTGTCTGAAAGCCCTATATAAAACCAGGCTCCTAGCAATTTTATACCTTTGACTATTGGTCACTCTGCAGATATTCCATGGGATGGTAAGGGCAAGGGAGGAGAAAAGCCACTCTATTCCTCACTGAAATGCTGTCCATACCTTCTTATGCTGTGCTTGGTTCTATTAATAAACCAATCTGACCTATCCTGATATGGCTACATGCCATCAATCTATTTATCGTACTTAAAAGGGACACTGATAATCAATCTAGCTCACATTCCAAAAGGGCAGATAATATATAAATAAAAAACATACTTGTAAATTAGAGTGACTCCAAAGGAGGACAAAGAAGGAATGACTAAAGAATTGGCCCTAAATCTGAATGATAGTAAAAAAAATTTCAAATTTGACAAAATGTTTACATTTCAGTTTTTAAGACAGTGCATATTGTTTGGCAAAAACAAGCAAACCACCATCAACATATACAAAACCAAAATCAGTTCAAGTTACTCACTGAAGATAGTTGGTTACTTTTCAGATTAAGGACTCTCAAGGATTTTAATTTCTTCCCAAACCATAATGGAATATGATCAATTTCATTTCCTTCAAGATTCAGCTTTTGAAGATTCTGCATATGTTCTAGGCCTTCAATTTTCCTGGAAAGGAATAATATTATTAAGTGATCAGAATAATATTATTAAGTGATCATATTACTTTTTTTTTGCAAGGCAAATGGGGTTAAGTGGCTTGCCCAAGGCCACACAGCTAGGTAATTATTAAGTGTCTGAGGCCAGATTTGAACCCAGGTACTCCTGACTCCAGGGCCAGTGCTTCATCCACTGTACCATCTAGCTGCCCCCCATATTACATTCTTATATGAACAAAATTCCTTGCCCTCTATTTGACTTTAAATAGAATCATAGAATCATGGAATGTTGGAATTAATAGAGACTTGTGCAGTGTTCTATACCTACACTGTGGCAGAACTAGAACATGAACCCAGTTTTCTTGTGATTTATTTCAAATAAGATGAACTGAGAAACAAAGAAGATACAACAGGAAACCGAGTTGCTGACACTTATCTGTCATATGCTGCTTGCTGAGTTCAATCATCAACCTACATGCCATCAATCTATTTATCGTACTTAAAAGGGACACTGATAATCAATCTAGCTCACATTCCAACAGGGCAGATAATATATAAATAAAAACATACATGTAAGTTGGAGTGACTCCAAAGGAGGACAAGAAGGAATGACTAAAGAATTGGGATTAGTTTGTTATCAGAGGGGAAGGGAGAAAATAAGCATTCTTTAAGCACTTGCAAGGTACTAAGTAAGCACTTTCCAAATTTTATTTCATTTAGAGGGTGGTGAAGGGGAAAGAGTGTTGGATATGAAGTAACAAGACTAAGTTCAATTGCTGGTTCTTTTATTTAGTACCTGTATGAGCTAGGACAAGTCACTCTACCTCTCTGGAGATCTTATTTTATTAAATGGGGGAAGAAGAAGAAGAAATACATGATCTTTGAGGTTCCTTTCATTTCTAAATCTATGCTAATAGCTAGAAGTCTGAGAGAGTCGTTTTCAATGAAAAACAAAATTCTTTAGAGTTGTCTAGCAATAAAATGGACTGCTTTAATAGAGGACCTCTAGGGGCAGCTAGGTGGCGTAGTGGATAAAACACCGGCCCTGGAGTCAGGAGTACCTGGGTTCAAATCTGAACTCAGACACTTAATAATCACCTAGCTGTGTGGCCTTGGGCAAGCCACTTAACCCCATTAGCCTTGCAAAAACCTAAAAAAAAAAAAATAGAGGCCCTCTAAATCCTATTCCAACCCTGAAATTCTATGATCTGTTTAGGAACTGATTCCATTATTGACCTGGATATAAATTTCTCTTTTTCTTAAGATCAATGTATCTTTTCAAATAACTTGAACAGCTCTAGTATAGATATCATACTATTCTACTAAAATAAATGGACTTATATTAATAAATACTAATAATTGAAGGTTGAAACGATTTTTTAAAATCTGCTTACCTGATTTTGTTGTATGATAAATTCAGTTCACGTAATTTTAAATGCTTATCTAATTTCTCAATCTTCCCAATTAGATTGTAGCTGAGATTCAGTACTTCAAGTTTATTACACTTTTCCAGGTTTTCTATATACTAGATGAGAACAAATTAATTACTACATTATGTAAAAAAAATGCTCTGATATAATACAAAATTATCTTAAATAATTTATGGTAAAAGATGATACATATTATATACACACATACATATTCTAAACAAAAAAATACAATAAAAATTTACCAAAAAAATTATGGTCTGTAATCTGTAATCAAGGAAAAAATAAGTGATATACTAGAAAAAGCATTGGATCCCTCATTTCTAGTACTAACCCTCCTTACCATGAACTGTTATTTGACCTTGGAGAT
Organism: Macrotis lagotis; assembly: GCF_037893015.1. NCBI lineage: Eukaryota > Metazoa > Chordata > Mammalia > Peramelemorphia > Peramelidae > Macrotis > Macrotis lagotis. The sequence goes on from NC_133658.1 coordinate 332,164,517, forward strand.
TAATTTTTTAAATTTATTTATTTTTGAATTTTACAGTTTTTCCCCCTAACCTTGCTTCGCTCCACCCACCCCCCACAGAAGGTGGTCTGACAGTCTTTACATTGTTTTGGAGATTCAATTTAACAAACCCTCTAGAATTTAACTTCCATCACATGAAATATGAGGCTAGATCATGGAAATGTCTTCTAACCTAATGACCTAATAACTTAAAGAGTTCTCAAGATACAACAATATTTGTGCTTTGTACAAGTGTTTTGCATGCAGGAAGCGGTTTAAAAATATTCAATGAATTTACATTTCAAGTTTTATAATTTTCATAGGATCACTGAAATATTTTGCAATATTTCACTGTATATTTTTTAAATTTTCTTCTGTAATTTATTCAAATTTTTCAGAATCTAGAGAAGCCAGTAATGTTTAGAACAATCAGTTAATGAAAAGTAAAATCCTAAATGACCATATGTGTAGAAGTAATCGAGGAGCTCTCACATTAGGAGTTATGTATTGACTTTTCCCATAAAACATCTAGAAGCAACAATAAACAGCTTTCTGAATTTCTATAGAAATATGAAGTGGCAGCTAGGTAGAGTTAATTTTTTTTCAATTTTTTTTTAGGTTTTTTTGCAAGGCAAATGGGGTTAAGTGGCCTGCCCAAGGCCACACAGCTAGGTAGTTATTAAGTGTCTGAGGCTGGACTTGAACTCAGGTACTCCTGACTCCAGGGCCAGTGCTCTATCCACTGTGCCACCTAGCCGCCCCTTAGGTAAAGTTAAAAGAGCAATGAAGTAGGAGTCAAAAACCCTTGGTTTGAGTCCTGGCTACCCCACTTACTGTGTGATCTTGAAGAAGTTCTTTCACTTTTCTAAGTCTCACATAAGATAAGGATACTAATACCTCAAGAGTTTTGTGAAGAAAGCACTTTGCAAACTGAAGGTGTTATATACTTTAAGCTAGTATTATATTTCCTCAAATATGATGCAATCTGTTTACTCCCCTCAAAAAAGATTCCACAAAACTGTATTTCAAACATAATGTCTGAATATCTAAAAGTAACAATTGTTGGTAACATACCTTAAATTTCTTACCACAATACTTTGAAAGAGAAAGATTCAAAGATTTTACTAATGTCAAATTTTCTTTTTTGCTTATCTTTTTAATAAGGCCCTCTGTAATATACCTCACTCCAGGAGTAGGATCATCTGAAATGAAAGTAAGCAAATTATTTGCACAAGAGGGAACCACAGAAGACGTAATATTCTCAAATAATGCAATTAAACTTGGAAAACCAGAAAAGTTATGATACACTGCTAAATCAAACATTTCAGAGACATGTAAATGAGTGTACATGTAAATTAAGGAAATGCTTTTACAAACATTTTAATAGTACAAGTAGGTGTACTGAAGGGAAAACACTAAAAGCAAACCACCATTTCTTATCCCAAACATTTGTTTCAGCTACAATGTCTGAATTTTGTCCAAATATATTCTATTAAAGAAAATAACAACAAAAATCTTAAGTTGCATATCCTAGTCAGTTGGGGGGTGGGAATGGGAAACTGGGGAAGGAGGAGACAGATATAACCTTAACATTTACAAAAGTTATCAGAGTAGTTGATAGCTTACATTTTCATGATGCTTTATCTTATTTGACACAGAAAATGCTATTCTTTAAAAAGAAGTTCATATTTTTTAAATAGGTAAATACTGACAGAAAACAAATACACACACACACACACACACACACACACAGATAATCAGGAATCTTATCTCTTTCAGTGTCCAGCATAAAACCTTAAACATGATAGCTGCCTAATATATGTTTATTGCATCAATCCATAAAGAAATAGAGAGCAGATGTATATTTTCCATATTTTCAGTAGAGATCGAAACCTAAATTCCTACTCTGGTTGGTGGGGAATATTATATCTCACTTTATAACTAATGAAATATTTTATATTGCATGAAAAAAATCTTTCTCATTCCAATTTATATTTTGTGAAAAAGGTCTACTTTTATCAAGTAACATTTTCTATATTGTATCACTTTACTATAGTGCTACAACACTGTTAAAGCCTTGTCATATTTCACAGTGACAAGCACAATAGGGCACATTACTTCTTGACTTGTTCTGTGGAAAAGAAATTTAGCAATGGATCAATTCCATTTTCTGGCTTCAAAATTTCTTAGTTTCACATTACTAAATGCAAGCATATCACCTTTGTTTTATGTAAAGTGAAATGTACTTTTTCCTAGGAGGGGAAGGACAGATATCAATTCTTAAATTCCAATAGAAAATTTTATTGTATAATGGGACTGTGGTGCTAAAAAAAGTTTGTTAAGGAATTTCCTCACTTTTTTAGACTACTATCAGATTCTTCAGGGAATAATGATTAATGGTTATGATTTCCTGTACAGAGAAATTATGATAAAATATCTTAAACATATCTACCAGAAAAGTACATTCTTTTTAGGTTTTTGCAAGGCAAATGGGGTTAAGTGTCTTGCCCAAGGCCACACAGCTAGGTAATTATTAAGTATCTGAGAACTGTTTGAGGTTCAAACCCAGGTACTCCTGACTCCTGGGTCAGTGCTCTAGCTGCTGTGCCACCTAGCCGCCCTGAAAAGTACATTTAATCAGTTAAAAGTACTTACTAAATTATAATGTACTTTATTAAAATAAATGTGCTTTTCTGGTACAATATGTTTAAGAAAATTTATCATTTAAATTATCATTAAAATGAATTACTAGGTAGAATTGATATATGTCACATTTTTAGAATGCCCAACTTAAAACACAATCAAAAGATTTCCTCTGAACATGGACCCAGTCTACATTTTAAAAAGAGAGAATGCACTCTGTTCCAAGGAGATGCCCAGGCAACATCCTAGTAAGAAATAGAAAATCTACCCTGTCAGTAACTCCCTCACTTGTTACTATCTGATAAGCAGCTTCACCCTGACCAGATACCACTTCCTTTCAAATGTCACAATTAAATCGATAACAGTCAAAAAGTAAGGTGAAATTTAGAAAATACTAGAGGTAAAAGGAACCAAGATATAGAATACTAGCAAGAAAGGAGCCTAGAGATCTAGCACTACATACTTATATTGTATATCTGGGTCTACTCTCTCCTTTGAAGCTCAATGCATATCATCTGTGGACTACTGAACAATTTAAACTAAATTTCCAAGAAACACCATAAACTCAAAAGATCCAAAAGTAAATTCCTTATCTTTCCCCTAAATTCTGCCCTCTTCCAAACTTCCTTCTTTGTGTTGAAAGTACTTCCATCTTTCAGGCTTGTACATTCATAACTCTATTCTCCCTTACTCCATATCTAATTATTTGGAAAATCTCCCTTCTATATGAAACTCTTGCATTCAACCCTATCTCTCTTTTCATATCACCTCTAGCTTACATTATAGTACCAACCTTTTATTTGCACTCCCTGTCTCAAGTTCATCCCTCCATCCATTTTACACTTCCGGTCAAAGTAATTTTTGTAAAGCACAGATCTGACCACATCACTCCCCTACTCAACTCCACTGACTTCCTGTTTATTGCCTCCAGACTTACATAAACTTCTCTAGTCAGCTTTGAAAGCCCTTCCCAATCTGGTTCCAACTTATCTATCCAGCTTCAGTGTTCTTGTTCTCTGTGATCTGCCCAAACTTCTCTCTGTTTCTCATACATAATACTTCATCTCTAGTCTTTGTGTCTTTATATTAGATATCCTCCAAGCCCAGAATGTACTCCCTCTTAATCTCCTTGAAGAAAGAAGGGATTCTCTGAGGCACAGGTGAAGTCACAAAAATCAATGGCCAGCCCAGGATCAGAATCCAGGTTTTTCAACCACCACCTCCATTTATTAAGTACCTAATATGTAAGTGGGAATATAAGTACCTAATAACTGGTGGGAATATAAAGAAAAACAACCTTCTCTCTCCTTAAGAAGCTTATATTATGTTGGAGAGAGATAAGTAAGTACAGGGAAAATTGAGGATAGAATGAACATTAATCTAGGGATATCAGGAAATGCTTCATGGAGTAAGAGAATAGTAAGAGAGATAAATGCAAGCTAAGCATTGAAAAAAGATAAGAATTTTGAGAAGTACAAATCAGTAAAGGGTACATTCCAGGCCCTGGGAATAACTTATATGAATATAATGAATGGAGATGGATCTCCCAATTCAGTGGTATTTCTATGACATCACTAGTTTCTGTAGAGACAAATTTCTCTATTGGACAATAATATGAACAAAGTCCTATGAGATAAATGGGAAATGCATAAGATAAGTACAGAGTACTGTGAAATTTGGAGAGGGAAAGAAGATACACAGAAATGGTTTTAATATCAACATTACTTAAAATATCAGTCTGACAGTATATTAATAAGCAGTACCTTTATCATCTTGGTATTCAAGACACAATTCACTTTTTCCCATGATGTCATTTTGTTCAAGCCACTGTCTTCTAGCATGAAAAGTCTCAAGTCTGTTATCAGGTGAAAGTGACCTAGATCTCATACTGGACAACTGAGATGCTGGACTAGGTGAGCGAGATGGTGTCATTTCTGTTCTTAGTGGTGATCCCTGAGGACCTTTATCCATTGAATGAATACGGTCAATTATCCATACAAAGCTGAAAGAAATTTCAGGTTACTTAAGGAAGTATAAATAGGCAGCTCCCCCCCAAAAACTGTTATAGACAATTTTTGCTTTACATAAATTCACATTTCCAAACTCTGACTTTAAAGAAAACTGCATTCCAAAAAAAAATCAATGTTAACTTTACCATACAGTTCTGTTCCTGCTCCTCAATAGTTGACCAACAGTCTGCCATTCTCCCACCAAAACCCCCCCCAAAATAAACCATTCTCCAAGTGAAAGCAGAAGAATGAACAATCAGAGAGACTATCACAGCTGTTGGCTGGGGGGCCGCAAGGGGAACTTGACCTGAGATCTCTGGGTGCTGGGAGAGGAGTTCTTTCCTCCGCTCTGTCCACCTGCCTGTGGTTTCCCATTTGAGTACTCTGACCCCCACGTTTCTCCTCTTGCTCCTGCTTTTCTGTCCCAGGCCCCCACAGGCCTATGTTCTGAAATTTTTTTTTTGGAAACTAAAGGAAAATTCCCTGGTTTATATTTTGCAGACTTTAGTCATTTTATTCTTTTCAAAGACCAGAGAGTGGCCCTTTTTTTGTCCTATAGCACTAATATGCTATTCCACTCTTTCAGAGATCAATGATAGTAATCACATCTTCCAATTCTTTTTTTTTAGGTTTTTTTTTTTTTTGCCAGGCAAATGGGGTTAAGTGGCTTGCCCAAGGCCACACAGCTAGGTAATTAGTGTCTGAGGCCAGATTTGAACCCAGGTACTCCTGACTCCAAGGCCGGTGCTTTATCCACTACGCCACCTAGCTGCCCCTACATCTGCCAATTCTAAACTGTATTTTGGTTCTAGTTGCACATGACCAAAACAACCAAAAGACAACAATACCACTTGTTTCCAGGTTGGACCTTTGAAAAAAAATCAGTTTGTCTTGTCTCAAACTGCTTTATCCAGCAAATGTGATAAATGGACATTCCTCTTTAAAACTGTATTCTCAACCAATGTTTTTTAAACTACAATTTATAAGATTATTCTGTAGAGATTTTTATGATACTCAAAAATTCTTATAAACATGCAGTAATCGAAGTTAGGCAAGTCTGCCTAAACCAAATGCAAAATTTAGAGGATGTATTACATAAATTTTCGGCCAATCATAACATTAGCTGCACTAATCTTGGGCAAGACTTCACTGTCAATTTACACTGTGCTTACTCAAGATTTATAAGTATGTGCAAAATCTATGCCACTATAAAACACTATTAGCACTTTTGAAAGCATTTTTAAATCCATTCATTTTAGGTTAAGCATGCATAGACACTTAAAATCATAAGTCACCGAATTTGAGTTATTTCAGTTATACCTAACATAAATCCAATCTATATCTCTGAAAAGGTAACAATTAGCTTCCACTTAAAGACCTACAGGGAAACCCGTGGAAGACTTCCTAACAAACTTGGGTCTATTTTAATGAAAGTTAAAAGACTATGATGTGCTCTGACAGACTATGCTTATTGACTTTAAAGGACTGAGTTTTTCTTTCCTTTTTTAATTGGGGAACAGTAGAACTTGAGTGGGAGGTGTCTAGCAATAATGTCATCAAAAAAAAAAAAAGGAAAAAGAAAAAGAATATCCCTGGAGGATTTTTTAAAAACTTCACAGAAGGGAGGAAAACAGACAAGGAGAATGACTTTGAAGTAACATGCTAAAAATTTTTTAAAAGTTGTATATAATAGCTCTATGTAGTTTCACATATATTCTTTTTTCTGTTTTACTTTGATTAAGAAATGTTCTCTCTTAGAGAGGTACTATTTTAATAAGTATAGGTTCTAGAAGACCTGGTTCATATACCACAGTACACTAGTTGTGTGACCTTGGGTAAGTCTTAATTTCTAAAATCCTAAATTTCCTAATCTATAAAATGTGCATTGATAACCCCTACCTTCCCTATCCCACAAAGATACTGTGCAGATCAAGATCGAGAGAAAATAAATACATAAGCATTCTATAAGTTGTTTCAAGGAGGTATTATCATTATGTATATTTTCAAAGCGAATATAAAAGATATTTAGAATTCATGTGTATAAATGATATAAGAACAAAATATAAAGAAATGAATTTTTCAAACATATTGTTCCTCAATGTATTCATTTTGGTAAGTTATTTACTATAGCTATTCTAATGATATTATAATTGCTGGAAGCATGTAAAAAATATTTCAATGGAAATGGTTTCCTAACCAATATTGAGGCATGTGAAAAATAAGTCTTAAAACTTCAGTCACACCTGACATCTACTATTCTTGGACTGGGCCTTTAAAAGCAAACCCTACTGACTTAAGCCTTTACACTTTTTGCTTTCATTTCCTCTTGTTAAACAACCCACCAGAACCACTAAAAAAAGCCTTCCTTTCCAAATTGTCTGTTGCTTGATGCCACAGCAAACATGTCTTTTATCTTTTCTGTTTTTCAAAAGAGTTGGTATAACGCTAACCCATTTCATAGTATGCACCAACCACACTATAGAAAAACTTAAGTTTGCTAAGGAAATAAAAGAGGCCTCATTTATGAATATTAGAATCTTATTCTGCTAAGTTTAACTGCTTTCTTCTAAAACCATGACTAATCTTTAGAAGACACACACATAGATCTTATCCATCTTTTTAGACAAGTATAGTCCTAACCAAAGCAAAGTGACAAAAAACCAAATAGCCACAAACAGCCCAAAGAACATACCTATAATAAATAGAATCAGAGCAGGGATTTTTGCTATAAATATATCTTTATGGTATATAGGCATATAGTAACTTTCCTCACTTTTAAAAAATGCAAACACAAAAACCTATTTTGCTTTTTATTGCCATATAATTCTATTTGCATCACACACAGAATCAGAACAAGGCCTTGAACACAGATTGTGAGAACAGAATCAATAAACAGAACAAGAAAAGGCCTTGGAACATAGAATGTGAGAAGATAATCAATAAACAGGGCTCTAAGAAATCTTAGAACTTGAACTGTTATTCCTATAAGGTAGAACTGGTGGCACAGAATGTTGGAGCTGAAAGGGCCCTTAGAAGATATGGCAAAGCTGAAAGATACCATAAAGATGACTTAGTCCATACTCTGATTTTGTAGATGTGGAAACTGAAGCCACAGTGACTTACTCAAAGTTCAGACAAGATCTCAATTTTGGAAATCTGAATTCAGACCACAAGAGATCTTAGACATCACCTAGTCTAGTCTCAATTTTTTTTTTTTTTTAGGTTTTTGCAAGGCAAACGGGGTTAAGTGGCTTGCCCAAAGCCACACAACTAGGCAATTATTAAGTGTCTGAGACCGGATTTGAACTCAGGTACTCCTGACTCCAGGGCCGGTACTCTATCCACTCTACCACCTAGCTGCCCCTGGAAATCTGAATTCAGACATTATTTCCACTATATGTGCTGTCCCCCTATATTGATCCTCTTTCCATAGCACTACTACATTCCTTAAGATCTTCACAACCCTGAATTAACCTTAAAAATTCCCTAAAGCAAGGTAGCTAGGTGGCCCAGTGGAGACTGCAGTGTCAGGAGGATCTGAGTTCAAGTGAGGCTTTGCTTAACTAAGCCAACTGCTTTAAAAGAAAAAAATTCCTTAAACCATGATGAGCTAATGTGCTAATTTCCCACATTAGCACTATCTAATCTCATTCTTAATTTTTTAATTTTCAGATCTTCACCCGGGAAGCTTCCTTGAAATTCTATGTTTTTTCAAAGTCTTCAGATTGCAAAGCCCAGAAAATTGGGTTGAAGAATTTTGCTGGTGGTTTCAAGAATGACATTCAGGGAAACCCTTGTGGAAAAGCAGAAGCTTAAATACAACTATAGACATAGGGGAGATATGAAAAACAGTAAGCAGATCACTGTGATTGTAACATAAAATATATCAAGGAGAGTCTTCTAAAGTCTTTTTTTTTATTTTCTTTTTTTTTTTTTAGGTTTTTGCAAGGCAATGGGGTTAAGTAGCTTGCCCAAGGCCACACAGCTAGGTAATTATTAAGTGTCTGAGGTAGAATTTGAACTCAGGTCCTCCTGACTCCAGGGCCGGTGCTCTATTCACTGCACCACCTAGCCACCCCCTTCTAAAATCTTTTAAAGACAAAGTTTAAAGACTAAACTGGGGCAGCTAGAATGGTTGTTGAAAAGAGGTTAGAAGAGTGAAGTAACTGGAGGGATGACATAAGACCAATGACTAATCACTCAGAGTTGAGTTTTCCGTTTTGAATCACCAAAATGTAGCACAGGAAATGAAATAATTCTTAAATCTCCCCCCCATCCCTTCCTTTTTTTTCTCATATGCTCAAAGCCCGAAATCTAATGTCCTCTCCATCCAATACTTTGGAGACTGCTCCCTCCCCCAATCAAAATTCTCCAGCCTTATTAAGCGAGGTCAAGTGTATCGATAAGCCAAGTAGTCCTCATCTCTTCTCTGTGGTTACCCCAGAATCCTCCACCCCTCGTTCTTATCGCTCTGGGGCGGCCCATTCTCCAGCTTCCCATATGGGATCACAGATCTGGAGCTCAAGAGAACCCTGGGGCTCCCTTCATCTTTACAGAACAAAAAACTGAGGCCTAAGGAGGTTAGGCGACTGGGAGGACAAGGTCCTCCCCCAGGTGGTAGGAAAGGGCGGCATTTGAATCCTGCTGGGCCAGCTGCCCCTTTCCATGGCATCCTTCATGCATCCGAAAGTGGCCATTTCCACAGGAATTCCCGATTCTGACGTCACTATAATGCAAGGTGCTGCAGGGACTTTATAAAGGGCTTTCCTGGTCACGCATGCCGGGCTGAGGGCTGGCAGCCGGTGCTCCACCCAGGAAGCTTCCGACCCGGGGTGCTCCCCGCCGGGGGTCTCCCCTCCCAGGATGCTCCCCTCCCGGGGTCTCCCCGCCCAGGATGCTCCCCTCCCGGGGTCTCCCCGCCCAGGATGCTCCCCTCCCGGGGTCTCCCCTCCCAGGATGCTCCCCGCCCGGGGTCTCCGCCCAGGATGCTCCCCGCCAGTGTGCCCCCCACCCAGGATGCTCCCCTCTCGGGGTCTCCCCGCCCGGGGTCTCCCCGCCCCGGGTCTCCCCGCCCGGGGTCTCCCCGCCCGGGGTCTCCCCGCCCCGGGTCTCCCCGCCCGGGCATCCCGCAGCACGCCGCGCCCCCGGATGTCTCCCATCTGCTCTCCCCCGCTGTGGGTCCCATGCTCGCGGCTCCCCAGTCCTCTCTTCCTCCTCCCCAGGCCCCGCACGGATTCCTCCCGGGCCGCCCCTCCCCTTTCCCCCCGGGAGCCAAACCTCCCGCACCTGGACACCCCGGCCGGCCGGCGCACGCGCTGATTGGCCCAGAGCCGGCGGGCTGACCCACCCTCCATCCTCCCGGTCCCGCGCCCCGCTCCCCGGCTCCGCATCCCGAGCGCCCGCCTGGCCGGCGAGGCCGAAGCACTCACCCCCGCGGGGCCTGGCCGGGGCAGGACGAGCGCAGGGCACTCCCTGCCCGGGGAGGCTCGTCTTCCCAGCTCAGGCACCGGGAGCCGGAGGCGCCATTTTGTTTTGTTGTGTTGGTTGCCCGGGGGCAGGCGGGAGGAGGCGGGGCCGGGGGGCGGGGCCGGGCGGGGCACGCCCCCTCCAACCGTCGCTCCGAGGCGAGCCCATTGGCCAGAGGCGGGCGGGAGTGAGGCTTTGCGGCCGCTTTGGCGCCCCCGCGGGGAGGCCGAGCCGGGAAGTCGGGCCGAGCAGCGGCGGCCGCTCTCGTGCTTGGGCTGGCATGGAGGCTTCGGGCTCTCCCAGTCAGATCACAAGCACGGGCCGCGGCGGCTCCTTATGGATTCCGTTGGCTGTGCCACAAAGATGCCACAAAGATGAGCAGAAGGGAGACGCGGTGTGTCACCCCCGCTAGCTTGCCGCCCTCTTCCTCCCTGCCAGAGTAATCCTCGCCAGTCCATTCAGTGTCTTTCCCACGCGCTTTTGTTGCTCTTGCTTCCCACAGCTTCAAGGATCATCTCTATGCTAATGCCTCCAACCTCTATTTTTTTTTAGGTTTTTTTTGCAAGACAATGGGGTTAAGTGACTTGCCCAGGTTCACACAACTAGGCGTGTCTACTTAAGTGTCTGAGATTGGATTTGAACTCAGGTCCTCCTGACTCCAGGACCGGTGCGCTATCCATTGCACCACCTAGCCTCCCCACAGTCTATTTATCTTACCCAAATCGGTCCCGATATCCAGTCTTCTATTATTAACTGCCTGCAGGACAATTTTATCAGGATGTCAGAGAGATTCAGACCTGATATGATCGGAGTGAAACTCATCTTTCCCCTTAAATCCACCCCCCTCCTAACTTGCCCTAATAAAATTTAGGACATGATTGGATAATGGGAATTAGGAAAAGTGAAAAATCATTTAGGAATTCTCTTTGACTCCTCGCTGTCTCTCTCCCCCACCAATTTCCAATCAGATTCCAAATTTTAATCAAATTCATTTCCCTCACATCTGTCACAATATGTCCCTTTTTTATTCAATCATTCAATATACATTTATGAAGGGCCTGCTTTGCACCAGGCATGTTTTTTTAGGTTCAAGGAATTCAAAGACCAAAAATACTCCTTTCCTTCAATGAGCTTCCCTCCTTTTGGGGTAAAAGAACATGAATAGAGATAAATACAAAGTAATTTCCAGAGAGAGGGCACTACAGCTAGGGCGTCCAGAAATGGAAACTTGAAAGGTAGTGAAATTTAGAAAGTAGAGGTGAGGAGGAAGTACATAACAGACAGGGGGAAAGAGGCTGTGCAAAGGCAGAGGGGAGATGGAATGTCCTGTGTGAAGAACATCAAGCAGACCAGTGTGATTGCAACATAAACTATGTAAAAGAGGGTAATATACAATAAGACTTGGAAAAAGCAGGAACACTGGCTAAAAATCAAAAGTCTGAACTTTATTCTAGTTTCAGGAAAAAGCTTAGACCTTGAGAAGGGTGGCATAGCAGTATAGAGAATATGAAGTTTGTCCTTTGTTCTTGAAGACCACAACATCAGGGAGGTGATGCCATGACAAGCACAGGAATTGGATTTGAGTGAGGGGGGCTGTGCTAAGTCACCTCACTTTCTCCTCCAGAGCCATCTGGATCCAGTGGCCAGACATGAATCAGGACAACCAGAAATAGCCCTGGATGCAGGCAACAGGGGTTAAGTGACTTGCCCAAGGTCACACAACTAGTCAGTATCAAGTGTCTGAAACTGGATTTGAACTCCCTTCCTCCTGATTCCAAGGCTAGTGCTCTACCTACTGCACCATCTAGAGCAAGGATTAGAAAGAAAAGTATTGTAATAGGCCAGGCAGGATGCAAGGTTATATGTTAAGGTGTTAGATCTGACAAAGCTTGGCAGTCTAGTCACCTCCTCATAAAAGGGTGATGAACTCAAGGTACAAAATGAAACAGGCATTTTTGGACCTGACAACTTTGTGGATTTCTTTTGCTTGATTATTTTTGTTACAAGGATGGTGCTTTTTTGGCAGAGAGGAGAGTCTGGGGGAAGTAACCCTTTAAAAAGGATTACTGAAGCATTTTTTAAAAAAGAAAAAAATTAGAAAAAATATAGTTAAGTAAGGCACCTTTGAAAGTAACATGTGGAATCTATTATATACTTTTTTTAAAAAAGCAAGCTGTACTTAATAGAAATCCTTCATTTTACGTATGATTCTCTTTTTTGGTTTTGCCTTGTATATGGATCTTTGTTAGGTTCAGAATAAAATGAAACTTTTAGAAGAATGTCTTTGTATGTTTTTTGAGAGAATAATTTCAGTAGCACTTTGAGATTGGAAATGAGTTGATAAGAGCTGAGGGAATGAATAAAAGTCAACATTCCTGATCAAATGAAGAGATTCAAAGTATTTGTTGGTAAAAGATAAATATAAAAGCCAAAGTACATTTATCTTGAAAGTGATCATTTCATCCTTCAAAATGTGGAGGAACCTATTAGTGGATATTTTATTCTGGATCTGATTCTTACCAACAGGGAAACAGTCATTTAGTGGCATAGTTTGACCTGGAACCTAGATTTTTAACAAAAGCAGACTTTAAAGGGTTCAGAGAAAAGATAGACATCTTAGGAGGAAATGGCAAATGTTCAAGAATGAAATTCTGAAAATACAAAGGCAAATTATTTCAATTAGAAGGAAAAATGGGATTTGTCTGAAGAAACCTATGTAAATATATAGGGAACTCTTGATTAACTTAGGTTATAAAAATAAATGAAGGCGACTGAAAGTGGCAAAATAACTGAGGATTAGGTATTCTAAAGTTCCCAATCAGCTGAAACTGGCAAGGGAAAACTAAATATGACAAAAAGTAATGGTTGAATATTATTAGTTTTTTGTTTTTCTAGCTCTATTGGAAGGTAAAAAGGATCAAGGAGGGGACCCTTCCTTCAGAGAAGACAACTGATCAATTTTTATTTTACTTCTGTTTTCTGTCAAGAAAGGTGACCTTTGCACTGGAAATGATATCGAAATGAGTAAGGAGGAGTCAATAACCCAAGATTAGTTAGGAGATAATAAGAGAACACCTGTTGCTTTTGATAAATTTAAGTCATCTGGCCTTACAGATGTGAATCCTGAGCCACTGCCAGTGATATATGAAAGAGCTTCGCATGTAAGAAAAAGACCACAAGACTGGCAAAGGACAAATGTTTCAATTTTTAGTGGGAAAAAATTGTAAACAATAGGCTAGTGAACTTGGCTTTAATTCTTGCTAAAATTCTAGAATGGATTGCTAAAAAGATAGTTGGTAAACATCTAGAAAGGGAACTAGTGATTACAAAAAACAGCATAATTTTATCACAAACAGGTCAGATCAGACAACCACATTTCCTTTTTTTTTTTTTGACAGAATTACTAAACTAGTAAATGAAGGGAATGCTCTATGGATATAGTTTAAATAGATTTAGCAAAGCTTTTGAGAAAGTCATACTGTTCTGGGTGAAGGAGATGGAGAGTACAGCTTAAGCAATAATACAATTAGGCTTAGAATTATGAATGACCAGAGTTAAATTCTCTGTCAATGTGGCAAGAAGTCAACAGGACAGTAAACAACTTCCCTTGTGTAAATCCAATATTTCTTTTCTCACTGGCTCTTTTCTACCAAATGACCTGATAAATTTCTTTCTAAAACTATTTCAGATTTTAGGATTTGTTCTTTTAAACAGCAATAGTTAGAATTTTCTTTCTTTTTAATACAAAGGATACATAAATTGAAATCTGAGAAGAAAATAATTATGCTTTTTTTTAAAAGTCTTAATTTCAAGATTCTATCTAATCCTACATTTTAAGAGGTTTGCTAATAAAGCCATTTGTTTCTGTGGTCATAATAAAGTTGAAAGAGATTTTGACTCAGTTTCAAAAAAACTGTATTTGTTGCTGATCCTCTACTGTATGACCATTAAGAAGTAACCATTTAACTTCTCTGTTTCCTCTTCTGTAGTCTGAGGATAGTAATAGCTTTCTCCTCTATTCTCTCTCATATGCTATTTTATTTATTGGTTTGTTTGTTTTTTGGTAAGGTAATGGGATTAAGTGACTTGCTCAAGGTCACACAGCTAGGTAATTATTGTGTCTGAGATAACATTGGAACTCAGGCCCTTCTGACTTCAGGGGTGGTGCCATATCTACTACACCACCTAGCTGCCCCTGCCTATTCTCTCTTAAATGAGATCAAGATTGTGAAAGTACATTATAAACTCAAATTATTTTAATAAGCACATGCCAATAAATGCAATACATTCCTATAGGGTTCACATAAGTATCAAAAGGGACTTGCAAAGTTATTTGCAAGCCTTAAAGTACTACACAAATGGTGGCTAACATTCTTATTAGAAAGAATAAAGACTCCCAAAATTGATGACAGAAGATTTGGAATAGAGTCCCTTCAGTTCAGCCAGTTACTAGCTGTATGGTTTAGTTTTGTCACCCATTGCTCTGGGTTTCTATTTCCTCATTTGAAAAATGAGGATGTGGTACTAGATGATCTCAAAGTTCCTTTCTAGCACTTGTGTCATGTGATTCTTGGACATCCCATTGCAGAAAATTAGTCATACTGAAACACAAGTACAGATCAGAGTGGTACAGATGTGTATGTGCAAAAACCATCTCATGCCTCATGAAGTTGACATTTTAAAAAATTCCAGGGGTGGATCAGAGTCAATTAGAATAAGTCTAGAGAAGAATTATTTTTTTTTAAAAATGCCTCAAATATTTAGAAATGAAGACCTGTCAGAAAACTTTGATAAAAGTATGGTTAGTCTATAAGGTAGTAATTATTCTTGTGTTTATATATATATATATATATATATATATATATACATGAATATTTATATATAAATATGTATATAGTATGTATTATACATAATAAGTTAATATTTATTTTCTATAAGTGAGGAATTATGATTTCACTGAGGTAGGGTAAATTAATTCCCTCTACCAATGCAGATTAGCAACTTCCTTGCAGCTTTAAATTTTAGAGAGTTGCACTAAGAAGTAGTGACTTGCCTAGAAATAGCATGAGTGTCAGAGGCAAGACTTGAATTTAGACCTTCCAGACTTTGAAGCTGGATCTCTGTCATTATACTATGCTATCTCTTCTAAAATATATTTACACAATAAAAATTTACATAAATTGTAATTATGTAAACACAATATAGCATCACATGTATAATATGAATTTCCCTGTTTTTCAAATTTCCAGTACTAAGAATGCTGTAAAAGTCTTAACACACTTTGACTTGGCTTGTTCAAAATGTGTGTGTATGTATGTGTAATGCATTTTTTGCTTGCTTAGCATCCTGACTAATCATAGGAATAATAGGAATCATTCTGATTTATATAATTTTTATTGTTATAAAGCACTACATATTCATTATCTACTTTGATTATTACAACAATCCCAAGAGATAAATTGTACAAATCTTATTATTTCTTTATCTTCTGATAAAATAGGTTCAGAGAAGTGATGAGACATTCCTAATGTCTTGACTTCAGGGTGAATAAGATTTAAGTGAGCCAGAGTTACACAATCTTGTCAATCTCAATTTTTCTTCCTATATCATTAAAGTCTGTACAAATCCTACTACAATTTTCCTAAAGCACAAGGCTGGCCCTATCATTTACATCTTCAAGAAATCTTATTGACTTCCTATTTATTCTAGGGTAAACAAACTCCTCACTTTTCCATTTATCACAATGCTACTAATCTTTTTTCTACTGTTCTTTTTCTCCCTCCCATCCATCTCTCTTTTTATCTAAGAATAAAAAAAAGAGTACCTTTCCAGATTTATTAGATTTAACTTCATTTCACAAAACATACATTCCAGCTCATCTGGTCTATTGCTGTTTCCCAAATGCAGAACTCCTGTCTCCATGCCTTGGTTCATGTTTCATCTTTCATGTCCTCAGCTCTGCTTCTTAGCATCTGTAGCCTCCTTCAAGTTTTCTATAGAAACTTTTCTTGATTCCTTAGTTATCAATGCTCTTTCCCTCCTCTCAGAATTAACACACATGCTCCTAGGTATTTTTGTGTTCTATGCCCTGTTAGCTTGTAAGCTTTGAAAGGCAGGAATTGTTTTTCATTTTCTCTTTGTATCCCCAAGGCATAGCCAAAATGCCTTGCTTAATAAATGCCTACCAGATCAGATTAGATCAGATGTCATTCCAAGAATCCTGCAAGCTCATTTTAAAAGAAATTCTAATTTTAGAAAATATCAAATAAAATAAGTATTTCTTCATACATTATAGAACAGAAGAGGACTGTACATGAAACTGTGAATTCCTTTTAGATATTATTTGACTGAATTTCCCTCATTTCTTGTGTCTGTTTTGAGAGCAAGTCTGTTTACAGGGGTTGAGAGGCTTGCTTATTAAATGTGTGATCATGAGAAATCCATTGAATTTCTTGGATATGGTTTCAGTTTCCCCATCTATAAAATGAAGATAAAGATATGTGGACTTCAAATTTCAAAGGGTTTTGGTGAGATGACTGGTATTTGTATATATCAGATGATATAGATGATAATAATAACTCATAAAAGTATATCAGTTTATTATTATTGTTTTTGTTAGTATTATATAGTATTATATATATATATATGGCTCAGGTGCATGGTCTTGGAGTATGAAAGACCTAGGTTCATGCTCTGACTGACATATACTGGCTATCAGAGTTCATGAAGACCATGGACAAGTCACTTAATCAGAGTGGTCCTGGCAACTCTCTCAGACTCCAAAAATTGCAGAAAAATGACTAAACCTGGAGGTCCCTACACAAATCACAGATATGGACAAAAATAAAAAGCACATATAGTTGAATTAACTAGATATTTAACATCTTGGAAAGACTGGAGTATATGAGTAAGGAAGTAAAGAGATGAGGTACTATATGTATGACATGGGAATACACTTAAACAGAGCAGAAGTGATAGAAGCCTTGACTAATAATATTGGAAATAACATGGAGTAGTGGAAATAATTGCATTCTAGGAGTGAGCAAACAGGCTGGGTACCCTTTCATCTTTAGCCACTAATTTGCTCTGTATCCTTACACCAGGATACTTCTCCCCCAAG
This sequence comes from Macrotis lagotis, assembly GCF_037893015.1. NCBI lineage: Eukaryota > Metazoa > Chordata > Mammalia > Peramelemorphia > Peramelidae > Macrotis > Macrotis lagotis. The sequence continues at coordinate 332,181,752 of NC_133658.1, forward strand.
TCCAGGAGTCTGTACTAAATCATATTACCTCTCAGTAATATTCATTTTCTTATATTATCAGTTATTGTTTCTTTTCACTTGTATTTCTTACTAACAAATCTAACAAATACTTCTTTTCTCTGGATGTTCTCATCTAGACTTGTTCTTAATGTCCAATTCTCTATGATTTAGTAAAAGCAAAATAACGAATCCAGGCAACTATTTATATACTTGAATAGATAAAGCTATTTTCATATGGATATCATTTAGGAAAAATAGTGCTTTGGTCTTGATTAGATATTCCTTTCTCCATATCCTTTTTCTAAAAGTAGACTAATGACTTTTGTCCCAGTTTTGAGGCTTTTTTGGATGTTCAAAGCTGAACCTCCAGAGGGCAATATGCCCATGTAATTAATATTCTGCCACTTGGCGAATGAGAGCTGGAACTGGGACTCTCAGTCCAAAGAGACACAACTTTGAAAGAGCTGCATAGTTCCAATTAGGATTCTTAAAAGAATCAGCCTAATTCCTTAGATAGATTTCACTTATTTTGACATACAGATGCTGTGAAGTAGTCATGCAACCACTTCTTCATAGAGGTTGTGGTGATCTGAAATACCAAATCAACTGATAAAAACCAAGAGAAGATACCTGGGGAACCCCAGAAGAACATTATCAAAAGTAAGATTTGTAATTAATCTCCCATCTGGTGTGACAGTATTAGAGCTTCACGTGGGTTGAATTCTGACAGCTGTACTTTTTGACTGTGTATTTTGGTTTAATACAACACAGATGGGAAAATGTTATATGTAAGATGAGCAAACAGCTCTACTATTTTATACTAAACATTTGGAGATATGTAATACAGTTTATTGACTGAACTCAGCCTGAAGTTTATACATTTCTCAGTCTTTGCTTGACAAATGATTTCCTTTCTTGTCCAACTCTATTCTATAACAGCCAGTGGTGGAGCAGAGTAAGAAACAGAAAAAGGAAAAACAAAACTCAATAACTATCATAAACTGGTTCCAAGATACCTTTCCATTCTGATTTTATAAAATATATATTTGTATATATTCATATACACATATTTATATATGTATTATCCTTCTTTCCTTTCTGTGTTCCAGTTAGACTGTTTTTCTTGCTTTTCATCACATAAAACATCCTATCTCCATGCCTTTGGAGTTTTCCCTTCATTCTCCAAGAAGACCAAGTCAAGAAGAGTAATAGAGGATGACAGAAATTGTGGCAATGGAAATTAAAATGTTGAGCCCTAAAATGGTATGATTTCAAGTTCTTTTAGTAATAGCTGTTCCACATCTGAAAAGGACCTGAAGAATTAAGGCTCACTTTTCCCTTTAGAAGGAACTATTCTTTTGAATTTGCTCATCAATAGCCTGTCACATACACACATACGGAACACAATCTATTTGAGAGAGAGAGAGTTCAGTGACAATTTAGTCTAAACCATAGCTGAAAAAAAATCAACATCTAAACTACCATATACCATATGAAAAAATACTCTTTCACTAATAATAAGAGAAATGCAAATTAAAATAAATGTCAGACTCCATAAGCCATTGGACTGGAAAAGATGACAAAGAAAGAAAATGAAGATTATTGGAAGAGCTCTGGAAAAACAAGCACTTTTATGCCTTGTTAGTGGAATTGTGAACTTTGTTTAGTCATTCTAGAAAGCAATTCAGATCCTTCCTTCCTCCCCATCACTAAATCACATACACCCAATGATCCAGTGATGCTACTACTCAGACATTTTAATCCATAGGAAGAATGAAATGATCCATAAATATTCAGTTTTTAAAAAATTATTTAATTAAATTATTTAAGGCAATAGGGGTCAAGTGACTTGTCCAAGGTCACACAGCTAGAACATTAAGTGTCTGAGGCCATATTTGAACTCAGGTCCTCCTGACTCCAGGGCTGGTGCTCTATCCACTGCACCACCTAGCTATCATTATAAGCAAATGAGATAATGAGTCTCCATTTAGCTGGAGAAACGAGAACACTAAGAAGAGTAATATAATAAATCTTATTCTTTCAGAATAAATGGGAAAATACCAGTATGACTTAAAATCCCACTTACTTCTTAGTGACGTTGAAGGAAAAAATCTTAGTCAGGGATGAGTTGGACTCAGTGACCTCTCAGATTTTGGATTATGAATTGTAGAAACTAGTTTGAAAGGATGTAACAATTCATCTAGTAGTCCAATGATCTGCCTGAAGTACTTATTCCTTTTATATCCTAGAAAAGAGACTGTCAAATCTTTGAGTGAACATTTCTAATGATAGAGAATTCACTGCCTTTTTTAAAAAAAATGTAGTTTTATTACTTTTCTGTATAGTGCTTTTTTTATATCAGACCTGTAATTTCATTGGTGTAGGAAGAAACTAGTGAAGAAACTTTTACCACTGAATATCATGATCTGCTCTGCAATTTGTAATTTTAAAGTACTTGGGGTACTGGGAGATTAAGTGTCCATAATTACAGTCAGTATAAGTGAGAGACAGTCTTCTTGACTCTAAAGTCAGCTCTCAATTTACTATTCCAAATGATCACTTCAAATAGAATGTATGACAGACTAATATAGAACTAGGACTAATATGTAAAATGAGTCAAATGAATGGAATTTTACAGTGGACATTTATATGTGATGCATCATGTTAATTTCAGAGAATAATTTATAAATATTTTTGCCCCAATTACATGCAAAGGTAGATTTCTACATTCATTCTTTTGTAAACTTTTGATTTCTAAATTTTTCTATCACTCTTCCTTCCCTCCCCTCTCCCTATGGCCGTGAACAAACTGATATAGGATGTACATGTACAATTGTGTTTTTTTTTTAACAAGGCAGTGGGGTTAAAGTGAATTGCCTAGGGTCACACAGCTAGGTAATTATTACATGTCTGAGGCCAGATTTAAACTCAGGTATTCTTGACTCCAAGGCCAGTGCTCTATTCACTGTGCCACCTAGCTTCCCCTGTACAATTGTGTTTTAACATATTTCCATATTAGTCATGTTGTGAAAGAGGAATTAGAACTAGGGCGGGGGGGGGAACATAAGAAAGAAAGAAAAAACAAAGAAAGAAATTTTTAGACGTGTACATAGTATGCTTTACTCTGAGTAATTTCTTATAAGAGGGGGCAGGTAGATGGTTCATTGGATAGAGCTTTGGATTTGAAGTCAGGAAGATCTGAGTTCAAATCTGGCCTCATATCCAAGCTGAGTGACCCTGGATTGGCAAGTCACTTAATCCCTATTTGCCTCAGCTCCTCATTTGGAGGAGATTGCAAGCCATTCCAATATCTTAACCAAGAAAATCCCTGTGGACAATAGTCTATGGGGTTACAAAGAGACAGACATAACTGAACAACTTGACAACAGTCACAGAGACCTTTGTAACAGATATGTTAAACCAAGACATCTAAGTCTACCCTTTCTGTCCAGTATTTCATTGGCATTTCAGAATTATTTTGCAAGTTGAAGCAATTGTGGCAAGGAAGCTATGACAAGAATTAAAAGGGCAAATGCAACAATCTATGGATTCATCACCAAATCCGAAAAAAAAATTTAGTGGGAGATGTGAATTAATAGAAAAGGTTGGAGCATTCCATATCTTGGGACAGAGAAGAGGTGAAAGAAGTGTATTTAACTTAACCCAGCGGTAGTTACACTGAGGGTTTTCAACTGGTCAAGTCAGAAAGTTGACAGCTTCCCATTTTGCTCTTTTCTACCAGGTGCTAGTTTGCTTAATAGAAATGAATTGTCTAGTTCTGGAACAATAGTTCCCTAGGCTAGAAAAGCATCAGTGGTGGCGACTCAGTGGATGGTACCTACGAAGTCAAAAGGAAAGAAATGATAGACAGTAGCAACAATGAATAGAGTTTTATCTGATGAAACCTAGAACTATAAAGCATGGATCCTCCAGATTGGGAACCAGAGTGGATACAGGGTAGAGAGCCATGTGATGAGAGCCATATGAACTGAAGCAGTAGGATTGTTTCAGTTATATGTATCACACAGACCGATAGTCTTCTGGATCTTCTAGGCCATGTGCCTCATTTCTGTTAATCAGATACACATACATACTGACTGGACAACATACAATGGGCAGTTTGGGCAACAGTATTGAAAATTGCTGGACTCCAAAGTGAAAAAGAATATTTAAATTCAGCTTTTAGGATGAAAAAAAATCTGATTTAAGGTCATAGGTTTGAAGTGAAAGGACCCTTTAGATTATCTGATCCAATTATTCATTTTATAGATTAGGAAACTGAGACCTAGACATATTTGTAGATATTTGTAGATCTGACTAAGGCCTGTGATACCATCAATCATGAGGGTTTATGGAGAATTATGTCATGACAGCATGCTTGCCAGGGTTCTATGTTATCAAGATTTTCTAGTCAGCAATGGAGTAAAACAAACATGTGTCCTTGTTCCTATACTTTTTAGAATGATGTTTTCAGGTATGTTATCAAATACCTTCATTGAGGATGAACATGGCCTCAAGGTCAGCGACCGTACTGATGGTAAAGTCTTCAACTTCAAAAGGCTACAAGCCAAGACCAAAGTGGAGGGAGTGTTGGTGCATGATCTTCTGTTTTCAGATGATTGTGAACTCAATACAGCAACAAACTATGGATCGATTTTCTGCTGCTTATGCTAACTTTGGCCTAATACCACCAAGAAAACACAGTTGCTCCATTAGCCAGTATCACACCTATCCATATGTGGAACTATCAGTTACAGTAAATGGAGAAGTTTTGAGAACCATGGACAAATTTGCTTACCTTAGAAGTTTCCTTTCCAAAGAGGTATACATTGACAATGAGGTTGACACACACATTGCCTGAGCTAGCTCAGTATTTGGTAGGGTATGAAAAAAGTGTGGGAGGGAAAAAATATTAGACTGATTACCAAATTGAAGGTCTACAGAGCTATTGTGTTGATCTCATTGCTGTATGCCTTTGAAACCTGGATAGTCTACCAGTTCCATGCCAGAAAACAGAATCACTTCCATTTAAATTGTCTTAAGAAGATTCTGAAGATCACCTGGTAGGAGAAAATACCAGACACTGAAGTCCTTTCTCAAGCTAAACTGCAAAACATTCAAATGTTACTTCAGAGTACAGCTACGATGGGCTGGGCACACTGTTTGAATACCAGAAATATGCTTGCCAAAAAGATTATTTTATGAAGAACTCATACAGGGCAAGTGCTCACAGTGGGGTCAGAATAAATGATACAGGAACACCCTGAAGGTCTCTCTTAAGAACTTTGGAATTGGGGCGGGTAGGTGGCATAGTGGATAGAGCACTGGCCCTAGAGTCAGGAGTACCTGAGTTCAAATCTGACCTCAGACACTTAATAATTACCTAGCTGTTGTGGCCTTGGCAGGCCACTTAACCCCATTTGCCTTGCAAAAACCTAAAAAAAAAAACCCCAAGAACTTTGGAATTAATTGTGGACCATGGGAGACACTCGCACAAGACTGCCCAGCATGGCATGCTGTCATTAGAGAGGGTGCTCTATAAGCAAGGTATGCTCTATGAACAAGGGAGAATTGAAGAAATTCAAAGGAAATGTGAGATATGGACAATCTGTACTCAAACTGTGGTAGGGCATTCTGAGTTTGTATTGGTCTGATCAACCACAGTTGATGAAATAATTCATCTCTAACATAGTGATGACGTTTTGGTCTTCTATAATGAAGGGCAAGAATCAACCAAATATATAATTTTGACCTTCACTAAAACAAAGTGGATATCTTCTGAGAATTATTCCTGATTTACAAATCTCTTCTTCACAAAGAAATTTATTAATTAAATCACTACTTGATTACTGGCACCCTATCTCTGGCCTACTCTGTTTCACCATTCTCAAGTTAAAGACTAGCTTGGTAAAATTCTATTAACAGTGGAAATGGGATGCCTTAGGAAGTAGTATTTTCTTTTCTTTTTCAAAAACATTTTATTTATTTTGAGTTTTACAATTTTCCCCCAATCTTACTTCCCTCCCCCCACCCCCCACAGAAGGCAATTTGACAGTCTTTACATTGTTTACATGGTATACATTGATCCAAATTGAATATGATGAGAGAGAAATCACATCCTTAAGGAAGAAACATAAAGTATAAGAGATAGCAAGATCAGACAATAAGATATCAGATTTTTTTCTAAATTAAAAGTAATAATCCTTAGTCTTTGTTCAAACTCCACAGTTGTTTCTCTGGATACAGATGGCATTCTCCATTGCAGACAGCCTCAAATTGTCCCTGATTGTTGTACTGATGGAATGAGCAAGTCCATTAAGGTTGACCATCACCCCATGTTGCTGTTTGGGTGTACAATGTTCTTCTGGTTCTGCTTATCTCACTCAGCATCAGTTCATGCAAATCCCTCCAGGCTTCCCTGAATTCCCATTCCTCCTGGTTTCTAATAGAACAATAGTGTTCCATGACATACATATACCACAGTTTGCTAAGCCATTTTCCCAGTTGAAGGACATTTACTTGATTTCCAATTCTTTGCCACCACAAACAGGGCTGCTTTGAATATTTTTGTACAAGCGATGTTTTTGCCCTTTTTTGTCATCTTTTCAGGGTATAGACCAAATAGTGGTATTGCTGGATCAAAGTGTATAAACATTTTTGTTGCCCTTTGGGCATAGTATTTTCCTTTCACTGCATGTCTTCAAACTGATGCTGGATGAAACTTCTTAGGATTGATGCAGAGAGGTTCCTATTGAGGTACAGATTAGACTAGATGACCCCCAATGCTGAGATTTTGTGATTGAATGATTCCTAAAGTTTCTTTTAAAGATATGTCTTATGAATCTACATTCTAGCATTCCTCCTTCTAAGGTCCTTCCATCTTTCACAATATCTAGTTCTTTTAATTAATTTTCATCCCCAGAATATGGGTCATATATAATGGTTTTTCTTTAAATCTCTTTTCTTTAAACCTCTCTTGCCCTTTGATATTGGGAGTCTTGGCCCATTGCTCCTGAAAAGGACAGTAAATACACACCCATTCTCCTCAATACCTCCTCCATTTCCCAATAATATGGAGAACACTTATCAGAACTACCATACCTGGATCAGGAAACTTGTTTACAAATTGGTCTAAACTATTTCAGCCTTCATGGATGAGAAACCTGTGTCTGACTTTGCTCAGTTCTACTTGGTGCCAGACTTTCTCAGCCAAAATAAAATTTCCCTAATCAAGTATTCTGCAAAAGTTTTTCAAAGCTCCTCTTTGGTATTAATGTATGTTTCTTTTCATTTTTAGGTTCCCTTCTGGGAGTGTCAATGATTCATCTAACCCCTTCACTGAGTTTAGTAAACTGGGGATAAGATAGGCTAAATTGTTTACTGCAACTCACCACATTTTAAGAATAGCACATATTTTCATCCTTTTTTGAGGTTTGGGGCAGGAACACTCATTAAAAAGAATACTTCAGGGGGTGGCTAGGTGGTGCAGTGGATAGAGCACGGCCCTGGAGTCAGGAGTACCTGAGTTCAAATCTGACCTCGGATGCTTAATAATTACCTGTGTGGCCTTGCAAACCACTTAATCTCATTTGCCTTGCAAAAACCTTAAAAAAAAAAGAATACTTCAACTTAATTTATAAAACTATCCAATTGCCAAAAATGGGTTCTAGGCTTAACTCTTCTATTTAAAGACAGAGCCATAGGAGACACCCATAATTAGCAGTAGTGACCTAGGTGAAGATCTAGTAAAGTCTGACTGAAAATTAGACTATGGAAGAATTAGGAGAGGAGCAGTGTCAGCGAAGTATATAAAAGGTGATCAATAGTGTCAAAGGTCACAACAAGGGTCAGGCTTTAGAAATGGCTATTATATTTAGCAATTAAGAGATCACTGGTAACTTTGAAAAGAGCAATTTCAGTTACATTGAGGCTAGAAGTTAGCAGAAAGTTTAGAAGACAGTGAGACAGGAAGCAGAAGCACAAAGCTCAGATTTTTTTCAAGGACTTTAAGGGAAAAAGATATATAGGACTTCAGCAGAGATGATCAGATCAAGTGAGGATTTTTTTTAATTAGACGGGAGACAGGGATTTCCAGGCAGTAGGGAAACAGAAATTAAAGTTTAGAGTGGGGGGACAATCTGATGGCAAAGATAGGGATCAAGGATACATATACAGGGTTTGGGCTTATCAAGAAGGGCTACTTCATCATCAGAAACTATAGTAAAGGAAGAGATAATGGGAAATATGTGAAAGGGATGTAAAATGATAAGGTGAAATGAAGGTGCTCACAGCTAATAGCCCTAATTATTTTTCCCCAGTAAAGTATGATGTCCTTCACTGAGAAGGCAGGGGCAGGAGGTATTGTGGGAGGCTTGAGACTTGAGAGGTTTTGGAAGAGTTGTGAAAGTGAGTGGAATAAGGGATTGGAATAGATAGGAGAAGGGTCCTCATACTACTGTGAGGGTCTAGTTGAAATTAGATAGAATAAATTTCTAGCGAATGCAATCAGCAAGCTTTAGCAATTTCTTCCAGCATAAGAAGAAATATATGTGGAAGCAAGATTTTTTTCTTCCTTTGATGATAAAGGAAATAAAAACATAAAAGAAGGCATAATAAGATGATTTTAGAAATATGAATCTCAGAAACAACAGAGCACTTATTTCATAACAATTGGCTTATGGGGAAGGACCCAAAAGTTGATATGCACATGCTATATCCTATGGATAGTTCATTATAGGAAAAAAATATGGTGAATTTTTGTACACTATTTTAATCATATTTCAATACCACACTTACCAGAAACCTTTTGTACATCAGTTGAGATTGTATGAGATATCATAACTCATTCATAGGATCATAGTATTATCTGTTTAGAGCTGGAAAACCCAATCTCTTCATTTTACTGATTAGAAAACAGAACCAGAAAAGTTAATTGACTTGCCTGAGGTCATTCAGATAGTTTGAACCCAGGCATCTTCTTGATTCAAGACTTTCCTATACCTTCCTACATCTATTCCAGCATTATTTGATGCTAAAATATGCTTACGATTTTAACAATTGTGAATTTTCCAAGCTGTTGCTCATTTTCTTTTTTTTTTAGCCCCCCCTGAGATCTTTTCAAATTTGCATCTTTTTGGTAGTCATCTGAGAATTGCTATTGTTCAAAACTAAATTGATTCTGATACTAGTAATAACATTTATGTAGTGTGTTGCTTATGTTATCTCACTGGATCTTCATAAAACTCAAGGAAATGGTTCCTATTCTTAACCTTATTTTACAGTTGAGAAAACAGGTTGATAGAGGTTAAATGACTTGTTTAGGGCCATACAACAAGCAAGTTTATAAGGCAGAATTTGAACTCAGGTTTTCCTAACTCTATCCACTGTGCCTCCTAGATGCCTAGCTAGTAGTGATTTTAAAATAATGCCATGTATCCTTGAGTATGTTGATTTTGAATATCTCCAAAAGCAAAAAAAAAATAAATCAAAGAATGAGAAATATACAGAGGTTGACCAATAATTCTACTCTTTCAGGAGATATGTTGTTTTAGTATCAAAAATATTTAATATTGGCATATCTAAGAACATCATAATTCAAACTGATGGATACCCAGAAGCATTTAATGTTACTATCTCTATTAAAAGTTAACCTGATAAAGGACTGTAACTCTTCTGCCAATGTGAATCTATCTCAAGAAAATAAATTCCAGAGCTCTACAAACTTAATAGTATGTATTCAGAGGATATCTTTTCATCTTAAATAAACAAAATATTTCATTAAAATGCAGATACAGTTGGAATGTTGATATATTTCCAATGAGATAAAAAAGATAATTCATACTACTATGTGATAAGACCATTAGTAAGGGTTAGTCAAATATCTTATAACTGTACTAATTCCAATTTTGCTAAAGTAGAAATGTTAAATGGGTCTAATGTTGGAACAATAAAAATGAATTTGAAGTATGCTTAGAAAATGGAAAATGTTACTGGGGCACAAAGTTGTCAAAGACTTGCATTCAAAATTAAATCACCAACACATGGAACCATTTTAATGCATCATAGTAAGGAAGGCAGAAGTAATTTTAGCACTCATTTGCCTGGAAAACAGAGACTTATATTTGTTGAACGTGATACATTTGCATCACATACTTTATTTCTTTTTTCACCCCCCTAACAAGTAAGAAGATATACCATAATTTCCATTTTACAGATACAGAAACTGAGATACAGCAAAATGATCCAAAGGAAAGAGAGCTATATTTCAGAGCCAGAGCATCAAAGTTTGAATTCTACCTCAACTTTCTGTGAGACTTAGGCAATTAATTTAATTTTTCTAGATATCAGTTTGCTCATCTGTAAAATAACAAGGGTGGACTAGAAGACTTCTAAGGTCCTCTCAAAGCTACATCTTTGAATCTATATTGTAGAAATTTGGTCAAAGTCACATAGCAAATAAGAATAACCTGGGTCCAACGGTTTGTAGTTCAATGCTCTCTCCACTACTCCATGAAGACTTTTAAAAATATAATTAATTACTATTCAAACATACACATTTTTTTCTTTTCTTTTTTTAAAGATTTTATTTATTTTGAGTTTTACAATTTCCCCCCCAATCTTGTAGTCTGTTAGTCTTCATTTTTTTTTTTTAGGATTTTTGCAAGGCAAATGGGGTTAAGTGGCTTGCCCAAGGCCACATAGCTAGGTAATTATTAAGTGTCTGAGACCAGATTTGAACCCAGGTACTCCTGACTCCAGGGCCAGTGTTTTGTCCACTGTGCCACCTAGCCGCCCTAGTCTTTTAGTCTTTATATTGTTTCCATGGTGTACATTGATCTAAGTTGAATGTGATGAGAGAGAAATCATGTCCTTAAGGAAGAAAAATAAAGTATGAGAGATAGCAAAATTAAATAAGATAACAATTTTTTCTAAATTAAAGGTAATAGTCTTTGGTTGCAAACATACACATTTTTAATAGTATTTTATTTTTACCAATTACATGTAAAGATTATTTTCAGCATTCATTTTTGGGAAGATTTTGAATTCTAAATCCCCCCCCCCAATTCCTTCTCCTTCTCCCTCTCCAAGATGATCAGCAATCTGATATATATTCCCACATTAGCCAAAACATACCCATTTAAAAAATGTGCAGCTGCTTTTGGATTTTTTTCATTTTCCAAATTTTTTTTGGAGAAAAACAATTAATAAGGGGCATCTAGGTGGTGCAGTAGATAGAGCACTGGTCCTGGAGTCAGGAGTTCAAATCTGGCCTCAGATACTTAATAATTGCCTAGCTGTGTGACCTTGGTCAAGTCACTTAACCCCAATCCTTTAAATAAATAAAAAATCCATTCCATCATAAGCACTTACAGTTAGTTATGGGCAGTAACAGGATGCTAGTTGGACAAGTTACCCCAAAGGACATCATGTAAAACAAGTGGCCAAGGACGAATTCCATTTGTGTGGGGTTTGTTGAAAAAACAAAACAAAGTCACTTTTTTAAAAAAAAGAAAAGAAAAAAGAAGAAGCCATCCAGAATTAATTTTAAAGTACATGTCAGCCACCAATTATTTTGTTTTCAGATTACTAGGTAGTCTACCACTAATACATCTATCAGGTAAAAACAACTTCTTTATAACCTTGTGGTCCCAAATTAAAAAAGAATCACAGAAAGGAAAGAAACAACATGAAAACAGAACTCAAAATATATACTAGAGAGTAAAGCAATATGAGGTGAACAAAGATATTTTGCAGGTACAACTACAATATTTTACATAGATGTTTGATGTTTGATAATAGACATTGTCTTTTTTCTAATTCTTTTAATTCCAAAAAAATTCCTTTTTTAGCGCTTATTGTGCTGTCTTCATGAAATAATTCTCTCTATTATAAATTAGTCCTTTTTCTTAATAAATTCCGTTTCAGTTAACTTTAAGTTTGAGAGATAAGAGTCAGAACCATAAGCCAGCAAGTGGCAGAGAGGGGGAAAGTGGGGGATGGGGTGAAGGGGAAGCATTCTGATGGCACAGAATCACTGTAAAGAAGTGGGGAAAGAAAAAATTAACAGCATTTAATCATTTTCTCTATTTTTCCTTTTCCTGTCTTGTGCAGTCATCTCAACTGCTTTTAAGAACCTACATCCATGCTCCTTCTAACATATTTATCAAGGTCTAAATCTTTTGAAAGGGTGAGAAAAGCATGTTTATAATCATTTGTGTGGTTCTCTAAAGCCAATTGTTTGATTATCATGTCTAATGCAGGGCCTGTTCCTATAGACCTCTCAACAGCTTCTAGTAGCCGAGAAACAAACTCTATAAAACTTTCTGAACTATTTTGTATAATTATCATTAATGATTGTTTCTTAGGTTTAGGAATAATTATTGTCTTCCAGATAGCCAAAGCACATTGCCCAATGATCTGATAAACTTCAAAAACATAACCGAAACTAAAAAGAGTAATATTTAACTCAAATAACAGTAACTATTTCAGATCTGAATTACACACACACACACACACACACACACACACACACACACACACACACAAACACAAAGGAGTTTAGACACTAACACAAATACAGAAACAACTCTTTTGTGAAAAGATTTCAAATTTACCAAAGTGAGATTATTGGACACACTCATATCTCAAAATATAGAAACAATTTTCCACCTCTCCAGGCCAGTGGAGAAATGTAAAATGTCTGATTGGTATTTAAATACACACATAGACACATAGACACACATATATTTATATTCTTAACCAACTGACCACTAGACTTATCAATCAATCTGCCTTCAGGGGAATCTGTTCTCTATTTTTGTCTTGGCTTTTCCACTGGAGGTGTGGAGGGCTGCATGCTGCAGTAAGAGGGGCAGCATGACAATAGAGGAGCAGTGGGACAAATAAGCTCAGTCTCTGTCACCATCTCCTGTGGCTTCTCTTTTGGCCTTTTTATCTGACTCAGGCCATTTCTCTTGACTCCCCTCCTCCTTCTTCTACCTGCATCCCTGCATCAAACCTAGGGACTTCTCTATAATGTGCAGGATCCACTAGGCATAGTTTTATGACATTATATAATTGGAAACAATGAACAGGGAAATTGTCAGATCCTACTGACAAGAAATGTTCTGAAAACTGTTCCCCAATTGCCTTCCATTTTTCTGGGTTTAAAGTTCCCTCCTTGGGTAGCCAGGGGGATGTGATCCCTATCAAATCTAAGAATTCTTTTATCTGATTTCTTGTGACTATAAGTCCTTGATATTTCATTCATTTCTTTTTTTTTAATTTATTTAGTTTTATTTTTTGGACAAATGATTTTTTTTAATAATTACTAAAATATTCTTGTTTAAGAATCTGATGCTATGCTCTAAGTCTTGTTTGGTCATAAATTTATCCTTTTTCATAGACCAGATAGAGTATTTTTTTGTCTATTAATTTATTTATGGTATTGCTCTTTATGTAGAAATCCTGTATCCATTTTGACTTTATTTTGGTATAGGCTGTGAGATGTGGATCTATGCCTAGTTTTTGCCATAATATTTTTCAAGTTTTCCCATCAATTTTTGTAATAGTAAGTTTTTATCCCACAGGCTGATGTCTTTGGGTTTTCAAATAATAGATTGCTGTAGTCATTTGCTGCAGTTTCTTTTGAAGCTATCCTAACCCACTGATCCATTACTCTATTTCTTAACCAGTACCAAGTAGTTTTGATGACTGCTGCTTTATAGTATAATTTTAGCTCTGGTAGAGCTAGGTCACCTTCTTTTGCATTTTTTTTCCATCAGTTTCCTTGCTATTCTTGCCCTTTTGCTGCTCCAAATGAATTTTGTTACTATTTTTTTTCTAGCTCAGTAAAGTAGTTATTTGATAGTTTGATTGATATGGCACTGAATAAGTCATTTAATTTGGGTGGAATGATTGTTTTTATTATATTAGCTTGACCTAACTATGGGCATTTGACATTTTAAAAATTATTTAGATCTGACTTTATTTGGGTGAGGAGAGCTTTATAATTTTGTTCACACAATTTCTAGGTTTGTCTTGGGAGGTAGATTCCCAAGTATTTAATACTGTATATAGTTATTTTAAGTGGAATTTCTCTTTCTATCTTTTGTTCTTGGGCTTTGTTGTTCACATATAGAAATGCTGATGATTTATGTGGGTTTATTTTATATACTGCTCCTTTTCTGAATTTGTTGATTGTTTCAAGGAGTTTTTTAGATGATTTTCTCAGGTTCTCTAAGGTATGCCATAATATCATCTACAAAGAGTGAAATTTTTGCTTCCTCATTGCCTATTCTAATTTCTTCAATTTCTTTTTCTTCTTTTCTTGCTACTGCTAGCATTTCTAATAGTATATTGATTAGTAATGGTGATAATGGGCATCCTGTTTCACCTCTGAATTTATTGGAAATGTTCCAAGTTTATTCCCATTTAATATAATATTTGTTGATGGGTTTAGATAGATATTATTTATTATTTAAGGAAAAATTCATTTATTCCTGTACTTTCTAGAGTTTTTAATAGAATGGTTGTTGTATTTTATCAAAGGCTTTTTCAGCACCTATTGAGATAATCACATGGTTTCTGTTGGTTTTACTGTTGATATTTTTAATTATGTTGAGTGTTTTCCTAATGTTCAACTGTCCCTGCCTGCCTGGTATAAATCCAACCTGATCATGGTGCATTATTCTGGTAATAACTTGCTGTAGTCCCATTGCTAAAATTTAAGATTTTTGCATCCATATTCATTAGGGAGATTGATCTATAATTTTCTTCGTCTGTTTGGTTTTTCCTGGTTTAAGTATCAGCACCATGTTGGTGTCATAAAAGGAATTTGGCAGAACTTCATCTCCTATTTTTTTAAATAGGTTATGTAGAAAAGGGATTAATTGTTTCTTAAATGTTTGGTAGAATTCACTTGTAAACCCATCTAGACCTGGAGACTTTTTCTTAGGGAGTTTATTGATCGTTTTTTTTTTCCATTTATTTTTCTGAAATGGGGTTAAGTAATTTATTTCCTCTTATGTTAATCTGGGCAGTTTTGTTTTTTTAGCTAAATATTCACCCATTTCACTCAAGTTGTCCAATTTATTGGCATTCAGTTTGGCAAAGTAGTTCTGAATTATCTCTTTAATTTCCTCCTTATTGGTGGTTAGTTCATCCTTTTCATTTTTTTTTTAGGTTTTTGCAAGGCAAATGGGATCAAGTGGTTTGCCCAAGGCCACACAGCTAGGTAATTATTATTAAGTGTCTGAGGCCAGATTTGAACCCAGGTACTCCTGATTCCAAGGCCAGTGCTCTATCCACTGTGCCACTTATCTGCCCCAATCTCTTTCATTTTTGATGCTGGTAATTTGGTTATCTCTCTTTTTAAAAATCAGATTAATCAGAGATTTGTCTTTTTTATTAGCTTTTTCATAAAAACCAACTCTTAGTTTTATTTGTGAGATCAATTTTTTTTGCTTTCTATTTCATTAATCTCTCCCTGGATTTTCAGAACTTCTAATTTGATATTTAATTGGGAATGCTTAATTTGTTCTTTTTCTAGCTTTTTAGTTACATACCCAATTTATTGATATTCTCTTTCTCTATTTTATTCATATAGGCATTTAGAGATAAAGTTTCCCCTCAAAACTACCTTGGCTGCATCCCATAAATTTTGGTATTATGTCTCATTATTAGCATTTTCTTGGATATAATTGTTAATTATTTCTATTCTTAGCTGTTTGATCCACCCATTATTTAAGATAAAGTTATTTAATTTCCATTTAGTTCTTGGTTTATCTTTCCTTGACCCTTTATTACATGTAATTTTTATTGCATCATGATCTGAGAAGTATGTATTTATTACTTCTGCCTTTCTGCATTTGATTGTAAAATTTTTGTGCCCTAGTACCTGGTCAGTTTTGGTGAAGTTGCCATGTACTGACATGAAAAAATATATATTTTTTTAATCCCAATAAGGTTTCTCCAGAGGTCTACCCTAAGTTTTCTAAGGTTTTATTCACCTTCTTAACTTCCTTCTTTTTCATTTTGTTGTTAGATTTATCTAGTTCTGAGAGAGGGAGATTGAAGTTTCCCATTACTAAAGTTTTTATTATTATTATATATTATTATATATTATATTATATTATATTATGTTTTATATATATATATTATTAAAGTGTCTATTTCACCTTGTAATTAGCTTAGCTTTTCCTCTAGGAATCTGGATGCTATACCACTAGGTGCATCCATGTTTAATGATATAATTTCATTTCCAATGATGCCTTTTAAGAATATATAGTTTCCTTCCTTATCCCTTTTAATGTGATTGATTTTTGCTTTTACTTTGTATGAGATTACAATTGCTACCCCAGATTTTTTTTTACTTCTGCTGAGGCATATTATATCTGGCTACAACCTTTTACTTTTACCTTGTGTATATCTTTCTGCTTCAAATGTGTTTCTTTTAAACAACACATTGTAGGATTGTGATTTTTAATCCACCTTGCTGTCCACTTCCATTTTATGGGACAGTTCATCTCATTCATATTAACAGTTAAGATTACTAATTCTGTCTTTCCCTTCATGCTATCTTTCTCTATTTATATTTATCTCTCTCCTTTTCTCTTGTTCTTCCTCAACAAAATTTTACTAACTTTCTCCTTTGATTTTTCTTTTAAAAATTTAAATTTCCATTTATTTTTCTTATACCTTCCCTTTCCTTTTATCAGTCCCTTCTTGTCTTATCTTTCCTTTTCCCAGTCCCCCGCCCCTTCCCTGTAGATTAAGTTAGATTTTTAAACTCAAGTGGGGATTTATTTTATTCCCTCACTGGGCTAAATCTATTGAATAGAATTTACTCAACATTCACATTTTCCCTTCTTTCTCTCTAAAATTATAAATCTTTGTGTCTCTTCCCTTAAAGCTCTAATATTATTAATCATGTATCATCAACCACAGTTTGATTATTTGATTGCTTGATAAGCTCCTATCATTATCAAGATATCACAGATTGTTTACTTGATAGTTTGATAAGCCGCATTGACTCAAATTGCACCAAATTGTAATTATAGTCATTTTAATCTTACCCCTTTTATCAAGTATCTTTCAAGTACACACAATCCTCCTTGCAAGCCAAAATATCATCCAAAGCCATATTATTTCTTGAACTATTTATGCTCCTCCCCCCACACCTATTTTCTTTCACATTTTACCCCCACCAGTCTTGGACCTCTTCAATTGAGACACAAGACCCAATTTATTCTCATATCCTTTAGGTTCCTTCAATTATATTCTATCCTTTAATTATCCTTAGAGAAGTAAAGTTCTAAAGAATTAGATGTGTTCTATCTTCCCTTTTAGGGTTGTATACAATTTAATAGTCGACCAACATTTGTTTAAAACAGTTTTGTTTCTTCAGTCCCCTTTTTCGTTTACCTTTTTTATGCAACTCTTGGGTTTTGTATTTGGTGATTGAATTCTCTGTTCAGTTCTGGTCTCTGTGTCAGGAAATTCTGGAAGTCCTGTATTTCATTGAACATCCATCTTTTTTCCCTGACAGTGTATGCTAAATTTTGCTGAGTAGCACATTCTGGGTTGTAATCCCAGGTCCTTAGCTCTCTGAAATGTTATTCCAGTTTTTCTGACCCTTCAATGTGGAGGCTGATAGGTCCTCTGTTAGTCTGATTGTGTTTCCTTTGTATTTGAATTGTTTCTTTTTTGCTACTTGCAATATTCTCTTTTAATTGAGGGGTCTTGAATTTGGCTATTATAGCCCTTGGAGTTTTTATCATTGGGTCTCTTTCTAGAGGGGTTCAATGGATTTTTTCAATGGTTATATTGTTATCTTGTTCTAGTATATTAGTGGCAGTTTTCCCTTATAATTTCCTGCATTATATTTTCTAGGTTCTTTTATTGGTCTAGGCTTTCTAGTAGTCCAATGATTTGTAGGCTGTCTCTCCTGGATCTATTTTCCAGGTCATTCATTTTCCCTTGTAGGTATTTTATATTTTCTTCAATTTTTTTTGTTTGATGGAATCTTATAGTCTTGTAGATTCATTGGTTTCTAACTGTTCAATTTTGATTTTTAGAATTTTATTTCTTTCAATTAGCTTCTGTGTTTCCTTTTCCAGCTGGTTATGTTTACTTTTAACAGAGTTGATTTCTTTGGTCAACTTTTCACAATTTTCTTGCATGAATTTCATTTCTTTTTTCCATTTTTCTTCTTCCTCTTTTCTTTGGTTTTACATTTTTTTTAAAACTCTTCGATGAGCTTTTGTATTTGAGTCCAATTTATAAACTGTTTTGGTATTTCCCCCTGTGCGTTTTTTCACTGCTTTCTTCTTCAGATGTGACATTGCTGTCATCTTTGTCTCTAAAGTAGTTTTCAATCATGAGTGCTCTTTAAGCATTTTGTTCATCTTTGTTGTTATAGTTCTGCTCCTAGGGTGTAGGGAGTATAGATCCAAGCTTTTATTTTGCTGGGACTAGGGTCTGATCCCTGGCTTGTTATTGGCCAAGATATGGCCTATGCAGTCTGGGCCTTGCCTTTGCAAAGGTTTTTTTTTTTTTGACAACACAGGATTGTTCCTAACTCAGTCCTGTCTTTTACCCCAGTGTTTCCAGGGTCCAGATGTTGTTTAAGGTTAGGATCCTCCATGCTGGCTTGCTATCTAGCTGCCAGGGCTTCTATTATTATTAAGCTGATGGGACCTGGATTGCACTATGGCTAAAAATCTCCTGTTGGCTTTCCCTGCTCTCCCACCTCCTTTGCCCCTAAAGAGACAAAACTTCACTGAAGATTCTCCATGGTATCTGCAATTGAAAACTTCTTTGAATATTCTTTTTTTCTTTGTGAGATGTTTAGTATGAGTATCAGAATAGAGGCTTCATTTATCTTTGGTAGAGATAGACTCCTGGAGCATGTTAACTTTGTATCACCATGGAAGTCCCACCATCTTGGTTCCACCTTGGAAGTAGGAAGAGATATAGTATTTGAATTGACCTTGGAATTATTAGGAAAATTAAGATAAACAGAAGGGAGAAGAACATTTACTCTCTAGTTTAGTCCACAAGGTTATTAACCCTTTTTTATGTCACAGATCCCATTGGCAGTCTGATAAAGCCTACATTTAAACTCATCAGGATAATGTTTTTAAATGCATAAGATATAATATAAAGGATTACAAAATAAGCTAATTAGATTGAAATATAGTTATCACATTTTTTCAAAGTTCATGGATACTTGATTAAAAACTCCTTCTCCTAATCATAAACAAACAAGATTTTAGGTATTTTGTTTTGATAATTGATATGAGAAAGCTGGGGCAGGCAGGAATTATCTAAATTTGTTATCTGTAATGATGAATCTGTGAAATCACTGATAGAGGTATGCATTCAGCTGTGCAGAGTAAAACCCACTTTTCCCCATTTCATCCTATATCTATCTCTTTCCAAAAATGCATCCTAGTGTATTTACTCAATGCCTAAAGTCTTTTCTCTATTTCTCGTAATATTTCAATGATTCCAGTCAATGAACTGACCCAATATCCATTTGTTACCTCCCACTTTCAGGCTATGATTTGAAGATGTCATTATTATTAACAATATGTTAAACCTTACACCCAACATACATCCTTCCATTGCTCTTTCATTCACCTGTAATTCAATTTTTTTGAGACCCTGTTGTTTCATAGGTCATTGATGGTTCTATTATCTTTAGAATTCTGCTCAATTCAACACATTCATTAAGAAACCTAGTACATTCTGCATCCTGCCTTTAGGTTACAAAAATAAAAATAATTTCCATAATTGAGAGGCTTATATTCAACTAGGGGTAATATAACATGTACCCAGATTCAAAATATGTTGTAATAGGGACCAAAGAAAGAACTGGAGAATTATTTCTAGGAAAATTTGAGGAAGGAGACAATACTTTCAGTTAGGGGGATTAGAGAAGGTTTCAAAGAGAAGATAGCACTTGATCTGAGCCTTATAGAAAAATTACAATTCTAAAAAGCAAAAGTGAGGAGGGACTTCTTTCCAGACATGAGGAACATTCCATGGGAAGGTACAGAGGCAGGAGACAATTAGTTGGGTTCTAGGAATTGCCTGCAGTTCAGTTAGGTTAGGATGAAGAATGAAGGAAGGGAATTAATTTGAAATGAGACTGAAAAGATAAGATTGATTAATGTTGTCAGAGACCTTAGATATCAGACTAAGGATGAGGGGAAAAAACATTCCAGGTATAAGAAAAATATAGTGAAAACTTTTGGAGTTGAAACAAGTGTTCTTACACATGAAGAGTCTTGAATTCTTACCTAGCTGTGTGGACTAGGTAAGTCACTTAACTTGGGCAAGTCACTTAACCCCACTGCCTTGTAAAAACCAAAAAAAAAGTCATGAATTCATGCCATATATGAGAATCAGTTAAAAGAGCTATTTAATTGGGATAATAGATGACTTAGAGTGGGACAAATACTTGAAAGGTTTCCAAGTGGAAAAAGTACTAAGTTTGTTCTGAATGGATCTAGGAGCAATGAGTTTAAATTTCTCCTCATATTATCCCCCTGACTTTCCCCCAGATAAAATCCTGCCATCTACAGGAAGTCTCTTAATTTTAGTGTTTTTCCTTCTGTTGATTATTTCAAATTTATCCTGTATATAATTTGCCTGTACATAATTGTTTGTTGCTTGTCTCCTTCATTAGAGTGTGAACACTTGAAAGCAGGGACTATTTTTTTTGCCTTTCTTTGCATCTCAGTACTTAAGCACAGTGCCAGGCAACTGTGTATTTAACTTCCTGACATGTTTTGCCTGGTCCAAAAAGGCATAACTGAAAACAAAGGATAGAAAGTTCAGAGACATGTTTATATAAAATAAGCTTAAAGATATCCTAATAATTAGGTGTGTCCCAAAGTGGATTGGACTGCTGCAGAGATGGGTTCCTTTTCATTAAAGGGCTATAAGCAAAGGTGGGATGACTACTCAATTATGAGTAGATTCTTGTTCAGGTGTGAATTAAGCTTGATGATCTTTGAGGTCCCTTCCAATCTAGAGATTTTATGATTCTGTATAAAGTAATATCACCTCCCTAGGTATGGCTACAATGCTTCTCTTAATGCAGCCTAAGTTAACTCTGGTCAAACCACATCTGGCATATTGTATTCAGGCCTGATATCACATTTTAACAAGGAATTAGATAAAGCAATGCAGAATAGTGGAGAAAAACCCAGTCTCAAAGTCCAAGAAGACCTGGATTCAAGTTCTATCTCAGACATACATTTCTCATTATGTTGCAGAAAAGGTGCCAACCTGTATTCATTAAGGGAATTTCTTCATCTGGGAATTTTCTTTTATAATGAAATCATAAATTCAGCTCCTATTCCATTAGATAAACTAAGGAGTATCCAGAAATGACCATTATAAAGAAATTCATGTGAAGGAACCACAGTCTTTAGCCTAGAGATGAGAATTTTGAAAGACAGATCATAATACCTGCCTTCAAATAATTGGAAAAGCTTCCAAATGGAAGGAAAAATAAACTTTTTCTTCTTGGTTTCAGAGGGTAATATTAGGAAACAATTGGTCAAAATTACAAAGAGGCAAGTTTAGGCTTGATGTATGGGAAAATTTTCTAAAGTTTAGAACTACCGTCCATTTTAGACTGTGACCTGTCTGAGAGCAGGGATAGTCTTTTGTTTTTCTTTGTCTCCCCAGTACTTAGTATGATGCCTAGAATATAGTAGAGTTAATAAATGCTTTCTGACTGACTCCCCAGTGTGGTTGTCCCCACTGTATACATAAATGCTACCTTGTCAGGGAGTATATTAAGTAATGGAATAGTAATGGGAGAAGGATAGAGAGAAGGTTAAGGAAACAACAAATGTTGGAGAGTAAGAGTGTTAATACTATTATTTACATATAGTCCTCAAAGTTTTACAAAGTATCTTGTATGCATTATCTCTTTTAATCCTTACAACTACCCCCATGAAAAAAGTACAACAGGTGTTATTGTTCCCATTTTCCAGTTGAAAAAACTGAATCTTAGAGGAATTAAATTACTTACCTATGATCATCACATTGCTAGGGATGGCAAGAGCCAGGTCTCAAATCCAAGTATAGCATTCTTACAATTCTGCTTGTGATGAAAAAAGAATCATAAACTCAGATATTTGGGGACAAAGAGAAAAATCAAAGCCACTTGGAAAATAAAGATATCCACTAGAGGGACTTGAGAGAGGAGAGCAGGTGGGTAATCAAAACAAAATGATGTTTTAAAAGAACTGACTTGTAGCATAGAATGAAAGATTCGGAGACCCAACATAGATAACAAAACTTGATTATTCAGATGTCAAAACAGTTTTATTTTTATTCCTGTTGTCTTGCAAGTAATGGAAAATACACTTTTGTTGTGGGAAAAAAATGTTGAATCTGGAGTTAGGCAACCAGGATTCCAATCCAAATGATTCTACTTACTGCCTTGGGTTTTATCTTCTCAGTTTCTTCAACTGTAAAATGAGGGGGTGGATTATTCTAGTTTATAAGCCTAGATTCACTGTGTTCTGGAATATGTATTCCAAGTTCTTCATTCCTTTCTCCTGGTGTCTGTTTGATCATGACTGAGACTCCATGTTGCTTGATTTCTTTCTTTCTGATTATTTCTTGATTTAAGAGCTTGATTCAGGATTTTGGCTTGGAGTTTTTATTTGGGGTATCTTTCAGCAGGTAACTGATGAATTCTTTTCTTTTTTGCTTATACCTTCTGGTTCTAAAATATTGGGAAATTTTTCTTTTATGATTTCTTTAAATATGTCTAGGTTTTTGTTGTTGTCCATAGCTTTTAGTAGTTAAATGATACTTACATTATCTGTCTTCAGTGTTTTCCAGGTCAATTGATTTTCCTATGAGATATTTAGTATATTTTTCTATTCAGTCTTTTGGCTTTGTTTAATTTTCTCTTGATTTTTCATGGAATTATTAGCCTCCATTTAACTAATTCTAATTCTCAAGGAATAATTTTTTCAATAAGGTTTTGTACTTTTTTTTTTACCAGATGTTAATTCATTTTCCATTTGATTTTTGAAATCATATTTTGCTCTTTTAAAACTTTTTAACTCTTCTAAGACTTATTGTTGGGCTTGTATCCCAGTCTGTATTTTGTTTTTTGAGGTTTTCATGGTAGATGCTTTCAAATTAATATTTTCTTCTGTGTTTGTGTGTTGAGCTTCCCTTGAACTAGTTATGGTCTGGTTATTTTTTTATTTGTACAATCTACTTCTTGACTTTGGACATTATGTGAATTCTGGGCTCTATATACTTCTGGAGGGTAAGGAGGAGAAGACTGGCTTGAGCTTTTGTCCTTTTACATCATTCTACTGTTATCATACATGGTCTAATATAGAGACCCACAAAATTTATTTTTCTAAAATTTAATTTATTTAAAGAGGTTATTTAAGGCAATGGGGTTAAATGACTTGCCAAGGTTTTACAGCTAGGCAATTATTAAGTGTCTGAGGCCAGATTTGAACTCAGGTCCTCCTGACTCCAGGGCCGGTGTTCTATCCACTGCAACACCTAATTATCCCCGAGACCAGCATTTTCAATGCTTCTAAAGTGGTATTGATCACTGCCTCCTGATCTGAACATTACAATTCCTAGTTCAGGTTTGGGTCTGTTGACTTGTGTATAGTTGAATTTCAGGAGATATCTACTGGACTTGGCTTGCTTAGCTTGCTAGGTTTTGAAAGTTCAGAATGATTGAACTGCCAGTTCCCCTTTGGCTTGGAATTCTTGCCATAGTTATTTCTTTTTTTCTTTTTTTTTCTTTTTAGGTTTTTGCAAGGCAAATGGGGTTAAGTGACTTGCTCAAGGCCACACAGCTAAGTAATTTATTAAGTGTCTGAGGCCCAATTTGAACTCAGGTACTCTTGACTCCAGGGCTGGTGTTCTATCCACTACGCCACCTAGCCACCCCCGTTGCTATAGTTATTTCACTGCAGGGTTATGTGCCACCATGCTTCTGGGCTTAGTCAAGTTAAATTACTGAAACTTATGCCTACTCAGTTCACAGCAAAGGTCTCTATTTATTCCCCTTTCTGCCTTATCTGTGACCCAGAAATGGGTAATAGGCTTCAGAACTGCCAGATAGTGCCCTACCTTCACTCTATCCTAGTTCAGAGGATGTAGGATCTCTGGATTCCCTGGGATCTCTTTCTGCCCTGGTACTCTTGTCTTGATCTTCTTTCCATCCCTGGGACCAGGAATGCTCTCTCCTGATACTGTTCATGGACCTCTCTGTCTGACTCTCTAAGTTGCTATGACTTTTTTCTTGACTTTCATGATCAGAATTAGATCTGTTATGTTTTATTTTCTTTTTAAAAATTTTTTAAGCTTTTTTATGGATATTTTCTTTGTCTTACATCACCATAGTTATTCTAATTACTACTTGTTCTCCACCCCCATAGTCATCCTCTATAACAAATATTTTATAGAAGAAAAAAATCAGCACAACTGATACATGCATTGAAAAAATTTTAAAAATACAAATAGGCAATACAAAATAAAAATACAAAAAGACAAATATTTTTCCCCCTCATTTGACCATTTCTTTTCTTGTTCCTTCTACTTTGATGTTGTCTTGCAGGAGTTTTTCAGTTTCATGTAATCAGGCTTATCTGTTTTAACTTTTGTAATTATCTCTATCTCTTGTTTATTTAATAATGTATCTCCTGCTGATAGTTGTAAGAAGTATATGATCTGTATCTCTTCTAAATTCTTTTTTTCAGATTTTTCAGATAATTTTAAATCTTAAAAATTACAATTGTATATAAATTTCACAATTTACTTATAAGCAAGCATCAACATCAAAGCTAGTCTATAACAAATAAAGTACCATGTAAGTACCTTACAAAACAAAACCACAAAAAAAGAATTAGGCACTTTGAAAAAATCAAGCATTTTAGTAACAAATGAAATAATTCAATACTGTGCTGACCAGGAATGGACTTTGCTGTTTAAAAATTTTTTTCAGGCTTTTAAAAGGTGCCCAACTTGTTCATTAATTATGACAAATCTTCAAAGTTGCTTTCTAAATGCTAAGAAAACAGGGAAGCATATGAATAAACCATGGCAGTTCAGACAATACTGACCCTAGATATAATCTTTTTTAAAAAAAAAGGAAAAATTAAACAAAGTTAAGAGAAAACTTTCTTATACCTTGCAAAGAAACTTCAAGGCTTTATTATTTTTTTCTCCCTCTTCTAAAAAATCAGTAGCAGTCTATGTGCAATTCTCCTGGATTCTTTTAACGAACTTAAACTTAAACGTTTACTCTCTTGTATTAAACTCTCTGAGAATCCTAGAATCACTTAGCTCCCAAGAATGTAAATAAAGACCAAGCCACAGTACTTTGATAATCAATTCCTTATAGAACACTTTTTAATCTCAATAGTCTCTAAGCAATATAATAAAAGAAAGGTTATGTAACATTAAAAATTTCACTCAAGTCAATAAAGTTTTAATGGCTTATGCAAACAAAACCTTCTACAAATCTTTTTTTTTCCTAACTGCAAAGATGAATAATTGGTTTGATGGATTCCAGTAGTAATTTTTAGAGCAAGTAATCTTAAGAGTGATGACTTTGTTTTCTTCTGTTTATGAGGGGGGAAGTTCACAGTAGACAGTGACTAATCAATTTTAAACAGGTAAAAGGAATGTCAATATGTCACAATTTAAATGACTTTTATATTATTTAACTTTCCTGTGACTAAAAATTACTCAAAACTTCCACCATTACACTAGAGTCCTTAAATATCAAAGTCCTTGCTCACCCATTGAGAATTTCACAGAAATAAATATAAGCCATATTGTATTGATGCAGGGGAAAGATGAAGAGAATTGTGAATGTAACAGAAAGAAGTTGGGTGGAGATGTAAATTGACTCTTGAGATGTAAATTGACTTGGAGTAGAGAATTATGATTGTAACAGAAATAATTGTAATCTTGGGTGGAGACCCTCCCCATTCTTAATGTACTATTGATTCATTGTTTAATGTAAAATTTGTATCCTGATCATCTTGGCTTTACCCTCTACCTAATTCCAGGTCTAGTAAGAAAAAAGGAGTTCACCTTTTGCCCTCTGGATGAGAGGCAAGATATAAAAACTCCCGTTTAGGGCCACAGTCTTCTCTGACCATGGTCCAGCCAACACTGCTTGGCTGTTCTTTTTATCTTTCGCTCTTTCATCCTTCCTATGTCTTATAACCTTTTAAATAAATTTTTATTTTATTTCCACCCATGCTTTCCAGAATCTGAATGATGTTTCCTCACAGGCAGAACTGAACCCAAGTAGGCAATAGCTACATAAATGGTGACTCTGTTGGGACTGCCCAGAGTAAGAAGTTGGATTGAGATGAGAAGCACAACATTTTTAGATCCTAGATTTTTAGAAAAGTAGGAAAATTATTGGACTTAGCCCTCCTTCTGTGTACCTTTTTCTGGAAAATGGAAAATGGAAAAAGAGTTTGTGGGTTGTCAGCTAACCTGATCCCATGTGGTGTTTTGCAGTAGCCCTGGGTCTTCCGTTTTCAGACTGACCAGAGGAATGGCAGTTCTGAGATGTGTTTGGTTTATACGCCCCACCACCACCACCACTGTGAGTTAGGATTGTTAAGGAAAGATGTTCAACATATGTCCAATCGACATGTTTGCCTACCTATAAATTGATGAGATATAAACATGGGGGAACATCCAGTACCAATACTCCTCCCCCAGCTGTGTGCTTGCTCCCTGGAAGGAATTAGATCTGACAAAAGCAAAACATCTGAGCTCCTGGAAATTATCCTTGGGTGGTACTCTTTCTCATTCTCAGCCAACCCACCCTCTGAAGAGGGAGGGGGAGGGAAAAGGGAAATTTCCTTTTTAGAATTTGAAATTCAAACCTATGTCTCAGATGGAATGCATACTTCACTGCAGGAAGGGTAAGATTGTTGAGTCCCACTTCTGGACTCTCTCAATCTTCCCCAGGTGAGTGTTGGAGGGGTAGGAGACAAGTACTCCATCAAAATCTCCAAGTGCTCTATTTATTCACCAAAACACCAGTGCCTAAATACCTTTCCAGTCTCTAATCCACTCCCACGGGCACTTAGTAAGATGAGACTCTCTGATGTTCAAACACACCAGGTGAAGATAATTCACAATGCTCCCATACACAATGGTTCCCAACATAAGACCCCCCCCCCCCAAAAAAAAAAACTTGGTATCATTGTTTAAAACAGGGGACCCCCATGGCCTTCTTCCTGGTTTGGGGAGGAGGAGTAGGGTTGGGCAAAGACCATGGTTTCAATTCCAAGCCCCATTTAGCTGGGCTGAGAAAGTCCCACCCTTGGGAAGGGGAAGGGAAATGGGCAGATTGATTGGGAAGTCTTGTGGTCAATTAGTTAAGAGAAAAGGGGAAGATAATTTTTTTCTGGGATTAGGAAATTCAGATTTCATCTTTTAATTAAGCCTGTGCTAATAACTAATATTTCTGTAATAGAATAACTATTTGAACTTTATAAAGTTACTTAAGAATGCATTCAATTTTAACTATTGGTTGGCTATTTCAAAATCTTAATGAATATATAAGAGGTTCCTCAAGAAATTCTTCTTGATTCTAAAAAAGTTATTTTTTGACTGGTCTTAATTGGTACATTCAAAAAAATATATAAAATACATATATGTGTGTAAATATATGTGTACTTGTGTATTTAAACATTAATGGAACATTTTCACATCTCTCTACTGGCCTGGAGAGATGGTAAAATGTTTCTATATTTTGAGATCTGGTACTGGCCAGGGTATCAGTATCCACTTGGTAAATTTGATATGAAGACTTGTGTCTTGTGTCTAAACTCCTGTGTCTGTGTGTGTGTAATTCAGATCTGAAATAGTTACAGTTACCTGAGTTAAATGCTACTCCTTTTAGTTTGGGTTTTGAATTTAATTACTTAAAAAGGTCTAATTTAAATTAAGTAATTAATGAAGTTGGGATCTGAGCCTATCTGCTTTGTTTGTAAGTGGAAAAGTTTGAAATGATTTCAAGTGTGAGCTAAGTTTTTGTTAACCTAATATTGACTAAAGGCTGTATTCAACATAGGTTAATGGAGACTTTAAGGTTTAGTAAATTCAGACTCCCTGCCCTCAAGAAGTTTTGAAAAGAGGGCAGGAAGGCCTTTGATAGGAAAAAGGTCACCTTGTGTTTAAAGAAAAAAGAAACTATCTGAGGATAATTTAGTCACCTAAGTTTTGTAACAGGTCTTGAGAATTTATATGTATTATTAAGAAGGAAAATTTACTGATTTCTTTTGGGAAAGAGATATTGTACTAAATTTTGTAATCTGATCTGTTTTGATGTTAAATCAATACTGATAATTGTCAACAATCTCACAAGGTCTTTTGTTGGTAAAGGAAGAAAGTTTGTAATCATCTCATCTATCATCATATGTTTATGAAAGAGAATATATATATATGTATTTATCAGTTATATGATATTCTCTTGTAACTTCAAAGAAATACGAATAGTGTTTGGTTCTCTTGTAAACATGTAAGCTATTTGTAATGTCAAAGCTTGGAATTAACATGTGATTGTTCTGAAGAGATGGTAAAGGAAACATCACAAAATTATGGCCCCCTTCTGGGATACATCTGTGGATTCATGCATAATATAATGGAAATATTATTTTGTAAAATTTAATAACTCATGTTAATTGACTTGAATGCCTGGTTGTTTTTATTATTGTTCAATTGCATTGGAATCAATAACACATGTTAGAAATTTAAGGTTACCTAAGATGTTCTAATGGTTTTTTAAAGAATTCTGAAAGCAATAATTTGTATTTTTGGAGATGACTAGAAGTTAAAAGTTTATGTATAGAAATGTCTAGCTATATATGTAAACTGGGAATAAAGTGTGGTTTTTTTTTTTCTTTGAGGGAAAAGCACCTATGTAACATGAGGTAGATAAAATAATGATGATTTGAAATTTCTCTGTGGCTATTCTTGCCAATTATTATATGAGAAGTATAGAGATGATGGACAGCCTCCTAGCCAGAAGATGTTTAGTTACTTTAAATAGCAAATAACTAAATGGGTTCATTGCAAAAAAGTTGATTTTATATATATATATATATATATATATATACTTATTATATGAATTAGGATTATTGCTTTTACATCTCAAAAATCTGTTTTGCATTTCATTTACAGCACTATCCTTAGCTACATGAGCAACAACTGAATTATGATTTTTTTTCCTGGATCTCTTATACCAAATTACAGCCTGGCACACTCTTGGGTCTCCTTAGTGCTCAAGCCACCTGAAACTCTGTTTATAGGTAATTGCTATATTACAACACATTGCCCTATCTGACATCGGGTATGATAAAATAGAAAGACGATATGCCAATGAAGCCATTTAGCCCTATGGGGTAAGATGGAGTAAGTGACCTTTGAAAGAATGGCCCTAGCCTCAACTTTTAAAAAGTTTCCACACCTGGTCCATTGAAAAATATTGTCTGTATGTCCTCATGTCCCTCTTTGCTCTGTAATAGCAAATTGCCATGATTATTCCAGGTGCATCATGATTAAGTATGAGAGTGAGCCAGTGGCTCAGGATAATGCCTATTGGCATATTTAATGCCCTTAAAGGAGAAATAAATTCTTCAACTAGAATTTTTGTTCATTTAAACATGGCCAAAGCCATAGAAAATTTTGTTGCAAATTACTTTTCGACACGTGCAGTTTTAAAATATTTTTTCAGTGCATTGTTTATGCTATTTTTGAACTTTTGTTTATAACTTATGTAGCATTCATCAATGAATCTGTGTTGTATTGGAACCCATGTTCTTATAAAAAAATTTGATACTGATTTAGGATTATAAAGCATTATTCTTGCCCCTTATAGACCTTCTAGTTTTTCTCTAATTATTGAACCTCTGTTAAATAGCCTTTTCTATTACAATATCTCTGGCTTTTGCTTGCTCAAATTTTTTCCCTTGAGTTTAGTTTCTCTTAGCTATATAGCTCCAAGATCAGCCTCTGCAGGATGCCAACTAGCTGTGCCAGTCAATCATTCCCTGGACCCTGCCTCAATGAAGCCCTTGCTGTAATATATTAATCTCCAAATGGACTCTGAAAGCCCAGAAGAATCTGGTCCTAAATAATTTGAGGGGGGGGGGGGAGTGATGCAGGGGAAAGATGAAGAGAATTGTGAATGTAACAGAAAGAATTGGAGTGGAGATGTAAATTGACTCATTGATTAAAAAAATTATGTTCAACAGAAGAGGGTAAACACCGATCCCTTGAACACACCACTGGAAATGTCATACTGTCTTCAAAATATTACCAACTACTGTTTTAGTCCAGTCTTCTAAGCAGATCTGAGTAGGAATAATTGTATTACAATTTAGTTCACATATCTCTATCTTCTTCATATGGATGGTGTCAAATGCGCTATGAAGCAGCTTTTGTGAAATCTAGACAAATTACCTCAATGGCATTTCCCTGATCTACTATTTTAGAATACTATAAAAAATGAAAAAACAAGAAGGAAAGAAAATAGAAAGGAAGCAAGAAAAAATGAGGAAGAAAAGAAGTCTGTTTTGATGTATCCCATGTGATATATAAAGGAACTACAGAATCTTCAATATGGGAATGATGTAGTAAGAATTTAGTAAAGGAGAAAAGTTGTGCCAGAAATATATACATAATAATTAATAGGAATTTGACCATTGTGGGGGTGGACAGTGACACTGACCTTTAGGTTTAGCTTTTGTTCTTATTCAGATTTGTTTGCATGACAGACTCAAAATATTTGGGGACTCCTAAAAAGGCTACAGTAAGTCAAAACCTCATGGCTCTGTGGGGATTTTTTTGGTAGACCTTCCTTCACTTTCCTTCCCCTCCTAAATGGGTCAGAGTCAAAGGGTTCCCAAGAGCAAATTATGCAGAAAGATAAATGGACTTCATTACCCTAAATCAGAGTGAAGCTTTTGACAGGACACTGCCTCTTGGTGAAAAGGGAATAGAGACAGAAAAAACAAAAAGATTTAGGTCCGAGGGCTCTAGTTAGCTCTAACTGCTCTAGGTTCCAAAGAACTTGACACTTGGAGCAAGAAATCTTCTCTGGAAAAAGAAAACAGCCATACAGAGATGATATACAATGTTTATCCATCTCTCAGTGCCTACAAATCTAGCCAAGTCTATGTGCTGGTAGTGACATGGGACATGAGACCAGCAGGGAGCAGGGATGACATCACCAGAGGACAATACTGGCTTTGCAGATTCAGAAGTGTGAGTTTACTTCTCTGCACATAGGATGGCTTCCTTACTTGCATCCTTTAATGCCTTTCCCCCTACTAATTGTGTATGTATTTATTTTTAGGAGAGTCTTTCCCAGGTTTATGCTGTAAATATTTTATTACCACTTTTCTTTAAATTCCTTTTCTTTTAACTAATTATGCCTGTGGCAAACTAGAAAAAAAATAGACACCAATGTAGATGCCAGAGATATAGTTAGGAGTGGTTACTGATCCATTGAGTACCTTGGACCTCAGGTAACCTTGTATGGGAGACTTTATACAAATTGGGATGCTGGTGGCCCTGAGTACTACATAAGAAAGAGGGTGGGGAAGATTTTTAGCTACTGGGTGTTTCAAAATGCTTAGTGTTGTTTTAGTTCTGTTATTCTCCCCTTCCTGGCCTCAAACCTTTCATCCTCACACACCCCCAAGTTGCCCTTCTGAGAGGTCTATTATTCTCCTGTGCTTTTGTTACCAGGCTAAACATTGAGGAAGGTTGGTAGAGTAGGCAGTAGGACATGGAAGGGAGAAAACAAATATTTATTCAATGTCTGCTCTGTATAAGGATTGTGTTAAAAATTTACAAATATCTCATTTGCATGGCTTCTATATATCTTATTTAACCATGACAGGGAGGTCCTATTATTATGCCCATTTTACAGCTGAGAAAACCAAAGCAAATAGAGGTTGACTCACCCATGTTGACACAGTTAATAAGTGTCTGAGGTTAGATTTCAGGTCTTCTTCACTCCAGGCTTAACTCTTTGACCATGGTATGAGTTATTTGCTTAGGTAGGGAGGGGAACCTAGGGTGAGAAAATAATAGTACTATAGGTGTCTCATATATGTTTTCTTGGTGAAAACTTCTCAAAGTCTATTTTTTAAATGTTTGACAAAATATTTACTTGACAAAAGCAGAAAAAGATTATATAGAGTGGATACATCACTGGTTCAGTTACAGGCAACTCCCTCTTCTAACTTCTAAAAATACACATGATGAGGAAGGTAGATTGACTCTCAGTACTGTAAAGTGTTCATTAAATCTGAGGGACCCAGACTCCTTCTGGAATGACCTTTTATGTTCTTCCTCTTCTTGGAAAAAAAGATTGACAATTATCAAAGAATATAATCATTATAAGATAAACATTATAAGAGTTATACATTTTTTCTGTATTGTTTTTGTTAATGTACCATATATTCAATCTCTTACCAATCTTTGCAATTTCTAGGTCCACAACACTTGTCACATATGCCATCTCATTACCACTCACTGATTCCCCTCTCTAATTCCTGCCTTCATTTCTCCTCAAATAGAGAACTACTGATAGTCTGTTTTATTAAACTACTCTGACATGACATGAGAAAAGGCAGATCTATTATTATTATTATTATTATTATTAAAGGGGTTGGGTACAGATACTTCTTCATTCAGAAGTTCTTCATTGAATGGGCTCCTCAAAGAAATGCAACCTGTGACCAGAGGTTGCCAGAATTAAGCATGTTCATTTCAAATTGGGGTGCTGGTGGCCCTAGGTACCACATAAAAAAGTGAGTGGGGAAGAGCTTTAGCCCATTGCAACTTAGCAAATGCATTCTATAACAAGAGATGTAAATTTCTTTTTTTTGAGATGTGTCACTGACAGGAAAATTTAAAAAATATCCATTAATTTTTAAGTTGAGTGATGGGGTTTTGAAAATGTTACCAAGAGGATAGTAATAATGATGACAATAATACTAAAAACAGCCAAACTGATATAAATCCTAGAAATAATAATAATATAATTTTTTAAAGTTGGGGGAATGTGATTTAATTGATACAATAATAATAATAATAATAATAATAATAATAATAATAATAATAATAACTAGCATTCACATAATACCTACTTTGTGCCAGACATTTTACAAATGACCTTGGTAGGGTACCATTAATATTCCATTTTACTTTTGGGAAACTGAAGTAAACAAAAGTTAAATGACTTGCCCAATGTCATGCAGTTAGTAGATGTTTGAGGTCATATTGGAATTCAGACCTTCCTGATTCCAAGTCCAGTACTATATCCTCTGTGTTACATACCTCCTAATTCTGAGCAGCAAATGTTCTGCAACATAAAGCCTTACAAAGATGTCTGAGGTCATTGAGAGTTTTAGGTGATTGTAGGGAGTCACACTGCCAAGTTGGTTTGGAATCCATGTCTTTCTGATTATAAAATCAGCTCTCTGTCCATTATACCACATAGTTGCAATAATGACAATAGAAATATTAATAATAATATTAATAATTGTTGCTTATATTTAAATAATACCTTAAGGTTAAAAAAGAGTTCACACTATTTGATTTGATCCTTGAAAAACCACCACAAAGTACCTATTATTATCCCCATTTTCTAGATGAGGAAACTGAGGCCCAGTGCAGTAACTTGTCCTTAGGCATGCAAGTGATAATTAATAGAGCTAGTTCTCAAGCCAAGTCTCTCACTTCTAAGTGCAGTGCTCTTTGCAGACTAACATTCCCATTATGGGGAATGTATGAAAGTACTTTAGGAATTCTCATACAGTTATGAAATCATTGAGAAGGTATGCTCTACCTCACATTCTGCCTAATTTCACTAATAATGTATTAATGTCTAATTTTCTGACATATCCTTCAATATTTGTCATTTTCCTTTTCTGTCAAATTAGTCAATCTGATAGGTATGGGATGGCATCTCAGTATTGTTTTAATTTTCACTTCTCTAATCAATAGTGATTTAGAGCATTTTTTATACAAATATAGATAGCTTTGATTATTTCATTGGAAAAATTGCCAATTCATGACCTATGGCCATTTTATCAATTGGTGAATGACTTGTATTCTTCTAAATTTGACTCAGTTTTCTATTATTTGAGAAATAAAGCCTTTATCAGAAGGAAGGGTGAATTGGGAGGAGGTGATAGAAGCAAAACACTTGAAGATGGATAGGGTGAAAAGAGAGAGAGAGAGTAGATAAACAGTAGAAACCTAGGATGGAGAGAAATATACAGTAATCATATTAGTGAAACAATTTTTACAGCAAGATTGAATATAAATCCAACAAAGACTTTCTAGAAGAACTAAAAAGAGAAATTCTAGAGCAGGAATGATTTAAAAATCAAATAATGGTAGAGGAAAGTTTAGAAAAAGAAAATGATGGAAATGCAAGAAAATTACAAAAATAGAATCAATAATTTGGTAAATGCTATAAAATCTCACTGAAGAAGATAATTCCTTAAAAACCACCTCTATAAGACAACAAGAACCAATTAAACAAAATCAAAAGAATGGAAAATAGAAGAAAATGTAAAACTTCTCATCATAAAGACAACCAATTTGAAACATAAATCAAAGAGAAATTTACACACACACACACACATACATACACACACATACACACACAAATTACTGGTCTTCTTGAAATCCTAAATATCATATTTCAAGAATTTATAAAGGAAAACTTCCCAGATATCATAGAACTGGAGGGCAAAATAGAAATTGAAAAAATTGCCAATTACTTTCTGAAAGAGATCCCTAAATGAAAACTCCCAGGAATATTATATCCAAATCCCAGTGCTCTCAGGTTCAATAGGAAATACAGCAAGAAAGCAGAAAGAAACAATAGAAACAAATGTCATACAACCTCATTTAGGATCACACAAGATTTAGCATTTACCACTATATAGGAGTGGAGGGCATATAATATGATATTCTAGAAGACAAAGGAACTAGGATTCCAACCAAGAATAATCTATACAACAAAATCAAATATAATCCCACAGGGGAAAAGATGTATATTTGATAACATAGAAGACTTTTAAGCATTCTTGATGAAAAGACCAAAACTGAATAGAAAAATTGACATTAAAATACAATTTGAAGGAAAAGTATAAAAAGATGAAAAGATAAATCATAAAGAATTTGATAAAGCTAAATTATTTATGTTCCTATATGAGAGAATGATACATGTAACCTCAAAGAAGGAATCCATAAAGACAGAGGGCATGGGTGTGAATCTGTCATATTGGGATGATCTTAGAGAATGAAAAGGCATGAAAGAGAAATGCCCTGGAAGAAGGGAGAGGTGAGAGAAAGAATGGGGGAAATTTATTTTTAAAAGGAGTTATAAGAGGAAGAGATTTTACAATGAAGGGGAAAATGGGATTGTGAAAGCAGGCAAGATTTTAATCTCATGCTCATTTGGAGCTGATTCAGAGAGGGATACCTATTTATATTCTTTTGAAAGGACTTATAAATATGCTACACAGAGGAATGGGAGAAGGAGAGGAAGGTAGCAAAGAAGTCCTATTATGTGCTAGACACTGAGTTAAGTACTTTACAAATATTATATCATTTAATCTTCACAACAACTATGTGAGACAGTATAGTGCCAATCTGATTTATATTTAACATTTAAGGAAACTGAAGCAAACAGAGATTAAGTGACTTGCCCAGAGTTATACAACTAGTGACATATAAGGCTGGATTTGTACTCTGATCTTTCTGACTACAGGTTCAGTATACTAACTATTGTATCACATAACTGCTTCAGGATGGCAGAAGGGAATCACAGAAAAGAAAAAATTGATATCAGAGTTATTGAAGTAGTCTAGGAATAGTTATTACATTCTCTTTAGTTCTGTTTGGGAATGCTGACCAGGAACTTACCAAAAAGCTTTCAATTTATTGTAAGGGCTAAATATGTCAACTCAATATAAGAAATTCAATTAGAGTTGTTCTAAAGTGAAATGGGCTATGTGTATAAGTAGTGAACTACCTATAAGTAGAAATCTTAAAGAATGAAGCTAGATGACCATTGATTCCTGCATTGGAGCAAAGGGTGGGAAAATTAGACCTGATAACCTCTGAGGTCTTTTTTTTTTCCCCTCTGAGATCTTTTAACTGAGATTCTGTAATTCTAAAAATTAAACCTCCTAAAAAGGATGTAAACCCATTTAAAGTGAAATGGGTTGAGTTATAGTCATAAATGAGAATTTTAAATTAATGGAACAACAGAAGTAGTTATGGACACATAAATTGGAGGCAACTAGTAGGAGTCAACATCCCTAAATACCAGTAGCTTCAAATCCTCTGAGAAGGATCTTGGCTTGCCACTTGAAGGGACATTAGTGAGGTATTCAATTGGAACTATTCTTTTGTAGATGAAAAACTTGAAGCTAAACCCAGATAGCAATGATAGATCTGCATTTGAACCCAGGTCCGAAAACTTAAAATCTAATTCCCTTGCTTGATTTTTTCCCCCTGAGAATGCCTCATTCCCTGAGCAACTAACTATACAAGAAAAAAATCAGATCCAAGGACATGTTGCCCACTGATACAAATTTAATAGATAAGAAATCATTTAAATGATAAAGTTCAGTCAAATTTGATTTTAATTTACTATTCTGTAATTTACATTGATAAATAACAGTCCCATGTATTTTCCCTATAACATAATGAAGTTCAAATTTCTTTTCTGTTCTACTCAAAAATGCAAATATTAGTCTTGCTAATTTGAGTGGCTTCTCCATGATAAAGTTCTTTTCCCGACAATGATTGCAAAGGTATTTGTTTTAACTTGCTCCACCTTACGCAACTCAGTTTAATCATTCTACAGATTTGTTTTTGAAAGTAAAGTGAACATTGTTAGACAACTGAAAGATTCTCTTCTCACTATTTCTGTTTGTGACTTCCCTGAAAGATTTGACTACCTGAAGATTACTTTGCTCCTAAACTGAGGGTGATATAAAGTTTAAGTAAGATAGACCCCTGTCCTCATGAAGCTTAAAAGCCTGGGGCAGCCAGGTGGCACAGTAGATAGAGCACCAGAATGGAGTCAAGAGTACTTGAGTTCAAATCCAGCCTCAGACACTTAATAATTACCTAGCTGTGTGGCCTTGGGCAAGCCACTTAACCCCATTGCCTTGCAAAAACCTAAAAAAAAAAATCTATTAGTCTGATCTAACATATACTAAAAAAGAAAACACTCAAAGTGTTCAATACTGTTGTGAACATTATTATGTGAAATATAAGTCATTTTCTATCTTTGCTGGCTAGGGACTTCAGGGAAGACTTTATGAGGAGGTGGCATTTTAATTGGACCCTAAAGAACATAAATATCTAACAGAAAGTTGAGAGATGTAAGATAGGCAGTATACTAGTATAATGAGCAGCAAAAGCAAAAGTATAGAGGCAGAAAAGCATGTAAAGCAGCAGTTTGGTGGAGGGTAATAGTGTAACATCATTATTTCAAGAACATTAGGAAATATACTATTTTAAAAATTTGGATTTGTAATTTCATTGGCACTGGGAATTTCCAGTGAGTAAACTCCTTCTACCAATGAATGTCAGTACCCATTCTACAATATATAGACCTAGAATATTGCTTGGGACAAGCTTACTTGCTTTGGATAAGATAATTGGTATGTGTCAGAGGTGTGACACGAACCAGTTCTAATGATTTTAAAGCTAACCCTCTATTCACTAAATGTGGTACTTCTCAAATGCCATTTTACCTAAAAATTTTAAACATATAGGTTATTATATGTATTGTTCTAAATATATTTCAAAGGAAAAAAATTAGAACTTAGAAATTTGAAGTAATTTTGACAGTCCATTTAATCCTATACTCACCCTACCAATGTATTAATCAATCCCTTTCTCAGTAAACTCCAAAAGTGATTGTTGAGCAAGTGTAACCAGGGGAATGTGTGTGTGTGTATATATATATGTATATATATACATATGTGTGTGTACATATATACACATATATATGTATATACATACACTTATATGTGCACAATACACATATTCATTCATATATATATACGTATCATATATATGTATATAAACATAGTTATAGATCTGAACTTAGACATGTAATAGGGGGACTGAACAATTAGAGTATAGTACTTAGAGCATTTATAATATACCCTGATTGCAGTCCATGTGGAGATTTGGCAAGCTTGCTTCAGGGCATGTAAAAATAGAAGAATCCTTTACCTTATTTCAAACTATGAACAACTATAACTCATGTATTTCTTGTTTTTATTAGGCGGGGATAAAAACCTTTTAATTAGTTATCAAAAGTACAAATTGTTGTACAGACAATATTTTGTTCTCTTTATTGATAGTGTTTGAGGAAGAATTGCTGTTAGTCTTTAGGTGGGCAGAGAGATGGCTTGGTTACTTTGCCTTCCAACCAGGCTGTCATGTATCTGTGAACACATGTTGCCTCAGTCCCTGATATGTTTTACCTTATATTCACCTTATAGGTGAATGAATATCCTGAGATGAGAGTGTCCAAGTGATTAGTGAGATTGGGAAACCATTAATTGGAGGACACAGGGGATTAGCATCATTGAGAGAGTCATCGTGGCCATCTGAGGTCTCACCAACAAATGGAGACCTGAAATCAATTGTAATAGGAGCCAAATGCAGTAAAAAAAACCACATATAGCCCTGAGGAATAATCTACTTGCCTCAGTCTACAAGAAGCCATGCAGCTGATCCAGGAAGTGATTCATTTATCAGTTATGCGTCTCCTTAGGTTAATATTGTGGGTACTTTGCAAAGGGCCAGGACGTGCCATTTTCCATGTTGGCAGTGTGATGAAGAATAGTTTAACAATCTCTTTGAGTCCACCCCCCCCCCCGAGGACTGTTTAGAGCAGGGCTGTCCAAGCACACTTTTAAAAGTTTTTATTGAAACAAAAGATAATATATTTTGGTTTGCCATTTTAGTGAGAGCTCTGCAGTAGCTTGGCTTAATTTACTAAAGCATTTAGTAAAACCACAGCCACATAAAATTGTCCTACAGGATGCAGTCTGTAGGCTGCATTTTGGACAGCCCTGGTTTAGAAGAGAAACTTTATTTCCTGGATTGAAAGAATAATGTTGTTCTTTGTTTCTTGTTTTACCTTCTCAGTAAATATCCTGTTGCAAAAGCTAATTATTGCTGTTGGGTTGTTAACAGGTTAAATGGTATTGGGAAGCATATGGTGGAAACTTATGAGAAACTAGTGAGAGGAAAATGAACCCAGTTCATCTTCTTTTTCTGTCAGTCAGTTCCTTGATAACAGCCCTTCTTCCAGTTCTTCAGAATTTTTTTTTTTTAATTTAAGGCAATGGGTGTAAGTGACTTGCCCAAGGTCTCACAGCTAGGTAATTATTGAGTATCTGAGGCAGAATTTGAACTCAGATCCTCCTAACTCCAGGGTCAGTGCTCTATACACTACATCACTTAGCTGCCCCTCTTCAGAATTCTTTATTGATTATGCAACGCAGTCAGTTCACATTCACTGTGAACCTCTTCATTGTCCTCGGTGTAACATTCATTTGTAGTTTTTCAAAGGGAATGATGTCTCACTGTCATATAACAACAATGGATATACCTCCTAGGATAAACTCATCACTTCTAAACTCACTAGCACACTGTTTAACTTAAACCCTAATTGACACTATCATCCTCATTTTCCTCTCCCCTTTGAATAGAGGATGGGAGAGCAGAATTTTTCACTCCTCTCAATGGCTTCCTTTATAGAGTATAGAAACTGTAACTCACTCTACTTTGCATCTGCTGATCAACCTGGGTTTCAACTTCACAAACAGAACTGGTACCTTTGAGTGACAACAAGGGCACAACCATGAGCTTTGTTTCCTCTTTCCACTCCACAAACTAGAGTCCATGTCTCAAAATATTTAGGCATGACTCATTACCCACACCAACCTTCATGGGAGTCAAGCCCTAGGTCTAGTGTTTTTTTTGGTTTTTTGTTTTTTGTTTTGCAAGGCAGTGGGGTTAAGTGGCTTGCCCAAGGTCACACAGGTAATTATTAAGTGTCCGAGGCTGGATTTGAACTCAGATACTCCTGACTCCAGGGCTAGTGCTCTATCTACTACACCACCTAGCCTCCCCCCTTAGGTTTAGTTTTGATCTAGTCTGGTTAGTGTTAGATTTTTCATTGGTGTTTCTTGTCCAAACAAAATAAAGTTTCTCATATTGGAAATTCCATCAGCTCTCCTAATGTTACCTTTGAACATCAAATCAGTTCATGTAGTGGTTTGAGAACCCTTTTGTAGGGTTCTCTATCTCACATTAATGATTAACCTAGGGATTGAGGTCTCAAACACTAGAAGCTGAATTGGGGCACTTCCTTGAAAAGCAGCATCAATGGTTTACTGCAACTTACCAACATGGACATTTTAAAGATAGTCTGCATTTTAATCTGCTTTGGAAGAAGTTGGGGACAGGAGCAGATGTAAGTGAAAATAATGAATATTGGCTTATAATGCTACTTGATAGTGAAACTTGAGGTCCAGACCCAACTTTGCTTCCAACTCTTATGACCAAGAATGAACTGCTTCATCTGTTTCACTTTGATTTCCTAATCCACACAAGGAGGGTGACTGATATGACTATTAATTTTATAACTTTAGATTTCTCTGATTATGATTTGAGTCAATAGGCAAAACTAACAGATATATTGATAGAAGCAGAGGCCTTGTCTTGATAATGAAGGGTGAACTTGGAAAGAAAAGATAGGATTTATGGGCTTTTTAGCTATGAACCTCAGGTATGGTGAGCTGTCATTTAAAAAAATACATCAGCTCTCCTTGCATGTAAAGGGGTAGGTGGGAGAGAGGACAACTTGAAGCATGAATGTCAATTCACTTACTATTCTCTAAATACACTATTGCATAATAGTAAAATAAAATTTATTTTGTTTTTCAGAATATTGTAAACAGTTTTATAATGTTCTTTACTGATAATTATGACCCCTTTCTTCCTACTTGGAGTAGTTTGAAAAAATCCTAAATTATTTCATTTATTTTTAAATAAGTTTTTTTATGACTTTATCATACTTTCCCAGTCTTTCTTTCCCTTTCCCTTCTAGAGAACTATCTCATGCAATAATTAGTATTTTTAAAGAAAAGAAAAATAAAAGGGAAAATCAGCATAATTTATCAGTACATTGAAAGTGAAATTATCTTAAAAACCAGAGATGGAAATTTTTGTATCTCAGTCTTTTTCAAGGCTATGATAGAAGGTCATACAAAATATATTTCCATATTAGCCATATTGCAAAAAAATACACAATGCAAAAATAAGGGAAAAAAGTTTTAAAATGTGCTTCAATCTGCACTTAGAATTGAAAGACTATACTGATTTTAAATGTCTCCAATAGTAAAAATAATAATAAGAAGAAGAAAACCTGAACTGTATAGAAATTGACACATCTGTTCTGTTGTTGTAACAGATACATCATTTCAGCAGCAAAAGTATTCCATGTTGGAGCAACTGAAAATGTTGTAATTCAAGCTTATGGATACACAGAAGCATTTGACGCTACCATCTCCATGAAAAGCTTTCCAGATAAAAGATTTACTTACTCTTCTGCCAAAGTGAATTTATCCCCGGAAAATAAGTTCCAGAACTCTGCATCCTTAATTGTATGTCTTCAAAGAACATTTTGTGTACTCTTACAAATAGAGAGTGAAAGGCAATTTGACATAGTAGGATCATTGTGTGTATGGTAGACAAGAGATTACTTTTGGTTCCAGATTCATCACCTCTGTGGTCAACTCATTTAAACTCTCCAAGCTTATGTTTTTTGAATTCTAAAATGGAGATAATAAT
Source organism: Macrotis lagotis (assembly GCF_037893015.1). Taxonomy (NCBI): domain Eukaryota; kingdom Metazoa; phylum Chordata; class Mammalia; order Peramelemorphia; family Peramelidae; genus Macrotis; species Macrotis lagotis. The sequence continues at coordinate 332,223,728 of NC_133658.1, forward strand.
GCTTACTGACCTTCCAGGGTTGTTATGAGAAAACTATTTTGTAAACGTTAAAATGTTATAACAATTACTTTAATAACAATAGCTTATATTTATATTTTAAAGTTTTAAAAGCATTTTTCAAATATCTAATTTGATTCTCATAACAACCTTTACAAGTCTTTAGATGAAGAAACTGAGGTGGGAAGAGGTTAAGTTACTTGCCTAGGATCATAAACCAATAGGTGGTTGAACTCAGACTTTCAATTTCCAGGTCTAATGCTCTATATACCTGCTTGTATAAAAATATAAGTGGTTATCTTAATCAAATCCTGACAGGATTTAAATATTGTCATTACCAAACATAGAAAATTTGTATTTCTATGTGAGATCACTAAATTTTTAAAGCAACATGCCAGATAAATTATTCATTCTAACATATCTAAAATAGACATACAAAAAGACAGCATTTGAATGCATCTAATACATTTAATTGTAATGTATCTAATATAGAAAAAAATAACCTAAATGGATTTTAAAATATAATTGAGAAATGAAAAATATCCATAAGTATGAAGATGGCAGACACTGGACTTCAAAATTTAATGTTAATAACTACCATTTATATTTTACTTTAAAACATAAAAAGCATTTTGCTTTTATTATCTCAAGGCAATATTATAATCATGGGGAGAATTTATATTTTATGTACTTTGAGAATAATAAGAATTCATATATAATATATATAAATCCATCCATCTATCTATCTAGATAGATAGATAGATAGATAGATGGATGGATTTATATATATTATATATGAATTCTTATTATTCTCATATATATATATATATATGATGTTTGTCCATTTTTCTCGAAGACTAAGACATCAGGGAGATGATAACATGACATGCACTGAATAGGATTTGAGTGAGAAAGTGCTAAGTTGTCAAGCTCACTTTCCCCTTCAGAGCCATCTGGGTCCAGTAGCCAAGTGGATTAAGACAACTGGAAACGACCCTAGATATGATCCAATCAGGGTTAAGTGATTTGCCCAAGATCATATAGCTAGAAAGTGTCAAGTGTCTGAGGCTAGATTTGAACTAGGATCTTCCTGACTCCAAGACTGGTGCTCTATTCACTGTAACACCTAGTTGCCCATGCATATAGCATAATTACCAGCAGTTTTTCATGTATCAGTCCTCACAATGACTTTTGAGACAGGTAGTTTTTTATTATTGTTGTTGCTATTATTAATTGTATATTAATTATTTTTATTTCTATTTTAGATATAATTATTTTATAATATATTTTATTTATAAAATATGATAACTATTTTTATTAATATAATAGTAATAATCATCATCCTTTATAGGAAGTAAGCTGAAGCTATAGTTGTAATCTTCTCAAAGTCTCATAGCTAGAAGCTGACTAAGACAGTACTGGTTTCCAATTATTCTCTTTCACTTCTAACCCTGTACCTTTCTAACACTATTCAAAACAACAAATACAAAAAGGTCTTAGAAAGGTCTTTAAGACCTTTAGGATTGTTTTACATTTTTCTCAATCTATTTTAGATTCAGCCAAGAGATTTATCCAAAAGTGGAAATCCAGTTTTATATGTAAATTTAGAAGTTGTATCTCCCCACTTTACAAGAGAGAAAAGAATACCCTTAAACTATGAGAATGGATTCCTCTTCATTCAGACGGACAAGCCTGTTTATACTCCTGATCAGTCAGGTAAAATGCCAACTTTTTTTTACTTCCTGGAAAACAAAATTATGTCATCCTTAAAAACTGTTCATTACTCATAGTTCCTTTAGTTTTGATGTAAAACTAGCCCTATGTTTTCATTCTTGGTAACTTATGGACTCTTTAAAAGTTAGGAAAGAAATATCAAGGAATACAGGTCTGAACTAAGCCCGAAAAAGAAAATCCTTTCCAACAGACCTTACAAACAATTTTTTAACCTCCTCTTAAAGACTTCAAGTGAAGAATTCAGTCCTTTAGGAGGCAGCTCATTGGACTTTTAGTTGACTCATATTGTTAATAGTTTTCCCTAAAATTCTACCTAAAACCTGATTCCTTAACACTTCCATCCTTTACCCTTAGTTCTTGTTCCTTGGGACCAAGTAGAACCAATGTATAAGTATAATTCTTCCTTATAATAATAATAATAATAACCTTCAAATAGAGAACAATCCAGCCATCTCCCTTTGCTACAGTTTCTTCTCTTGACCAAACAACCACAGTCCAGGATGAGATCATCTCTCCATTTAGGTCATATTCCTTTGGATAGGTTTCCATTTTATAATGTACTTCCTAAAGTGTGACACCCGGAATTGAACACAGTTCTTCAGGTGTAGTTTGATCAGGGCAGATACTAGTTTTACTTGTAGAGACAAAATGAACCTATAACTCAAAAGTAGTGGCTTGTTTTTGAACAAGGAAGACCAGAATTCAAATTCTACTTCTGACAGTATTGAATGAATAATTTGGGCCAAGTTTGTTCATTTTTCCATGTTTTAAGAAACTGAAGTTAAGTTAGAGAGATGCTACAATCTGCATTGGAAGAAGTGGCTTCCTCACTTGGAAGCTTCCTATACCAAAGAAATCCCAGGTCTTATCGCTATGTCTTAAAGGAAAAATCACAGAATGAGAGGTTTATAAAAGATGCTGAAAATTGTCTGGTTAATTGTTAAGCATTGTTTTAACTAAACAAATGTGATTTTTAATTATAATTAGAGTATGATGTGATATAGATGCCAACTTTTAAGACCATTTAATTTCAGAGCTAAATTTCTGAGTTAAATGTTTAGTTAATTTGAGCCTGAACTCTCATAATGCCTGGCAATGTGACAATAAACACATGTTTCAAGAGGAAAGGCAGCAAGATAGAGTAGAAAAAAGACTGGACAAAGATCCTAGAGAAGCTGGTACTAGTTTTGTTGCTAACTAGTTGTGTAACTTAGGCAAGTCACTTCATTATTAGGAGTCTGTTGAATATTTATTTCAAATTGGAGGTTTTTTTGGCTTATATAGAGAAAAAGAGAGGGGAGATTTTCTATTAAAAGTATTCATTTTTTTTCAAAACAAAATATCCATGTTTATTTCTCAAAATTGACTCCTAAAGGTGTTAATAAACCACATTAAAACTGTTAGTCTTATATTTTCCTATGTATGCATTTGCAAAATCTTTAACCATATATTTTGCTTACTAGATATATTCCTAAAAATTTGTGTTCAAATCAGCTTTTTCCTATTATATTTTAAATGAAATAAACTATGCATTTAAAGAAATTTAAAAAAAAACTTTCAGAAAGGAACTTTTTTCTTTCCTTTTTCTTTATGAACATTGATCTTTCTTTGTCTTTAGGAATATGTAGTTAAAATAAGCAGAAGCCACTATAATATAGTTTTCAGAAAACCCCCAAAGGTCCTTCTATCCCCCAACTATTTGATACCATATGTAGAATGGTGCTAAAAGTCATTCCTATGTATTGTTATTCTCTATGGAATTCCCAGAACATGAGATGTACAAAATAGTGCAAAACTTGATAAAATTTTTAATTTAATATTTATTCATAATTTTATTTATAAATAAAATTTAATATTATTTACAATTAGAAAGTTTATTCTAGGACCTAGGGAAAAAGGTCTTTGCTTTCCCCTCCTATTTCTTCATTGAGTGAAATATATTTCTCTACACAACTATGTGTATGTACTCTTCCCTCCTTTATCAATTTAGATGAGAATGAGATTTAAATGCACCCTTCCTTTTGTGGGTATAGACTTCTACTTACATATTTTAATAAAATGAGATATATACCTATCCTTTGAGAGAAGTTTTTTTCAATGTGAATGATCAGAGTATCATTACTAATTTATGTTATTATGTTTTATTTTTATACTGAACTCTTTTTTGTAAGATCAACCTGTATTTTGAAACTGTTAGTTTTAATAATATTTGACATTGTAATGTGCAAATTATTCTTGCAGTAAAAATAAGAGTTTATTCCCTGAATGAAGAATTAAAGCCAGCTCGGAGAGAAACCATCTTAACTTTTATAGTGAGTATGTTAACTCATGTATATAATTTCACAATGTCTTTTTCAGTAACAAGAATTGGGAGAGCCTTCTATAACTAAACGTTATCAAAAGTCATTCAATCTTCAAAAATCTTTCATTAAAACATCTATTATGCACAGATGTACATTGTATTAGACTTATAAACTATTATTAAGTTTAATAGCTAATAAGATTCCTAGTCAACAAACCTATATTAAGTATTTACTGGAGGGCAGGCATTGGGTTAAGTTCTGTATAAAATAATAAGGCACAAATGTGGTCATGAGCTTTCAAGGAACTCACAGAATATTGGGGGAGACAATATATAAATGATTATGGAAATACATGATATATTTACAACATAAATGGAAGGTAATAATAGATCAAAGGGACTAGCAGTGAGGAGAACAGAGTACAGAAAGTGGATTAGAGGTGAGTCTTGAAGGAGGCCAGGGAAGGTGGTAGTGAGATGAAAATGTTTGGAACAGACTTTATGGTAAATGGGTAGAGAAATGATTAGGTTTCTGTGAAAAAAGATTGCTTTACTCCGGCAAGGGTTCAGTTGAAATTATGTAATACAAATTTGAAGGTTTGGTCAGTACTCTTTTTATGATTTCTTTTATCTCTATTCAACAGCATATGAATAGGAGTCAAGGAGATGGAAGGCAAGAGTAATATGACTGAATTTTGAGTTATGATAGGAGAGGGATGCAAGGGATCTGAGAGAAGACAATGTAGAGTTGAATTGGTCCAATATCAAATTAAACACCAAAGGAAGAGGTACCAATTTCAGGGTCAGTTGAAATATATCTGTGATCCCTATTGTAAGGATTAGTTATCTAGATAGAGGGTAATATGACAAAAGGACAAAAACATTGACCTTTGGAATCAGAGGGCAAAGAGGAGAACTAACAACTACTGAGAAATTTGTCAATTGTTGAAATATTAAAGCCTTTTCTTTTATCATTCTCTCCATGATTTTCTTGATACAGTTTAGGAGTCTGAACTCAGTCTTAATTATGCCTCTCTGCTGTCTCTTTGTCTCTCTCTCTCTCTCTCTCTCTCTCTCTCTCTCTCTCTCTCTCTCACACACACACACACACACACACACATATACAAACATTCATACATACACAGACCCATACCCATACACATACACACACACACATACTCACACTCCCATTCTATAATCTGTAAATTTAAATGATTTTAGAATTGTTTGTCCATATCCAAAGATTTGGAAGATCAAGCAGGAGGAGGTTTAATATAGAAGAAGATAGCTAGAGGTGCATGGGTCTATGTAGGAATATGTAAACTTTTCTCTAGTATGTATAATATATTCAATAACTATGTTGACAGAAATAGTGCAGTATATTTAATGCATGTAACTTATGAATATTGAATTATAATCAGAAGGAAAATCCAGATATAACATGAGCATTTTAGAACTCCAGATTTTATATTTTTGATATTTTGAGCAAAAGTTCACCCCATCCCCTGGTTAAATTCTGAACCTAGCGTGGATCATTCAAGGAAAAGGAGAATTATCAACAGTGCCAAATCCTGCAAAAAGCTCAAATAGAGTAAGAACTGAGAAAAAAGATAATCATATTGAGTATTTAGTAAGTAACTTTGAAAGAACAGTTTCAAAAGAATATAGGATACAAGTGACTGGGTCTGAGGAAGTAAAATTTCTAATATTAATCTTTATAAATAAGGTATTTTTGTTAATATTCCTATTAAATTTAGAGAAAACATATGCAAGCATGAAATTATTCAATCATAAATAATAAAAGATAATTTTAATTTTATAATTAAAATAATAAGGAAATATAACTTTCTAATTAATGAACAAATAATGTAAGTTTGTAATTAAATAAAAGTTTTTATCCTTTGAGGTTGCAATAAAAATTTTCTTTTTCTTAATCCAAAGGATCCAGAAGGAACAGAAGTTGAAATCCTACAAGAAAATGATTATATTGGCATTGTTTCTTTTCCTGATTTCAAGATTCCATCAAATCCGAAGTATTTTTAAATCTTTCTAAATAAAGCAAACTTCTTTTTATAATCTGTGGTATACTGGAAAGAGTATTAGACATAATGAATGAGGAAAAACTGGAGCACATAGTCTATCATTTACTAGCCATGTGATGCCTTGTACAAATAGTTTAATCTCTCTAAATCTCAGTAGCGTCATCTTAAAGGGGGTAAGAATACTTGATTGGCCTGTTTCTTTGCTTTGCAGATTCTAAAGTACTACATTAAATAAAGGCTATTTTTGCTTTTTATTTAGGCAATTAAAATTATTGAAATAATTATCAAATACATGTGTATATGCAAATATATATGCTTATATTTACATATACACTGATATGGATGGCTGCTAGAGGCAGTTAGATGGCTCAGTAGATAGAGCGCTAGGTGTTGACTCAGGGAGACTTGCCTCAGACACTTATTAGATATATGACCTTGGGTAAGTCACTTAACTTCTGTTTGCTTCTGTTTCCTCAACTGAAGATATTTCCCATCATAAAAATAAGCATAATAACACTTAACTTCCAAGATTGTTGAAGGAACAAATGAGAAGTTTCTGGCACATAGTAGGTTGTTAATAAATACTTACATCTTTCTCTTTATTCTCCATTGAGAAGGAAGTTCCCTCTGAGAAAGCTCCCTCTAACACTGGAGATCCACAGTTAACAGTCAGTGTGGGGGAAATGATGAAGTTGGTCTCTAAGACAGGGATTCTTGAGTTTCAAATTTCCATTCATATATACTGAATTGTATGACTGAGAGTAAATCATTTACCCTCTTAGTACCATAGGTTGTTAAGCTGTAGATATTTCTAGATAATTGTACTTTAGTTAAAAGTAGATGACAATGTTCTCATGTGGCTTGGTGCCCCAAACTGTTGTTGTTGAGTTATTTTCACTTGTATACAACCCTTCATGACCCCATTTGGGATTTCTTGGTAAAGATCTTGGAGGGGTTTGCCCTTTCCTTCTCCTGCTCATTTTATAGATGAGGAACTAACTTGTTCAGTCACCTAGCTAGTCAGAAAGATGAGTCTCTATCCATTGTGGCTCCTAGCTGCCCCAAGTATCAGTAGATCTGGATTCAAGTCTTACTTTGGAAATTTTTTGCTGTGTGTCCTTGGGCAAATTATTTCACTTTCCTAAGCCTCAGTTTCCTTATATGTAAAACGAAGGAGTTGGGCCAGCTGATCTCTTCACCTGGTTTCCAGCTCTAGCATTTTGTTTCTGACGTTTTCCATCAATATTACAGAAAATCAGTCATGTAGCACCACTTAGAGGGCACAAAAAGTATTAGAATGGTACAAACCCATGTAAGGCTACCTTGGGTTGGCTAGAGTAAGCTGACCTTTATGTTGAAAGCCATGACTAATAAAAGTCAGTATCCTGGCAGGAACTAGAGCTTGCTTTTCCAACTCCTCCTTGCCTGGGGTGTAGCTGAGCCCAATGAAGTGTCTCCGGAAGAGGAGTTTTTGAAAAGGTGCTTCAGAATATTTTTTATCAAAGCCTTAGAATTGTTCCAGTGCTGGAACATAGTCTTGATTGGGCTATAAGGTATGTTCTCTGTTCCTTCCAAATCACTGGTATAAGTTATATAGATGGAAAAAAGTGGCTGGCAGGGAGAGGAGTGAGAGAAAAAGAAGGAAAAAAGAGAGAGACACAGACAGAGACAAAATCAAAGAGACACACAGAAACAGACGGGGGGGGGAAGAAATGGAAAGAAAAGGACAGAGACAGAAACAGAGGCAGATGATAGAGAGAAACAAATAGAGATAGAGACAGAGACATAAACAGAGAGACAGAAAAAGAGACAGAGAGATAGAGTTAGAGACAGAGAAAAAGAGAAAGACAGAGAGAGAGAGAGAGAGAGAGAGAGAGAGAGAGAGAGAGAGAGAGAGAGCAGAGTTAAAAAGAGACAGAGAAAGGCAGAGAAAAAAGAGACAGAGACAGAGAGGAAAAAGATATAAACAAAGAGACAGACAGAGACAGAGAGACAGAAAGAGACATAGAGAGGCCGAGAGTAAGTCAGAAAGAGGAACAGAGACAAAAACAGAGATAGAAACAGAAAAAGAGAGACAAAGAGATACAGAGACAGAAAGTGTGTGCTGAGTAATTGATGACAGCAAACTATATTATTAATTGAGGGAGTAACACATCAACAACCTCTTTGTGGCTCTGGCAACTCCCTTAAAAGATAACTTCCAAATCATAAATGGATTATGCTCTAAGGCAGTTCGGGGAGTACCCATTAGAAGGAAATCTGAGATCTTTTGTACATACATATATAATGTACATATGTGTACTAAATATACTTATATATGTAATACATTATGTATGTGTGTGCATCCATATAAGAAGTAGGAAAATTCCCTCTACTAATGGAAGTCAGCACTGGAGCTACAATTTATAGTCTTAGAGAAAGCTGCCTAATATACAGACAGTTTAAGTGACTTGCCCAATGTGTGTCACAGGTGGGATTTGAACATGTCTTTCTGACTCCAAGGTTGATTGTCTAACTACTAAACTATGCTGCTTTCTTAAATATCTAATATGTATGTAAGCATGTAGTCTATTTACATAGTTTTTAACATTGGAAAAACATTTTTAAACTTTATCTTTACAATCATAGGAACTTGGGCATGAGCCCATTTCATTAGGATATCCCGAGGGAATTTTCTTTTTAATTTTTTAATAATGAAAGTTTTATTAAAAATGAAATCATAAAGGACATTTTTATTCATCAAACAAAACAAAGAACTAAAATTAATTTTAATGATTAGCTAGACTACTTTAAATATACTTAAAGAATTTTCTAATTCTAATGTTCTAAGTGCTATTATTCTGTGATTATCTTCCAACCTTACTAATTTGTATTTGGAGTTTCAACATTTCTTCCTGTTCTAATGTTCTGAGATTCTAGCCAAGTTTAAAATGACTTGGGGTTTGTGGGGGTTGGGAGGGGACAGGTTGTATTTTTCGTCTCAGTCCAGCAGAGGGCGCTGGAGTTTCAGATTATTCTGTGATTTTTACACCCCACCCCACCCCACCCCCCTACCCCTACCCCTCCAATCTTGGAAATTCGGTGGTGTGGGGGCGGCGTGTGAAGAAAACTTTGGAACAAAAATTATTTGAATAATTTGATAATTGCACAGTTCTCTGAAAATGAAGAACCTCATTTAAATAGTAAAGGATATTTCCAACAATAACTTGGTATCAGGTTTAGATGATCCGTTTCTCACAACTCCAATATTTCATTATTTGGCAAGCAGTGCTCTGTACCAAATACTTTATGCAGTGGCATTTTTTATTTTCTAAAGTTTATAATTTATTTTTGAAGTTAAGCTTCAGGATTGGCCCATTAATAAAATTTAATTCAATTCAGCAAAAATTGGAGAGGACATTGCTAGGCACTGGCCCTGCTGGAAACTGAACTTGGGATTTTCTTCATTTATTCTGAAAAGTGAATATTTGATTTCTGTTCCAACCCAATCCAGAAAAATCATTGTTACTGATTATATTAATTTCAGAAAAAGAAATAGATTAGATGAACTCTATTTGTTGAATGATGCCTGTGCTAATTAAGAAAGGGAATTTGAGGGTTTGTAAGACCCATTTTCTGCCCTTAGAGGAACTTGTCTATTAGAATGGTTTAAGTTCTTCATATAACAGCTACTTGTTAGCATAAACTACAGCAAATGGAAAGAAGTGACTATTAGTGATATAGGCACAGTGCCTTGCAAGCACTGTACTTGCTGCGTTGAACTGAAAAAAACTTTAATTACATGGATTTAAGCTCATATAAACACATTATCAAACTCAGTATTGTAACTAAGTGGAAGAAACAAAGTATATGCATGCAATGTATGGTCATGTTGATTTTATATGAGTTTTTTCCCTTCTAAAAATAAAGTTGTGTTTAGCATCTTCTGGATAAAGATGAGAGCTATTATTAATTGATGACAACTCTTAATAATTTTGAATATTTTGTTTTCTAGATATGGAGTGTGGACAATTAAAGCCAAATACAAAGAAGACTTCATAACATCAGGCCTTACATATTTTGAGATTAAGGAATATGGTAATTTCTAGTAACTACTGTGATTGTTGTGTTTTCAGCATTTCTTTAAAGATGCTTTGTCTTCCATAAATTATAAAATGATGAACTACTTTGAAAATAAGAAGCAGAATATTATACTAGGGATAATTATCATAATGATAAATCATCTGTATAAGATACTTTATAGCATGAATCAGAATACTTGAGTTATAGTCCTGGCTTTGACACTGATTCTGAAGTCTTGGGAAAGCCATTTTAACTTTCAGATCTCAGATTTCTCATCTAAAAATCATATTATGATTTGTGTTTTTATTTATTCTTTACATGTATGTTTTATGTTACAATTTAATTTTAATAATGCTAATAGCAATAATAATCAGAGTCCATATGTATAAGACGTTAAAGTTTTACACTATGATTTCCTTAAACCATTCTTATAAAATAGTATCCCATTTTGCAGATGAGGACAGTGAGGCTTAGGGAAGTTATGATAAATTCACCCTAGGTCCCAAAGTCATTAGATGGTAGAGTCAGAGGATTAAACAAACATTTTCTAACTCCTACTCTAAATTTTCTTAGGGAAATAAATGTATCATAATCACTCATTCAGATTGGAGGAATATTAAGAAATATTTTTTCTATTTTAATATTTCATCTAGCTATACCAAAAAGATTTATGCTTTTAAAATAATATTTGAATCATTACATGCCTTCTTCATTTTTTATTTTCAGTGATGCCACACTTCTCTATATTAATAGAACCAGAAAATAACTTCATTAGCTACAAGGAATTTGAAGACTTCAGTATTACTATAAAAGCTAAGTGAGTGAATCAGTTTTCAAATTTATCAATTTTTTGAATAAAAGAACTTATTAATGTAAAAATAATAGCAACTATTAGTATACATTGTGAAAATATGATGATTAAAGAATCAAGAATTCAGCAATACTTTTAGTTGAATCTAGATTTTATTGGTTACTATACATACATTTGAAAACTATTAATACAATATGTGAAAGATATTATTTACTCTTTCTACAGAAAGTTTGTTTGCTTCGGAGAACTCCCTCTTCTCTCCTCCTCTTTCTTCTGCCATTTTTTCCATTATCTTCTCCTTCACTCTTTCTCTAAAGAGGTAGCCCTTCTACTTGCCAAGGTCACCTCTACTTATATGCACCCTTGATCTTATCCTCTTTTCTCTTCAGCAGTTTGCCTGAATGTCATTCCTACTCCATATTTCCTTATCTACTGACTCCTTCCTTTCTGCCTACAAACAAATCTATGTCTTCCACTCCTCTGAGAAAAATATTAGCTAGTTTCTACCATGCCAATCAGCTATCATTCTATATCTCTCCTCCCTTTCTCAGTTAAACTCCTTGAAAAACCATTTGCACCCACTACTGTAGCTTCCTCTTCTCATTCTTTCCTAAATCCTCAGTAATCTAGTTTCCAATATTATCATTCAATTGAAATTATCTACTCCAAGTTACCAATAATCTCTTCATTAACAAGTCTAATTTTGTTTTCTTGCTCCTCAACCTTATTGATTTCTCTGCAGCATTTGATACTACTGATGATCTTTTCCTGGATATTCTTTCTTCCTTAGGATTTTGTGACTGCTCTCTTTGGGTCCTCTTTCTATCTGTCTGAGCACTCCTTTAACTTTCCTGTTTGGTATGCATGCATGTCAGATCTATGAGTTCAATTATCATCACTATAACTACTAAATCTATTTATCTAGCAGCTTTTCTTCTGAACATATATCTTGTCTCACCAACTGCCTGTTGGACATTTCAAATGAATGTCCATGTACATCTCAATTCAATGAGTGCAAAAAAATTACTTTTTCCTCTCAAATTCTTCCCTCTCTTGAATTTCCCTCTTATTATCAAAGGGACCTCCACCCTTCCAGTTTCCCTAATTCAAAAACCTTTGTGTCATCCTCAAACCATCCCTTTCAACCATCCCACATATCTAATCAGGGGTCAGACCCTGTCATTTCTTTCTCTACATCTCTTGTATGTCTCCTCTTTTACTCACATAGCTGCCACTCTAATTCAAGTCCTCATCACCTCTTCCTTGGATCCTTGAAATAACTTCTCATCTAGTTCCCTGCCTTGCATTTTTTCCTCACTCCAATTTATCCTCTATTCAGCTGCCAAAATGATTTCCCTAAAGCATAAATTTAACCATGTCTCTTCTGCTAATTAAATTCCAGTGGTTCCCTATTACTTCCAGGACCAAAAACAAAGTCCTTTGCTTGGTATTTGAAACTTTTTATAAATGGGTCCCTTCTCATCTTTTTAGTCTTATTGTATTTTGCTCCCTCCATACACTAATTGATTCAACCACTACTGGCCTGCTTGTTATTCCTTAAACAAAGTACTCTATATCACATTTCCATGCCTTTGCCTGGCTTTTACTCATGTCCTGGAGTCTTTTATTTTATTTTGGGTTTTTTTTGTGAGCTCTTTGGCTTAGTTCAAAATTCATCTCAAATGCCACATCTTCCCAGGATGCCTTTCTTCCCAGTGCCATCCCCTCTATTCTACATTTATCTTCTGTATCCTGATTTAGATCTTATCTTCCTCTCTAAAATGTAAGTTTTGGAGGGTAGGAGCCAGTTTGCTTTTTATTTGTAACTTTAGACCATAGCCTGACTCTACTATAGGTGCTTACTAAATGACTATGGACTAATTGAACTTAAAAGGAAAACTTTAGAATTCTACAACTTTTAAGTTGGAAAGGCCCTTACAAATCATTGTATAACATAAAACCAGAGGCAGAGTAGGGCACTGGAATTGGAGTTAACAATTTTTGGTTTCAAATGTCAGCTCAGACTCTTATTATGTGTCCATGAACATGTCATTTAACTTCTTTTTGTGCCCCAGTTTTGTGCTCATCTGTACAACAAGGAGCTTGAACTCAATGGCCTCAAAGGCCCCTTTTCTTTTTTTTCAACCTCTCAGCTTATTAGTTCTCTCTCTAAAGGTGGGTAGCATTTTTCATCATAATCCTTTGTAATTATCTTGGATCATTGTTTCAATCAAGTAGCTAGACCTTTCTTTTTTTTTAACTAATTAATTTATTTTTGAATTTTACAATCTCACTTCCCTACCCCCACCCCCCACAGAAGGCACTCTGTTAGTCTTTATAAGATGAATGTATTGAGAGAGAAATCATATTCCTAAGGAAAAAAATAAAATATAAAAGATAGCAAAATTACACAATAAGATTACTGGGTTTTTTTTTTTTATTAAAGGTAATAGTCTTTGGTCTTTCTCTAGATACAGATGGTATTCTCCATCCCAGATACTCCCAAATTGTCCCTGATTGTTGCACAGATGGAATGATCAAGTCCATTAAGGTTGATCATCACCCCCATGTATCTATTATGGTGTACAATGTTCTTCTGGTTTTGCTCATCTCTCAGCATCAGTTCATGCAAATCCCTCCAGGCTTCTCTGAATTACCATCCCTCCTGGTTTCTAATAGAATAATAGTGTTTCATGACATATATATACCACAGTTTGTTCAGCCATTCCCCAACTGATGGACATTCACTCAATCTCCAATTCTTTGCCACTACAAACAGAGCTGCTATGAATATTTTTGTACAAGTGATTTACCCTTTTGTCATCATCTCTTCAGGGTATAGACCCAGTAGTGGTACTGCTGGATCAGAGGGTATGCACATTTTTGTTGGTCTTTGGGAGTAATTCCAAATTGCTCTCCAGAAAGGCTGGATGAGTTCACAGCTCCGCCAACAATGTATTAGTGTCCCAGATTTCCCACATCCCTTCCAACATTGATCATTGTCCTTTCTGGTCATATTGGTCAAAGGCCCCTTTCTGTTCAAAAATCTATTCTTCAATGATCTTATGAATCAGAACTAAAAAAAAGTAGGTTTACCTTTAATCCTAATAAGAGCTCACATTTACAATGCTTTTTGATGATAAAACAGCATGTACATACCAATATGTACTTTGCAGGATCATAAAGAGAAAAATATTTTTAAACCTTAAAATACTCTTTAATATTACTCAAATAATATGAATTAGAAGTGGGCTTGTATTTAGTAATAAATCTTTACTAAAGAGGCTGCATTATACACATGGGAACAGATCTCCAATAGTCTTATCTCCACAGGCAGGAAGGAGAGAAATAATAATGCTTCCCAAGAGTATATCTCTTGGCAGTTTTTAAGATTGTCTAATACATTATCTCACAGGAGCCTGGTGTACCAGACAGGAATCTAGATAGATAAAAATAATGATAAAAAAAAAACAATGCCTACACTGATAAGGATAGAGACTAGACCTGTGATTTTATTAATCAAGAGACATGTCTGTAGTCTTTTACCTAGAACTGCATACCTAGGATCATAATATCTTAAAGTTAGTTGAGTGACTCATACTGAAATGACTAGAGTATATGAGTGAAGGCATAACAAACAATAAGATATAGGAATCCATTTAGGCAGATTTGGAAGAACTTGAATGAAGACTGCTCTAGATGAGCGAACTCTTTCTCACAATGCAGGTTACTCCCTTTTCTGCATCTTATAATCTTAGAAAGTTACTATGGACATTGAGAGATGAAGGTCAGACAGCCCAGGGTCACATAAACCAGAATATGTTAGAGACAGATCTCAAATCTAAGTGCTCCTATGTTCAATGCCAATTGTCCATTCCCTTTGCCATGTAGCCTATAAATTCATCTTTATGAGGCATTTTAAAGTTTAACAATATTAGCTAAAATTTATATAGAGGATTTAAGGTTTACACAGTGCTTTGAATACATTCTCTCATTTAGTTATCTCACTTATAAAATACTTTGCTCACAATTTCTCTGAGAAATAAATAGTATATAGTACATACTATTTCCCCATTTATAGACCAAGATTTAGAGATGTGGATTGCTTTGCCTAAAGTCAAATAATGAACAAATATTACTGTCAAAAATCCAGCCCAATGGTAAGCTAGAAATTCTATTCATTCATTCACTAAGTCAGGATTCTGTCAAGCTGTGTCTGAATCCTTTTTTTGTGTAACCTTGGTCACAATAACCTAGGGAAGCAGTTTGAAGAGCTTAGTGAATAGAGTACTACTAGGCTGGATTTAGAGCAAATCATGAATCTTATCAAGTGGTAACAAACTAGGCTTGGAATCAGAAAGACTTTGGTCTTGTTTCACATACTTACTATCTGAGGAATTTAGCAAATAACTTAACCTTCTTAGGCTTCATTTCTTGATCTGTAGAATTGAGGGCTTCTAAAGTCTCTTTCGGTTCTAAATATATGACCCTATGAACTTTTGGTCTGAATTTCCTGTCAAATAGAGAAAATAACCTCCTATATGTGCTATTGTAGGAATCAAAACCTGATCTAAAGTTAAGCATTGTTTTATTTTATCTGAAATTCATTATAGTAACTATTTTAAGTGGTTTAAATATATTATCATTTGACAGCTATTTTTATAATAAGAAGGTCTCTGAGGGAGAAGTTTATATCTATTTTGGAATAAAAGAAAGTTTGGAAGATGATAGGAAAGAAATGATGCCTAAAGCAATGCAACAGACACAGGTAAGATATCCCAATCATATGTTAATAAATTAAAATGCATATTTAATATATATTTATTATATTATGTATTATTATTATCTATTATTTATATAAATGTAATCCTATACATAGAATAATAGAATCTTAGAATTTCTTCTGTATTGGACTAAGTGATCTAGTACTAAAATGCTATGATTCTGGTAAAGTTAAATTGAAGCAGTTTTTCAGATCATTCTGTTTAGAATAAAAATTAAGCCTTCATAAGAATGTCTTCCAATAAATCATTTCCGATGTAGATGAAAAGATTATACAAAATTATTTGATAAGATATAAAGACAGAATTAACTTTGTTCCATGAATTTCTAATGATTAATATCAAGTCAGGCACAAAACAGAGGGACATATGCTTATGAAGCATCTAAAGGTGTTTAACATTGTAATGGAAGAAGACACAGGCAAAGTCCAAATGGAAATGTTATCTGTTTTAGCTAATGCAGCCCTCTAGATTCTCCTATTTGCATCATTTGAACTAATTGCTTCAATTCCCCAAATACTGCAAGGCCTTCTTGATGCCATTCATGACCAGTAAAAAAGAGATTGTTATAACTATCTACGTAGAAGACCCAAAAATTGTAGATGAAGGATACCTATTATTAAGACTATAATGTGTGGTTTAGCTTGGCAACAAATTCAGTTAGTCTACCAATAGGCATGTCTTAGACAGTCATTATAGATGGAGAGTGAATTGTATACAAAATTGATAGGAAGAAGAGTTAAGCTAGATTGCATCTTGGTAGTGTATTGTACTCTTGAAGTTCCCAAAATGATCCCTGAAACAAAAATCTGATCTTTTAGCATCAATATGCTTCTGGGTATGCCTTATCATTACAAAATATGAAGTACTGTAACATTCAATGACTCAAAGTTATGGATGATCCATAGAACAATGTAAAATTTCATGCTCTTCAAAAACTGGCAATAGAATATAGCAACTGAGGGACAACTGAAAATTTGTTAACAAAAAGTGATTTAAAATTTGTTCTTTAGGAAATATTTGACTGGAAAAGGAAAGTGAACTTCACAAGAAGGGAGGGATGACAGACAGATGAACAACAGAGAGTGGTACTTGTTTACCTGAGACCACCTGTTGAAAGTTAATAGAAAAAAAAAGAAAGGGAATCTAATGTAATGAATAGATTACTTTTATTTATTTATGAAAAAATAGAGACAAGAATTAGAAGCAGGGGTGGCTAAGTGGTGCAGTGGATACAGCACTGGACCTGGAGTCAGGAGTATCTGAGTTCAAATCTGGCCTCAGACACTTAATAATTCCCTAGCTGTGTGGCCTTGGGCAAGTCACTTAACCCCATTGCCTTGCAAAAACCTTAAAAAAAAGAATTAAAAGCAAGTCATAGCAATGAGATGAGATCACATGACCATGTAAGTATTAATATGTTCTTCTGATCATTTATAGTGTGTTAATACATTTTAGACAAAACAGTACTATGAATGTAATTATGTGTTTGATTTTCCACTTTATCTTAATCCACTATCCACTTAATCCCACCTGTATTCTTTTTTTTTTTTTGCAAGGTAAATGGGGTTAAGTAGCTTGCCCAAGGCCACACAGCTAGGTAATTATTAAGTGTCTGAGACCAGATATCCACCTGTATTCTTGATCAAAGCTTGAAAAAGAAACTAATTTGTTAGCATTAACCTCACTTTATAGGTTTCTTAAATTTACTTAGTCCACCCCTCAGAACCATTCTATTTCCTCAAGGGAAAATGGTTTTTGGTACCCTGTCACTTGGTGGAAGGTGATCACTGAATTTGGAGTTCATATTCCAAATAGAATGCAGTTTTGAGTCATTAATTCCAATTGGGGGTCTTCCTAAACCAATAAAGCAGATTAATGTGGGGTGGCATCAATGTACAGTGTCTGGTAAGAAGCAAGAATGAAGGCAAAGCTGACTATCTAGTCAAACTTCAAAGTACACTCACCACATAGAACTGGGTAAGTCTTTCTTTGGGTCTTAATGCTTACCTTAATATATTTAATATATAGCTAATTATAATAAGGGTTGCACAAAATAAACTTATTTACCTCTTTAATTTCCTATGTGACAAATATTTAACCTTTTGGTCTCTTTTGAAAAACAGATTATAAATGGAATCACAGAAGTCACATTTAACAGTAAAAAGGCAATTGAAGAATTGTCATATCGAAGCCTGGAAGACTTAAACAACAAATATCTTTATGTGGCTGTCACAGTCCTGGAGTCAGCAGGTAAGAGTCTAGCTTCCTTTTGTGCCAGAATGAGTGAATGTGGTTAAATATTTGAATATCACACAGGAATGGCAGAAAGAATGTCATCAAGGACAAAAATGGTCAGATAGAGAGAAAAGCCTGTTATGTATTGAAAATAAGATCTTACAGAAGGGCAAGGGAAGTGATGCACTAGTCCTCAAGAAAAAGAAATGTTGGGTGAAATCTCTGTGTAGGATTTATGTATAAGAATTTTATAGAATGATCAAGAGAGTTTGGGTTATGAAGTGCTCCTGTGAAGGAATTGCCTCTACTGATAGGATCCTAGATATACAGAACAATAGCATCTATAAATAAATATAAATAAAACTATGTAAATAAAACTAAATGAATATTTATAAACATCTACTATAAATAAATTACATAAATAAAGCTATAAGTAAAACTATAAACAAATTATATATGTACATATATGAATCAAAGAGAAGCAAAAAAACCCAATATTATTATTTTATACTCCAAAGTTCAGGAATCATGAAATGACAGAATTGAAAGCTGGAAAGGGAGCTTTGAGATAACCTAGTTTAATCCTCTAATTAGGCAGATAAAGATATTGAGGCTCAGAGAAGAGTAAGTTATATGCCCCAAGTGAGTCAGATAGTAATGAGGAGAGCCAAGACTCAACACAGATCTTCTGACTTCCATTACTCTTCCCATGACACCATTCTATGACTTCTCCAAAGTACCATAGCTGGTTAGTGGCAGAGCTGTGTTCCAGAAACAACTATAACAAAGGTTGGATTTAATAGAATAAGGAATGTGTTTACAATAGTTCACAATGCCTGGAAGATAATAAGTACTTAAAAGCTTATTGACTGGTTGCTTACAGGTTTTCTCTGTAGTTTATAATTAGGTTTTGAAAAATAGAATTTCTGCATATTTAATATAAGAGAATTAGATTTGCTCTCTAAGCTCTTCCAGTTGTAATATTCTATCTTTTAAAACTACATATTCTAAGGTCACTCCTCAAACTAATGTGTCGAGATTCTGTGTTCCAATATTTGATGCCCTAAATTCCCTTCTAGTTCTAGAATATCCATTCTCAAGTCTTATTTTCACATTATATGATAAGATCTCTTCCAGTTGTGACATTCTAGGATGCAATTATTCTGGTATCAATCAATAAATAAGCATTTATTAATCACTACTACAGGTCAAGCACTATGATAAGCATTAGCAATATGACCACAAAAGGGAAACAGCCCCCTACCATCCTAGAGCTTAAATTATAATGAGGGAAAGAATACATAGAATACACACACACACATACACACACACACACACACACACACTGTGTGTGATATTTAAAAAATATAAGGGAATTGTAGGAGAAAGGACACTCAAAGCTGGGGGGGGATTGGGAATGACTTCAGAGAGAAAGTAGAGTTTGAGTTGAGTCTCTAAAAGAGCCAAAGATTTCAAGAGAAAGAGAAAGAAAGAGAAAGAGAAAGAGAAAGAGAAAGAGAAAGAGAAAGAGAAAGAGAAAGAGAAAGAGAAAGAGAAAGAGAAAGAGAAAGAGAAAGAGAAAGAGGTAAGGTGGGAGCACATCCTCCATGATGTGAGAGAGAGAGAGAAGTAAAAAATCAAGGAGAAGAAATAGCAAGTGGGTCAGTATGATTGAACTACAGATTTTATAGAAGGAAGCCATGGGTAATGACAATAAAAAAAGTAAAAAAGGTTAGTGTTGTAAAAAATTTTTAATGCCAAGCAGAGGTGTTTATATTTGTTCTTTGAGATACTAGGGACTCACTAGGTTTTTCATAAGGCGAATGCAGAAAGAGCCATGAAGTGTAGGATAGAGGTGCTAAAAAACTTGGTGCTGGTTGTGTGAGTAGAAGGAAAGTCAAGAGTTGTGGAGATAGAAACAACAAGTTTTGGTCAACTGATTGGATTTGTGGGATAAGTAAGAGTGATGTGTTGAGGATGACATAGATTTTGAACTTCAAAGATTGGGAGAATAGTATTGACCTCAGCAATAACAGGGAAATGTGGTAGAATCATGGGTTTTATGAAAAAGATAATGAATTCTGTTTGGGCATTTTGAGTTTGAGAGAACTATGGGACATTTAGTTTGAAATTTCCAAGTGTCTTGATAATATAGGACTGAGAAAGACTAGGTTAGACATGTGAATCTTCAAATCATCTGTATAGAGATTATAATCAAATCCATGAGAGTATGGTGACTATGTCTAAGATTTTAATGAGAAAAAGAGGAAGACCCAGGACAGAACCTTGGACTATACCCACAGTTAGGGTTGTGACATGAATAATGAACCAATGAAGAATCTGAAAAGAAATAAATAGAATAAAGAGAGAAAAGTGTCACAAGGATCCAGAGAGAAAAGGGAAGGGTAGTCAATAACATCAAATACTGAAGAGAAATCAAGAAGGACAAAGATTAAGAAGTCATTGCATTTGACAATTAAAAGATAACTTTTGACAGAGCATTTTCAGTTGAGTGATGAATCTGCAAAATGGAGGATAGAGAGTTTAAAAGAGAATGAGAGGAGAGGAAGTGGAATTGCCAAGTAAGTGTAGATGACTTTTTTAGAGAGTTTAGCTGAAAAATGGAGGAGAGATATAGAACAATAATAAGCATAAATGGTGGGATCTAATGACTTTTTTTGAAGAAGGGAACTTGGGCATGCTTTTCTATGGCAGGAAAGACACTAAATAGGGATAGACTAAATAATAAAGGGAGTGGAGAAGGGGAAAAGAACAGGAGAATGGGAGGGATAAAAACATAGAGGGCTTGGTCTTAGTCAGGAAGAGTCACTTCTTGCTCAGACACAGAAGTAAAGGAAGAAATAATGGGGGATATTGTTAAGTGGTAGTGAAATGAGAAAGAGAGAGAAAAAAAGAGCTATTATAGCAACTAGTCAGAATTTCCTTGTTACAGTATGAGGACTTCATCTGAGAAGGCAGTGGTGCCAATGGAAGGCTGTCTTTATCACTCCATTAAAACTGCCCTTGTTAGGAATACCTGTTCATTTTTACCAGTCAAATCTAATGGCCATTTATCTGATCTTTGTATTGCTAGGGTGAATTAACTTTCTGCAGCTTCATCTTTTTTTCCTAATTCTTAATTCTTTTCCCTTAAAGGAAAAGACTGAATTCTTCTACATTCTCTTCAGGACAATAGGTGTACATTTAAAGTTTGTTAATAGTTCTTGTTATACAATTCATTTGACACTATTTGACCCCTTTGCTGAAAGTCTCTCTAGTCTCTTTGTCGTTATTTCCTTTCTGAACCTCATCCATGAAGGTTTAGGCAATGACTCTATTCTTTACCCTGTTTATTCCCTTATTCAGAGAGTTCATTTATCCTTCTTTCTTCAATGATCTCCATATCACTAACTCCCACATTTATATTTTCAGGTATTATTTTTTCATCACTTTTTCTCTAATCCCAGAGAAAAGGACCTTTGAATCACCTGAAACTTGCAATGTCTTACTTGTGCTATTGCAAATAGTCTGCTGGTTGTTCTATCTGTCACAAGTATCTCCTCACTTCAGTTTATCCTTTACTCAGTTGTCAATGATTTTTGTTTTGTCTTTTTTTGTTTTCTGCAAGGCAATGGGGTTAAGTGACTTGCCCAGGGTCACACAGCTAAGGTAATTATTAGGTGTCTGAGGATCTGAATCCTGAATTCCTCCTGAATCCAGGGCCACTGCTCTATCCACTGAGCCACCTAGCCAGCTCATGTCAAAGTGATTTTGCTGAAGCACAGATCTGATGTCACCTGTTTAATCAATAAATTCTACTGTCTCCCTATCACCTTCTGGTTTGTCATTCATAACTTATCTACTCTATATTTTACACTTTCCTTCCTCCATTTAAACATTCCTTCATATACTCTATGGTCCAATGATTCTGGGCTGTCTGCCATCCCTCAAACAAGACCTTCCATACCTAAAATTCTCTGCTTTGTCATATCTATTTATGTGATCCCTGGTTTTCCTGAATTGCTTCAAGTCTCAGCTAAAGTTCCATCTTCTAAAAGAGGACTTTCCCAAACTCCCTGAATCTCTGATATTTTCCCCATCTTAGCCTGTATATATCTTGTTTGTGCATGGTTGTTTACATATTGTCTTCCCCCTTAAATCATGAATTTCTTGAGAGTAGGGACTGTCTTTTGCTTTTCTTTGTAGCCTTGGCTCCTAATATGTCTGAAACAGAGTAACCACTTTATGAATGTTCATTAAATGACAGATTGACCTTTTCTTCTAAAACTGCACCTCACTGTCCTCATCTGTAAAAAAAGCACCACCATACTATTATTTGATATACTTAAAAATTAATTTGGAATTAATTAATTTTGGAATTGCTTGTTCATTGGCTGGTTTATCCCATTGATTAGAATTTATTTTACACATTTGTCTTCCCAGCTGAATAGTAGTAAAATTGTTGAGGGCAAGAAACTACTTGTCTTCTGCTTTCCTCATTCATTCAGCTAAATAGTCAATGAGTATTTACTAGGTACTTACTATCTTTTCCATATTGTATTGGATTGAAAGGGATATAAGAAAAATATATATATATATATATATATATATATATATATATATATATACATATATATATGTACATACCCTGTCAAAATGGAATTTAGATGACATAACAGAAAAATGGCTGGATTTTTAGTCATAAAGCCTGAGTCCAAAACCCAGATTTGCTATTTATGATGGATATGACCTTGAATTAGTTACTTAACCCCTTCTGATTTTGATTTTCTCAACTCTAAAGTCTGAGAATTGAGTTAGACCTAAGGTCCCTTCCAACTCCAGATCTGTGTTCTATCAATCAATCAACTGATGAACCAATCAGTTAATCAAACATTTATTTGTTTGTTTGTTTGTTTGTTTGTTTAATTGCAAGGCAGTGGGATTAAGTGACTTGTCCAAGGTCACACAGCTAGGTAATTTATTAAGTGTCTGAGGTCACATTTGAACTCAGGTCCTCCTAACTCCAAGGCTGGTGTTCTATCCGCTGCGCCACCTAGTTTCCCCAATCAAACATTTATTAAGCATTGACTACCTCTCATGCAATCCAGGATCTTTCATCTTTTTGATCCTCTATTCTATGAATGGAAATGAAATATACTAAAACAGTGATAATACAAGACTGGTTATACAAGTCCCAGGAGAGAGATATAAATTAAAATACCACCTTTATTCAGTATTATTAATGATGTACAAAGCATTGTGCTAAGCTAAGGATGCCAAGACAAAAAAATGAAGCAATACCTAGTCTCCAAGAGAATGTACTCTGCTAGCCTCTAAAACATGTAAACAGAAGGAGAAAGGAATTACATCTGGCATATGAATCATGCAAAGTTTCATGAAAGATGTGACATTAGGAATGCCTCACATGAATCACAATACATACTCTGAAGTTATACATTTAGTAAGTGCTTAATAAACATACAAAATGAACAAATGATGGAATGCCGAATGAGTAGATCACATGCATATGGAAAATAGAGATGAAGACAGTATTGAGGAAGAGCATTCCATTGCATCGTGCATTATAAAAGATATTCCGAGGGTGGAAAATAATGTTATTTATAAATGCTTATTGATTGATTATTAGGTGGATTTTATGAAGAAACTGAAGTACCTGGAATTAAATATGTCCTATCTCCCTACCAATTGAATTTAATTGCTACTCCTCTTTTCGTGTGAAGCCTGGAATACCATTTCCTATTAAGGTGAGTTGACTTTGAATGCATAGTTATATTAAAAAAATATACAGGTAGCTGCTTCTACTTTGGTACGGAAGGCAGCGGAGAGGGAAAGAAGTAGGAAAAATGGGACAACAATCCAAAGAAATAAAGGGTTCACAGAAAAGCCATGCAATCTAGCTAATTCTCTTCTGCAGTTTTGTTGTTCAGTAATTTTTCAGTTGCATCTGACTTTTTGTGACTCCATTTTGAGTTTTCTTGACAAAGATACCAGAGTGGTTTGCATTTCCTTCCCCAGTTCATATTACAGATGAGGAAACTGAGGCAAGCAGGATTTGGTAAGTTGCTCAGGGTCTCCCAGCTGGTTCTTGTCTGTCATTATCAAAGAAGACCAAAACAGCATCACTATGTTAAAGCCAAGTTACAGTGTGTCCAATTGTAACTGCTCAGACCGATAAAAGCTCAGAACACTCTTACCACAGATCAAGCACGAATGGTCCATGTGAACACCTGGGGTGGGTTCTCTAAACTTATCCATCTCATGTTTCCTTTGAACTGCTTCCATTCTGTCTTGGTCGCAGAGCACAGCACCCCCTCCGATGAGGCATGACCTGCAAGGTGGTCCTCTGACAGTGTCTCCCAGGTTGCACAATCAATTCCAAAGTTCTTAAGAGAGACTAAGAGTGTCCTTTTTTCTGACACCCCCTTCTTCCCCTAAGAGCACTTGTCCTTTGTGAGTTCTCCATAAACTTTTTTTGGCAAGTGTACATTTGGCATTCTAACAATGTGTCCTGCCCATCATAATGGCAATCTCTGTAGTAATATTTGAATGCTTGGCAGTTTAGCTCAAGAAAGGACCTCTTTTTCTTCTAGGTGATCTTCAGAATCTTCCTAAGACAATTTAAATGAAAGTGATTCAGTTTCCTGGCATGTTACTGGTAAATTGTCCAATGAGGACAGCACAATGGCTCTGAAAACCTTGGTAGTCACTCTAGTATCACTTCTTTCCCACATTTTCCTAACTGAGACCAAATTTGAACTCATGAAGATGTGTCTTCTTGACTCCAGATTTGGCACTCTATCCACTGTGCCACCTAGTTGACCCTCTGCACAGAATAGCAATTCATCTCTCCCACCTGCCAGAGTGCATACATACTTATAAACATGCACACACCCATTCTAAATGGGATTGGATGAGTAGTGAAGCAAGAGTGGAATAAGGAATACAAGGGGGAAGGGAAGGGAATAAACATTTACTACTGGGATGGGAAAACTCTGGCACAGATCCAGCCCTTGAAGCAAATGTTAAGGAACAGTATCAAATATGTTGGCAGTTATTAAGACTTCATATCCTTTAGAAGTCTTTAGAAGTAAATTCCTATAAAGCCACTAAGATGCGAAGGCTTTTTAAAGTACAAGGTTTCTCTTTCTTCTGTCTTTTATTTCTTTCATGCTTTCCACATTTCTCTCTGAGGGTATCTTTGAACATTCTTTCCCTGTATATGTCTCTCCATACATATATTTGTATGTGTCTTTCCTCAGGCTTCTCTGTTTGTTCCTCTGCATCTCTCTCTGTCACTTTCTGAGTCTTTTAGTTTCTTCTTTGCTTTGTTACTTGTTTCTCTCACTATGCCTGGCTCACTCTTGCCTTTCTCTGTTTCTGTCTTCCATTCTTCCTATCTTTGTGTTCCCATTGTCCCGTTCTTTTCAATGACCAGGATATAGGGGTGGCATTTTTATGAACTGAATTGACTTGATTGACTATAATGTTGTAGGCAGCAAGGTGGTACAGAGGGTAAAGTACAGGTCTAGATTCATAAAGACCTGAATTCAAATGTGGCCTCAAATATTGTGAAACCATAGAGAAGTCACTTTACTGTTGGTCTCAGTTTCTTCAACTATAAAATAGGGATAATAACAACAGCTTCTTCCCAGGATAGTTGGGAAGATCAAATGAGATACTTTCAAAGCCCTTGGCATTGTGCCTGACCCTTCATAGTGCTTAATAAATACTTGTTTCCTTTCTTATATTCCCAGTCTTTATTCTAAAAATAGATGAATGGAATGTTTTATATTTTTCCCTCTAAACAACAGCCCCATCTGGCATCCTCCAACCCCCCCAAAAAAACCTTCCTTAAACTAAATCGTTTTTTCTGTTGTGAGCCTCCTTTAATCAATTTTTTTATAAAGGTAGATTGATTGTCTCAATTTTTTATAAAAAAGTTTTCTACTTTTAGTCTAGTTTAGCCCTTAACTCCTTCATAGAAACTTATTTGCAGGGGAGTAAAATAGAGGCAGGAAAAACTTTTTTATTGGCATAATCAGAGATTTGACTCCCAAGGTCATCAGTCTCCCTTTCACTTAAGACTAAATCAGGTAAAAGAAAAACACATGCTGTCAGGAATCAGAGTCATTTATTTACTGATCCCCTAGTCAACTCTATGAAAGTCATATCATAATGGCAATAAGCATTTATTAAAAGTCCACTGTATGTCAGACCGTGAGCTAAGTGCTGGGGCTAAAAAGGTTAAAAACAATCATATTCTTCTGGAAACAACATGCAAACAAAGTAAATCAAGGGAAATGACCACAAATGAAAGTAGTTGAGAGAATATTGCATGAGGAGTCAGGAGACATGGGTTCTAATCCTGATTCTGCTACTTACTTGATCTATGACTTAATTTATTGCACTTTTTTTTTATGTTCCATCTTCCAAATCTGTAAAATTCAGGGAGGAAGTTGGACTAGGTGGTCTCTAAATTTCCTCCCAGCCCTGTCATATTACGCCTGGAGTCCCCAGAGGGTCTATTTAAGAAGAATTAAATAGTTAATTTCTATTGCTGTAAATTGAGGTTCCTTTTACTTAATCAAATGGTGAGTATTTTGTCCTCTGAAGTAGAGAGATAGCAGAATGGTTAGAGAACTAAGGGGTTTGTATGCTTTAAAAGAAATGATATCAACTGGATTTTGGCTTTTTTGGCACACAGGTTCAGGTGAAGGATCCACTAGGTCAATTTGTAGGAGGGGTCATGATAACCCTGAATGCAAAAGCAATTCTTGAAAACCAGGAAGAGAGCCAAAAAGAGCCCCAGAAAAGTACCACCCATCAAAATAATGGAGTTGCTTTGTTTGTGGTTAATCTTCCATCTCATGTGACAGCGCTGGAGTTTAACGTGAGTAGAATTCTCCTCATGGTTGTGCTTTCTAGTACAGTATGTACTTTCTGACTGTGTGTTTTGGCTGATGTGCAAAACAGATGGGAAATTTTTATACATGAGGCAAGTGAACAGCTCGGCAATTTTACATTAAACATGTGGGAATGGGAGCCACAGTTTAGTTGGCTGAACAAAACTTAAGGAATATAAATTCATCAAATATACTTGGTAAATGATTTCTCCTCTTGCCACCTCCTGTCTTTGAAAGCCTCTGAAGAAGTCAAAGGAAATGGTGGTTATGAAAAGTGGAGTTTTAAGTTCTAAAATGTTATAATTCTAAGTGGCAGACAATTTTCCATTAGCTGTCCCTTATGGGATGGGGGAGGGGAAGAAAGTCTAAAAAAAGTCTCTCTCTGTCTCTCTTTGTCTCTCTCTATTTCAGTTTTTCTCTCTCTCTCTCTCTCTCTCTCTCTCTCTCTCTCTCTCTCTCTCTCTCTCTCTCTCTGACTCTCCTTTTGTCTCTCTTTTCCTCTTCTCTCTGTCTCTACTTGTCTGTCTCTCTGTATTATTTATCTGTCTGTCCTCTTTTTCTCTTTCCTCTCTCTGTCTCTCCTTCCCCCTCTAAATAACTTGAACTATTTCTCCTTTGAACTTGATTAAAACTATCATCTTCACCAGTAAATACTATTTACTTTTCAAGATGAAAATAAAATATCAGCCAAATGGAGGCTGGCAACATACAATTCATCAAAAAGGTAGTCTAGGGTCATTTCATATTTCCTTTCTTCTGAGAAATACTGACACTCCTCACCACCACCCTCTAAAAAAAAAAGCAGGCGTATACTGAAGCCAGCTGCAAAAAGCTTGTAAAAGTTGGTTGTTAAATTTTCAGTGAGAACATTTATATATCAGAAATCAGCAAATCCTAAAAATTAGGGCTTGATTAATTCTTTTGTTGATTGTTTTGACTTAAGAACATGATAGATAAAATGTCAGTAAGGTGAATTAAACTTAATGTGCGATGGATAGTTGATGTAGTCATTTCCATAAATAATATAAAATATATAAAATGCTGAGTAAACTTCAAAGCAGTACATCAATATTATTATTATTATTAATTATTAGTACTGTTTTGCTTGCACTGCAATGTAGAGTTTAATAAATGTGCTTGGCCATCTTCCCCTTGCCAGTTCTGAAAGTCATAGGACAATAAAGTCATAGATTTAGAGAAACCGAAGGTTTTTGATTTTGTGTGTGTGTGTGTGTGTGTATGTATGTGTTAAGGATCCCCTTGACATTCTGGTGAAGCCTATGGATCCCTTCCCAGAATAATATTTTTAAATGTATGAAATAAAATATATAATATATAAATGAAACAATTATATTGCAATACAGTTATTAAAATATTTTTAAAACATATACATTTATAGGCTTCAAAGTAAGAACCATTGATCTAGTCCCCTCTGCTCATTTTATAGATAAGCCTAGAAAGGTTAAATGATTTGCCTTAAGTTCCAAAGCTAATAAGTAATAAAGCTAGTAGTCCAATTTAGACCCTCTAACTCTACAATTAACCTATTGTAGATTCTTCCTACCCAGGAATCTCCAGCTTAGTATTATAGGATCATAGATTGAGAACTGGAATGGTTCTCAGAGGTTATTAAATCCAGTCCTTCATTTTAAAGATGAATAATCTATTCAAGGACAGTTCTGTATGCAGTGGATAGAGCACCTGGTCTGGAGTCAGGAAGATCTGAGTTCAAATGGGTCTCAGACACTAGCAGTGTGACCCCGGGCAAGTCACTTAATCACTATTTGCCTCAACTCCTCATCTGTAAAATGGGACACATTGGAGAAACAAATGGCAAACCATTCCAGTTTATTTGCTAAGAAATTCCCTGGGATCCGGTAGAGTCAGATACAACTGAACAACAACAACAGCAGCAGCAGCAGCAGCAGCAGCAGCAGCAGCAGCAGCATTCTGATGCTTAGAGGTTAAAGGACTTGCCCAGGGTCACAGAGCTAGTGGTGCCTGAGGAAGGGTTTAAATCCAACTCTTCTTGACTCTAGTCAAGAGTCTAGTATCCTGTCAAATCCACCATGATACACTACTTTTGATACTTTTCAAACTTCATTCTAGGAATTTCTCTTTCTTCACCTCTCTGTTGTCATAGATTTCTTAGGTCTCTCCTTACATTCCCCCGCCCTTCTCTGGGAACTTTGTAAAGTTACTTAAGATGACAGTTTGCGCAACTATTAATACAATGAAACTGTGCTATTTCTTCCTCCTCTTTCATATGAGATGTTGTGAAATCTAAAAATTAAGGTAGATACAGGTGCTTGAATTTTTTTTAAGTTACATTGATAGGAAACATTAACATCATCATTTTTTCCCCGTTGTATTTTTTCCAAATAACATTTTTTTTAAATTTTGCTCTGACCTTCCTATTGCCTCCAGTCCCCTGGAATGGACAAAAAAAATCTGTAGAGTCAAACAAAACAAATAACTATATTAACAATGTCCAAAAATACACATTATCTACATTTCTCTCTATAAGCATCTAGAATTCAAGATATGTATCTATATATGAATATATCTATCTAGATATGTATATAAATCTATCCCTAGATTAATTAAAATAATTTTAGCCAAGTAAGATGAATTCATATAAATTATTAACATTTCTTTCCTTAGAACTGATCTATATCTTTATATACATATATGTTAATGTCTATCTATCTATCTATCCATATATATGTATGTATATATATATATATATATATATATAATATACATAGAAAGAGAGAGAGAGCTATATCTAGATTGGATCAATACACACACACACACACACACACACACACACACACACACACACATATATATATATATATATATATATATATATATATATATATATACAATTTGCTTGAAATTATGTTTTTTTGGTATTTGGGGGGCAAGGCAATGGGGTTAAGTGATTTGTCCAAGGTCACACAGCTAGGTAATTATTAAGTGTCTGAGGCTGGATTTGAACTCAGGTCCTCCTGACTCCAGGGCTGATATTCTATCCACTGCTCCACTTAGCTGTCCCTCCTTGATTGAAATTATTAATTCAATTAATGTTAATTGAAGGTACATCACCATATCATCTGTAAAAAGCAATAATTTTGTGTTCTCTTTGTATTTATACCCTCAAATTCTTTTTCTTGTTTTATTCCTATTGTTAGCATTCCAGCACCACATTAAATAGAAGTGGTGATAATGCTCATTCTTGCTTTACCCCAATCTTATTGGAAAGGCCTTTTATCCCTCTACTACATATAATGTTTGCTTTAAAATTTAGATAAATTTTATTTTTTACATTGAGAAAAGGTCCATTTTATTCCTACAATTTCTAGAATTTTAATAAAATTAAGTATTGGATTTATCAAAAGCTTTTTCAGTAACTATTAAAAATAATCATATGGTTTTTATTATCTATATTATTAACATGGTTTATTATATTTCTAGACTTCCTTATGTTGAATCAACTTTGCATTACTGTTATAAAAACCAATCTAACAAAATTATAAAATATTTCTAATTTGTTATTTTAGCATATTTGTAAACTTTTATCAAAAATTTTGCTATTGCTAAATTTATTTTTACTTGTTAAATTTAGTTATTATTTGCTAATATTTTATTGAAAAACTTTACATCAGTATTCATTAGAGTATTGGTATTTAGTTTTCTCCTTCTAATTTGCCTCTCCTTGATTTAGTTATTAAGACTATAATTTGTATCATGGAAAGAGATTGGTTATGTTTTCTTGCTTTTCATATTATTGCTAATAGTTCATTTTATCTATCCTTAGCACTTAACCCAGAATCTCTCACATAGTAGAAACAAATGTTTATTGATTAACTGACAGCATTGGAATTAATTGTTCTTTGAGCATTTGATAGAATTCACAACTCATCTGGTTCTATAGTATTTTTCCCCTTTAGGAGTTTGTTTATGACTTGTTCAAGATTTGTTTTTTATTTTGTCTTACTGGATTATTTACATAGTCTATTTTTTCTTTGTTAATCTAAATATTTAAGTGAACATTTATTTTCTTTATATGATCAGTTTTACTTCTCTTCAATTGTTATAAGTTATTCTTTCTCATTTTTATATGAAAATTTTATTTTTCCCACATTATAGTTTTATACTACTTTTTAATATCTAATCTCTCTCTTTTCTCTTTAATTAGATCAGAACTGAAGACCCTAATATTGCAGAAGAAAACCAAGCTTTCAAAGAATATAGAGCAGAATCATATTCATCCCCCAGCAAAAGTTACCTTTATATTGACTGGACAGAGAACTTCAAACCTTTACTTGTGGGAGACCATTTGAGCATTACTGTTAAACCTAAAAGTCCATATATTGACAAAATAGCCTTCTATAATTACTTGGTAAGTACAGTAAATGTCTATTTACCACTATGGTTACATTTCATTGTGTTTTTCTTAAAATAATAGTTCTTTTTTTTATTTTAAACTTACTACAAAAATAAGGAAAGAAAAAACATTTGCATATACATAGCAGAATATGAGAATTAAAAAATATAAAGCAATAAATTTCCATTTCAAAAAAGCCCAGATAATAAATACAACAATTTTGTTCAAAGCTGTTCATTTTTTTCTTTACTTCCTTGTAGCAAAGGAAGTTCACAAATTTTATAATACCATATCTCATTGTTATTTATTAATAAGAAATATTATTATTATATATTGTTTCTGAAACACAGTTCTAAGTTACACTACAATCCTATGAATAATATGTTACAATACTTTACTCTTTTCATATCCTTGGGTTTCTTGAGATTTCCTTTGATTCCATAGCCAACCATGTCCATAGTTGATAAAGCAACCCAGGAATTCTCCTGTGTTACCAGATTATTGGTAAAAAAAGATTATTTTCTTCTCTGCTGGGTACTTTTTACTTTATTTTTCCCCCTTTCCCCTCCCTCCCCAAAAAGGCCACAATTATGCATGGGTGTATTTATGTGTGTCTGTATATATTTGTGTATACATACATATATAAATATATGCACATTTGTACTACATACATATACATATATACACAGATATATTCATTGATTCTATAATTATAGACATATATGCACTTATACAATTATATGTAAGATCATATTATGCTTATTTCCACATATCCTCCATTTCTCTAGCATCTTCCAAGTCTCAGCACATTTTTCTAAATCAACCAGTTCATCATTTCCTCTACCTCAGTAGTGTTCTAACCTTATACTAATTGCTTTAATTAAGCAATATTGATGAATATGGTTGACATATAGTATAGTTTCCCTATTTTCTCTTTTGATTGTATCTATTTTAACTTTGTCTTTGTCTGAGATCATGATTGCTACCCCTGCTTTTTATGTAATAAATTCTACTCCTGATATTTATTTTATGTATTTCTCATTTGTATAACATTTCCTGAAAACAATATATACTGTGCTTTTAGGGAGTAGCTTTAAAATGGTTCAACACAGATAAATAGTTTGACTCACCATTTATCCTACTTTGTCTGACCTAGACCCAGGACCTCCTTGTGTGAGAGGATACAAGGTGGTTTACTCATTTATTAGTCAGCAATAAATATTGGGCACCTACTTGTCATTGGTTCAATGTTAAGAATACCCCAAAAGGATTTGATTCACACTTTCACTATACTATAATGATCATTAGAGAGCCTGAATACTGCACATTTAATGAAATTATCTCTTGGTCAACTCTATTTTTAAAATAAATTAACATAGACTGTCCCTTACATTTGAACAATTTTATGTGAATAGCAAGTCTCAGTCAAAAAGCTTTTATTGTTGTTTCTCTTTTAGGTTTTATCCAAGGGCAAAATAATTCATTTTGGGACCAGAGAGAAACTTGAACATTTATCTTATCAAAGTCTAAATATTCCAGTAACTCAAAACATGGTTCCTTCAGCCCGACTTCTGGTCTATTACCTTGTGACAGGAGAAAACAGGGCAGAATTAGTAGCTGATTCAGTCTGGTTAGATGTGGAAGAAAAATGTGGCAATAACCTTCAGGTAAGTATCTCCAAGTCTGTTTTCTTCAGAAGCCAGCTTTTTACCTTAAAGATCAACCAATGTGTATTGATATGGTTCTCTTCAAAAGATGTGACCTTTTATGGATAATCTGTTCTTGTTTCAAATTATCTTTCAGGTTCAGCTGTCAAAAAATGAAAATGTATTTACTCCTGGACAAAGCCTCTCTCTTAATTTGGTAACACAGGAGAATTCCTGGGTTGCTTTATCAGCTATGGATATGGCTGTCTATGGAATCAAAGGAAATCTCAAGAAACCTAAGGATATGAAAAGAGTAAAGTATTGTAATATATTAGTCATAGGATTGTAGTGTGACCTAGAACTGTGTTTCAGAAATAATATAATAATAATAATTCTGCTACTCTAAAGTTTATGAAACTATTTTCAAATATTATCATATTATTTCATTTTATCCTCATAATAGCCCTGAGAGGTAGATACTATTGTTATCCCTATTTTACAGAAGAGGAAACTGAGACTGAGAAATGTCATATGACTTGCCCAGGGACGCATAAATAGTAACTGAAGTCAGATTTGAACTTAGGTTTTTCTAGTCCAGTGCTCTATCTACTTTGCTACTCCTTGTGGATTTCTTAAGATCAGATGGTATAATTGGAAAAGATCTGAGATATTTAATCCAGCCTTCTACTGCATGTAGGAAATTGCCCTATAATATTCCCAGGAATTAAGGAAAGTGTAGAAAATTTTAAAAATGGAGGGGGATAGTCTTTAATTTAAAATTTTGGAACTTGCAGTTACTTGAGAAAAAAGGAAGAAGAAGAATCTGGGATCTCATGACAATCTGAGAAAAAAAAATTTAAGTGAGGCACTAAAAGTAAAGGATATTTGTGGGCAAAAATTAAGAGTATTTAAAGAGAATTAATAACAAATAAGACCAAGACATATCCAGTGTAGATGACAATATAAATAATTTTAGATATGTAATTATTTGACCTAAGAAATCCTGTAGCTATTTTTACATTGATTAAATTAGTCAAACAATTTCCAAAATTCTATTTTTTGTGA
This sequence comes from Macrotis lagotis, assembly GCF_037893015.1. Lineage (NCBI taxonomy): Eukaryota > Metazoa > Chordata > Mammalia > Peramelemorphia > Peramelidae > Macrotis > Macrotis lagotis. The sequence goes on from NC_133658.1 coordinate 332,257,723, forward strand.
GCTATGTTGACACATATGTTGAGCTTTAGTCAGGAATACTTGTCCTGAAAAATAACTAAAATAATCCTCTCTTAAAAAAAAAAACCAAACCTGAAAAGTTATTTTCATTATTATTATTTTTCTAACAAAGTGATAAATATCATTTATACCATTTGGTTTCAAGGATTCTTACATGATTTTTACTTGTTCTGTTTGAGTAAATCTATTGGATTTTGTAAGTCTTTTGTGAGAGGATGGGAGAGTCAGACTAATTTAACTAACAAGCATAAAAAAAATTGTTACCCAAATCAAAGTGTAAATCAAAAAGCTATTAGTGACAAATCTGTTCTCTATTTGAAATGTGAAATAGGGAAGATTTTTAAAAGTAGAAGTGTATTCTGGAAGCTTCTTTTGTGGGCCTGCTATTTCATCAATGTGGAGTACTCCCGGTATGGAAATCTATTCTGATGATGGCAAATAGGCAACTCATCTGTAATTTATAGATCTTGAGAATTGCACAGGAAGCTGATGGGTTAAATTACTTGCCCAGGGTCATATATTTAGTTTGTGTTAGAAATTTGGCTTTAAATCTGTTTTTCCTAATTATAGGATCCAGTTCCTATTCACTATACCATGCTGCTTCTTTATGTTATAAAGGAGCCATTATGCCTATAAAGTATTCCATGAAATAAGCTTTGAGAAGAAATTAACCACCCAAACTGGAATTAATTTTCTTTTGAGTGCTAAAATTCTGTGGTGTTGTTCTGTAATATCCTTTTATTATCTACAATTATCTCCAGTTCTAACATTTTATTTTTTATAAACCATCATTGGATAAAACATTGTAAATTCCTTAAATTCTAGAAATACCTATGTTGTTTTCAGAAATTTAGATTCCTATTGTGAGAATTTTTAGAAATAGTAGTTTTGTTCTATTAACTGATTAGTTCAGTTAAAGGCAGGCCTGTGGAAATCATCTTAAGAGTTATAATACTTTTCTTGAGATTTACTATTTTTTTGAGCAGGGAGGTCAGAGTTCGTGGAGAAGACTAGGGTTTAAGAAGACTAATAAAAATGTTTTTTTTGAAGAAGACCATGACATCGGGGAGGTGATGCCATGACAAGCACATGAATTGGATTGGAACCATTTGGGGTCTAGTGGCCAGATATGAATCAGGACAACTGGAGATGGCCCTGGATGAGAGGCAATCAGGGTTAAGAGACTTGTCCAAGATCACACAGCTAGTAAATGTCTGAGGCTAGATTTGAACTCCTGTCCTCCTGAAACCAAGGCCAGTGCTTGGTTTATCCACTGAGAAAGGTAGGAAGGAAGCCTACACTTTCCTTAATTCCTTTGATGCCAAGCATAGGATTTTATATTTGATTCCAGAAGTATTCCCAGAAATCATTTTTTTTAGTCAGATCTAACTCTTTGAGACCCCATTTGGAGTTTTCTTGGCAGAGATACTGGAATAGTTTGCCTTTCCTTCTCCAGTTCATTTACAGATGAGAAAACAAATGCTAACACGGTTAAATGACTTGCCCAGGGTCATATAACTAGTAAATGTTTGAGACCACATTTGAACTCAGGTCTTCCTGACTCCAGGGTTAGCATTCTAACCAAGATGCCACCTAGCTATCTTCCTAGAAGTAATAAGGAGCAACTAGAGTTTATTGATTGGGGGAATGATATAGTCAGGCATGGACTTTAGGAAGAACACTTTAGTAACTGAAAGGAGGGGTAAATGAAGTGGGTAGACAGGGAGATCAACCAATAGGCTATTGAAATAGTATAGGCAAAAGGTGATAAGGGCCAGGACCAGGGTAATTGCAATGGAAAAAGGAAACAAAGGAAACAGAGTGGAAGAAAGGACTCTGTTCTTTTGGATTGGATTGTAACTCCTACCATAGTCCTTGCATTATATTACTTTTTACATATTATATTTTCTCCCACTCCCTAGGAAGTATATAAGCTCCAGGGGCTGAATAACTTTTCGTCTTTGGCTATTCAATTTCAAGAGAAAAGACTGACATAACAAGAACTAAATAATGTTGGTTGAACTAGAAGTATCAGAAATTATTCTCTCCTTTGCATTTTCCAAGGTCTGGTGGCAAGACAGCCTAGGAATCAGAAGAACATGAGTTCAAATTCTGACTTCCCCAAGACAAAAGATAAGACTATTCACCTCCATAAGTTTCATTTTTTTCATGTGTAAAATGCAAGACTTCTCTTCCTAGGTTCCTGTAATAAAAGGATTTTGCAAAGCTTAAAATGCTATTGGGTTCAAGTTCCCTGAAACTATAGAAGGACTCATTCTGTGTTTTTGTATCTTTGGACCTTGTGTTCATAGTAATTGTTTCTGCTCTGGTCAGAAATCCTGAGGATCTTCCCTTCCCAGTTTTACTTTATTTTATTTTTTTAAGTAGGCAAATTAGGCCATCTTTTGCCTCATTTTTTACTTAGCCTTAAATCACTTAATGGAAATTGCTTCAAACAAACTTCGACCAGGAAAAGACCTTAGTTTAAAAAGGTCAAGTTCTCCCACTACATCTGGGGTCATCTCCAGTTGTCTTGATCTGTGGTGTACCATTGGATTCAGATGCTCCTGGAGGACAGAATGAGGCTGATGACTTTGCACAGCTCTGTCTCATTTAAATCCAATTTACTTGCAAGTCAAGATATCACCCTTCTGATGTCCATTGCTTCTCTTCAAGAAGGAAGGAAAAACAACTGGTTTATTGAGATTCCAAGGTTTTATCTTATGTGAATAAATAAGTTTGCTATGAGACTTCAGGACACAATGAAAAAAAAAAAAGAGTACACTGACCTAAGAATAAGCATATCTGAATTCTGACTCTAGTCTGTGATACCGTGATTAGTTAATTCAGGATGTCCCAAAAGTCTTGGTTCAATTTTAAGTTTTAATAACTAGCTAATAAATCTATTATCTCAATTTATATTATTTTATTTATATTGTTTTTGTTATTATATTTAAATTAATATAAAATATTAATATTAATATATTGGAGTTCAAAAAAGCTTTAAAACAAGCAAAGACTTTTGTAATACTCTCTATTACCTTGAATAAGACACTACAATTCTCTGTACCTAAGTTTCCATATCTGGAAAATATATTAGACCATTTCTGGGGTTCCTTCCAGTTTTAAGTTTTAAGAATCTCTGAAACTTCCCTATTAAAATCAGCTCATGATTTTACCTTCCTGTTACAGGTAATGCAAATTTTTGAAAAAAGTGACCTGGGGTGTGGTGCTGGTGGAGGTCAGGACAGTGCAGATGTGTTTCATTTAGCAGGACTTACATTTCTCACCAACGCTAATGCAAAAGACTCACAAGAAAATGGTAATGTGTTCAAAAGTTATTCTATGATTAAATTTGAATTTATTTCTTTAATGAACCATAATTTTATTGTTTTTAATGATTTCATGAAAATGGGACAAGGAAGACTATGTCATTCAAAGACTGATTAAATGAACCTAGAGATATTTAAGCTAGTGAAGGACAAATCAAAGAGGGGAAGAACATAGAAGCTGTCTCTTAGTATTTAATTTTTTTAATTTATTTAAGGCAGTCAATGGAGTTAAGTGACTTGCCCAAGGTGGCACAGCTTAAGTGTCTTAAGTGTCTGAGGTTGGATTTGAACTCAGGTCCTCCTGAATCCAGGGCCCCCTGTCCCCTAGTATTTAACAAGATATGTTATGGAAGAAAGATTATGTTGGAATTGCTTGGTCCCATGGCACAGATTAAGTAATAGTGGGATGGAAGATGAAGAGAGAGACACAGTTTAACTGTATAAGGAAAAACTTCCTGACAAGGCAATTCAAAAATGAAATCAGCTATTTTGGAAGATAGTGGTTACCCCTTAACTGGACAAATCCCCTTTGGAAATATTGTAGAAGAGTTTCTTGCTTTGGTATGTGTTGGAGCAAATGATCTCCAAGGTCTCATCCAGGCAGAAATAAACAGGTAAATGGTTAAGAACTGATTCCCTAGGGGGAAAAAATGTACCCATGTACTATTTTTGAGTTTAATATGTTTAACTATGTTATATATTATATAATAAGCATTAAACATTAAATATTTTATATAATTATTTAATATATAATAATTCATATTAATATTTTCTCTATTACTTTTATAAAGTCAAACAACTGACAAATTAAAAAATCAAGCCCTGGTTCTAAGTGCCATTTTTTGAGGTATAAATATGCACAATGAAAGTTTAACAACAAAGCTGTTTCCAACATATATACCTGAACCTCCAAGTCTGACATACTGTGTGGTATAATTATAGCAGGAAACAAACAAATAAAATAAATGAATAAATGAAAAATAAAAATACAATTCTGAGCTAGACTTAGGTACTTATCTTCAGTGATACAGTTTATGATGAAAAATAAACAGCTTAAAATATTTAATATAATTTTAAAATATAGATAATTTCATGGAAAATATATTTAATTTTTTTTCTTTTCCTCCTTCCTTCCCCATCTTAAAAAACAGTTACACCTTGTAAAGAAATACTGAGACCAAAGAGAGATTTGAAAGAAGAAATTGATAAAAAAGGTACTCTGAAAATTTTGTTGCATTACAAAGAATATATGTGGTTGTGTAATTTTGGAAACTGGGTCCATTTTAAAATTATATTCTCCCACTCCCTTATTTATAAGCATAAAAAGTAAGATTCTCTGGAAACTGCCAGAACACTTCCCCTGTGGTATTAATATGGATTTAGGATGTATAAATTAATGAATGAATATACTTGAATTCCTTTTCATAGCCTTTATATAATCAATATTAGATGATAATTAATTTAAAATTTTCTTTAACAAAAGTGCTATGTTGGCTACTGGGAAGATACAGAGATAAATAATATATATATATCTTTACTGTCTAAGAGTTTATAGTCCAGTAAGAAACAGAAGATATTGACATAGATAAATATAAATGAAATTATAATTAGTTTATAAGAGGTATTTTAAAGTTCTAGGCTATGTCAGATAATCTAGTTCTTGCTAGCCTCTTATCTAGATAATCCTATATTACTTCAATCTCTAGTCTTGCTTATCTCAAAAATTTTCTCTTCCTTTGCAACTAAGCAATGGTTAAATTCAATTGTCCAACAGTACAAATGTTATATTTATCTTCATTGTATATGATGGGCTTAGACTCAGAGATTAAGTAACTTGCAATAAAACTAGTAAAAATAGTAAGATGCACACACTAATATGTGTCATTAGCAAATAAATGGCATAACTGGAATGAAAAAACAAGGGCTCCATTGTTTAACTTGAGTTAGTTTGAAGAGCTTTCTCCAGAGACCTGAGTATGTTGCATCAACATGCTGAGTCATACTGCACCACCCTCTCTCCAAGCTAGTGCTGGAGGGAAATCCAGAAATCCTTTATGCTTTTCTAGTCTTCACCTTTCTTTTGGATGCCTCTATTCCAGACATAGTCCTTCTAATTGCCTGCAATCTCCTTTCTTTTCTGGAATTTTCCAATATCTAAAATCTTTAATACAGCAAGCCTCTATGTCCCCAAGCTACCTTACAAATTTGTGCTTCATGGCAAAGATGGGAAACAATTCAGAGATAACTGAGTGAGACTCTCACCCCAAACTCCTGTCTACAGCTTCTCCATTATATTGGATAGAACCAACTGTCCCTGCATTGAACTTGAAGGAAGATAAGATTTTGCCATAATATGGTTATCAAATCAAGAGGGTGGCTTTGATAGTATCTCCTTCCTCCTCCTCCTCCTTCTCCTTCCCCTTGCTCAAGATGAATCTTTGAAATAGATTTGCAGACTACCTAGGAAGAAATGGACTTCATAGTCTTTAAAAAATCCCCTTAGACCCTAATCCTACAAAGTCTCCTAAGATTTCTCATAATAAAAAAAATATTGTATCTTCTTCCTCCTGTTCATCTTCTTCCTCTTCCTCTTTCTCCTTCTCTTCTTCTTCTTCTTCCTCCACTTCCAGAAAGTAAGTAGAATCATGACAAAATTACCAGCAGTTCCATTGACATGTTCATTTCTGGTCCAGATCCAACCAAGCAAAGTGTACGTTACTGCTGGTGAGAAGGACCTGTCTCTCCTTATTTCTGCCTATCTTCCCTTACCAAAATGATAGGCAAGAATTTAGTATTACTGGAACCCTACCAAATAGTTTTTCAGATTCTCCAAGTGACCTTAGCTTTTAGCAATCTTATCAAGCCATCCAGGGTTGATTTTAATGAGTTGATTTATCAATGATGTTTGTCTTGATGCTGCCTTACAGCTGAGCCAACCAGACAGATATAAAAGAGCATAAGAGGATGCTAGAACCTTCCTTTTCTTCCTCTCATGATTAAATATGAGAAGGTCCAGGGTGGCAGTCTGAAGATTCAAAGTACCCATTGCACCTTGAAAACCAGAGCAAAAACTGGAATACAGTATTCTCACATTACTAAGAGTTCTTTACTGTTCTTGCTACTCCATAAGTAAAGATGTCCATATAGGGGTGGGAAGAGATAAGGCAGAGGTTCCCTCTCACTTCTGGATGCTCCCAGATGTTTGAGTGTTGTTACATCTCTACTGTCTTCAAGTCATCCATCCCTTAAGGCTGCCTTTTTGATGATTCTTTTGGTGTTTAATGTTAATGTTACTAGGATTAATGTTGAGGGAGGCAGTGGAAGGTCAAGGGATAAAAATGGGGAGAATCATAGGGGATGGAATACATGCTATGATTTGCCTGAGCCAGAAGCCCTTAGGGGTAGCTCTGTTTATATTTGACATCTGTTTTTCTGGTAAGAAACAAACATGTATAGCAGCTTAATTAAAAATACATTGAGAAAATTTCAGTATGGGCACATCTGTTATTGATTACAGCTGCTGAGTACAAAATCCAACGTATTCAAAAGTGCTGCTATGAAGGTGCCTTTAAAAGCCATGAGACCTGTGAACAACGGCTTGCCAGAATTAAAAAAGGAAAGCCTTGCATTCAAGCATTCAAGAGTTGCTGTCTTTTGGCAGCAGAAATACGTGCTGAACTCAAATATAAAAATATTATCCTGGGAAGAATGTGTAAGTTCAAAAACTTTATACTAATTTTAAGTTCAGAGTTGGGAGCATAGAAATGTCACAAAGACAAAAATAATGGTGATGACAAAAACACTAGTAATAACTAACTAAAACAAGCCTTAGAAATATATTATTATTATAATTACTTTTATATGTCACAATATGGTCAGAAAAACTTTTTTGAAAACATTTCATTTAAGTCTGTTTCTTAAATTAAACCTGAAAAGTGGCTAGGAGGGATATTCTTATTTCCATTTTACAGATGAGGAAAATGAGGCTCAAAGTGGAAAGACTCTTGGATGGAGTTGGGGTGATTTGTTCAGTGTCATTCAGCTAGTAAATGATATTGTGGAAATGTAAAGTCTGCTAAATGATTCACAACTATGCTATTTTGTGCTTCAAAAACACCATACCTCAGATCATTGAGAAAACAAACAAACTTGTATTATGTATACCATGCATGTCATGACTTTACTTCCATGGTCTTCTTCACAACTGAAGGATAACTACCACTATACAAGAAGGCAGAATCATAAGCTGATTTAAATGGGGGGGGGGTTCATAGATTCAGAAAATTTAGATCTGGATCAAATCTCAGGAATTATCTAATCTGTTTTCCAGAGGACCATAGACTCAAAGTGTCTTCCGTAAGGTGATACAGATTGTTCAAACTAGATTATCTAAGATTTGTTCCAGTTCTAAAAGTCTATAGTATACATTCTAAACTATACCATTCTTTAACTCAAGGCTCTTTATAACTTTAATGTTCTATTTTTATGATTTATTATTTGGATAAAATATTGTGAACTTGCATATATCCACAATGTCAAAATACTAGAGAATTATATGATCAAAATTAAAGGAAAAACAACTTCTGGTTATGAGAAAGACTTTTTGGAAATAATGATTTCATTCTATTAACTAGTTAATTTGGTTAAATGAAAGCCTATAAAATCATTTTAAGAGTTCTATTCCATATGGCAACTCTCATTAAGTGTTCATAGAGTTCTCAAGTACTATTCTGTAATTGTTCTTTTGATTTCTTGAGATTCTAAGCTTTAAAAGTCTCAAGTAAATAAATTCACCTTGATTTGAGGCTTCAGGACAAAATGAAATAAGTAAACTGACCTGGGAATCAGGAGGCCTACATTCTAATTTCAGTCTTACAGCTGATAAATTAAATGATTGTCCTAAAAATCTTAGTGCAGTTTAAAGCTGGAAGTGGAAGGAGAATGCACAAAGACAAGGAGAAAGCAGATGGAGGTAGATAAGTTTAATTAGAAAGTAGACTGTGTTAAGACGTCAATGGATAAGGAAAAAAATTGAATGCTGGAGAAACAGGAGGTAGTTGAAGGGATGGGATTAGGGCTAGGGGTATATTGATAGTCTTGCCAAGAAAAGGGTTTGCTTATTCCACCAAGACTGGGTCAAAGGGGATGGAATGGGAGATGATGTTGAGTATTACGATAGAGAATTAGGGATACGGGGATATTTACAATGGATGGCCTCCATTTTTTGAGTAAAATATGAAGGCAAGTCCTTGTCTAAAGAGAAGAATATTTTGCCAACAACATGAAGTTAGATAGTATTAGAAAAATTCCAGGTCTATATAAATTTCAAAATTATTATATTTCTTAAATTCCAAGTACTACTGGAAAATAAATTTGAGTTATAGAATGTCTTTTTAAAATTTAAGTTATTTTATTTTGAAACTAAATAAATGACTCATATTCCAGAAAAGTAATGATAAGACTAAAAAAATTATGTCTGTAATATAATATATTCATTTGTTCTCATGTATTTTGAATATAAATTTCTTTTTAGATTTTAAGACTCTGATGGAGATTGGCAAAACAGAAATTCGAAGCTATTTTCCTGAAAGTTGGTTATGGGAAGTCTACAATGTTCGTTTAAGGTATTGTAGAATTTTGATTTTACTCTTGGAAATACTTTATAAGGTAAGGATGCTAAGAAAAATGGCCAAAAAAGTTGGAAAGTCTTTGTCTTAAAAAGTGTATCAGCACTCCTATTCAAATATGCTGTCTTTAATAAAGAATATATATTTTGGGACAACTAAATAGCATTATGAATAAACCACTGACCCTGGAGTTAGAAGGATTCAAATTTGACCTCAGACACTTACTGGCTGTGTGATCCTGGGCAAGTCACTTATTCCTGATTCCTTCCCCTCTTCCGATCTATATTTCTCATTAGCCAAGTAGTTTGGGACCAAGATAACATTATAAAACATCTGAGTCCATAGTAGAACTTTCAGAACTTTCAGTTCTGTTGGGGCAAAGGGCCACCTCCCAAGTGTGACCCAAAGCAGATTAAAATGTAACTGGGAAATATTTAACAAAATAAATAAAAATACAATAGAACATGCATAATGATATAGTCTAATTTTCTAAGTCAATATGCAGCCCACAGGTATCCTATGTCCAATTTAGTGATCCTATTTTTTAATATCTCAATTGAATTATATAATTTAGGCTTAGTAGATATCTGTAATTAAAACAAACTCTCCAACTGTACTTTATCCATTTCAAAAGCTTAGATAGAATGTCAGAACAAATCCTGGGGTTTATAATTTGAGAGCTGTATAGTACTTTAGGACATGGAATGTAGATTGTTAAGAGACCTTAAAGATAATTTAGTTCAATTTCTTTGTCTTACAAATGATGGTACTGAGATTTCGAGCTTTAAAATTACTTTCTCAAAGTCACAGTACTCATAAGAGCTAGAAAGAAATTTAAAGACCATCGAGTCTGATTTTCTCATAAAGGAAATAATGGCCAAGAAAGTTAAATGACTTGTCCAGGGTTGTAGAGTTAGCAAGTGGTAAAGTTTGATGTGACTTGAACAGAAGTCTTTTTGAATCTAAATCTATTGTACTACATTCTATACTACTCTGCCTCCATGAATTATTGATGGAAATAAAGACAGAACCCAGGTATCTTTATTTTTCATCTTGTCTTTCTTCTGCAACATTGAAACTTATCTCTGTATGTTCAATGCCATCTCTTCATAGTTCAGTTAAAAAAGATGGAATTTCCCTACCAAGAAATGTAAGTCATATAAAATTTCATTTAACCAAGATACAGGGAAGATATTGTATTCCATTAATTAAGTTTTCTTGTTCACAGGTTTAATTGGAAAATCCAGTATTTTAACCCAGGTGGTTGAGAATGTGACCAAAATATAGCATTCCATTTCCCTGCCTTTAGCAAGTAGAATATACCAAACATTCTATTTTTTTAAAAAAATTTATTTATGTTCATATTACTGTAATAGCCTTGTTGTAAAAGTAACCATAATTTTCCCTCCCCCACAAAGATAGAGAGACCTCAAGAAAAATAAAGTAAGAGAAAAAGAAAAAAAATGCACTTCAGTCTTTGTTCCAATACCATCAGTTCTGTCTCTGGGATGGATCACATTCTTCATCATAAGTCCATCAGAGAAGTTGCTTCAATATTTTTTCCCCCAGTTGCTATTGCTAAGTGTAGTTCCCTCCATTCTATTCCTCCCCACTCCCATTTATTCTAGTCCCTCTCTCCCTTCACCTTGTCCCTTCTTAAAAGTGTGTTGTATCTGACTACCCTCTCCCATGATCTTCCCTATCTTCTATCACCTCCCCTCCTTCCCCCCCGTGACCCCTTTCTCCCATTCCTTTCCTCTAGGGTAAAATAGATTTCTGTACACCATTGAGTGTGTATGTTCTTTCCTCTCTCAGCCATTTCTGATGAGAATGAAAGTTCACTCATTCTCCCTTCACCTTCCCCCCTTTCCACTCCATTTCAAAAGTTTTTTCTTGTCACTTTTGTGTGGAAATATTTTGGTCCATTCTACCTCTCCTTTCCCTTTCTATAAGTACATTCCTCTCTCTCCCATTGACTCCATCTTTATAATGCATTATACCTTCATAGTCAGGTCCTTCCTGTGCCTCTATATATGCTACTTCTAATTGCTCTAATAAAAAAGAAGGTTCGCATGAGTTATCAGTATCATCTTCCCATGTAAGCATACAAGTAATTCAACATCATTAAATGCTTCATAATTTGCCTTCCCTGTCCACCCTCTCTATGCTTCACCTGAGTCCTGTACTTGAAGATCAAACTTTCTGTTTAGCTCTTGTCATTTCAACAAGGAAAGTTTGAAAGTTCCCTGTTTCATTGAAAGTCCATTTTTTTCCCCTGAAAGGGGAAATTCAGTTTTGCTGAGTTGTTGATTCTCGGTTGTAATCCAAGCTCTTTTGTCTTCTGGCATGTCATATATCAAGTCCTACAAGCTGTTAATGTGGATGCTGCTAAATCCTGACTGTAGTGTCATGATATATGAATCATTTCTTTCTGGCTACTCTTTGACTTGGGAGTTCTGGAATTTGGCTATGATATTCCTGGGAGTTTTGTGTGGGGGGGGGGGGAGAAGGATCTCTTTCAGGAGGTGATTGGTAGATGCCCTCAATTTCTATTTTAACCACTGTTTTGAGGATATCAGGGCAGTTTTCCTGAAGAATTTCTTGAAAAATGAAGTCTAGTCTCTTTTCCTGATCATGACTTTCAGATACCCCAATAAATTTTAAATTATTTCTCTTGAATCTGTTTTCCAGATCAGTTGTTTTTCCACTGAAATATTTCCCATTTTCTTCAAGTTTTTCATTCTTTTGATTTTGTTTTATTGTTTCTTGGTTTCTCACAAAGTCATTTGCTTCCTTTAGCTCCATTCTACATTTGAAGGAGTTATTTTCTTCAGAGAGCTTTTTTATCTCCTTTTCCATCTAGTCAATTCTGCTTTTTAAGGTATTCTTCTCATTGACCTTTTGGACTGCTTTTTCCATTTGACCTAAACTGGTTTTTGACATGTTATTTTCTTTGATTTTTTTTTTTTTTGGTATCTCCTTCTCCAAACTGCTGGCTTTGTTTTCATGATTTTTCCGCATCACTCTCATTTCTCTTCCCAATTTTCCCTCTACCTTCCTTATTTGATTTTCAAGATCTTTTTTGAGCTTTTCTGTAGCATGAGACCAATTCCTATTTTTCTTAAGACTTTGGATGCAAAAACTTTGACTTTGTCATCTTCTGAGTATATATTTTGATTCCCCATGGGACCAAAGTAATTTTCTATGGTCAGATTCTTTTTTCTTCTGTTGTTTAACTGCAACTTAGATCTGAGCTTGGGTAGAGCAACAGAGTCCTGTCCAAGGGACAGCAAAGAGACCTCAGCAGTCTTCCCCTACTCCCTTACCATCCTGGCTGGCTCTGGCTCTGGGATGAGTCTGCACTGAGGCCAGAGCTGCACTGGGCTCTGCACTCACTCTGGTGCAGCAGAGTTTTTCTACTGAACTTCCAGGTTGTCCTTGGAGATCTCTGGGCTGAGAGGTCAGGAAACTGTTTCCTTTGCCAGGTAACCAGGCACCCCCGGGGCCCAGTCTCCCTGGGGTTGTTCCTGGAAGGCTAGAGCTGGTTCACTCTGATGCAGTTTTTGTGCAGTGCCTGGGCTAAGCTGCAGCCCTTTCCAACCCTGGTAGAACAGACCTTTATTATGGATCTTCCAGGTTGTCTTGGGCCAGAAAATTGTTTTATTTAATCTTTCTGTGGGTTCTGCCTCTCTAGAATTTGGTTAGAGTTGTAATATTAAGGCATTTGGAGTGTTCTGGAAGAGAGCTTCTGGGAATTCCTGTCTCTAAGCCACCATCTTGGCTCCACCCCTCCCAAACATTCTTTAATATTAATTTGATTGTTGAGAGTCTCATACCATTCTTCTAAATAGTATCACATTATAAACCATACTAGAATTTAAGGTAGAGAAAATCTAGGACAGTAAGTCCTATGTTCTGAAATTAGAATATTGACCTAGATATTTCAAAAAAAATAAATCCTAGGCATGAGCTTGTCTGATTATAATTTGTACTTATCCTAATAATGGAAGGCAGCAAAATTTCCAGGTCCTTGAAAATTTTGTCAAATTGGATTATATAGGATAGTTAAGTTCCTATTCTATAAGAATGTCATGAAACATTTGAATCTTCAGGTACAGATTTCCATTGACCCTACCTGATTCTCTAACTACCTGGGAGATTCAAGCTATTGGCATTTCTGATAAAGGTAAGCAGTTTTATCTAAATTACTTCAAAGGAGTATGTATTTTTGTTATGTCATAAAATGTCAGTTTCTTCATGGGTAGAAATAGTTGACTATATTACATAATAGGAGTTCTATAAAAAATTATAAACATTATCACTGTCAATAAAAACATTCAACAAAAAAGGAATAAAATCATATCTTAAATTATAAAATCCAAATTATTTATGGTTTGGCAAAAGAAAAGCATATATATATATGTGTGTGTGTGTGTATATATATACACACACATACACATGTAAACACATGCATATGTATACACATATATATGTATTTAAGATCACTTTAACAAAATATATTCTAAGTGCTTCTATGTTTCCTTTCTATCTTTTTTCGGATGTATGCTCTTATCAGATTCTGTTGGGGTTTTTTAATGGTCATAGTCAAAGGGTAAGATGTTCTGATTCAATTTTCTTCATTCTTCATATACTTTATAGTAATAAAGCATTATATATATATATATTAGAGCTTCACAACAACTGGGCAGGGATCATTATTCTTATTTTATGGAAGAAGAAATTAAAAAAAAGGAAAATAACTTTCCCAAGGTCATACAGTTATTAAATGATAGGACTAAGATCTAAACCTTTTAATTTAGCACAATTTTCTATATTTGATACTTTCAAGAACCCTTGAGTGAGTTGGAAATCTTCCTTCTCTTTGAATCTTTCTATGATACTGGCAATGACCACTGTAGCTCAATTCAAGTAAAATATTGTAGAAATTTGTAAAATAAGAGTCATCAAATAAAAATCCCAGGGATATGGGAACAATGGAGGGAGAAACATAGCCTGAACTTCTTTCTTAAATGTTGAAGAGACAACTAGATGCTACAAGTAGAGAGTTCCATTTCATGGTAGGAAAAACCTTAGTTCAGATTCTGCCCCAAATACTTATGTTTCCATTGGTCTGAAACAAATGACTATGTTTTACATAATCTTAATATAATTTCAATACTATATTATTAAAATTATAACATATTATATTTTATATTATTACAAATATAATATAATTATGATAATTTAATTATATTATAATGAATATAATTTCAAATAGGGCATCTTTGAATACATGCAAACCACTTCAGGGTATCTTTTCTTCATACTAATCAAAACCTGACTGTAGTTAAGTGAACCCAAGCAAGTTACTTACTGTCTTTAAGCCTGTTTTCATGTCTGTAAAATCAGGGTAATAACAGTACCTGCCTCATGGTCATCAGGAGGATTAAATGAGAAACCACAGATAGAGTGTTTTGCAAACCTTAACACGCTATTAAAATGCTTCTGATTGTTATCATTGTTATCATCATCACCACTATTATCATTATTATTATTATCATTATCATTAAAGTGAACTGTTTTAAAAAAGTTTTAGATTTGATAATAGGATCTGAGTTCCCTAATAAGACTAGTGCAATGTTCTATTTGATTTCTTAGGTATATGTGTTGCTGACCCACTCCAAGTAAAAGTAATGAAAGATATCTTCTTGGAGATGCATATTCCTTACTCGGTGGTGAGAGGAGAACAGATCCAAATAAAGGGAACAATTTACAACTACAAAAGTTCTGATATAAAGGTGAGTCAGGACTGTGACTAAAGATGACAAGAACAAGGAAGAAGCCATCTTTCAAGATTCTGAGGATTTGAAAACCTAGGTAGACCCCCTTCTCTGCACTTTTTCTTGAATCCAAAGAATTTTATCTTTGAGGCGTTTAAGGGGAACAACATAAAGTTCCCCCAGATGCTTTTCTTTTTTTCTTTTTTTAATTGAAATTTTATTTTATTTTTCCGATTACATGCTACATAGTTTTCAACATTTATCCATATGAAAATTCATGAGTTACACATTTTTCTACTACTCTAACATTTCCTCTCTCCATGGTGGCAGTCTGGCAAAAGTTGTACATGCCCATTTGTTTTGAACATACTTATATAGTAGTCATTTTGTACAAGAGGAATTATAAGTAAGGAGGAAAAAAATGAAAACCTTGAGATAGGAAGAAAAAACATAGAAGTTTCAAAAAAAAAAAAGTGACCACAGTATACATTCAGATTCCATGCTTTTTATCTCTGGATATTGATGACAATTGATGACATTGTCCAAAGCAGGTCTCTCAGGGTTGTTCTTGATCTCTGAACTGTTAAGAGAAGCAGCAGCCATCACAGTGGATCATCTCACAATGTTGTTGTTAATGTATAAAGTGTTCTCTTAATTAAACATCAGTTCATGTAATTCTTTCCATATTTCTCTAGTCTGATCACTCATGATTTCTTATAGAACAATTGTAATCCATAACATTCATATCCCATTACTTCTTCAGTTATTCCCCATTTGATGAATATCCCCTCAATTTCCAATTCTTTGCCACTATAAAAAGAGCTGCTATAAATATTTTTGAATATATGAGACTTTTCCTGAATGCTTTTTTCAAAAGAAAAGAACTTCAGATGATATTCATTCATACTCTTAGTCTTGTCTTCAGTTATGTTCTCCAAATCCCTTCTGAAGAAGCACTTTTCTGCCATAAGTCTCCTTAACTGTCTTCAATTCCAATATTCCTCAGAGGATATTTGAAGAATTATAGAAGAAATGGCACAGCAGAGGGGAGAAAGCACTTGACCTAAAGCAGGGAAACTGAATTTGAGTCTTGGTTTTTCCACTTACTTACTAGCCATATGCTCTCTGACAATGCATTTAATCCCCCTAGGCCTCAGGGTTGTTTTTTTTTTCCTCCTTCTGTTAAAAAAATAAATGAGTTAGATGACATGACCTCTAGATTCCTGAGTTTCAATTCAGTATATAAAGTGGTGACTAATTCCCAACATGGTCATTGTGAGAGTCAAATGAGGTAAGAGATTTAACCACATGTTATAAACTAGACTCTACAAATGGCAAGGATTATTACTCTATAGTAATAGTATAAATATAGTGATTCTTGTGTTCTAGACTCTAGTATGAGCTCTAGCTATAAGTATCTAGCTCAATGGCCTTGTGTAAATCATTATGCCCTTCAGGGACTCTGTTTCTCCATCCATAGAATTTCAGAGACAAAAGGATTCAGGGGCCAATCTAGGCCACTCTGTATATATGACAAGTGAGAAACTCAATTTAAAGATGACAAAACTAAATTCAAGAGAAGGGAAGTGACTTATTAAGGTCACTTCTCATGGTCTCTTAAGGTCTCAAACTCAAGGTTTGTTTTTCTTTTCATTTTTAAGCCCAGAATCTTTTCCATTATACCACATAATATGTTCTATGAAGCAAGTATTCAATGAATATTTGTAAATTTTTGGACTGAGTTAAATTGAGTGATTTTAATGCAGATTTTTAAAGTTTAAAATTTCTCAGAACTTAACATATGCCCCCAAACAAGTATTTCTATTTGTAAAGTAGAAAACAAAAGATTTCATGAACCTCTATTTCATATCACTTGCTTTTCAAATGTCTACAAAATAAATTCAATCCATTAATTTCAAAGCCATCCAACTTGTCTCTACTTTCTTTTAAACATTCATCTCATCTCTGTAAACTTAGTTTCTACAGTTCTCTTATTTTTTATTTTCTTCTTTTGAAGGCATAACCATTGCCAGGTCTTTTTCCTCTCATCTTGAATCAATCATTTCTCTATCAGGAGACAGGCAAGCTTCATCCTAGGTTCTCATAGAGATATATTTGGTCACTGTTCTGACCAGAATTCTTCCAGTTATCTATCTTTATGATGTTGATGTCCTTGTATTCACTGTTCTCCCATTTCTGTGCCCTTCATGCTGCATCAGTCTAGACTCACCAGGATTCTATCTTTCATGGTACCATAATATTTTATTACTGAAAAGTTTCTAATAATACATGATATTATGAAATTATTTAGACATGGGCTCATCTTGAAGATACTGTAAGCGGCAGGGTGAATAATTACTACTGATAGAAAATATTCTGACCAATGGATTAATACAATTTCTAATCTTTGATATTGCAGTACTGTGCTTACATGTCTGTGGATGAAGGAATTTGTCTGGCTGGAAGTTCTTCATCTCATCATCAGGGGTCAAAGCAAACTCAGTGTGTTCTGAAGAATATAGGAGGTTCTTCTATCCAGTTAGTTACATTTACTATCCTACCACTAGAATTGGGTCTTCATACCATCAACTTCACACTCAATACTCTACATGGAAAAGAAATCTTGGTGAAAACCTTACGAGTGGTGGTAAGAATGGTTGCATTTTAAAAACATTTTCTTTTACTTTCAAATAGTAAAGTGCTTTGATAATTTATGGCACATTGCCTAATGTACATATTTTACAAAATGTTCATTAATGTTTTCAAAATGATTTTGTATCTGGGATATAATTTTAGACTCAACAAACTTCGTTGAACTAGACAGGTCAGTTATTGTTTTTCCATTTGACAAATGAGGAAACTGGTGCTCAGCAAGGTCAAATAACTTAATTCAGAACCACACAGTGATTCCCATCTTGTGGGAGAAATGGCACTGAAATTGTCTGAACTCTCTTCCCTTCTGCTTGAACTTTCAAATATAATGTAGTTGGGAAGTTTCTAACCCTGATGAAAATAGTCACCTCTAAAGTTATAACAGTTTTACAGTGGAGAAAAGACATAAGATTTAGAGACCATAGAACTGGGGTTAAATCTTGTCCCTGCTATTAAGGATCTATGTGTCAGTTAATTGTTCAGACTGTTTTCTCATCTGTAAAACAGTAGGTTTAGAATCCAGGACCCAAAAGGCCAACCACATACACCTGACAAGGAGCATCTATCTTCATTTTACAGATGAAGAAACTGAGTTTAAGTTTTTTTTCAGAAATTAGAAGATATTTTCATTTCATAAAGAGCATTTCCTTTTATAAAGGAGAACACAAAAAGAGGATTGTACATGCTTTTTAAAATATATATCTATAATAAATTCAGCATTGTAATTTATTATAGAAAGTACAGACAAACAGGATAGATATCTAAGGTAGCTCCCATCTCTAAATTCTATTATCCCATAGAATAAAGAGGGAGTTATCCTTTCTCAATTTGCCCAGTGAGAAGGAAAATGTCCACTCCCTTGACCTTGAGGTTCTTCCATTGTCTGCTTACTACAGTCACACACAAACTCACCTCTACAGCCATCATTGGGAATAGGAACAGGATAAGATAGTAAGGACTCTGGAAATTATGTCATAATATGAATAGTCAGAGAAACTCATTTGACCAGTGAACATCTGGTCAGGAAGTCTTTGGGCATATTAAACAGACATTTGTGTCCTACAATTTGTACCTCATTGATCTAAGTTCTACCCTCTGAAACCTCCTTCTGCAAGCCTTCTTTCTCCCTTTGATAGCCCTTAAATATTTAATGATATAAATCATATCTAATACGAGTCTTCTGTTCTTCAGGCTAAATGGCCATTGATTTTTATATATTCATTTTTATCCTGCTGTATTTCAGCCAGAAGGCATCAAAAGGGAAAGTCATGCTGGTTTCACACTGGATCCCCAAGGTGTATATGGTATGCAGAATGTTTTGTAGTTTATTTTATAATTATTTATAACTTCAATGTGATCAGTTCATGTTGTTGTTATTGATGACAGCATTATTAGGTGGTCATTAATATTCTTGATAATTCATGATAGCTCACATTGTTATAGAAAGATAGTATTGATCAAGTGTTTTCTTCACAGCAATTAAATATTTTTTAAATACTTACGCAGAGCACTATATTAAGTTCTGGGAAAGAGACAGAGCAATCATGAAATTTGTGATCAAATAGGAGGATAAATGCCAATGTAGTTATATACACAATGTTTCATGAAAGCCGCATCAGGCAATTGCAAAACAAAATACCGGGCGAGGTCTGCAGGAGAAGTGTTATTGATTAGAGAGAGGATCAGGGAAGACTTCATGAAGAAGATAGGCTTCAGATGAGCTTCAAAGACTAGATAAGGATACAGAGGACAGTAAGTGACATAATGACTAGAATAAGGGACCCTGAGTCAGGAAGACCTGAGTTCAAATCTGACCTTAGACACTTACTAGTTGTAAGTCACTGGGTAAGTCATTTAAACTTGTTTGCCTCACTTTCCTCATCTGTCATATTAATTGAAATGGCAAACCATTCCAGTATCTTTGTCAAGAAAACCTCAAAGGGAGTCACAAAGACACAACTGAAAAAAGGATACAAAAGATCAAGTGAGGGCAGAAAGGGAAAGGTGTGTAGGCAGAAGAGCTCCAGGATTGTTCAGAGAGTCATGAGAGTACATGGAAACAAGGAAATAAGCTTTTATTAAGTATCTCATATGTGCCAAACACATTATAAATATTAATCTATTTGATCCTTAAAACAACTTTAGGGGGTGGCTAGGTGGCGCAGTGGATAGAGCATCAGCTCTGGAGTCAGGAGTACCTTAGCTCAAATTTGGACTCAGACACTTAATAATTACCTAGCTGTGTGGCCTTGGGCAAGCCACTTAACCCCATTGCCTTGCAAAAACCTAAAAAAGAAAAAAAAAAACTTTGTAAGGGAGATTCAATTATTAACTCTATTTACAAGTTGAGGTTAAGTGACTTCCTCTGACACAGCTAAGAAGCATCTGAAGTTAGATTTAAAGTTGGATCTTCCTGCCTAGGAAGGACCACTGGATAGGGCAAGGCACTGTCCACTAGACTGCCCAGATGACTCTATAATAAAACAAGGGTGGAGAGTGAGGAAACGGAGCCATCGAGAGGAAAGAGTAATAGCTTTTTCCTTTCTTTCTGTCCTCAGTGTTTGGCATTGTGTGTGGTACATTTTTGTTGTTGGATCATTCAGTTGTGTCCAACTTTTCCTGACCCTATGGAGTTTTCCTGGCAAAGAAACGAGTGGTTTGCCATTTCCTTCTCTAGTGTGTCCCCATTTTACAAATGAAGAATTGGGGCAAATAGGGTTAAGTGACTTGCCCAGGGTTACACAGCTATCGGGTATCTGAGCCTAAGTTTGAACTCAGGCCTTTCTGGCTCTAAACCCACCACCTGTCAGATAGTAAGAGCTTAAATGATTATTGGCTGACTTGTTGATTAATTAAGTGGAAGTGGGGTAGGGAGGCACTAGCCAAGGGTAGTAACTTCTATTCAGCAGTAAAAAGAAGTCCATAGATGAGATGCTAGAGAAATTAGAATTAGAAGTCTTCCCCGCCCCTTTTTTTTTAAAGAAACAAAAAGACTAGAATGTGTTTGAGGGTGGACAAGAAGGAGTCATTGCTGAAGGAGGGACTGCAGATTTCCAGTTCTATATCTATGCAAATTGAATTTATAGTAAGTAAAATCAGTGCAGTAAGAGAACCTATATTTAAAACTATTAATTATCTATATGTCCTTTGACAAGTCATTTTAGAGAAAGGGAAGAAGCATTTATATATGCCCTAATACACATCAGACATTATCCCAAGTGCTTCTACAAATATTTTTTCATTTGATCCTTATAAAAGCCCTGCGAAGTATATTTTACTATTATTCCCATTTTACAATTAAGAAACTGTACAGTTTTATAGTTGAGGCAAGCAGAGGGTAAGTGGCTTGCAAGGGTCACGCAGCTAGTAAGTATCTGATGCTGTTTTTGAAATCAGGTCCCCTGAGGTCCAATGCTCTTTCACTGTGTTACCAGTGGGCTCATTTAATATCCTCAGTCCTTGGTTTTCTCATTTTCCCCTCATTTATAAAATGAGTTTAGGTTTGTGGATGACTTCTAAGGTTCCTCCCAACTCTAATCCTATGATCTCATGTAGCAACAGAGATATTTTGTTCATTAGCCCTCTGTGGATATCACAAGGCATAAAACAGAGCTGTATGACTTTTAAAGGTCACCATCATGAAGGATGCCCAAGACAGAGTCCACTTGGGAGAGGAATTTCTCATAGATGATAAGGTTCTCTAGATACTCTTTAAAGTTACAAGTTTGAAAAAGAATAATTGACTGATTTTCTTTATGTAGTTCAATAACAAAATAAGCATATGATAATGACTGGCTAGCTCTTATTCCCAGAGAGAAATCTAAGTTTATAAAGTCCTCTAAGAATTAGAAATTCAGATAATAATTTTATATAATTTGTTTGAGAATTTAGATAATGAAGCAAATTATTTCATATATCTATTATTATTAAATGTCTGAGGCTGGATTTGAACTTGGGTCATCCTGATTCCAGGGCCGGTGTTCTATCCACTGCACCACCTAGACTGCCCCAACAGAAGTACTCATACCCATTTTATAGATGAGGCTCACAGAGATTAAATGACTTGCCCAAATTTATATAGCTAGTAATTGATAGAACAAGAATTAAAAAACTCTGGTCTTCTAAAACCTAGTACTTAAAGTCTAGTACTTAAAAAATGAAATAACATTAAACTGTTGATATTTTGAATGAATGAGTGAATTCACTCAAAGGCAATCTCTGATTATTATTAATTGATATAAATTCATTTTGTCTCAGAAAATAACTGTGTTGAATAAATGTAATAATTTTTCTTCCTCTCAGTAAGGTAGTAATAGGATAAATGTTAACTAAGAAAATGAGAGTACTGTTTTAAAACTCCAGCAAAGCCCAGAAACTATATCTGCATACACTTCAGGGGAGCAAGACATAACATAGTGAATATGGATGTTTTAGGCAAGGGAACAAAGCAGAAACGAAACCCATTTTCTGCCCCATGTCCAAATGCTAAATGATTTCTCTTTACACTCTTACAGAAATCTCCTCCAAATTCTCCTTTCTAGAGTAGATCTTGGATTGAGCTCTGATAAATTTTATTATTCAATCTCACAGAATTATCTTAAATCCCAGAGAACCAATTTATCATTTGCTTCCCCTCCCTTTTTAGCACTCTGTCTTCTATACTGATATTGTAGTTTGTAACTTTCCTGAACTTCTCCATCTTCATTCTCCTGTGTGTGAATGAACATCTGGACTTCCACACTAGGAATAATTTTTCATTTCTGAGTAAATCTCACCAGGGAGGTTAGGGTTATAAAAATAATCCATGAATGTTTCCCTATTTTCAGCTTTCCCAGATGGCAGTTTTTTTTCCTTCGATACTTAGAAGCAATTTTAATGTCAAGGCTGTTAGTTGCTTTTTAATTGTGAAAGTTCATAATGCCCTCATCTTGAGGCATTGATTTTCCTCCTTTTTCAGATAGATTTTCAGATTTTCAAGAAAATGACTTCCATTTTCACATAAATGACTACTGAATCCAGCTTCAATTTTTCTCCTGACCTCCAAATCTATCTCAGTTAACTGACTTTTGAAGCTACAAGTCCCACTGGCATCCCAAGTACAATATGTCTATAACAGAACTCATACTCTTCCCCCCACCAACGTACCCTTACTTCCCCTTACTTCCCTTTTTCTGTAGTAGATACTACTTTGTAATTGACAAATCCTCCCTCTTCTTCCCCCAAATCCAAACAGCTGTCAAGTCCTGTTAATTCCTCCCCCATAGCATCTCCTGCATTTGTCCTTTCTCATCAGTCACATCAGTGCCCAAGTTCAGGCCTTCATCACTTCTTTTCAGAATAAATGTTATCTTTCTACCTGGTCTCCTTGGTTCCAGGCTCTCACCTCTCTAATCCATCTTTCCTATGCTTTTTTATATGCTAAAGTATATATCTGACTATGAAGTCATTGCTCTACTCAGAACCTTCAGTGAATTCCTGCTCTCTTTGGTAAAAAAATGCAAATGACTCATCTTGGAATTTAAAGGTCTTTTCATTTATTTCACATTACTCCTCCTTCACAAAATGTTTGAACTCAGCTCAACTGAACTACCAAGTGTTCCCCAAACTAGATCTTCTATTTCAATCTTTCAGCAAGCATTTATCAAGTGGAGGCCAGACATTGCTAGATTCTAGGAATATATAGAGAAAAATAAAACAGAATATACACTCAATGGGCTTACATTTTACTAGAAGGAAGTAATGGGTGCTGGGGAAATAAGAAAGGCTTTCTCTAAGAGATAGCACTTGAGCCAAATTGTGAAAGAAATGAGAGACTTTAAGAGGTGGATGTAAATTGGGGCTGCTTTACAGGCATGGAGGACTGTGCAAAGTCAAGAAGAAAGGAAATGGAATGAGGTACACAGCTACAAGTGTGCAGAAACAGTTTGTTCAGGCTTGCAAGAGCCAATGTGACTATTTAACACTTAGGACATCAGCAAATGCTACAGATCAGAACTTGGTTTATGGTCTTGTTGAGTATATAGAATTAAGAAAGGAATGGGAAAATGCTAATAATACAAATTAAACTTAAAAGTTTCTTGAGCATACTTTTTTGGGGGGTGGGGGAGTCAGTTGTTAAATATTTACCAACATTCCTTTGCATAAAGAACTGCAAGTTGGAAAGTTTGGTTAGACCATAGAGTATATGAAAGAGATGAAATAAATCTGGAAAGATAGGTTGGAACCAGATTGTGAAGAATTTTAAATGCAAAAACAGAAAAGTTTGTATTGACCATTAGAAGCCACAAAAGTTTCTTTGGGAAGACACAGTTAGACCTGTGCTTTAGTCAGGGCCCTTTTAGGTTTTTCTTCTTTGGGGGAGGCTCTTTCATACCATTTGTTTTTACAATAGGTAGAGGGAGGGTTGGATCATGTGGGGATAGGGAGCTAAGGTACTTCTCTGGGGAAGTTAAACATTAGGAGATTTGGATATTGAAAGACTGAGTCGGAAAGACAAATATTGATGATGCCACTTTTACAGGAATATTCCCTACCCCATTTCTCAAGATGGCAGGGGTGGTCTGAAAGGCAAAGAGATGTGAGTATTCAGAGGAATTAGGAAGTAGGCAGAGTGTTATCTTCATCCTTGAGGAAAAACTCTGGGAATGGTGAGAGAGAGATTGGGGTGGGGGGCAGACAGAGACAGAGACAGAGAGAAACAGAGAGAGTCAGAGAGAGAGAGAGAGAGAGAGAGAGAGAGAGAGAGAGAGAGAGAGAGAGAGAGCCCATGACCAGGAACTCTCAAGATTATGAGGCTTCTTGGGAGCTTCTTGTTCTATGTGATCTGAAGTCTATAAGTCTGTTCTTGGGAGGCCTTGTTTGGGACTAGGATGTGTGGTCTACAAAGGTGTGGTGGTCCACACCTATAATCTCAACTACCTTGGAAACTAAGACAGTTCTCTTGAGTTAGGGACTTTTAGAGCTGAAATGGACTATGTAAAAATTAGATCTCAGCACCAAGTTTGGCATTAATATGATAGATATGAAGAGCTACCAGGTTATCTTAAAAAGAGGCTAACTTGCCCAGGTCAGAAATGGAGCAGGTCAAAACTCAAATATTGATCAGTAGTAGGCTTGGGCCATAAGTAGCACCTATCTATTCAGCCTGAGTCAAATGGAGAGACACTATCATTAAAAAAAGCAATATTTGAGATTTAGTTGTGAGAATCCTGATGCCTTAACATCATGTCCTACTCCCTGCCACATGCATTCACACATACATATACAACAAAAATCAACACAATGTGAACATCAATGAAAGATGTTCAGATTGGATTTTGTCTAGTACAAATTATTTGAATGTAAGCAAATCCGAGTTTACCTTCAGGTTTCTATTTTGGACATAGACCACCAGGTTTCTGTTTTAGACATAGACTCTCTGATGCAGGGTAATGGGTAGCCTAACTTCAAGTCCTAAAGAAGAGGACAAAGGGGTTTGGATTTCACCCACCCAAGAAACAAATTCCAAGAAAGTAAATCCAGAAGAGGTCATTCAGGACTGACACCCTACTAAATTAGAGTAAAGGATTCAACATAGTCAGTTACAAAAGAGATCAACTATTGACAATTGTGCAAATGTTAAGATATAGTTTTCTATCAAACATATCTTATAAAAGTCTATTTTGAAATTCTTCAATATCACAAAATCTTGGAGTTTGAGGGGCCTCAGAAGTCATTTGATCTCACCCATACTCTAGCAGGAATATACTTCTCATCATTTCTGAGGCATTCTATTTCACTTTTGGATAGTTGTCATGCTTAGGAAGTCTTCCCTTCTATCAGGCCTCTATTTACTTTCTCATCACTTCTACCTGTTGTAATAAGTCCTGCTCTTCAAGATCAAGTGGAACAAATCTAATTATCCTTTCAATTGATATTATTTAAGTAATTGAACAAAGTGATCATTTTCTTCTCTCCAAGAGTAACATCCTTAGTGCCTTCACTTGATCCACATTGGGCAAGATCCCAAGATTCTTCACTATCTTGGTTTCTATTCCCTGAACTCTCTCTAATTTATCAAATTTCTTCTTAAAATGATTGTATCACAAAAAAACTCCAAATGCTATCTGACCAGAACAAAGGATAATAGAAATGTCATCTCCCTAGTACTGGAAATCTATTCCTCTCATAATGATACCTAAGACTATGTTATCTTTTCCCCTGCCATAATACTGTGATATGACACAAGGTTTTTTAAAGGCATCAGCTCAAGAACCTTTCCAGTACTCTATGATCTGAGGTTTGTGAAATTGTGAGAAAAAAGACTGAGCAATGACCATACTGGACCAACAGATATCACTATAGGGCATCCTAGCATGGTGTTGATGCGTACCCAGCTAAAACCCCTAGATCATTTACACATGGAACTATTATCTAGAACAGAACTCTCCTAGTGCAATGTCACCCATAAAAATTCTAATTCTAACCTCAATAGCTATAGTTTTATGTGAACTATTTGAGTGGTAAAAGTTTGTATTGAGGTATCTATTGCAATGTAAGTGAAAGGTTGAATATAATTAAATCCATAGATAATCTCTAAATCTAATTTCTGTCATTAGCTTCAGCTTTTTTCCTTCTTTTTACCCTCCTTATCTTGCAACTATCTTTTATCTTTTTTCTTTTCATTTTTCCCTGTTAATTCAAGATCTTTTGCCTTCTGGAATATTATGTTCCAAGCCCTATGACCCCTTCATGTAGATGTTGCTAAATCTTGTGTAAACTTGATTCTAGTGCCACCATATTGAAAAGTTTATTTTTTGGTTGCTTGTAATATTTTCTCTTTGACTTGGGAGCTCTGGAATTTGGCTATAATATTCCTGGGAGTTTTTTTTTTTGAGGATCTCTTTCAGGAGGTGATTGGTAGATTCCCTCAATTTCTATTTTACCCTCTGCTTTGAAGATATCAGGGCAATTTTCCTGGAGAATTTCTTGAAAAATGAAGTCTAGGCTCCTTTCTTGGTCATGACTTTCAGATAGCCCAATAAATTTTAAATTATCTCTTCTGGATCTGTTTTTCCACTGAAATATTTTCCCTTTTGTTCTAGTTTTTCATTCTTTTGATTTTGTTTAATTATTTCTTGACTTCTCATAAAGTCATCTGCTTCCTTTAGCTCCATTCTACATTTGAAGGGATTATTTTCTTCCGAGAGCTTTTTTATCTCCATTTCCATCTGGCCAATTCTGCTTTTTAAGGTATTCTTCTCCTCACTGGCCTTTTGAACTGCTTTTTCCATTTGACCTAAACTGGTTTTTGACATGCTATTTTCTTTGATTTTTTTTTTGGTATCTCCTTCTCCAAGTTGCTGATTTGGTTTTGATGATTTTCCTGCATTGTTCTCATTTCTCTTCCCAATTTTTCCTCCACCTCCCTTACTTGATCTTCCAAATTGTTTCTGAGCTCTTCCATAGCCTGGGACCAGTTCCTATTTTTCTTGGAGGCTTTGGATACAGAAGCTTTGATTCACCTTCTGAGTGTGTCTTTTGATCCTCCATGGGACCAAAGTAATTTTCTATGGTCAGATTCTTTTTTCTGTTGTTTCCTCATTTCACCAGCCAATGTCCTGGTTTTAAAGCACTTCCCAAGCTTTTGAGTGTTTTTTGAGACCCCTCCCCAGGGACCTCAGTTTCTCCAATGTCTCATGAGGGGGCTAGTCTCCTGCCCTATGCTCTGGTCTGTGGATGATCACAAGCACTCCCTTATGCCCTGGAGCTATGAGGAGGGACCCTGCTCTGCTATGGCCATAGGGCCCTCAAACTGTAACCTAGATGTTCAAATCAACAGAGTCCTACCCCATGGATGGTGTAGAGACCGTGACAGTCTCCCCACACCCCCTGGTGGCTCCCTGCTGGGTGACTCTGCAGGTCTGCTTCTGGTTCCTGGGCAGGGTCTGTGCTAATGCCAGACTGGTCTGGGCTCCATGCTCACTCTGGGGTGGCAGAGTTCTCCTGCTAACCCTCAAGCCATCTCCAGTGATCCCTGGAATGAGAGGTCTGGAAACTGATCCTGCTGCCTCTGACCCAGGAGTCCCCAGTGTCCCAGGCGCCTCTCTGGCTATGCCTGGATGACTGCAGCTTGTTTGTTTTGGTGCTGCATGGCTGTGGCCCTGGATCTACTGAAACCCCTTCCAACTATGGTAGAACAAACCCTTTCCACAGATCTTCCAAGTTGTCTTGGGCCAGAAAGTTATTTCACTCAGTCTTTCTGAGGGTTCTGCCACTCTCACATTTGGTTAGAGTCATAATTTTACAGCTTTTGGAATGATCTGGGGAAGACTTCTGGGAACTCCTGCCTTCATGCTGCCTTCTTGACTTTGCCCTCAAACTACCTTTTATCATGGTCTCTAAGAAGCAGTAAAATTGACAGACCTCCCTTTTTTTCCTTTTTCTTCAAGATCTTGAAGGTGCTAAGCTGAAGCAGATTGGTCAAGGGATGAGTAGAAAGGAAAGAAGGGAGGAGAAGTGGGTTGAAAATTAGTGCTCACACTAAGAGACCTCCATAATCCAAATAAAACTTTCCATTTTAGGTTCCATTAGCAGACGAAAAGAGTTCCAGTTCAGGATACCACTAGATATTGTGCCGAAAACAAATATAGAACGGACTGTAAGTGTAAAAGGTAAATTGAATGTTGCCAATGGGTGTTCACTTTTGCTCTCTGTCTCTCTGCTTCTCTCAATAATGACATTATTTTGGGAAAGTCTTTTTCATATTGTCATATGTATTATTTCATTTGAGTTCCCAATACCCTTTAATATGAGCAAGTCAGGGATTGTCATGCCTGTATTATAAATGAGAAAACTGAGACTTAAAGAGATAAGTGAAGTAGCTTCCCAAGGTGACACAGGGGTTAAGTAAAAGAGTTACACCTGGAAGTCTGGTCTTATGGTTTCTAGTCCTGTGTTTTTACTGTGTTTTTATCATTGCCCCATATGACCCCTCTTGCAGAAATCTTGTACTCAAAAGATTCTACTTCTTCCCTTTCTGGCTTTGAAACACACTCAGTTGAAATCTCTGATCTTCCAAAGGTCAGAAGACCTTCATTCCTGCCCTTTTTTGTTTCTCTTTTCTCACTGGTTTTATATTTACTTTAAGAGAAGAATCAGTTTTGCCATATACTGATCAGTCCCTGACTTCAATATCTCTCTAAAACAGAATAGGAGAAGCATCAGATTGAGGTTTCAGGGACTGCTAGTGCAGGATTAAGTGAGTGCCCAACATTGTTTACCATCAATCCTCCTCCTTGTCCTTTTTTTCCTACTCCATTCCCCGTATTATACTCTATAGGTTAGAGCTGAGAAGAAGGTTATTCTCCCTAAAAAATTTCCAAATGGAGCAGCTGTTAAAACACTGTATAGGTGAAAGATGGAATATTTCCTTAATGTAAAATTGAGGAAGGGAAAGCCCTTCCTGAGTTTATGTGGACCTGTTGTCTTGTTGTTTAAAGTTCTGTATTTTCTAGCATCATCACAAACTGGAAGAGTGTGAATGAATGTTGGAAAATGACCTTTCTATTTATTTTTTTTAATTTTTTTTAGATTTTTCAAGGCAATGGGGTTAAGTGGCTTGCCCAAGGCCACACGGCTAGGTAATTATTAAGTGTCTGAGGTCGGATTTGAAGACCTTTCTATTTATAAAAGAGCAGAGAAATAGGTGTTCTTTCCCTCTTTACAATTTGCTATGTTGCAGTTGAGCAGGAAGAGAAAGCAGCTATGTCTAAATTTGTTTTGCTTTTGTGGGGGGTGGGAATTTGAATTGACAGGAGCTCTTATTGGAGAGGTGATTTCTGCAGTCCTGACTCCTGAAGGCATCACTACTCTAAGCCATCTCCCAAAGGGGAGTGCAGAAGCAGACCTAATGAGCATCATTCCCATATTCTATGTCTATCATTACCTGGAAACTGGGAATAATTGGGACATTCTTGGTGCCAGTCATGTAACTGAAAAAGAGAATATGAAGAGGAAAATGAAAGAAGGTAAACATGAGCTTCATGCCACTAAGGGCTCTTATAGCGTCCAAATGCAGTAATTTTTTTTCATGAGTTTATAGAGAGAGAAAAAATGTAAACTACTCAGTAATTTAGAATCTCTAAATCAACTCCCTCCACTAAAGCCTTCATACAATACCTCAGCATAGGTTAGAGGTAACCCTAGATTACCTAAGACCTTTCTGGAAAACTCAAAAGTCTTTGAGTAGTGAGTCAGTGACTGACTTTTGTCCCAAAATTTTTTCTACATGAGTTTAGAGAGGATCATCCTCTGGTTGTCTATAAGGTAACTGATGGTCCCATGATGAATTGAAGCATCTAATTAATTAATTAATAGTACCCAATAAGTAATAATATTTGGAAGTTATTAGTTCCTTTGTGCAATAATAAAAGGAATAATGATAACTAGTAGTTTAGGTTATACAGTTGCAAAATGCTTTCATGTGTATTTTCTCATTTGATTGTTAGCAATAAGAAGTAGAGAGCATAATTATGATTATCCCTCTCATTTTGTGGGAGCAGCTAGATGGCACAGTGAATGGAGTGCTCAACTTGGAGTTAGGAAGACCTGAGTTCATGATCACCATTAGGAAATCCACAATAAATAAAATGAATAAGATTTATGGCCAATACTGAAGGAAGCTCACAGTTCCTAGAGAGTAATGACACACTTCAAAGAGCAACTCAAGTCAGTGAAACACAATGTTCTTTTGTTCCTTAGGTATTGTAAGTATTCTATCTTACAAAAATGCAGACTACTCTTATAGCATGTGGAAAAGTAAAAATGCCAGCACTTGGTAAGTCAACATTTCTAATGTGCTGATACTTCCTTTTGTAACTCATTCATTGTTTTTTTTAATTTCCTAATCATACTTGTCTACTCAATGGGATTTTTTTGTTTTGTTTTATTTAATTTTTTTTATTTTTCTCCAATTATATGTAAAGGTAATTTTTTAACATTCATTTTTTACACGATTTTGAGTTTCAAATTTTTTTCTCTCCCTTCCTTCATTCACCCCCTTCTCAAGATAGTAGGCAATCTGATATGATTATTCTTGTATAAATTATATTAAACATATTTCCATGTTAGTCAAGTTGTAAAGGAATAATCGGGGAAAAAAGGGAAAAACCATGAGAAAAGATAAAAACAAAAAATAGATCTTAAAAAGTGAAAATAAGGGGCAGCTAGGTAGTGGATAAAGCACCAGCCCCTGGAGTCAAGAGTACCTGGGTTCAAATCTGGCCTCAGACACTTAATAATTACCTAGCTGTGTGGCCCTGGGCAAGCCGCTTAACCTCATTTGCCTTTCAAAAACCTAAAAACAAAAAATGAAAATAGTATGCATTCAGATTCCATAGTGCTTTCTCTGGATGTGGATCACCTTTTCCATCAAAAATCATTTAGAATTGTCTTTGATCACTGTTTTGCTGAGAAAGATTAAATATATCATAGTTAATCATCACATATATTACCATTGCTGTGCATAGTGATCTCCTGGTTCTGCTCATTTCACTCAGCATCAATAAGTCTTTCCAGGTTTCTCTGAAATCTGCCTACTCATGATTTCTCTCTCTTTTTTAAAAATATATATTTTAGGGTGGCTAGGTGGTGCAGTGGACAGAGCACCGGTCCTGGAGTCAGGAGAACCTGAGTTCAAATCTGGCCTCAGACACTTAATAATTACCTAGCCGTGTGGCCTTGGACAAGCCACTTAACCCCATTTGCCTTGAAAAAAAAAAATATATATATATATATATATATTTTTTTTTTATTTATTTGTTTTCCAACTATATGCAATGATAGTTTTCAACAATCATTTTTTGCAAGGTTTTGAGTTTTCCTTCCTTCCTTCCTTCCCTCCTGCCCCTGACAGAAAGCAATCTAATATAGATTACACAGGTATAACTGTGTTAAACATAAATCCATATTAATCATTCTGTGAAAGAGGAATCAAATTGAAATAGGAAAAAATATTAGAGAAAGAAAAATACATAATACATAAAACAACTTTTAAAAACTGAAGATAGTAAACCTTGTTCTGCATTTAAACTCCATAGTTCTTTCTCTGGATTTGGCTGGTGTTTTCTATCACATATTTTTTTTAGAGTTGTCTTTGATTATTGTCCTGCTGAAATGAACAAGTCCTTAACAGTTGATTATCACCCAATGTTGCTAATGTTTTTCTGGCCTGCTCATTTCATTCAGCATCAGTTCATGAAAGTCTTTCCAGGCTACTCTGAAGTCCCATCATTAATGATTTCTTATAGAACAATAGTGTTCTGTCACATTCATATATCAAAATTTGTTCAGCCATTCCCTAATTGATGGATTTCTCCTCAATTTCTAATTCTTTGCCTCTACAAAAAGAGTTGCTATAAATATTTTTGTACATTTAAGTTTTTCCACCCTTTTTTTTTGGTGATTTCTTTGGGATACAGACCTAGAAGGAGGTAATTGCTAGATCAAAGGGTCCACACGGTTTTATTGCCCTTTGAACTCCAAATTGCTCTCCAGAAAGGTTGGATCAGTTCACAACTCAACCAACAATACATTAGTGTCTCAAAATTGATCATTTTTATTTTTAGTCATATTGGCAAATATGATAGGTAGGACCTCAGAGTTGTTTTGATTTGCATTTCTCTAATCAGTCATGATTTTGAGCATTTTTCATTTGACTGTAGATAGCTTTAATTTGTTCATTGATAATTGCCTTAACATATCCTTTGACCATTTATTAATTGGAGAATGACTTGAATTCTAATTGGATTATGATATCACATTAATGTTTAAACCCTATAACCTTTTCAACTTCTTCTTGGTATAAGGAGTGAGATATTGGTCTATGCCTAACTTCTGCTATATTATACTATCTTCCTGCTCATGATTTCTTACAGTGTTCCATCACATGCATAGTCCACAACTTGTTCAACCATTCCCCAATTGATGAGCTTACCCTCAATTTCCAAATCTTTGCCACCATGAAAAGAGCTACTATTAATATTTTTTGTACATGTGGGTACTTTTCCCTTTATTTTGAGCTCTTTGGAATACAGACCTAGTAATGGTATTTCTAGACCAAAGAATATGCCGAGTTTTATAGCCTTTTGGCAATAGCTCCAATAGTCTCCAGAATGGTTGGATCAATTCACCACTTTACCAACAGTGAATTAGTATCACAGTTTTCCTACACCCCCTTCAACATTTATCATTTTCTTTTTCTACCATATTAGGCAATCTGATACGTATGAGGTGGCATCTCAGAGTTGTTTTAATTTGCATTTCTCCAATCAATAGTGATTTAGAGCATTTTTAAATATTAGAAATAGCTTTAATTTCTTCATCTGAAAATTGCCTGTTCATATCCTTTGAGCATTTATCAGTTGGGAAATTCCTATAAATTTGACTCAGTTATCAATATAGCTCAGAAATGAGTCCTTTATCAGAAATAATGGCTAAAAAATTATTTCCCAGATTTCTACTTTCCTTCTAATCATGATTTCATTGATTTTGTTTGTGCAAAACTTTTAAAATTTAATATAATCAAAATTTACATTTTGTATTTTATAGTGTTTTCTATGTCTTACTTGGTCATAAATGATTTTTTTTTGTTTTCAATTTTGTTTTTCCATGAATTTTGTAATCTCTATTTTTGTATTTCATTGGACTTTTTTAATTTGTTGCTATTCTAATGTGTGTTTTTCTAGTTGTATGTCCAATTCAATGACTGGTTCTTTTTCTCTTTCATTGATTAGCATTTAAAAGAATAAAATTTCTTCTAATGACTGCTTTATGTGCATCCCAAAAAAAAGTTTCAATAAGTTGTTTCATTGTTGTTATTTTCTTTGGTAAAATTATCTATTGTTCCTATGATTTGCACTTTGACTTACATATTTTTTAGGATCATATCTATTTAAATTTGAATCCTTTCTTCAACTGCCATTTGTTCATTATAAATTTTATGGTGTTGTCAATAAAGGTTATATTTACTATATCTGTTATTCTACATTTACATATGAGGTTTTTATGTCCCAGCACAAGGTCAGGTTTTGTCAAGTTGTCATATACAGCTGAGACTATTTGTACTCCTTTAAATTCCCATTCAGGAACAACCAGAGATCTATCATATTCAATTTTTCAAAAATTTTATTCAGGTCCTTAATTTCTTATCTACCACTTTTTAGATGTTTCTAATTTTGAAAAGTGCAGTATGAAACCCCCAATTATTTTAGTTTTACTATTTATTTCTTCCTGAAATTTGATTAGTTTTTCCTTTACATTTATATTTAGATGCTATATATATATATATATATATATATATATATATATGTCCTTTGATTCATACATATTAAGCACTGATAGTTTATTGTCAATGGTACTTTTAAATATAATGTAGTTTCTTTGCTTATCTCTTTTAATTATATCTATTTTTATTCTTGCCTTACCTGAAATTATGGTTGCCATTTTTGCTTTTCTTAATTAGCCTGAAACATAATTAATTCTGTTTCAACCTTTCATTTTAATTCTCAATGAATGTTGATTTCAAATATGTTTCTTATAAACAACATATTGTTGATTTTTGTTTTCTAATATATTCTACTGCCCCCCCCCTCCATTTATGGGTGAGTTCATTCTATTCATAATCATGTCTGTAATTGTTCATTGTGATTACTCCTTCATCATAGCCTTTTATAAATTTTTACTTCTTTTCTCTACCTCTTTATAAAGAAAGGATAATGTAAGAAAAGAGCTATCATAACCACTAGTAATCTACAGTTGCAGTAGTCTGATTCCACTTCTCTGTACTTTTTCTCTTCGCCCAGCCTAGATTATACATTTTTCTTCTGTCCTTTAAAAAAATTTTTTTTATTTATTTAAGGCAATGGGGTTAGGTGACTTGCCCAAGGTCACAAAGCTAGGCAATTATTAAGTGTCTGAAGCCAAATATGAACTCAGGTCCTCCTGACTCCAGGCCTGGGGCTCTACCCACTGCACCACCTAGCTGTCCCTCTTCTGTTCTTTTATTTCCCTGTTATGTCTTACCCTTCAGTGCTCAAATTTGTTTAGTTTGAGACTAATCCTTCCCCAACTACACATTCCCTCTTAACTATTTCCCCCTTTATTGTTCCCTCATGCTTATTTATTGAATTTAATGTGTTTGTATGCCAAATTCTTTGTGTTTTTAGGTCTTCTTTGTCAAATTCAGATGAGTTTGAATTTAATGAGGTTCCCACCATTCCACCCTTCCTCTATATTTGTATATTTTTCTAATTATTAGAAATAACAAATTCCTCATTTTTCTTCCTCATTTTTTCTAGTATATTTCTTTTCCCATAATTTTTCTTTTCTCTTAAAATCACTGAAGCATAATAGAATCACACCTACATTTTGTATATACTTCCTTCATTACCTCTGTGATTTTTGAACCTCTGCTCCTTATTAGAATAAAAGTATTTCATCTTTATTTAGGTCCTTCCAACTGCTCAGATGTTTTTATCTCTAAGTTTTTCTTGTCTATGGGTTATTTCAAGTATCTACCCAGTACAGATCTTTTTCTAAGATATGTTTGAAACTCTTCTTTTCAGGAAGCTAGGTGATGCAATGGATAGAGCATGGAATCAGGATGACTTGAGTTTAAGTATCACTTAATGACTGTGACACTTAGCAAGTCATTTAATTTTTTTCAGCTTCAATTTCCTCATCTATAAAGTGATTATAATGAGAGTACTTACCTCACAGAGTTGTTGTGAGGATCAAATTAGGTAATATGTTTAAGCAGTTTGCAAATTTTAAGCATTATATAAATGTTAAATAATAACAATATCCTATTAAAGGTTTCTTCCCTCTGTAAGATTATATTACCTTTCAGAGAATATGTTTTTCTTGGTAAATCTTTTTCTTTTACATTTTAAGATTTAATATTCCAAAATAATCTCTCAGTTATGAAGTTTGCAGCATAGTCTTGTATTTTCCTGATGTAATCTCTTGATCCTTGGTTTCTTTCTTTACGGTATCTTTTAATATTTTCTCTTTGTCCTGGAAGCTTTGGATTTTGTCCATAATAATTCTGAGTGTAGTCAATGTGAGATTTCTTTCAGGAAGTTACTAGTAAATTCTTTATATTTTTATTTTGACTTCTGGTTCCAAAAGATTCTAGTAGTTTTCTCTTGTGACTTCACAATATGATATTCAGGATTTTTGTTTGGTTATGATTTTTAGGAAATCTGATGATTTTTAAATTATTTCTTCTCAATTAGTTTTCTGGGTCAGATGTTTTTGTTAGTAAGTACCTTACATATTCTTCTTAGGTGTTAGTATTTTAACTTGGTTCTAATATCTCTTGATTTCTCATGGAATTTTTGATTTATGTTTGCTTTATTCTATTTTTTTGGTGGTTTCCCACCTTGTTTACTATTCTCATTCCAATTTTTTTAAGTGTTCTAATTTCATTTCTAATTTTATTTGTTATCTGTTATTTCATTATTTCCAGTCACTTTTGAACTCTTTGTAACTATTTCTTTCTTTTTTTAACCCTAAGGTTCTACTTGGATTTATTGGAAAATTATTCTTTTTTGGGGGGGAGGGGGTTAGTTCTTGAGCTTTTTATTATCTATAGTATATCTTCATTGTATTTAGAGTTTTATTCTCTTTGCTCATAACTCCAGCCTTAGTTCCTAAATTGAAAGTTTAGTTATAGGTTAGACTCCAGTCCCCATTGCATTCTTGGATGGAGAGGTCAGACCTCTGTTTGGTCCCTGTTTGGTCCTGTCTCCTCTTCAGTCAGCATGCCTAGAATACTGAGTAGTTATATGCTGTTATAGTGTCACTCAGTCAGTAGGATGTTGGTGCTTCATATTTGTCTTTTAATGGCATCATTTGTAGAACTCTACTACATTGATCTATCACAATTTATTCAAACATGCCAGTTGTTTCTAATTTTTGTACTTTTTTTAATTTTACAAAAAAAATGAATAGTTTGGTATAAGTCAGACACTTTCCTTTGATATTTTTAGGATAAAATTCCAAGAAATGAAATTCTTAAGTTAAAAATACATTTTCTGACTTGTTATATATTCCATATTGCTTTCCAAAGTGTTTGCTCCAATTTTCAGTCTTACTGACAAGATATTAGATTATCCATTTCCCTATATCACTAAAAACATTGAATTTTATCATTCTTTGATATTTTTTACTAGACTTTATTTTTGACAGGTTTACAGCTCTTGCCTTAAGAATATTTGGACAAGTAAATAAATATATACCACAGAACAGAAATTTAATTTGCAATTCATTATTGTGGTTGATTGAGAAATGTCAATTGGAAAATGGTTCTTTCAAAGATGATTCTGACTATCAACCACTAAAATTACAGGTAAGGAATCCAATATACAAGGGGAAGTTATTTCTATTAACCAGTCTGAGCCCAATTCTCAGGATATTTTATATATAGCATATGATGAAGATAAATAAGAAGTCCTCTTAGAAACTTCTTCCAACTGAAAGAATAGGGTCTGTCAAAAGCTACTCTCTACAGCTATAACTTCACCAGATAACTTGGGACACCATTCTTTTCCCACAGCAATTGGTATTCCTCATTTTAAGACAACCAGAGAGAAATTATTTTGACCTAATATTAGTGTCATTTGTATGTACACTTACTTCTGGTTGACCCACTCAATAAAAAGACTTCTTTTTTCACCAGCAGTAAGGGGACAAGAAATAATCATAGAATATCTGTATTTGCTCCAAAGGGGAGAATTGCCCCCCTCCAGTCAGGCACATACAGGAGCAGCCTCACTACATGTACATACCTCCTGGACTGGACCCTCTCTGGCCTGATATATGATGAATAGACAATTTATGAACAAAGTTCATAAATATCAGAGTCCACAAATACCATACATTACATAAGGTGGGTGATGAAATCAAACTAGAGTATATTAGTTAGAGATGTTGGAACCTGTTTGGAGGCTAGATTCCAAGGTATGAACAAGGTTTGAATGACTTTAGAGCATAATAGATCATATTTATATAACCCTTCACAGTTCATATAGTATTTTCTTTACCCTAAGAGGTAGTCAAATTAAAGCATTTCCATTCTCCTTTCAAAGAGTAGAAAACTGAGGTTCAGAGAAATCAGATTTACAAACAGTTATATAACCAATCCATGGTAGAGATGCGACTCAATGTGGTCTTTGGGTTTCAAATCCAAGGCTCTTCCTACTCCATTCATCATTTAGCAGTTAATAGCACTGACCCTGAATACTTTGTATATTCACAACTGAGACTTCCTAAATCATAAATCATAAGGGTCTCCTGAATAAGGATAGGAATTAGACCTTTGATTTTTTAGGTATAGAGAGCTCTAGTATTGCAGGTCTACAGCTACTGCTCTAGAAATAGAAAGTTGTTTTTCTAAAATTATCCAGTTCATCATTTCTTATAGCGTAGTTGTATTGTATCACTATTACACATTATAACTTGTTCAATCATTATTGCACATCACAACTTGTTTAGCCATACTCTAACCAACAGGCATCCTCACAAATTCAAGCTCCTTACCACCACAAAGAGAGCTGCCATAAACGTTTTAAAATGTAAAGATTTTTAATTCTTTGGCAACAGACCCAGAAGTAATATTGCTGAGTCAAAGGGAAGTTCAATAACTCCATGGTCATAATTCCAGATTGTGCTCCAAAATGACCTGGTCAAGACAAAGTTGTAACAACAGTGAATTAGTGTCCCAATTTTTCCACAACTCTTCCAACCTTTGTTCCTTTCCCCTTCATTCATTTTTATCAATCTGATAGGTATAAATAATTACTTAATTTTGTTTCCATTTGTATTTATCTCATCAATAATAATATAGAGTATTTTTCATATGGTTAGAAATTTTTATTTCTTCATTGGAAAACTGCTGTTCATATCATTTGGCCATTTATCAATTAGAGAAGGACCTGAATTCTTATAGATTTGACAAAATTCTTTATGTATTTAAGATATAAGACCTTTATTTGAGAAACTGTCTATAAAATTTTTTCTCCAATTTCCAGTTTCCTTCTCATCTTGGCTATATTTATTTTATTTATACAAATATTTTTTAATTTAATGTAATCAAAATGATCGTCTATACATCTTTCTACTATCTCTTGTTTATTCATAAATCACTTGTCTATCCAAGCCTAATAAGTGTTATCTTCCATGTTCTTCAAATTTTCTTGTAATATCTCTCTTTATATTGAGATTATGTGCCTATTTTGACCTTATCTTAATAAATGCTTCAATATATTTTGACATATTGAAGAAGAATTCTATTTAAATTACTTGTTGCTGTTGTTGTTTTTAGGGTACTCTACCTAAATATGCAAAAGAAAAAGCTATATACCTTACCGCCTTTACTCTTATTGGGATGAGGAAGTCATTTGAAATATGTCCAACTGAAGTAAGTAGTTTTAAAATTTGTTCAAGATACATATGCGTGTCACCCAAAGTTATTCCATATAAGTATATGAGTATATGTGTGTGTGTGTGTGTGTGTGTGTGTATGTATGTATTGCAGGTTTCAGTCCTTGATCCAGTTGCATATACCATTTTTTAAAATCAATAACAGAGTAAGAAGTAGTTAGAATGATTATCAAATTTGAGGATCATAGGAAGCTGAGTAGGAAAGCAAATACGTTGGGTGACAAACCCAGGATCCCAAAAGATCTAGATGTCCCAGATGGACTGAGAGTAATATGTTTTTTTTTTCTTCTATACCTCAAGGATCTAGATCTGGATGGACCTTCCATTAATATAAATTATAGCTCTTCTTTAACTTATTAGGCTGGTCTTCATATACTATTGTGGCTAAAATAATCATCACACTGAGACCAATCTGATGTCAGGTTGACACTTAAAATACTAACTAGCTAGGTAGGAAAATCTGCCAGACATTTGCCAGAAAGTTCTTAGCTAATCATTCCAATTCAATTAGCTTTATTGGAGTTGGCTCTGTGTTGTCTTAGATATAGAAAGATAAAATGAAAAACAGTTCCTGCTTTCCAGAAGTTTACCTTCTCCTCAGGATACAACATGTAAATAGACAAACATAGACAATTATTTGAGAAGTGAGAAAACTATCAGCTAGGAGGATTGTGAAAGCCTACCACAGGATTTGGAACTTAAGTCAGAGGTTCTAAGAGATGGAGTTCAGGAAAGACTACACTCCAGGCATGGTAAATTCCAGCCTAGAAAGAGGAAATGGGAGAGCATATCTAGGAAGCTACAAATAAGTCAGTTTGACTGAAACATAGAATGTATGTAAAATGACTAATGTGAAATAATGTTGGAAAGGCAGATTAGAACCAAATAAAGGAGAGTCTTAAATGATAAATTATAAAGTTTGTATTTTATCCTAGAGATTAAAAGGTGTTTATCAGCTTTTTTCTTTTTTTAATCTCTTTTTATTTTATTCTTTGTTGTAAGACTAGTTCCTGAGGGATGTGTAGGAAGTGAAGGGAAGATGGGTTGGAAAATGAAGGTAATTTCAAAACAAAATATTTCAATAAGAAAATTCAATGGTTAAAAAAAATTTCTGTGGAGGAGTGAAGAGATACTGGAGATTAGATAAATAAATTTACAATGAATCCGTTAAGAATGACTGGGTAATTTTCTCTAATAATATTCAGTAGTTTATGTGTAGGAAAACAAGGAGTTCATGTGGAGTATGGGATTTGGTAAAACAAGCATGATGATAAGACAAAAATATAAGTAATTCAAGAGTAGAGGACCAAGAATAGGGTAATAAGTAATTATTATCTTTAGAATCAAGACTTTCAAGTGAGCCCTTACAAAGCATAATATGATGTGAAAGGATAGAGGGTTAGACTAATGGGAGAGTACAGTGAAGACAAACAACAGATTTAGGAGAGAAAGACAGGGAGAAATAAAAAGATAGTAGATTTTGGTGTGATCAAGGAATTGTTACCTTTGGTGTCTGTGATTAAGATGTAATAAAGTTGAAGGTTTTGGGAAGTGATAAGTTTGATGAACTGTGGAGCAAGATGTTTGGGAAGATATCAATACATATATTAAAATCCTTGACTATATTGGTGCAACAAGGTGGCATAGTGGATAGAACACCAGTCCTGGAATCAGAAGGACCTGAGTTCAAATCCAGACTCAGATATTTGATAATTACTTAGCTCTGTGACCTTAGGCGAATCACTTAACCCCATTGCCTTGCAAAAAACAAACATAAAAGCAAATAAAAAAAAATCCCTGACTATAAGGGCAAAAGTTGGGTGGAAAGGAAGACTACCAGGTACTGAACTCTTTGAGAAAGAAGGAATAATGGCTGTGGGACTTATAGATGACAGCAACCAGGATTTGAATAGAGTAACACAGACATAGGGAAATAACTCAAAATAGAATGCTTCTGATGGAGGCAGCAAGAGAATCTGGACTTGGCAATGAGGAGCAAAGAGTATTCATTCCTACTTTTCTCCTCACCCAGAATTTCAGAGGTTGAAGAGAAAGGGGAAAAGGGATTCAATACTGGGAACAGTTACCAAGCTCTTAGTTTTTTCTGGGGAGAGCCAGGTTTCTGGGAGTAGAGGAAAGCTCAAAATCAATGGATAAGGTCTAAGTTGAAACAAAGTTATTACTAATAGACTGACGTTTTCTGCAGGCACAATAGAAACAGAGGATAAGCAGAATAGATACTCAGGAGGGGGAGTGCTAAGATGGTTGAAGACGAAGGAGGGAGTAGTGATGGTAGGAGAAGGGAGTCAGTGACTTCATCATGGGCATTAGGAGAGGAAATGGTAGAAGGCTAGCCGTAAAAGTGAAATATGGTGCTCCAACTCTCAAGATCCAGCAATTACAGTTAGTTCTTTCTTAAGTATCAAGGGAAAATAAAGGAGATTTGGTCAGGCAACTGATTAGTAATTAGACTTCTTGAAGCCTCACTAAAATTTACATTTAGTATCAGTCCCTTTATCTCATATCAAGATGGTAGGGGATGAAGCTGAAGAACCGTGTTGAAAAGATTCTTTGAATGTAGAGGCATATGTTGGACCTAGTGCCAGTGTCACCTCTTCTAGATAAGGTCCTAATGATGTCCTAAACTGATCTCAAGCAAGATCCTGGTGGTAAGAGACTTGGTGTCTGAGATGATTGATAGCTTTGATTGAAGTGAGGTCCAATTGAGCAAATGTCTATCTTCCCCATCCTAATTTAGTCATCATAGAAAATTGTAGCACTTTTGCATTTAATCAAGGCAGAACAGCAGTACTCCAGAATTGTGGATGTAGAGTTCAGGAGGTCTCTAAAATTCAAAGTTTAAACAGAATTGGTGATAGAACATACATTCAATTTTGAATTCAATGCTGGTGGCTGGAGAAATAGTCATCCTGATGCTACTTGTAGTGGTGTTTTCTTCTAGGGCCATGGAGATATTTTTACCTCTGTATTCTAGATTCTGACCTCATTCAGCTATGACCAAAGTTATCAATGACCTCTGAATTGCTAAATCTAAAATCTCCACATAAAGTGTGAGAAAGTAAGCAGTGCCAGTTACCAGGATAATTCTTGGTAATGTGACCAAAGTGTATTATTCATTTGTTTTCAGAAAATCAATGAGGCAATCGTCAAGGCTGAGTCCTTCCTCCTGGAAAATGCTCTAGATGCTCAGAGCACTTTTACTTTGGCCATCTCTTCTTATGCCTTGGCCCTTGGGATTCCATTTCATCCTGGTTCTCAAGCCATATTTTTAAAGTTGAAGAAAGAAGCTTTTGTTAAAGGTATGGCAACTAATTTCCCCATTCCATGATTGATTCTTTTTTAAATTTTTTTTCTAATTTTATTTATTTAAGGCAAGGGGATTAAGTGACTTGCCCAAGGTCACACAGCTAGGAAATTATTAAGTGTCTGAGGTCACATTTGAACTCAGGTCCTCCTGACTCCAGGGCTGGTGCTCTTCCACTCCACCACCTAGTTGCTCCCATGATTAATTCTCTTTTTCTAAAAGATTTTATTTATTTTGAATTTTACAATTTTCCCTTAATCTTGCTTCCCTTCCCCCACCCCCACAGAAGGCAGTCTATTAGTCTTTACCTTGTTTCTGTGGTATACATTGATCTAAGTTGAATGTGACAAAAGAGAAATCATATTCTTTTTTTTTTTAAGTTTTTGCAAGGCAATGGGGTTAAGCGGCTTGCCCATGGCCACACAGCTAGGTAATCATTAAGTGTCTGAGACTGGATTTGAACTCAGGTACTCCTGACTCCAAGGCCAATGCTCTATCCACTGCGCCACCTAGCCACCCTGAGAAATC
Organism: Macrotis lagotis; assembly: GCF_037893015.1. Classification (NCBI taxonomy): domain Eukaryota; kingdom Metazoa; phylum Chordata; class Mammalia; order Peramelemorphia; family Peramelidae; genus Macrotis; species Macrotis lagotis. The sequence goes on from NC_133658.1 coordinate 332,300,468, forward strand.
ATAATCTTAAAGAAGAAACATAAAGTATAAGAGATAGCAAAATTACATAATAAGATAATGGGGGTTTTTTTAATTAAAGGTAATAAGGGGTGGCTGGTGTAGTAGATAAAGCATTGGTCTTGGAGTCAGGAGTACCTGGGTTCAAATCCAGTCTCAGACACTTAATGATTACCTAGCTGTGTGGCCTTGGGCAAGCCGCTTAACCCCATTTGCCTTTCAAAAACCTAAACAGACAGACAGACAGACAGATAGATAGATAGATAGATAGATAGATAGATAGATAGATAGATAGATAGATTAAAGGTAATAGTCTTTAGTCTTTGTTCAGACTCCACAATTCTTTCTCTGAAGACAGATGGCATTCTCCATCACAGATACCCCCAAATTGTACCTGATTGATGTACTGATGGAATGAGCAAGTCCATTAAGGTTGACCATCACCCCATGTTGCTCTTAGGGTGTACAATGTTCTGGTTCTGCTCATCTCGATCAGCATCACTTCATGCAAATCCTTCCAGGCTTCCCTGATTTCCCATCCCACCTGGTTTCTAATAGAACAATAGTGTTCCATCACATACAGATACCACAGTTTGTTAAGCCATTCCCCAATTGAAGGAAATTCACTTAATTTCCAATTCTTTGCCCCCACAAACAAGGCTGCTATGAATATTTTTGTACAAGTGCCCATGATTAATTCTTGATTATTTCCTATGAATGAGATCCTTTACAAGCTGCTGAGAGGAATACAATAACAGAGTGAGGAGGGTAATAGCCAGAAGTCAGGAAACCTGGGTTCACCTTCTGGTTCTACAATTCTCTAGCTAAATTACCTTGAATAAGTCACTGAACCTGAGACTTATTGTTCTTCTTCTTGGACATGATAATCATAGCCTAGGGTATGCAAAAGTTTGCTCATGGACTGGGTTCAATCTTAGAGGTTCACCCTGATGGATTAGTATTTCTCTTGGCTTATTGTCCCCTATCTCAACTTATTATAGGAAAACTATTATACTCCCACTAAAGCTCATCATGGCTAGACTTTCCTAAATAGTAAAAGAGACACTCCACACCTTTAGTATAAGTGAATTGAGGGTGGTACAACCTTTATTTCACTCCACAAAAAAATTCAGAAAATGCAGAAGCCTCATAGATGCCATAAACAGATATAGAATGCACATAAGATCTCAATAGCTTATCTGTTCTCCCATGAAGCAAATTGAACTTGAATTTGCTATCAGAGCAAACCTTTGACATTCCTGCAAGTCCCATTTTCCCACAGAGTCCCACACAGCTCCCTCTCTACAAAAATCTATACAACTGTTGTTAGGATTTCCCCCAAAATATGCATATATATGTAACAATTGAACAAATAATTCCCTTCCCATTTAACTAACACTTTCCATGCAACTTAATAATTTTCCTTTTTAAGCCTAATACTGTTCAGGAGCAATGTGGATTCTTGTCTTCTTTCTTTGAGGAGTATGCTATATCAGGAAATCTCTAAGTATATCATCCTGCTGCCTAACTCTTGGAACTACAGCCTAAACGGGGGCTCCTTGTTAGGCAACTCCTACAATATGGTAGTCCAGATATCTTTTTTTTTTCTGGCTAGAAGGCTAGATTTCAGCATGATGCTGCCTATGAAGATTCAAAAATCTCCCCTCCTCTCCACAGGAAGTATAGTTCAACACATACCTCTCTTTGTCATATGCCTGGGAGCAGAGAGATCTGCACAGGGTCATAGAGTCTCTATCCCACTCCATTCCCCAAACAGTTCTGCTGTCTTAAAGTCCAGCATACAAGAAAGAGGGAATTGGTTTCCCAAGTTGTTTTTATAGGCCACAGATATAAATAATTGCTTTGATAAGAACCTGTCCCTTTGAGTCTCAGTCAGAGAATCAATGGGAGTTCCTTATGACCTATATATAAGTAAGGTACCAGTGAATATACTCTTCAGGGGATGAAACCCCTCAGTGTTCTTGAACAAAATTCCATCTATGACTTTATCAAGTTAAATAGGGGGAATAAATCAAATTAATCAACCCTATTAGTCAAATCCATTTATAATCTATTTTCTAAAATTGTTACTATGAAAATAATTCATAAATTATCATAAAATATTTAATACAATTACTGTTCAAGTAGTAAAATGCATATATCCTTGTCCTCATGAAGGTTACACTCTAATTTATAAATGAAATATATAACACAAAATTTTAATGGAAAAAAGCACAGTAATTCCATCCATACTTTGACTTTGTAATTTCCTGTTCCTTGGTTTCAAATCATACTCAGTCAGTAAACTCTTTGCTTAGTTTCTGGTTCTCTTATTATAGTCCAAACTTCCACTGAGATCAAGGGGTTTCCTGAGGACCTACATGGACACAAGGGATTATGCTATCTCTCCAAGGTCTTTAGTTTATTCTTTCTGAGTAGATAAAAAGTTCTTAACCTTCTTAGGGCCATAGACCCTTTTATCATTCTAGTGATGGCTATGAACCCCTTCTCAAAATGTTTTTAAATCCATAAAATGAAATCCATAATACCAAAAGATGGTACTATAATATTTCATTATATTAATATACTAGAATTTATCTAAACATTTCTCTGTCAATGTTGTATTTTTGCTAAGGTCCAATCTCCTGAAAACTGCAATACATATAAGTAACTTGCCCAAGGTCACAAAGCAGTAAGTCCAAAGTCAGGATTTGAATCTAGGCCCTAGTTGAGTAATAGAGACATAGAGTTTAGAAAAGGAAGAGATCCTAAGAATTTATATTCCATATAATTTCAGCAAATTTACTTTCCATTCTTTTTTAGGAAATCCACCCATATATCGTTTTTGGAAAAATGATTTTAAAAATAAAGATAGCACTGTTCCTAGTGTTGCTACAGCCCAGATGGTAGAAACTACTGCATATGCTTTACTTTGCAGTCTACTTTTGAATGACATGAATTATGCTAAACCTATTATCAAATGGTTGTCTGAAGAACAAAGATATGGAGGCGGGTTTTATTCCACACAGGTAATATTTTTTAATGCTCATTCCTCATTCCTTATTTATTTTCATGGTTCCTGCATACCATATATATTCCTTCCCTATGCCTTTGTTTCCACCAGTTCCACCAGAAATATAAAAATCTGTTATTTCAATAGGCCTTTGGCTAATAGGATTTTAGAATCAGAAGGGACCTTAAAAATCACCTAGTTTAATCTGCTCATTTTACAGATAAGGAAATTGGGATCTAAAGAGGATTAGTAATTTACCCAGGGTCAAACAGGGAGTAGGTAAGGATTGAGCATTCAAACTCACCTCTTTTGATCTAGATCTATGAAATTCTTTAAATAGTTAACCTGTGAATCAGAAGTTGACCCCTGGGTTTACTCGTGTTGAATTTGATCTTGGGGGACTATAATGATCATATTCTCTTTGACTCATGTCCCACCCAGACTTTCTTCTTGGAACATCAGATGGAAGTCATCTAAATTTCCAAAATAAAGATGAAAGTACCTTGTTTCCTATACAAGCCCTCAGATTAACAATTCACCTCAATTAAATAAGTATTTATTAAGTGATTTTCATCTACACTTTCAATATATATGTATATTATTTATATTCAATAAATACAATGGGTATGCAAGGACCAAAGTTGTACTTCTACATTGTGACTGTCACTCCTTGGCTCCAACTGTGAATTGACCTCAAAACTCCTTCATTTGGTACCCATTCCTTCTTCCTAGTCCCCAAACCCTTCTCTTTGGTCCAGGAACTGCCATTCCAAAGTTGCTATTTGAGATCAAGTTGTTTCCTGGGGGCTGCATGTATGTAAAAGATTTCCCCAGCCTAGAGGGAATGTGCCATAATTGTTTAACAACTGTTTCTCTGAAAAAAAATGTATGCAAGATTCAAATTCGTGTTTAATCTGCACTGTAAAAATTTTCTCTATCATTTTCTTAAATCTGGAAATCAAGAAAACAAGTTAATCCCAGACTTGTAGTGTTTGCCCATTTCCAAGATATGAATGCTTGCACTAAAAATTTAACAGTATGAGTTAACTCTAATGAGTTAACTCTAATGCACCTCCCTTCCTCCAGGGACTCTAGGCAGCACTCTGAGTAGATTAGAGATTCTTTTTTTTTTTGGTTTTGCAAGGCAGTGGGGTTAAATGACTTGCCCAAGGTCACACAATCATTAAGGCAATCATTAAGTGTCTGAGGCTGCATTTGAACTCAGGTACTCCTGATTCCATCCATATTGCCACTTAGCTGCCCCTAGACCAGAAATTCTTAATTTATTTTCTTTTATGTCCTTTTGTCAATATAGTGAAACCTCATGGACTTCTCAGAATGATGTTTTTAAATGCAAAAAATAAAATGTATAGAATTACAAAGGAAGCCAATTATGTTGCATTATGATTATTAAACTGTTTTAAAAACAAAAACCAAGTTCATATATCCTAATTTAAGAACCCTAGGTGGATCTTCTCTCTTTCTTCTCCAGTTTCTAAGTTCTTTCTGTCTCCAATAGGCACAACTTCTGTGCATATATATTTAATACTAACTAAGCTACTCCTACCATCTGAAGGGTACATTGGTTAGATTTTGCCCCTCCCTCAAGGTTCTTCAGTACCCTTAAGGTAGGTAGAGATGTGTAGGCTCTCTGTAAAGACTCAAGCCCCAACTAGTGGTATTCCTTCAAGTATGGGGGTAGTTCCCTGCACCCTGTTCTATTTAACCATGAACAACTTAGCTTTTACAAAGGAATATTTACTTCAAAAGGTATAATCATGAATATACAAACTTACTTCTCAACACATAATAGGCTTCTGCCCATCCCACCCCACATTTATATCACCTCAGATTCTGAGGTTCATAGCTTAGTCTAGAGCAGAATTCCCCTTCAAGTCTAAAACCATCCTTGGACCCAAGATCTAGACATCTGCTTTTCAGGGCATTCCTGCCCGATTGGCTGACTGTAAGATCCTATGCTCAAATCCAGTGGATCTGGTGGGGATTACTGTCTGGTACTTTAAAAACTCAGAAACTGAGGCCCCATCAAGTGCCTCCAGTTTAGGTGTTCTGAACATGATCCAAAGGCCTCTTACATATACATTATGTAATTTGAGTCCCATAGTATTCCTTTGAGGTTATTACGACAAATTCTATTATATCCATTTTACAGATAAGGAAACTGATGCTCAAAGAGGTTAAGTGACTTGCCCATGGGCACACAACACATGTCAAAGCAGTATATAAACTTAGATTTCTCCTTACTATAATTTTGGATAAATCATTTTACCTCTTCGGGGGTTATTTATAAAAATTATTTATAAATTTATTTATAATTTATAAATTTATTTATAAAAATGATTTATAAAAATTATATGGTTGCCATGTGATCTTAGAGGAATCACAAATTCTCTGGTCTTTACTTTCTTCATATCTAAAATGAGGGTGTTGTACTGGAGATATCTTCCAGTCTCAGTAGTTTGTGATTCAAATAACATTTCTTGAGCAGGTGCTGGACACTGTTCTAAGCAAAAGACAGTCCTTGCCCTCAAGGAGCTCATAATCTGATGGGTTGTAGGACTGGAAGAGGATGACCAAGATTGTGAGGGACCTAGAGACCATGCCATGACCTGCAAAGCTGAAGGAACTAGTGATGCACAGCCTGGAAAAGAGGACAGAGAAAAGAAGGAGAAATATGAAATTGTATCCAGATATTTCATGGGATGTTTAGTGAAAGAGTTTTAGACGTATTTTACTTGCCCTCAAAGGGAAAAGCAGGAGGAAAGGAGCATTTAGCTAAAGGGGAAAACTTCCTAATAATCTGAACTGAATTGATGGTTTTAATGAAATATGACTTATCTTGAATGTCCCCTAAGCAAAGTTAAAATATTAATAATAGTATTTAAATGGTGCCTTTGGGGCAGTTAGATAGCAAATGATAAAAGGCCAAGCCTGGAGATAGGAAAACTCTTCTTGAGTTCAAATCCAGCCTCAGATATTCACTAGCTGTGTGACCCTGGTTAAGTCCTTTAACCTTGTTTGCCTCAGTTTCCTCATCTATACAATGAGCTAGAGGACATGGCAACCCATTCTAGTATCTTTGCCAAGATATAGAGGCAAAGAAAACCTACACAATACCAAAAATATGATACTTTAGTTTTCAAAGTCTTTTACACATATTATCGCATTTTCTCTTACAATGACTCTTGAAAGTAGGTATTATAATCAACCCCATTTTACAGATGAGGAAACTGAGGCAAACAGGGGTTAAGTTAATTCCCAAGGGTCACACACCTGATAAATGTTTGAGACTGGATTAGAACTTTGGTCTTCCTGACTGCAAGTCAAGAACTATCTCTGAGAACTGTGCCATCTGGCTACCATTTTGTATTGGAACAAATGTCATATTAGTTGTAAAAAATGTTTTGTGACTTACAAGGGGTAAAACAAATCTAACATTATATATATATATATCTCTTTTCCCAGGATACAATTAATGCCATCGAGGCCCTGACTGAACATGCACTCTTGCTCAGGAAACTTCAGTTGAATATGAACATCAAGGTTTCTTATAAACACCAAGGTGACTTCCTCCAATACAAAATGACAGACCAAAATTCCCTGGCAAAACCAATGGAGGTAATGCCCCACAAAGTATTAAGAAATTAAGGAACTCTAAACTTTCTAAGCTGACCCTAAAAAGATTATATATCTGGCATCCTAGAATCTCAGAAATGGGAAAGACATCAGAGGTTTCATTTAGTCCAAATCATATCTAAAAGTGACTCACCTCTATAGGCTCCTTGGTTATTGTTGACCATCAAGCTTTGGCTTAAAGATGTCAAAGGATGTAATACTTACTTGAGCCTAAGACAGCCCATGCCACCTTTGGATAGCTTGAAGTGTTTGTTACCTTTTCCTTACATCAAACCCAATTCTGGTTCTCTATAATTTGTAGGCGTTGCTTCAAGTAAACCTGAGGTCAACCTGATGTTTTTCCAGGAAGCAGTCTTTTGAATATTTGACCATAGGTATCATGTCCTTTACAGAGCTAAACATTCTCAGTTGCAGCAACCAGTCTTGCAGTGGTTTGATTTCAAGGCTCTAAAGCTCTCAGTTACTAACCTTTTCTTCCTCCAATTTTTTGGTTTCCTTTCTAAAATATAGTATGCAGAGCTGGATATAATATTCCCCATGTGCTGTAACTAGGGCAGAGCAGGCAGGACTGTCACCTTCCTCATTCTAGACTCTTGGCTTCTCAATGGGACCTGTGATCATATTAACTTTTTTGACTTCCATATCAAAATGTTGACTCATTTTAGCCCCTTATCCCCCCCCTCCCCAACAGATATTTTTCACAAAAGCTGACATTTACCTTCCCTTGACTCCTTACTTGAGGAATTAACTTTTTGAATCGAGACATAAGACTACCTTTATTAGTAGGCAGATCAGTATAACATCTATGCTCTTTATCCAAGTCAGTGATAAAAACATAAAACTCTCCTGTAGTCAAAAGTAGATGACTAGGGACAGCTAGGTGCCACAGTGGATAGAGCACCAGCCCTGGAATCAGGAGTACCTGAGTTCAAATCCAGCCTCAGACACTTAATAATTACCTAGCTGTGTGGCCTTAGGCAAGCCATTTAACCCTATTAATTAATTAACCCCATTGCCTTGAAAAAAAAACTAAAAAAAGTAGATGACTGTAGTTAATTAATGGTCTTTTAGATCTAAAATGATTTTGAAGTTCAAATCTAAATATTTAGAAAAGGGAAACTTCTCATGATTTTCAGAAGAAGCAACTCACTCTAGTATCTTTGCCAAGAAAACCCCAAATGGAGTCAAAAGAATTGGACACAAATGGAAAAACACAACACCAAAAATATGGTACTTTAGGTTTTCAAAGTCTTTTACACATATTATCTCATTTTGTCTTATAATGACAATCAACCCCCATTTTACAGATGAGGAAATTGTCTTTACACTGCTGTGTGACCTTTCTTCTAGAACCAATGCCATTGTCAATTTTTTTTTATTTCTATTTAAGGCAATGGAGTTAAGAGTGACTTGCTCAAGGTCACGCACAGTTAGGCAATTATTAGGTGTCTGAGGCCTGATATGAACTCAGGTACTCCTGATTCCAGGGCTGGTGCTCTATCCACTGCACCACCTAGCTTCCCCCGTCAATGTTAATCTTGTCTAAGTCATCACACTCAGTTACTTTAATCATATTAGCTAGATGCTGTCCAGGAAGTAGTCTCAGCTATACATCAAGAAAGAAAGGTTAACTTACGGTTTTTTCCTCAGGCCAGGTCTAAATGCTGTTTGGGATTATTATTGAATTTATTTTTTTAATTGTGAAAGGAAAGAAAAGTTGAGCAGAGATAGAAGAGAGGTTCCAAAAGGTACAGAGGGATAAAAAATAAATTTATCATAGATTTATAGCAGGAAGGGGTCTCAGAGGACCTCTATCCAAACCCCTCATTTTACAGGTGAGGAAAATGAGGTTTAGAAATGCTAAATGAATTTCCCAGAGTTATATATCCTATTGAGTATCAAAACTAGGATTTAGATTCAGTTTTCTTTGACTTAAAATGAAGCATATTGCCTTTTATCCATTTTAGAGTTTTGTACTATGTCCCTAATTTGGTCACTTCCCTAGAGTCCCTGAAAATCACCACACTGCTATGGATTGTGAAGCCTCTATTAGAAATAAAAAACTTGATCTGTTTAAAAATGAAAATTTGTGATTATGCATATCAGTTTAGGTTTTTCTTTCCACAGAATGAATTGACTATGTAGGAATGCCAATATAGCCAAAAGGAAGCATTTGAGTATCAGCATATTTTCATTTTTCTGGCATACTTGGCAAATTAACCCCAAATATATGTCAATATTTTAATGTAAGCATAATCATCCTGGGTATTCCTTACACTAGTGTAGATATTCCCATCCATGCCCTCTCATCCTAAGTTAGCTTTATCCTTATCTTTGCACAGATACATCACAAAAGTGTCACAAATCAGACTTCAGGCCTTCCCCTAGCTCTTTGTAATTGTCCATCAATATCATTGCTATTAATCTGTCATCTATCACCCTTATTCTGTGTGTGACCAACACCTCCCCCCTTCCCCGTTCCAATCATATATTACCTCAGTGATATTTTTTGTGACACTTTTAATATTTTATTTTATTTTATTTTGGGGGGCATTTAGGGGGCAATGGGGTTAAATGACTTGCCCAAGGTCACACAGCTAGTAAGGTCAAGATTTGAATTCAGGTCTTCTTGACTTCAGAATTGGTGCTCTATCCACTGCACCACCTAGTTGCCCCCAAGATACTTTTTAATGTGTAAGTCATTGTAGGTCATTTGCTATCACCAGGTTATGATATTGAGCTTGGGCTATTGCCATTGTATTTCTTCTGATGAAGTGATATCTCAAGATCTATAACATATTCAGATATAATCATGGAAGCAAACAGTGTTTTCTGTTTGAGAACCAGTGTAGTTAAGGGCAGAGCAGCTAGGTAGTGCAATTGTTAGAGCACTGGGTCCTCTGACTGAGTTCAATCCAGCTTCAAACTCATACCATCTGTGTGTTCCTAGGAAAGTCACTTCACCCTTTAATTCTTTATCTATAAAATGAACTGGAGAAGAAAATGGCAAACTATTTTTGTATCTTTGCCAAGAAAACCCCAAATAGGTCATGAAGAGACAGACAAGACTGAAATGACCAAACAACAACAACCACAATATAGCTAAATACAAAGAGGCTCATCATCCAAGGGAGCTCTCTAGGTGATGTTTTGATAGGGGGACTACAGTAAAATCATAAGGCAGATTTTTTAATATTTATCTTAAATGCTGCATTTATTTTCATTTTTTAATTTGAAATCTTATTCTTTTTTATATAAAAGAAAGATTTTGCTGCATTTATTTTCAATGTCAAATGCTTAGAGCCATGTTGTTTGCCTTTTCAGGTACCTTTGAATGATGATATAATAGTCAGCACTGGATTTAGTAGTGGCTTAGCCACTGTACATGTAAGTAAATGCTTCTCTAGAAAATATCAGTGAGTTAAATGTTTGCTTCTGTCATTCAGCATCCACCTCTTAAAAGAATAATTCACCCAGAGAATTCTGTCTTTTCTTCCATAGAAGCCTCTATCCATAGGACTAATTTAAGGCATGTTGTTAATTCTGTCTAGAACTATGATAGTTTCCTACATAATTTTCCATTGAAGAAACTTAAGCATAACATATGGAGAATAGTGTCTCTCCAAATTTTGAAAACTTGTGTAAATACATGGATCAGTTTTTATACATTTATACATTTTTCAGGGCTTTAAGGAGCCTTGATTTCATATAAGATTTCATGAAATAGTAGAGAAAGTGTCTGATTTGAAGTGAGAGCACTTAGGTTTGTATGCTGACTATGTTACTTACCTCAGGAAAGTTTCTTGGCTTCTCTGGGTCTACATTTACCCATCCATAAACTAAGAGACTTAGACTAGATGATGCCTGGTATTCCTTCCAGTTTTAAAGCTATGATCTTACAATTTCATACAATTTCAGTGTGAAAACTCCTTTCACAAAGAGTGATTACTTCCCACCTTCTGGGTTGTTGGCCAACCTTCTAAGGAGGAATCTTCTCTAAGCTTAGCTAAGCTGGTCCTTTGGATTACAAACAGTCAGTTGCTAGACCTGTTGTTTAGATTGTGGCTTTGAAAGAGTTTGTCCTATTCTGACTCAGACTTTAATGACCCAGAATGGTCTTCATTTCATGAGGAAGCAATAGGGTATGTCTTCAGTAGATGTTTTAATCTATTTCAGCATGTTGAAAAGAGGCAGTATGGAGTAGTAGATAGAGAACTAACTTCAGAATCAAAAATACTGACTGTGAGATCATGGGAAAATCATTTACCTCCTCAATATCTCATGCAACTCTCTAAAACTATAAGTTGCAAAGAAAATACTGATCATCATTGGTAGAATAAGTTCCTCATTTGGAGATGCTTTCACTGGTGAATTCACAAATCTAGCAAAAAATATTTGAATGTCTTATTATCAGAGAATAAACCTAGTAAATACAGTAAAGAAAAAATTTGAATGTCTTATCAGAGAATAAACCAATTTTGCTAGGGATTTTCCTCAAATATATTACACACATGTCTATTTTGTTGAGTAGATCACAAAGAACATAATTTAAACTTTTCTTAATTGCTCATAGTCATCATTCTAAATACTAAATCTGGTCAGAACCGGACTGTAACAAGGCCTTCAGGGATGCTTGAGTTAAAAAGACCTATTTGTCCCTTCTCTAAATGGTCACAGACTATTGAACTTTTGGAGTTATTATATTTGCCTTTTATTGTTTTTGTCAAATTGTCGGCAGTCATTTTTCATCATTAATGCTCTTGTTTCACCCCTACTCCCCATCTCTCAAACTTTATTCATTTGCTGGTTCTAATCAGCTCTGAATTGAGCAGCTTCATCTTTCACTCTGACATTCTGTCTCAGACCCCCTTGGGTTCCATTATTCCATGCAGAGATGATTCAGGCATAAAGAATTATACCCTCCAAATGGACAACATCATTGTCCCCAGAACTAAAATTGCTAAGTGGAAAAAACAGAATCCCAGTCTCACCAATTGGACATTCAAGCTAGGGATATCGCCTGCTCCTGTTACCTTAATTCTCCACTCTTGCAAAAATATATACCACTTTGGCATTACTCCTAGGGGAAACCTAGACCTCCAGAGATTCAGAAGGGAACATATCCAAAACAGTTACATTGATTTACATTCTCTCAGTTTCAAATAGTCTGATCATTCTCTAACCATCTTTGCAGGACAGCTAGATGTAGCAGTGGTTAGAGTACTGACCTTGTAGTTAGGAGGACAGGAGTTCAAATCCAACCTCAGGCATTTGCCATTTACTAGCTGCATGACCTTGGGCAGGTCACTTAATCCTGATTGCCTCTCATCCAGGACTATCTCCTGTCATCCTGATTCATATTTGACCACTGGACCTAGAAAACTCTGGAGGAGAAAGTGAGGCTGGTGACTTAGCACAGCTCCCCTCACTCAAATCCAATTCACATACTTGTCATGGCATCACCTCCCTGATGTTTTGATATGAATGAAGGACAAACATCATCATCATCATCATCATCTTTGTTCTGACTTATGCAATTGATTGGTCTAAATACAATTCTAATTCTTTACCTGCACATTATTCTCTGCATGCTCTATTCTTTCTATCCCAAGAGGCCATTATCATACATATTCAAGTGATAGGCCAACAAGAAAGAAGGAAAAAGTATTATGCACCAAACTTTGAGCTAAGTTCTGAGAATACAAATAAGAAAAGCAAAGCCAGTTTTTGCCTCAAGTTGTTTACATTTCAATAGGGGTAGAAACTACAAATATAAGGGGAGTAGTGGTCTAGATTTTTGATTAGAAAATATTAGAGATGATAAACTGAGATATAAAAGAATAGATTGGCTTACCTTTCCCTGGAGATATATTGATTGAGACAATAGTGGATAGAGAGCCTGGAATCAGGAAAACCTGAATTCAAATCTGACCTTAGACATTTGCTAAGCATGTGACCCTGGTCAAGTCACTTAACCTCCATTTGGCTGAGTTTCTTCAATCATAAAATAGGCATAATAACATCATCTGGCTCCCAGAGTGGTTGAAGGATTAAATGAATAACTGGCACATAGTAGGTCCTTTATAAATGCTTGTTTTCTTCCCTTCCCCATCTTTGATTGGATAAATGTAACAATACTAGAAAAGGGTAGGGAGCATCCAGAGGACCTATATCCAGGATGATGGAATAGAGGGAGCATTCTAGCCAAACTTCCAACATTCATCTTCAAACAACCTTTTTTTTTTTTTAGGTTTTCTTTTTTTGCAAGGCAAATGGGGTTAAGTGGCTTGCCCAAGGCCACACAGCTAGGTAATTATTTAGTGTCTGAGACCGGATTTGAACCCAGGTACTCCTGACTCCAAGGCCGGTGCTTTATCCACTATGCCACCTAGCCGCCCCTTCAAACAACTTTTAAGTAATAATTGAATTTTGGAATAGCACAGCCAACAAAAGGTTCTGGTAAGACAGCTTTCCTGTCAAAGGTTACTCAGGAGGTCACAAGAGGACACTGGAGTTGGGGTTGGCCTCTAGTGCAGTCCACTGGCAGCACCAGGTATGGCGTTGGAGACTGCAAGTAGTTACAGCAACAGCAGTTTAGGATTTTGGACAGGGTGCTCTTTGGCAAGTCCAGTGCCCAATACCCAAGTCCAGGTCACAGATTCAGGGTAGAAAGGAACACTAGTCCTTGACCTTACCTGGGTAAGGACTAGAACATAGCCCAGGAAAAAAATGAGCACACCTCTCCCTAGATCCCACTATCTTGGAAACACCAAAACCTTGCAGACTCCAGAACTAGTTGTAAGAACACCAGGGCAAAAACCCTAAAGCTTTGGACAGTGACCACCTTGCCAGTTGAGCAGAACAGGGTGTAAAAATGACTGAATAACAAGAAAAGAACCTGTCCATAAAAAATCTAGTATGGTGGCAGGGAAACCCAAGACACAAACTCAGAAGAAGATAATGACATGAAAATATTTATAAGTAAATTCTCAGGGAATGGGGATTTGGCTATTCCTGGGAGTTTTGTGATCAGTAGATTCTTTAAATTTCTAATTTACTCTCAGAGTCTAAGGTATTGGGGCAGTATCCCTTCATAATTTCCAGGAATAAGATTTTTGGGTTCTTTTTTTGATCATAATTTTGAGGTAGTCCAATATTTAAACTATTAAACTATCTCTCTTCAATCTGTTTTCCAAGTGAGTTGCTTTTCCAAGGAGATATTTCACAATTTTTTCTATTTTTTCCATTTTTTCAACTTTGTTTTGTTATTATTTCTTTAAGTCTCATGGATTCTTTAGTTTTCACTTGCTCAATTTTAATTTTTAAAGAATTATTTTCTTTAGGAAGTCTTTCTACCCTATTTCCCAGCTTTGCTTTTTAAGGAGTTCTTTTCTTCAATAAATTTTTAATGCCTCTTTTACCATTAGGTCAATTCTGCTTTTAAAGTGATTTTCAGTATTTTTTTTTGGTGTTTCTTTTACCAAACTGTAATTCTTTTTATTGTTATTTTCTTGCATCACTCTCATTTCTTTTTTCAATTTTTCCTGTACCTCTCATCTCTTTTTTAACTCTTCTAAAAATTCTTGCTGACTTTGGGTTTGATTGACATTTTTCTTTGAGGTTTTGCTTGTAGCTCTTTTCACATTATCATCTAAGTTGATGCCTTGGTCATTCCTGTGATTGTAATAGCTTTTTATGCTCAAGTTATTTTGTTGTTATTGTTTGCTCATTTTCCCCAGCTTATTCATTGACTTTGAACTTTATATTAAAGTTGGACTCTACTCACTTGAGGGTGGGAAGCCCTGTGTCAAAGTTCAGACGTTTTCCTGCTGCTTTTAGGGAGTCTGCAAGTTTTCAATATTTCCAGGGTGATGTGATCTGGGGAGAGGAATGTCACTCCTCTCTTGGTCTTCACTCTGGTTTATACCTAGGAGGGGCCCCTACTTTCCTGCAGTCACAAATGCTAATCCTCCTCTTAGCTCTGAAACTGTGATCAGGGTGCCTCTTCCTTTGTGATTCATCACAATTGCTCCTCTCTGTCCTGGAAATGCAACCTAGAACTTCTTATGGGCAATAGGAAAGTTAATCAGCATCAGCTTCACCCCATGGTAGTAAAGGATCTCCTATATTTTCTTTCTGACCATTTGTCTGACCCCCTTACTGTTCCTGGACTGAGAACTTCTACAGGTTTTGCTCCCACTGTTGAGGAAGCCTCCAAGGTCCACCATGGTTGTTTCTGACCTACTCCAGATCCATGTCTACCTCAGAGTTACAGACTTCTCCTGCAGACATGCTAAACTATCTTAGGCTAGAAAAATGTCTCCCTCTGATTTTCTGTTGACCCTGCCATTCCAAAATTTGATTTGAGGCATTATTTTAAAGTTATTTCAAGGGAAATGTAGGAGAATTCAGCTAGGTCCTGACACTCTTCCTGCCATCTTGGTTCTACCCTCTCTTCTTCTCTTTTAAATCTCTCTATTTTTCTCTCTGTAGGTAAAAAGTGTTTCTCATATTATTGGTACTTCTAAGGAAATCTGTAACTTTGAGTTGAGAATTGAATCCCAAGATATGGAAGGTAAGCCAGTCACATTTCAAATCTGCTTGTCTAGTTCACACCTGCAAAATTTTACCTTAGATTAAAAAAGAAAAATTTACTCCAGCTTCATTCTCTAGTTCATAGGATTGTAGACTGAGATTCCATATGAGCACTCCTACTACAAGTAAATGAACTGCTTGCAATAATTATTGATCAAGAAATAATTCTGAAAAATCCATTTGGTGTTTTGTTGGCTTAGCAATCTCAATAGTATGGTTATTTCCAATATTGGAGATTGGAATCTCTTCATACTTTGTCATCCTGTGTAATCTTTCCACAAATCATCCTTCATAGGAGATTTACAATACACCAAGGATCTGATAGTTTTGTAGGACAATGAAACATCAACATAGAAAGTTATTATAATTCATAGTATTACTCAATATGTCCCTTAGAGGATTACTACACAAAATCTTATATGGGGTCTGAGGGGGAAGGTTATTATCAATAAAAGCAGAGGAGGGAAGAAGCATGAAAGGTTTCCTGGAGGAAGTAGTATTTAATCTGGGTTTTAATGGGTGGGTAGAATTCAATAGGTGAATATGGGAAGCAAGAAGATTCCAGTGTAAAGACATGAGTACAGGATCTTCTCAGAGAGCAGTGAGCTGTTCAACTTAGTGGTCAAGGGTCCTTCCACTTGTTCTTTTAATATTTTGAAAGGAACTCAAAATAGTCTATCAATAAACATTATGTACTAGTGCTAAATATACAAACAGGGGAAAAGAACATTCCCTTCCTTGAGGAGTTTACAATCTAATGGGGGAAGACAACAGACAAAATAAAGCTAAAATTTAAGGGGTGAGAAAGATAGAACAGGATAATATTATCCATCTATTGTCTCTCATCTTCACTACCTGATTGATCTACTTCCTTTTCTGATCACATGCGATGTAGGGAATTTTGTGAACTGGCCTGATACAAAGATAAATAAGACTCATTTTGCTGTTGTGGGATTTACATTTTTGTAGAAAGAATTTGACAGGTATCTAGAACTTGCAATGTGCTTTATACCAGTCAAAGTTCTATAAAAGTCAAATGACAGAAATATTATTGATCTTTATTTTGATTCTCCCATTTGGTTCAGGCTCTATGATCATCCTGTCTATACCACAGATTTCTAATCTGTCTTCCTTCTTTACTTCTCTCCTTTTTCTATCTATCCTCCACACAACAGCCAAAATTATCTTTGTGAGGTACAAGTCTGACCATGTCACTCCCCTGCTCAGAAATCTTTGGTGGCCATCTTTTGCCAAAATATCAACTCCTCAGCTTAGCGTCTAAAGTTTTTCCCATTCTGCTTCCCACCTCCTTTTCTAGTTCATTTCACATTACCAACCCTTCACCCTTGGTACATTCAATACACATTGATCTCATTGCCACTCTTCATACATAGCATTTTCTCTTCCACTTCCAGGCCTTTGGCAGACTTTCCCCCAACCCTGGAGTACACTCCCTCCTCACTTTCACCTCCCACAACTCCTACCACCTGCAGAAAACCTCTGTAATACCCCTAGCAGTTTTTGTACTCTCCTTATTCAAATTATCTAATATTTACACACCTGTTTTCATGTTGTATCTTCCCAGTATACTGTGAACTCTTTCAGGGCCTAGATTTGTTTGTTTTGTTTGTATCTTCAGTGTCTTAAATGAGGCTTGTATATAGTATTCACTTTAGGTTTAGAGCTTAAAGGTCATCTCATCCAAATTATTCATTTTACAAAAGAATCTGAGTTCTCAAAAGACTTGGCCAAAGTCATATAGGTGGCAAAGTGTAAAGAGTTCAAATTTGAACTCAGGTCTGACAACTTTAAAGCTACTGATCTTTCCATAAATGTTTGTTGAACTTAACTGAATTTTTTCAGGAAAAACATCTTATCTACTGAGTTAAAATTATCTTGAGTATTTAATCTGGTGTCTTGTTGGATCATATGATCATAGATTTTAAGCTGAGGGTGGAGGCCATTCAGTTTAGTCCCATCATTTTATAGTCCAGAAAACTGAGTCCTAGGTAGGTTGCAACTTGCCTAAGGTCACAAGGCTAATATTCATAACTGATCAAAGTCATTCAGTCAACAAGAAGTACAAATTAATCACTTACTATTTATATATATTATATATATGTATATATATATATATATATATATCATATTCTATGCTAAGTGCTAGGGATACTAAGGAAGGCAATGCTACCTCAAAGAGTTCCCCTTGTAACTGTGGAGGCATATAGCATGTACAATATATCTGGGAAGTATTCTCAGTAGTAGAAGCACTAGTAACTGGATATTAGGAAAGGACTCCAAGTGAAGATAAGATTTGAGCCAAGACTTGAAGGAAGCCAGGGAAAAGCAGAGGAAGAGGTGAAGAGGGAGAACTTTTCAGACTTGGGAGATGGCCAAGGCAGAGGTGTGGAGGTGGGAGATGGTGTACCTCCTGAGTAGTTAAGATAAGGAAGGAAGTAGGGTATTAGTAGCACATGAGCAATATCCTGGGAAAGAAGGAAGGGATGGAGGAACTGGAGGTCACTGTGAGAGTGAATAACAAGGTTAGATACTCAAAGGCACAGAGAAATATAGAATGCAAAAAGATTATGATTTGAAAATAGAAGTCCAGAGTTAATGAATATGGAGGAGGAACATGTATGGGTGATGGCAAGATCAAAGATATGACCATCTATGTAAAGCTAAAGTAAATAAATATAGCTATAATATATATGAATGTATGTATATTGTCTAATCTGATATTCTTTAAATTGGAATTAATACTTCTGATCTATATATTTCTAATCAGAAATTAGTCTCTTAACCTTTAACTAATAGTTATAAAATGGCAGTCTGTTATGTAAGTCCTGTCTCCTACAATGTTGACTTGGCCTGTGTCAATACTATCTAGTTATCTCATTGATAACTCCAATAAATTCTTTAACTGATCAACAAACCTCAAGATTAGAGACATCCTGGATAAGCAGAGAGAAAATCCTATTGTTATTTGTAAACATTTACTCTTCAGCATAAATGGAATTCTTGTCAATAGGAATTTTAAGCAAATATTATAAGATTTGAGAAAATCATATTACAAAACCATGTCATCTATGTGAAATCTCATTGGTTGACCTCCAAAAGTTTTATGATTCTTTATTAATTCTGCATAAAATGCTCCCCAAATTTTGTATCAATGTTGATATTTGCAAAGATGCCATCCACCCATGGGTTTTGGTAAGATCCTAGAGAATTAAACTTTATTTATAAAACTAACTTTGTTATTTCATTTTTACCTAACAAAATTATGGTTAACAATGTATATGTGTGTATATGTACATGTGAGTATATAATTACATATAGTTATCTGTGTGTGTGTGTGTGTGTGTATATCTTTATTTCACTCTCTCTATCTCTCTCTCTATCTCTATCTTTATCTCTCTCTCTATCCCTCTATCTCTATCTCTCTCTCTCTATCCCTCTCTCTATCTCTATCTCTGTCCCTCTATCTCTATTTCTATCTCTATCTCTCTATCCGCTCTCTCTTTCTCTCTATCCCTATCTCTTTATCTCTATCCCTCTCTATCTCTATTTCCATCTCTATCTCTCTATCTCTGTCTTTCTATCTCTCTCTATCCCTCTCTCTCTTGTTCTCTATTCCTCTCTCTCTCTCTCTCTCTCTCTCTCTCTCTCTCTCTCTCTCTCTCTCTCTATTTCTTTATATCTATCTACTCCCTAGTTTGAGGACAAGAGTTGTGGTGAAAAGAACTACTCAAGCACAGGAGAATGTCTCTTAGCTCAATAGATAATGGCAACTAGATTCTAAATCAGCATGGGTTCGGAGGTATTCACTAGAGAGGATCTGGAGGGAAGCAGTATCATTACAAGGAATTCAGGTCTCAGTGAAAGCCAGAGGATGGACAAAGTGAAAAAAGAAGAGGGTTTTTTTTGTTTTTGTTTTGTTGTATTTTTTAGTTTTTGCAAGGCAATGGGGTTAAGTGGCTTGCCCAAGGCCTCACAACTAGGTAATTATTAAGTGTCTGAGGTCGGATTTGAACTCAGGTACTCCTGCCTCCAGGGCCAGTGCTCTAGCCACTGAACCACCTAGCTGCCCCAAAAGAAGAGTTTTGAAGTGGAAAAAAGTTAATTATGAATAACACAAACATTTCAGAGGGCACAATAGAAAGCACAGGTAGCTGAAGTGGAATTTTGGGAGAGGAGGAGTGAGGGTGTTAGGAGTTGGATATGGGAACTGAAGTTTGTCACTCTAGATGAGAAATGAGATTCACTAACATAGGGAGACTATGGGGGGGGTGATCTAAACACTGAGGCGTGAATTCAAGAAAACTGTAAGTAGTTGGAGAGAAGTCTGAAGGATACAGATGAATTAGGCTGCTCAAGGTCTTTCCAAGAGGGCCTGGCTTAAGTTCTTGTGACTAAGGGCTTGGTTGAGGAAGACCCTGGGGAATTCACTCTTATACTCAGCTATAAAAGGGAAGGGGGGGAATAACTAATGTTCTTATTCATCTAGAACTCATAAACTATTAAAATTTACTATCAATTTTCAGATGACATTTAAGGTTTCATACCAAGTAATATTTATTAAGGGTCCTGAATATTAAATGTAACTCAAGTCAACAGAAATTTATTAAGGACTTGCTATATAAATGATCTTGTTTATTTTTTATGTTTCTTAAATAACTAAGAAAATGATGTTTATGAAACTGTTTTGTGTGTGTGTGTGTGTGTGTTAGTTGATCACTATGGAAGATCGAGTGACTCAGGAGATAAACTCATGATAGCTTGTGCCAGGTAAGTTCAATTCCCTTCCAATAAATAGAAGTTATTGGGCTGAATTTCTCCTTTAGCCAACAATATTCTCTTCTCTATAAAAGTTCTTAGAATCATGAAACTACAAGAGAAGGGAACTAGTGTTTATTAAGCATTTATGATGTGCTAGATATTATGCTAAGTGCTTTACAGATTATTATATAATTTTATCCTTACAACCCTGAGAAATAAGCACTAACAAATACTATCCTATCATCTCCATTTTACAGTTGAGGAGACAGAGGTTAAATGACTTATCTAGGGTCACCCAGTTAGTTTCTGAGGCCAAATTTCAATTCTGATCTTTCTGACTCTAGGCTTAGTGCTCTAGTCATTGAGACATATTGCTATAATAGAAAGGAACTATGAAAAAAGAATATAAGAATATAAGAATATGGAATATTAATGATAAGAAGCATCTTAGAAGATAAATGGTAAGAACATAGATGATTACAATAGAAGTTTCCTCAGAGATCATCAAGTTCAATTGCCTTACATTTTTAAAATGAGGAACTGAGAATCATGATGGAGAAGTACCTCTTTAAGGTCATTTGAAAGTAAAAAATAAGCAGGAAAAAGTCAGACAAGAATCCAGGACTATAGGCTCTCAACCCAGGGCTTGACCACTCTACTGCTCTTTTTCTCTGGAGAAAGATGAGTAAAGAAATTGGGAATACAGTAAGAAGTAGAAACCAGTACCACTTAAATATGCTATTCAGTCCAAGTTGTCTTCACAGATGCTATGTAGAAATTTAGCTCCATGAGAGCAGAAACTGTTTACTTGTTTTTATTTTCAGTTCTTCACACATTTTTTGTGTATCTCAACCCATGAGTTTGTAGAATGAGGGATTCCTAGTGTAGAATCCATCCAGTAACAAATATGTTTGTTGAGTGCTTACTCTCTGGGAATAAGAGACAAAAATGAGTCCATTCCTACATGTAGAAACATACATCTATCAAAGGAATAAATAGAAAGGTGGGGAGATTGGAGGTCACAAAATGGATCAAGTAGTCAGGATTAAGAGGAGAGAGATGTGTGGAGATGCAGATTGAGCATGGTCAATTATGATCAGAGAGAAGAATCTCAGAATTCTTAATCCTTGGACCTTTGAAAGTAGTTACTCCCCAAATTTAGAGGGCTGCCTGAGGATTTGGGGAGTTTAAGTGATTTGATCTTGATGACATGGATAGTGGGTCAGTGAAGGGGGATAGTGGATAGAGCACCAGGTCTGGAGTCAAGAAGAACTAAGTTCAAATTTGATCTCAGACATTTACTTGTTGGCTGACCCTGAACAAGTCACTTAACTTGGTTGGCTTCAGTTTCCTCATCTGTAAAATGAGCTGGAAAAGGAAATGACAGACCATTCCAGGATCTTTGCCAAGAAAACTGCAAATGGGGTCATGAAAAATCAGAAGCAACTAACCAACAACAATAAAAAAAACTGGTATTCATCATAGAAAAAAAACTGAACTCAGGCTTTTCTGACTCCAAGGCTAATGCCCATATTCTAGGGCACAATGCCTGAGTATAGTAGGGGCTTAATAAATGTTTGATGAATTGAATTGCAGCTTCTTTTCATTGTCTTGAGACCTGCTCAGAAGATGTGATAAACAAATTATATATATATTTTTGAGTTTAACTCAACAAACATGTTATAATGGAATATTTTTATATAGGACCTATATAAACCATGTGACCTTAAGCAATCCTTTTTTAGTCTTTGTCTAGCTGAGTCCATCAATTTCTTCATCTGTTAAAAGAGGGAAAAATCTTCACATTACCTACCTCACCGAGCTTTGATGAGGAAAGTAGTTTACCAGATGTTGGTGCCTTATAGAAATGTGAATTACAAGGACCTTGATTACTAAAGAGACCTAATTGCCTATTGTGAAAATGAGGAAAGGGAACCAAGAAAAATGTGATTTTTCATTATTTTAAAGTGATATCTTTAGATTTTTTTATGCCTTTGAGACAATATGTTCAATGAAGGCTGAGCGAATATAGTTTTGGCTCTGATGCAAAAGTTAGGTTGAATGAATTCCAAGAGTAACTAAGTTATTCACATCAGAAACTCTGTCTTCAGGTTTTCTGATGTTCCTTCTCCAGATTAAAAACACTGCCACACAATCCGAAGGTCCAGGAGCACCTCTTTGGTCATTTTCTCTTTGTAGCTCATCTCACAAGTTCATAAGGAAAGGAAAAGCAGTTCTCCGCTCCCTCCCCACTCTTCCTTCTCCTTGTACAAAATTGCCCTGAGGGAGGAGCCCCGCCATCTTTGGCACCAGCCCTGAAAGTTTTGAAAAGAAGGCTCCTTTTCCACAGTTTAAACATTCTCCATGGAAACCAGTCATAGGGGCTCCAGCAACCTTTTCATAGAAACTCTGCCCACAACTCCGGGGCCCCTTTTGGGTATGGCTAACAGGAGAGTTGCATCTGCCACTGGAACAAACTGGCTGTTCCACAAACACTTCTCTCTAGCTAGGAGAGGCAGAGGTGCCCTACAGGTATGGCTTGAAATTGCTAATTGGCCACAGAATGGGGCTGAATCTAATTAGAGAATTTACAATCTAAAATCAAATCCTCACCTTAGAGAGCCCACCCTAACTGTCAGAGAAGGCAGGTATGATTTAAGGGTCAACAGCCTGGCCCTTTGACTCACACTGGACACATTTGGCCCAGGAAGCAGAAAAACTGAGTCCAGTTCAGTTCTTTTTTATTTTTTTAGTTTTTGCAAGACAATGAGGTTAAGTGGCTTGCCCAAGGCCACACAGCTAGGTAATTAAGTGTCTGAGGTCGAACTTGAACTCAGGTACTCCTGACTTCAGGTCTGGTGCTCTATCCACTGTGCCACCTAGCTGCCCCCAGTTCAGCTCTGGCATCAGGTAATCATGTGGTACCTGAGAAAAGTCATTTTGCCTCTCTGACCCTCAGTTTTCTCCTCTGTGAAATGAGTAGATAAAAATGATTTCTGAAGTTCCTTCCCACTCTAACAGGTCTATATTTTACCTTTTAGCCCTTGGAATCATTCTCAAATTTCATATTCTGTGATACATACTCTAATATTCTATCCTTTAAATCTTAGTTCTTGGGTTCAAGGCAGTGGTTACCAACCTGTGAACCATTTATCCCTGGGAGCCTTCAGAGTACCATAGAATTCATCTCAAGAATTGACTAAAACAAAATAAGTAAACAAATATATCTTCTGTAGAATGTCTTAAAAATGTCTCATATCTTTTATAGACTGAATGGTGCTTCATATTTAAAACTTTTCAATGTATTTTAATATTATGTTGAATAAGCTATGGATTAATTTAAAAGTATTGCTGAATTAATAGTACTTTTATATTATTGTGTATTTTCCAATCATAGATTTAACAATGGAAAAGAGCTATTAGTTTTATCTTGTCCAAACTTCTCATTTTACACTTGAGGAAAATGAGGTCTAAAAACTGTCTAAGGCCAAATAAATAGTAACCATACTATCTACCATATAGAAAAGTCAGGATTTGAATGCAGGTCCCTAACTGCAAATTCAGTTCTCTTTCCTCTGTACCACATTGCCTCCTAACTCAATAGATAGCAATACTTCAACTTTTAGCCTTTGGGAATCTGAATGATTTATTTTGATGTTAAAAAGGGACCTCATGCAAAAGACCATGAATCACTATTCTAATTTATTCTCAACCATAAATATCAGTTCTATTGTCACTTCTATCTTTAACATTACAATTAGATCCCTTCCTGCTTTACTACTATTCTATAGTCTGATAAAAATGAGATAGTTTTGTTAACTACTAGACTTAAAGAAATAGTTCATTTATTTAAATTTAAATTTATTTTATTTAATATTCAAATTTAATCTTTTTATAGTACTGGTTTACATTTATGCAAAACTTTTATATGCACCATAACATTAGGTTCACACAAGTCCTATAGAGTAGACCAAACGTGGATTATTATTCCCATTTTACAGATGAGGGAATTGAGGCACACAGAAATGAAACTATTTTCCCATGTTCACAGGGTAATAAACTAAACAGATCTTCTAACTACAAATCTGATCTAATTTTGAAATATCAGGCTATAGTTATTAAGAATGAAGGTAAGGGGGTGGCTAGGTGGCGCAGTGGATAAAGCACCAGCCCTGGAGTCAGAAGTGCCTGAGTTCAAATGTGACCTCAGACACTTAATAATTACCTAGCTGTGTGGCCTTGGGCAAGCCACTTAACTCCATTTGCCTTGCAAAAACCAAAAAAAAAAACAAAAAGAAAAGAAAAAAAAACGAAGGTAAGTCTAAAAGTTCAAAGTTTTAAAGAAGAAGTCAATCTTTAGTTTTCCTGAGGTATCCTATCTACTAAAATATTTACTTTCTTATTCCAATTTAGCTACAAGCCCAGTGAGGAAGAATCATCATCTGGGTCTTCCCATGCTGTGATGGACATAGCTTTGCCTACTGGAATTGGTGCAAATACAGAAGACTTATCTGTTGTAAATATCAGCAAGCTTTTGGTTAAATTTTTTATAGGTCCTAATCTTTATAATATATTGGATTTATTCTTCTTTTTACTTTTTTTAATTCAGTTTCATTTTATTTTCAGTTTGTAATTTAGTTCTTCTGTCCTTTTTCTCCCCCCTCCTCTTTGAAAAGACAAGAAAAGTAAAACCCAATCAAATATGTAGCTATGCAAAACATATATCTGCATTAACCAAATCCCAAAAAATAAAGAAAAAAAGAATAAAATTTATTTCAATCTGTACTATTTGTATTCCCTATCAGAAAGTGGATAACAAGTTTTATATTGAGTTATTTGAAACTGGTTGGTCCATGAGTAGATCAGTTACTAAGTCTTTCAAAATTTATTATCTTTTCTATGTTGCTATTATTTTCAAAATTATTTTCCTGATTCTGCTCTTCATCTGGAATCTGTTGATGTAAGTCTTCTTAATTTTTTTTCTGAAACTAACCCCTTCCTCATTTATTACAACACAATTCCTTGAAATTCATATGCAGCTACCTATTTAGCAGCTGATGACCATCTCTTCATTTTCTAATTCTGTCATTCTAAAAGAGCTGTTTAAATTTTTTTTTTATACATATGGTTCCTTTTCCTCTTTCTTTGATTTCTTTTTTTGTATCAGTCTAGTAGCACTACTGCTAGGTTAATAACCTTTTGAGGCATAGTTCCAAACTTCTTTTTATAATAGTTGGTCTAGTTCATATCTCTACCAACAGTGCATTGTTATACTTGTTTTTCCAAATTCCCTCCAGCATTTGTAATTTTCTATTTTTTTCCCATCTTTAGCCATTTTATCTGATTCATCAAAGTTACTTTAATTTCCATTTCTCTAATTATTAGTGATTTATAATAATATAGATAACATATTTCTTCCTCTGAAAACTATATCCTTTGAGTATTAATTGGGAAAGTTTTTTTTCTTAAACACTTTAGAATTGAGACCTCTATGATATAAGCTTACTTCAAACATTTTTTCTCAATTTCTTCCTTTTTAAAATTTAGCTGCATTAGTTTTGTTTGTATAAAAAAATTTTAATTTTATGTAATCAAAATTATCAATTTTACCTTATGAGAACCTCACAATCTCATTTGGTCATGCAATCTTTCCCCATGACATCTAATTTCTTCTATGCTCTACTAATTTGCTTATGATATCACATTTTATATCTATATCATGTACCTACCTATTTTGAACTTATCCTGGTAAAGAGTGTAAGGAGTTGATCTATACTTACTTTCAGCATATTACTTTCAAGTTTTCCCAACAGTTTTTGTTGTTCAGTGAGTTTTCTCATATTTTTGTATTTATTAAAAATAAGATTACTATGATCATTTGGCTCTGTAAATTATAGGATTAATCTGATCTACTTGCCAACCTCTGTTTTATTTTTCCCTCCAAATAAAATCTGGCCTGTTTATTATTTGAAAATACAAATATAATAGTCTGAATGTTAAAAAAAAAAATCTTAAGTAAACCCACATAGTCAGTGTTCTTGATGTCAAATTTTAGCCATCTGGTTAGATTTTCAACATTTTTCTGTTCTACTGTACTTGATCTTTCTTTTTTAAAATTGAATTTTATTTTTAGTTTTAAATTCTCTTTATTAGCAATGATCACTTGGCCTCAGTTCATATTAGTCTTCTCAGGATTTTCTGAAATCATTCCCATTATCATTTCTTATAGTGCAATAGTATTTCACGATAGTCATGTACCATAACTTGTTTAGCCATTCCCCAGTAGATAGGCTTCTTTTCAGTTCCAATTCTTTGCCACTACAAAATAAATTGCTATAAATATTTTTGTATGGATGTATCTTTTACCCTTTTTTAAATCTCTTTGGGGCAGAGACCTAATATTGTTGGGAAAAGGGTTTGCACAGTTTGCTAACTTTATGGCAAGACAATCCATCTCTCAGTTCCAGTATTTTCTCTGGTTACTCCTATGACTGGAATGCTCTCCCTCCTTCACTTTGCCTACTGACACATCCCCCACCTTCAAATCTCAACTAATATCTCATCTTTTTGCTGGAAACCTTCACCAATTCCTCTTAATTCTAGTAGTTTAACTCTGTTAATTAATTCTTACTAATCTTACACTAAAACTTGCTTTGTATATAATTATATGCCTATTTTCTCTTTAGACTGTAATCTCTTTGAATGCAGAAATTTTTTTGCCTATTTTTGTATCCCAGCACTTAGCACACTGTTTGACTTATAATAGGTTCTTAATAATTTTTTAATGATTGATTTCTAGAATGGTTGGACTAGTTCACAGTTCTACCAACAGTGTACAGCTTTCCTCCAGCATTTGTCATTATCCTTTTCTCTTGTCTTATGAGTGTGAGGTGGGGCCTCAGAATTGTTTTAATGTTTGCATTTCTCTAATTGTTAGGAATTTAGAACATTTTTTTTTAGGTTTTTGCAAGGCAAATGGGGTTAAGTGACTTGCCCAAGGCCACACAGCTAGGTAATTATTAAGTGTCTGAGACCAGATTTGAACCCAGGTACTCCTGACTCCAGGGCTGGTGCTCTATCCACTGCACCATCTAGCCGCCCCCAATTTAGAACATTTTTTAAAGCAACTATTAATAGCTTTTATTTTTTTCCTCTAAAAATTGTCTGTTCATATCCCTTGATCATTTATCAATTAGGATCAGGCTCTTATTCTCATAAATTTAGCTCCATTCCCTATATTTTTGAAAAATAAGACCTTTATCAGAAAAACTTGCTGAAATTTTTTTTCAAATTTCTTTTTTTCTTCTAATTTTAGCTGCATTGGTTTGTGCAAAAACATTTTACTTTTATATAATCAATATTATGCATTTTACTATTGTTGGTCTATTATTTGGTCATGAATTCTTCCCCTTTTTGAAGATCTAACGGAATTTTCTCCATGTTCTAACAATTTACTTATATCACCCTTTTTATCTAAACCATATATCTATTAAATATCTTGGTATATGGCATGAGATGTTGATTTATGCCTAATTTCTGCCAGCCTACTTTTCAATTTTCCTTACAGTTTTTGTTGATTAGTGAGTTGATTAGCTGTCCCAGTAGCTGGGATCTTTGGGTTTATCACTAGTTTACTAATGCTCATTTGTTTCCGTTTTCGGTTGTTTAATCATTTTTCATGACCCTCTTTGGGACTTCCTTGGCAAAGATACTGGAGTGATTTGCCATTTTCTTCTCCAGGCTATTTAACAGATAAGAACATTGAGAAAAGCAATGTGACTTACCCAGCTAGAGTTGAGCTCTAGTTCCTGACTCCAGGTCCAGGTCTTTATCTGCTGCACCACTTACCTGCCCCTTGCTTCTGTATATTTCATACTCTAGTCCAATAATCAGTCCCACTATTTCTTATCTAGTACCAGATTGTTTTGATAATTATGGCTTTGTAATATAATTTGAGATCTGCCTACATCCCATCCTCATTTTTTTCATTGAATTTCTCAACTTTTCTGACCTTTTATTCCTCTGCATGAATATTATTATAATTTTTTGAGCTCTATAAAGTAATTCTTTGGTAGTTTGATATGGTACTGGATACATTAATTAATTTAAATAGCATCATAATTTTTATTATATTATCTCAGCCTATTTCCTCTATTTAGATTTGTTTTTTTATATGAAGAGTATTTTGTAACTGTGTTTATACAGTGCCTGTGTCTTAGCAAGTAGACTCCCAAGCATTTTATATTGTCTTTAGCTATTTTATTTTATTTTATTTGACTTTTTGCAAGGCATTGGGGTTAAGTGACTTGCCCAAGGTCACACAGCTAGGTAATCTGTGTCTGAGGTCAAATTTGAATTCAAGTTCTTTTGACTTCAGGCTGGTGCTCTAAACACTGACAATTTGCTGTCCCACCTATACCTATTTTAAATGGAATTTCCTCTTTAGTTTCTTCCTCTTGATTTGACTTTACTTTCTATCCTTCAGCTTTGTTAAATTTAATTGTTTAATGAATTGTTCTCTAAGGAAATTATTATATCGTCTGTAGAAAGCGATAGTTTTATTACTTCTTTGCCTATACTTATTCTTTCAATTTTTTTTAATCTGTTGCTTTAACTAGCATTTATAGTACAATTTTTGAATAGTAATGGTAAGATGGACATCCTATTTCACCCCTGATCTTATTGGAAAAGCTTCTATTAAAGATAATGCTTGCTCTTGGTTTTAGACAGATACAAAAATCTATATTCATTCCTATGTTTTCTGGTGTTTTTAATAAGAATAGGCATTGCATTTTGTCAAAAATGTTTTTTTCATCTACTGAGATAATATGATTTTTGTTCATTTTCTATTGAAATAATCTATTATCCTCATAGCTTTCCAAATATTAAACCCCTTGCATTCCTGATATAAAATCCAGTCTGATCATAGTGTATGATCTTTATGATCTGCACTCTCCCCACTAATATTTTATTTAAAATTTTTACATCAAAATTTAGTATAGAAATTCATTTGTATTTTCTCTCTACTTTGAGTCTTTCTGGTTTAGAAATATGAGTCATAGAAGAATTGATAGGATTTCTCCTTTTTTCTAAGTTTGTGTAGTTTTAGAAGTAATTGTTTTTTAAAATGTTTGTTAGAATTCACATCAAAATGCATCTGGTCATGAAGTTTTTTTCCCTTTGGGCATTCATTTATGGCTTATTCAATTTTTTCCTCCTAAGGATAATTAAGTATTCAATTTCCTATTTTGTTAATTTGGATAATTTATATTTTTGTTAATATTAACTAATTTTATTTAGATTTTCAAGGATTGGGGAGGGCATATTGGGTGAAACTATTAATTGTCTTCCTATCTTATTCATTGGTTATGAATTTCTTTTTTCATTTTTTATATGGATAATTTCATTTTCTTTCTTTTTTCTTAATTATATTAACCAATACTTATCTTTTTTGGGAAAAATCTCATACTTTCATTTATTATTTCATTTTTAAGAAGTTTTGGGGGCAGCTAGGTGGCGCAGTGGATAGAGCACCGGCCCTGGAGTCAGGAGTAACTGAGTTCAAATCTGGCCTCAGACACTTAATAATTACCTAGCTGTGTGGCCTTGGGCAAGTCACTTAACCCCATGGCCTTGTAAAAACTAAAAAAAAAAAAATTTCAATTTTGTAAGTTCACTTTGATATTCAGAATTTCTGTTTCAGTACTTGTTTGATCTTTCTTTTTTTAGTCTGTTGACTTTTCAGGATTTTTTTAAAGTTACATATCCAATTTATTGATCTGCTTTTTTTAATTGATGAAAGAATTAAAATTTCCCCTAAACACTACTTTGATTGCATCCCACAAATTTTAATATATTTTCTCATTATCTTTAATGGAACTGTTGCTCATTTCTTCAATTTGTTTTTTGATCAACCCATTCTTTAGAACTGTTATTTGGTTTCCAATTAATTTTTAATATATAATTATTTTAAAGGACCTTTATTGAGTATGATGTTAATACATTATGGTAGGAAATATGTGCATTGAATATTTCTGCTTTTCTGTATTTTATGCTCTAATATGTAGTCAAGTTTTGTAAAGGTGCCATGCATAACTGTGAATATATTCTTTTCTATTTCCATTTAATATTTTCCAGAGGTCTATCATATCTGACTTTTCTAAAATCTATTCAAGTCTTTAACTTCTTTCTCGTTTATTTTTGGTTTAATTTATTTAGGTCCAAGAGGGATAAGTTGAGATACTCTTATAGTTTTACTGTTTCTTCTTATAATTCATTTAACTTTTCCTTTAAGAATTGATATAATATGTGTTTTGCTATATCTATGTTTAGTATTGATATAGTACCTTTTAGAAAAATGTAGTTTCCCTGTTTAGGTCTTTTGATTGGATTATTTTTGTTTTGTCTTAGATAAAAATTTCATTCCTACAAGTTTTACAGCTGAAATAATTCTGCTCAAGCCCCTTATTTCAACTCTGAGTATCTTTCTGTTTCGAGTGTGTTTCTTGTAAGCACCATATTGTTGAATTCTGGTTTCTAATGCTTTCTACTATTCTCTCCATTTTATGGATGAATTCATCTCATTCACATTATTAACTGTGTATTTCTCTCCTTTATTCTTCTCTTTTCCCTTTGTCCCTCTTTCAAGAATTTTGTGGCTTATGACTAATGACTTTTCTAATCTACCCTCTCTTCTCCTTTACTCAACTCTCTTCTCTTACCTACTTTCACATTTCCTTGTTGGATACTGATGTATTTCTGTAATCATCTGTGGGTATTTTCCCCTCCATTAACTAGTTTATAAGAGAGTGAGATTCAAGTGTTATTCACTTTTGAATAAACTTCTCTTTGCTCACCCCATTGCTGTGAGATATTTTTCCCCATTTTCTTCTCCCTTCACCTCTTTCCCAGTGCATTCCTCTTCTTTACCTCTTTTTTGAGAGGATCCACAATACAAAAAAATTCCACCCAGTCCCTCTGTCTAATTATACATTCTCTTTGATTGTTGATTATGAGGTTCTGAATAACACCTTCCATATATAAGAATGTAAGCAGTTTAACCTTCTTTAGTCCCTTATGATTTCACATATATGTTTATCTTTTTATACTTCTCTGATATCTCTGGTTGTATGTTAGATTTTCTACTCAATTTTGGCATTTTTATAAGAAATGCTTGAAAGTTCTCTTTTGTTAAAAAAAAATCTATTTTCTCTTGTATTATACTCAGTTTTTCTGAATAGGTTATTCTTGATTGTAAGCCTAGCTCTTTTACCATATTACAAATTCTCTGTTTCTTTATGGCAATGGTTGTTAAATCATACATGATCCTGATTATGGTCCATTTGTACTTGAATTCTTATTTTATGACTACATACAGTGTTTTTTCCCTTGACCTGGGAGCTCTTGATTTTGACTGACAGTTAATTATATAGTATATATTATTTCTGAAAGCTTCCTTTGGCAGGTTTATTTCAGTAGGTAACTGGTAGATTCCTTCATTTTCTACTTTGCCTTCCAATTCTAAGATACCTGAACAGTTTTCTTTTATGAATTCCTGAAATATGATGGCTTGGCTCTCTTATTATCCATGGCTTTCAAGTAGTCCAGCTAACTTTTTTTTAAATTAAAGGCAATGGGGTTAAGTGACTTGCCCAAGGTCATACAGCTAGGCAATTATTAAGTGTCTGAGTCTGGATTTGAACTCAGGTGCTCCTGACTCCAGGGTGGGTGCTCTATTCACTGCGCCACCTAGCTGCTCCAGTCCAGTTAACTTTTAAATGATCTCTCCTCAATCTGTTTTCTGGTCAATTGTTTTTCCTATGAGAGATTTCACAAATTTTTCTATTTCTTCAGTCTTTTGACTTTGTTTTATTATTTCTTGAAGTCTTATAAAATCAATACCTTCCATTTGGCCAATTCTAATTTTCAAGGAGTTATTTTCCTCACTAAGATTTAGTACCTATTTTTCTAAACTATTAATTCTCTTTTCTTGTCTTTCTTTTCTCTTATTATTTACTGCTTTCATTTGGTGTTTAAAATAATTTTTAGCATCTTCTTTTAGTCTGGCTTTAAATCTTCTAGGAATCCTTGTTTAATTTGTGTCCAAGCTTCATGGATCTTTGAGATTTCACTTTAGATTTTTTTTGTTATTCTTTTCTTGGGTATTTGTATTCTGATCTTCTGTCAACAAAATATATTTGTGCTCTTTTTTTAGTTTGCTCATTCATTTAGCCTTTGGACTTTTTGGCCCAAAGTCCAGTGGTTAATTTCTACTGCACACTGCTTCCTCCTTTAATAAGTTAACAGTTGGTCACTTGATCTCTCTCAATTTGCTTCCATTCCTGCAGCTGAGGTCACATTCTACTTACTGTGGAATTGTTGTTGGCATTGTTTGTCCTTCATTTTTGAAGAAGACCTTGACATCAAGGAGATGATGGGTGTGGGAGTGCTGTGCTTTTAAACTTTTATTGGCACACCACTGAGAAAAACCATTCTATTTCCCGGCCCCCAAAATTACAAATTATGAAAACCTCCTTTTTTTTTTTTAGGTTTTTGTAAGGCAAACAGAGTTAAGTGGCTTGCCCAAGACCACACAGCTAGGTAATTATTAAGTGTCTGAGACCAGATTTGAACTCAGGTACTCCTGACTCCAGGGCCAGTGCTTTATCCACTACGCCACCTAGCCACCCCTGAAAACCTTCTTGTATCCCTCCCTATCCTTCCCTCTATGATTTGATAAGAAATAAGAAAGTCAGACAGGAAACTATGTTAAACATTTGAAATCCTTTCCTTATTATCTTCCCAATTTTTTCTTTACTACAGATAAACAATGCACCATATTTTATAATCTTCTCCAGAGCAAACTGGGAAAAGTATGTGAAGGATCAACCTGTGGTTGTGTGGAAGGTAAATTCCATTCTGTGATCTGCACATTTCTGCAGGATGGGAGAATATCTGGTCTGTATATTTTTCTGCAACTTTCTTTCTTTTCTTTTTTTATGTTTTTTTGCAAGGTGATAGAGTTAAATGACTTGCCCAGGGTCATATAACTAAATAATTATTAAGTGTCTGGGGCCGAATTTGAACTCCTGATTCCAGGGCTAGTGCTCTATCCATTGTACCAACCTAACTTCCCCTTTCTACACCATTCTTAGCTTTGGTTAGGGGCTTGTAAGATTTCAATGCTCCAAAAGAAGCATAATTTGAGAGGAAGTCTATTTACGTCCTCCTGGTATGAATTCTGCACATTACTGACCCATATTGGAATCTATTGGTTTATTTGGTTGGAAATTTCAACAGACTATTGCTTGATTTGATAACTATTGGCCTGCTGAAAGACTAAGTTTGGAGCTATTGAATGCTCCCCTTTAGTCTGGGGCTTATATTCTTTACTCCAGGGGTCAGAACTGTAGAGCCTCTACTTACTTCCCAGAAAGGGCAGCTAGTTGGTGCAGTGGATAGAGACTGCCTGGAGTCAGGAGGACCTGAGTTCAAATCTGAATCCAGACACTTAATAATTGCCTAACTGTGTGACGCTGAGCAAGTCACTTTAACCCTGACTGCCTCTCCTCCAGGACATCTACAGTTGTCCTGATTCATATCTGGTCACTGGACGCAGTTCTGGAGGAGAAAGTGAGGCTGCTTCACAGCACCCCCTCACTCAAATCCGATTCATGTGCTTGTCATGGCCTGACCTCCAAGATGTCATGGACTTCAAGAAAGAAGGACAAACATCATCACTTCCCAGAACTTGTTCTGTGCTTAGGCCAATGCTCCCACCCATTTCTCTCTACCTCAGATAACAGTGGGTGGTAGGCAACAAAGTTGTCAGATGGTATCTGTTTTGCTTGCTTAGGAATCCTTAGACATCTCTTCCTGGTGTCCTGTCTCAGCTCTAACCAGTGGACTGCTAATCTACACCATGCCCACTCCTCTCCAGAGATCATCTCCCTCTCTATCCATCTTCTAAGCATCCCTGGGCTGGAAGAAATGACTTAATGACCTTTTTATTTTACTGATCAAAATTCAGTCTGATACATTCTTTGAGAAAGTATAGAGGGAAAACTATACTAATACTTCCTCTCCCTCCAATATCTAGGTTCTACCTTTTAAATTGTTTTTAAAGATGCTTTTTGTTTCCTAAAATTTCAGTATTTATATGAGGATGGTGTATCCTTATATAAAATTTTCCTGAATAATATTATTTCACAATAATTGTGCCTACCAAAACCTCACTTTAAATTTACAATATCCCCTCAGTGATATCATTTGGCCAATCACCTTCTTGTAATATTCCTATGCAAGTAGGCTGTTCTACAAAATTATTTCACCTTGTTTTCCTGGAACCAATTAAAGATGATTACTTAAAGTGTTTTATTTTTTTACATATTAAAGAAAGGCAAAGGAAGGAAATGAGCCTTTATATAGGACCTATATGTGCCAAGCATTATTCTAAGCATTTTTTCCCTCTGTATAAATAAATGTCTTTTATTTATTTTAAAATTTATTTTATTTTTAATTTATGGAACAAAAGCATTTCCATAACATAGTAATAAAAGGATGATTTAACATGAAACAGCAAATCTATTATATACAACTTGCTATTTCTTTTAAATAGATAAAGTTATCATGAAATTTCTTTTTTTCTTCCATTCCCCTACCCTGCTTTAGAGATGGTCATGATTAGACAAATATATATGTGTATGCATGCATATATGTATATATGTTCATGTCTGTGTACATGTAAAACGCATACTTCTATTTATCAGTACTTTCTCTGGATATGGATAGTATTTTTTTCATATCTCCTTTATTTTTTAATTGATATTTTATTTTTCCAATTACATATTATGAAAGTTTTTCAACATTCATCCACCTACATATTTATAAGTCAACCACCCTCCCTTCCTGTTTCTCTCCCCTCAGCCCCAAAGAGTCTGGTAAAAGTTGCATATATCCTTTTGTGTTTAACATGTTTATATTTTATCCATTTTTGTGACTGGGGAAATGAGAACTAAGGGAAAAGGAAGAAAACCATGGAATAGGAAGAAAAAAAACAGGAGAAAGTTTTTAAAAAGTGAACATAGTATCCATTCAGATTCTCTATCTTTTGGGGGTTTTTCCCCCTCTGGAAATGGATGACATTGTCCTTAACAGATTTCCCAAGGTTGTCCTAGATCTCTGAACTGCTGAGAGGAGCTGCATACATCATAAACGTTCAATTCACAATGTTATTGTTAATGTGTAAAATGTTCTCTTGGTTCTGCTCCCTTAGCTCAGCATCAGTTCATGTAATTCTTTCCATGCTTCTCTAAAGTCCAAGAATTTTTGGTTCTTATAGATCAATGACATCCATATATGATAACTTATTCAGCCATCCCCACTTGATGGCATCCCCTCAATTTCCAATTGTTTGCCACTACAAAGAGAATAGCTATAAATATTTTTTAACATGGGACTTTACCCATTTTTTACAATTTCTTTTGGATATATAGGGACCTGTCATTTATGTTTCTGTATTCAGTATTCTCTTGTTTCTTTTCACTTTGCTCTTCACCATTTTATGCAAAGTTTCCCATGCTTTTCTAAGATCATTGAGCTCTTTGTTTCTTCTTTTTTTTTTTGTAAATAATATTTTTTCCAATTACATGCAAAATAGTTTTCAACATTCATTTTTATAAGATTTTGAGCTTCAAATTTTTTTCTCCTTCCTTTCTTTCCTCTCAGCCCTTGACTTCCAAGATAGCAAACAACCTGTATAGGTTATAAATGTGCAATCATGTAAACATATTCCATATTAGTCTTGTTGTAAAAGAAAAAGCAGACAAAAAAGAAAAACCACAAAACCAAAAACCAAAAAAAGGGGGAAGTAGTATGCTTTGATGCATTCAGCCCTATGGTTCTTTCTCTAATGTAGGTAGCATTTTTTGTCTTTTGGAATTGTCCTGAGAAGAGTTATGTAAATCATAGTTGATCATTACACAATGTTGCTTCTACTATGTACAATGTTCTTCTGGTTCTGCTCACTTCACTCAGCATCAGTTCATGTAAGTCTTGCCAGATTTTTCTGAAATCTACCTGCTCATCATTTCTTATAGCACAATAGTATTCCATTTCATTCATTTACCAAAACTTGTCCAGTCATTCCTCAAATGATGGACATTCCCTTACTTTCCAATACTTTGTCATCACAAAAAGGAACTCATCATTTCTTATAGAACAGTAGCATTCCATCACAGCCATACACCACAGTTGGTTCAGCCATTCTCCAATTAATGGGGATCCCTGTAATTTTTAGTTCTTTGACAATATTTGTGAATTTCCTATTTTATTTTTGCTCTCTTTTTTTCCTTTCTCAACCTCTCTATAACCCTATCCCTGTTATCTTCCCACACATTCTAATTTCCCATACTGCCTAACCCTTCAAGTGTCCTCCTCCCCCAGCCTCTAATCCCAATCTGAACACCCCTCCAATAGTCCCTCCTTAATCCTCTCCCCCCACTCTTCCAAATCCCAATCTATATCTAAAAATCCCTCTCCCATCCTGTCTTCTGGTGTTCTCACCTCTCTACATGTTCAGAAGATTTCTCACTTTTCTACCCTTCCCCAATGTTTCCTCCTCAACCCAGATAAGAATAAGTTTCTAATATTACCAAACCTCTACCCCCACCTGATTCCTCTATTAGTTATTCTTTCATGCCCCATTTTTATAATATAACTGCTCCCTTTTGCCTTCTCCTACTCAATTTTATCACCAGATCAAACACAACTTGAACCCTAGATAGAATTCAGGAAATAACAGGAAAGGAGGATCTGAATAGAAGAACAACATTATTGACAATTCAGGATTAAAACTTGATTATTCAAAACACTTTTCACAAATAATATCTTATTTGATCCTTACAACAGCCTTATGAAGTAGATTCTCTTACTATCTCCATTTTATAGTTAAGAAAACTGTTGCAAGTAGAAGTTAAGAGACATGTAACCAGTGAGTGTGTGAGAACCTGTTTGAACTCTAGGCAATTAGGGTCATCTTTTTTTTTTTTTGGCAAGGCTTGGGGTTAAGTGACTTGCCCAAGGTCACATAGCTAAGTAATTATTAATTATCTGAGGTTGGGTTTGAACTCAGGTCCTCCTGACCCCCAGGGCCAGTGCTCTATCCATTAGGGTCAGTTTTTTGAAAGCTTCTATCAGTAATTTTCCATGGAACTAGGGGCTGAAAAATAGTACTTTTCATCAAAGGAGGATGATTATTTAATGCTTCATTCCTGTATGAAGGACAGAGTTGTTGAGAAATTGGAAAAGGAAAGGTCCTATTTCTTCTGGCCTTTGACATTGAAAAAGGACACGTGTTTATAGGCTCTCTTCAGGAAGAAGCTCCAGGAGGGAAAGAGATTCTGGGAAGAAGTCAACATGTACAGGTGCCAGATCCCTGAAGAGAGCCTAGAACCTCAAGTATCCTGTCTCAGAGTCAGATGCCAGAAGAAATAGAATTCCTTCTCTCCCAAATTTTCAAAATCTCTTCCCCTCATACAGGAATGAAGCATTAAATAATCATTCTCTCTCAATGAGAAGTTTTAAAGAAGAGACATTTTTCTTAGCTGAATGTGGCCCATTTTGCAATTGGATATTGTCTAGCCTCCTTTCTAAAATACTAAATAAGCAGACACTTCCATCAATTCCAGGAAAATCTAGTCAGAGAAGATGAGAGGCACCAATTTTTCACTTTTCAGCAGGTTTATCAGCCAGTCAGCAAGTATGTTTAAAATGTTTTAGTATCTCTGCACAGCCCAAAGTTACTGATGTAAGAGTGGGGATCTAAATATATAGAATGACGGGGTGGCTAGGTGGTATAGTGGCTAAAGCACCGGCCCTGGAGTCAGGAGTACCTAGGTTCAAATCCACCTCAGACACTTAATAATTACCTGTGTGGCCTTAGGCAAGCCACTTAAGCCCATTTACCTTGTAAAAAAAAAACCCTAAAAAAAAAAAATATATATATATATATATAGAATGTGAGGGCTAGAAAGAAACTTAATAAAAAATTTTAGAACTAGAAAGAGCTTTTGAGGTGATCTGCTCTGCCTTCCATTTTTGAACAAATAAGGAAACTAATTCTGTGAAGTGACATGCCTTACTCAGGGTCACACAGCAAGTTAGTAGTGACAGAGCTGAGACTTGAATTCAGTTCTTCTGCCTCCCCATTCTGCTATGCTGCATGGAACCATACATTGCACACTGTTCCACACAGGAGATGTTTAACAAGCATTTTTTGATTGATGGTTAATTGTAACAACAAAACCCCTATCCAGTCAAAGTTTCTTGATGATTGTGATTCTATACACTACTTTAGTGTGTAATTGAACCAAGTATTCAAACTAGGGCATGGATACTGGAAAAGGACTGAAATATTTTTCTTCCAAAATGTCATTTTCTTACTCTCATTTGCATACTCTTTGATCCAGCCATACTACATCTCTTATCCCCATGCTTTTCCCTACCTGGAATGTTTTCCCTCCTCGTATCTGCCTCCTGGCTTTTCTGGCTCCCTTCTAGAAGAATTTTTTAAAAATTCCTCATCTGCTAGTGCCTTTCCTCTGTGATTGCTATTCATTTCCACTGTATATATTTTCAAATATGTAGTTGTTTTTTTTTTTTTTGCATGTTGTCTTTCTTAGTGGAAAGTGACCTCCTTGAGAGCAGGGACTGTTTTAACATTTCTGGCACATAATAAATCCTTAATAAATGTCTATTGACTGATAATTGACTACTTGCTAACTTGTTAGGATGTTTCCTTCTTTTTAAAACATTTAGTTCTTTAAAGGATATGACTTTTATCAAATTATCAATAAAATAATTCATTCAAAAATCCTTCAGTCCCTTCAATTAAGGTCTTTGTTAGGAGAACTAAGGAGATATGTAAAGATAGGACAAAGTCTCTTTGCCCTCAAGGAATTTATAATTCACTTGGAAAATTAAATCTATGCCCAAATATCTATTGTACAGAGCAGAATATGACAAATATATGAGGGGCATAAAGTACTAAGTACTCAGATGGGAAAAGGTCAATTCTAGTTTGTCAGATCCAGTGAAGTTTCATGGAAGAGTGTGATTTGAGCTAGACCTTGAAGAATGAGTAATATTTCAACAGATAAGGAAGAACAGATAAGGTATTCCATGTTTAGGGAGCACTACAAACAACAGTGTAGGAAAATATGTATGTATTTGGGATTATCAGTTAGTTCAGTCTGATTATAGTATAGGGGATATGGTAGAAATAGTATGAAATGAAACTAGATAAAGAATATGGAGTCATCTTTAGGAGGGCCTTCCATTCTAGGCTGAATATGTGGACTCCAATGCAGTGGAGAAATAGGTAACCATGAAGATTATCTACCTACCTTTTAGGCCAATTCAACAAAAATTCATTAAGGTTTTACTGTGTGTAAGACACTGCATCAGGACTATGCAATGGCCACTTCTGCTAATGATATAGCTTCTTGCTTCTTCAGAATTTCTCTACTATATTGGGGTGAGAGTTCAGGAATTGAGAGATTTCAAAATTATATTGGCCTGAACATGAGCCCATGGGAAACCCTGTTCTCTTGCAAAGAGCTTATAATGTTATTACCTCATACTGATTCTATATATATATTTCTTGAAAAAAAAACCATCAACAATGATTTTAAAAAACCACACCAACAGCAGATTGTGGGCAAATGAAGAAAGAGTTAGACTTAACAATCTCTGCAGAAGCCAGAAAGAAGGCAGCCTGCCAAGAAGACATTGCATATGGTAAGTCTGAACAATAACTTATATTTCTATGGCAATTTGCATATATTATCTCATTTTATCCTCATAATTGCCTTATTAAGTAGATAGCACAAGCATTATTAACTACATAATATAGTTCTGTCATGCAGTTTTGTCATTCTTTCCTTACAACAACCCTGTCAGTCAAACAATGAAAATGTAACATGGCCCCATTTTACAGATGAGGAAACTGAAAACTCAGACCAATGAAGTAACTTCTCTAAGATACCAAAGCTAGTAAAAGTTAGAATTTAAATCCAGGCATTCTGACTGGAATTCCATTGTCCTTCCCACTATGTCTTATTACCCAAAATACTTACTCTCTTGTGAAAATGAAACTCAAGAATACAAAATTTAGGACATTTAAGTACAGAGATTATGTGACTACAATATCTTATGTGTTCTTTTTGAAGGGAAGGCCATCATTTCCCAATTGTGTGTCCTTCAGTGAAGAAATGTGATTTTCATTAGTAGTAATAAGACTGACGTGCATGCACAATTGAGACTTTAGCCCATTGAATTCCTTTGGATTGAAAAGATGAAAATATATTCCAAGAGAGCTTTTCAGAAACCACAGAGAAATAATGTTTGGGGAATGTGTGCTGCCCACTGATTGAGAAGGGGCAAAGGCAACTTGGGAATTTCAATTAAAAAAAACTTCAAACATAAAAAGTAAAAAAAAGAATATTCAGTAAATAAACCTCATATACATTTGTAAAGAAAACTGCTCAGTTTCATTCCTCTCGCCCTGAAGGTCTGGTGCATTTTAATGGAAGAATGA
Organism: Macrotis lagotis; assembly: GCF_037893015.1. NCBI lineage: Eukaryota > Metazoa > Chordata > Mammalia > Peramelemorphia > Peramelidae > Macrotis > Macrotis lagotis. Next base: position 332,341,105 of record NC_133658.1, read on the forward strand.
CATTTAGACTGTATTTTTACATAGATACACAATAAAAATCTAGTTTATAGTTGCTTTTCTTTGTTCTTCTTGTTTTAATAGGAAGAGGATTGTCCTAAAACATTAGAACAAGAAGCTTCTTTAGGATATAAAATGTTGAGTCACAGAACAAGAACTTAAAGGCCCTTTCTGTCTAGCTAATCCAAATCCCTCATTTTGCAGTGAGAAAAAGAGTGCTAGAGAAGGGAAGTGTCTGGCTCATGGACACACTAGCAGAACTACAACTTGAACCTACTCTCAGTGTCCTTTCTTTGACACTAACTACATTGCCTCAAATATTGTACTTAGCAAAGATCCTTTACAGACTTTTTAATAAGTTGAAACTTGGGAGGAAATATTGACTTATTGTGACAGTTACTCTCCTCAATCTATTTTAGCAATAGATGATCTCTTCAATATAAGTTATATAGAGAAACATGATTTATTTTACTTGGTTATTTTTTTCTCGAGACAGCATATTCACAACAAAAACAGAATTTAATTGCTCCCTTTCCCCTTACTAGCAATGGAAGCATTTCCTGCTCCCCACTCTTTAAATTCTCCCATGATCACCATAAAGAGAAATGATTTGAAATTCAGGTCTGTAGATTAGTTGGACACATAAAAATATAGAAACAGAAGGCACCTCAGATCATGGAATGTGAAACAGAAGGTACCACCTAATATAATAGAGGAGAAAACTAAGGCCCTCCTATGTGCTTTAAGCAATAAGTTTGCATGTCCTTTATTTTTTAAATTTTTAAAAAATTAATATTTCATTTTTCTCAATTGCATGTAAACAAATATTTTTTACATTCTTTTGAAAAAAATTTTGAGTTCCAAATTTTGTCTCTCCTTCACTTCCCTCCCATCTACTTGAGAAGGCAAACAATTTAACAAAGCTTATAATGTGAGGTCATTGCATGTCCTTTGGATGAGATCTTTTTAAACTTCATAGTATTGAAGGTCTCTTTATGTAGTCTATATATTTCTGATCCTAGAAAATGTGAGGAAAGGGTACTTGAAATTAATGAGACCTTTATTCTAATTAGCCCAAGCTAAGGTTTATAAATTAAGGTAAGGAAATCTCCAATAAAGTAGTTCATGTTGGAAACTGTCTCTCTCTCACCCAGATTGCTGACCAGCATGGAAACTTTACTTATTCTGTTCCTGATCTGGCCTAATTCCCTTCTCCTTAGGCATCCTAGTGCCCCCTTACTCTTGTAGGCTTACCATAATGGTGCTGAAATTATTATAGCCACTTGATCGACTTTGGTCCTGTGGCAGCTCAGAACTTCTGGGCTCAAACAATCCACTAGTCTCAGCTTCTCCAGCAGCAGGAACTGGTAGATAAGTAGCACAGTGGATAGAGTGTGGGGCCTGGAAGACCCGAGTTAAAATCTGGCTTCAGACACATACTAGCTGTGGACTCTGAGCAAATAGCTTAAACCTCTTTGCTTCAGTTTCCTCATCTGTAAAATGAGCCAGACAAGGAAATAGCAACGCAGTCGAGCATCTTTGCCAAGAAAACTCCATTTGAGGTCTTGAAGAGTCAGATGTGACTGAATAACAAAAGCAGATACTATGTGATCCTAAAGTAATAATTTAAGAGCATGAGAAATATGTTCATGGCTCTTAAAATAAATCATTTAAAATCCTCAGAAACAAAGTATTATCAATTTTATAATTATCCTACCTTAGAGTCAATTAAGATAACTCAGATTTTAAAAAATATATAACTAAGCTTGTATAATATATATTGTTGCTTATCAGAAAAAGTGTCTTGACTGTTTGTTTTCTTTTTTAGCTTATAAAGTCAAGATTTCAGACATTGCTCAAGAAAATAGTTTTGTTAAGTACACTGCAACCATTCTGGATGTCTACAAGACTGGTGAGAACATAGTCATTCATGCAATAAATGTTTTCCAAATACTTACTATATTTCTTTGCTATAGCTAGAGTTTGGCAACTGGAACTTTCCCCAAAATATATAGGGTATTGAGCCATGTACTTTTTTAGCAGGTGAATATAACTGAGCTTAGCACTCAGCTACCAGATGATGAGCTTCCCCTCCCTCCCTGACCCTTCACCCTGACCCATTCCATCTCCCCAACAGCAGGAGACCCAATATCTCCTTCTATCCCTGCCTTTATGCATAGTACTGGTGTGCCCAGGTCCATTTTGGGACGCTTGCCCCATATGCCAGAACCCCAGTTACCATTTTACTTCTTGGAAGATTTGTAAAGAAACATAAAAAAGTAAATAGGATCACAGATTTTAAGCTAGAAAGAACCTTCCCAATCAATTGGTCCAAATCTCTCCCCCCACCCCATTTCATAGATGGGGATCCTGAGACCTGAAGAAGGGAGACAAATAGGCCAAAATCACACAAGCAATAATGGCAGAGTTGACCTGCATGTTTAGGCTCCAGGACTCCACTGTATCTTCCAACCTCCCTACTCTCAAGAAACTAGAGGAGTAGATAAGATAGAGACCAAAGAATTTTAAAAGAGAAGAATATGTTGCCTCATAGGAAAGATGACAATGTTAGGTGTACCTCTGGTCCCTGAGAAATCAAGGAAAGTTTAATGAAAGAAGTGGCATCTGGACTGGTACCTGCTGTGCCAACTCAAAGGTTTTCAGAGGCTCATTGACTTAAATAGGCTACCTTAGAGGTCACCTAGCCCAACACCTAGCCCAACATTTCATAAATAAGGAAACTTGAAGCGAGAAGGGTTAAGTGGCAGTTAAGTTGTGAAATGTTTAGTGTGGTATGAAATGGAGCTAGGGACACCTGAGTTCAAATCCTGCCTCACTTATTAGCTGGGTGACCCTCGGAAAATCACTTGACCTCTTAGCCTGTTTCCTCATTTATGAAATGGAAACAAAAATAGTATCTATCTCCCAGGATTGTTGTATGGATCAGCTGAGATATTGAGTGTAAATTGCTTTATAAATTATAAAGTGCTATATATTTGCCATTTATTATTATTATTATTATCATCATTATTTTCATTATTATTATTAATATCATCATCATTCCATGACTTGCCCAAGTTCACACAGGTTCTAAGTACCCAGATGCTCTCAGCTAGGATCTCCTCTGGAGAGCATAATGTAGATTGGGATAGGGACAGGAAAGGAAGGAGGTGTAGTGCCCTTACAACATTAGGTCATCAGGTTATTCATTGTACTACTTTGTTTTCCAGGGAAAGCTCTTGCTCAGAAAAATGCTGTAGTCGTCTTCATTAAGAAGAAAACATGTACAAGCACTGACATCAAAAAAGAGAGACAGTATTTGATCATGGGAAAGGAAGCACTTCAGATCAGATACAATTATAGTTTCAAGTAAGTCACTAGTGTGTTTGGAGAGGGGGAGCTTTCCTTCAAACTAAAATAGCTGACCTGGCAGGAGGGTCAGCTTCATTCTGAACTGCATGAAATCCCTATATTCTTAGTATTAATTGTTTTAATAAGGTTACAGTTCATCCTCCTTAGTATTAATAACACAGGAATTGCTATCAATGGCAAATTCAATTTTTATAACTGAAAAAGAGATGTAGCAATGCCTCACTTACCTAGGATCCCATGGGAATGAGGATCAGAATATGACTGAGTTCTCCAGATGCCTGGAACCTACCTAGATCTCTTTTCTAAATTGTTAAACACTTCCCCTTGCCATATTAAATAGTGTATTTGGAGCACTATTTAATTTAACTGCACTGATTTAGGGTCACCACAAAGAACAACAGTTGCTATAACATGTAATAAAATGGGGGCAGGTGGTGGGAAGGAGGAACAAGTAGGCATTGATGTGTGTGAGAACTATGTCTGCTTATGCCAACTGATTCTCCCTATATCACTGCATTGGTTCTCCATTTTTCTGTCTTTCTCCTCTGCTATCAATCTGTTCTCTGATGCTTTTAATCTTACTTTACCAAGAACTGTATGTAGGCCTGAGCATGGTTCTATGTCTGTCTGCTGAGGAAAATGCATGAGTCCAAAGACTTTTTTCTCACATCTGAATTCCTACAGTGGCAGCTTCTGGGTGTCAGACTCTTGCTAAGTGGGATGTTGGAGCACATAGAAGAATGGACATCATCAGTCAAAGCATTTATTAAACATAGTAACAACACTCAAGTAACTCACTAATGGGAAACAAAAACATATAGAAGTATATACAGAATGAATACAAATAAGTAAAAAAAGTGTGTGTGTGTGTGTGTGTGTGTGTGTGTGTGAGAGAGAGAGAGAGAGAGAGAGAGAGAGAGAGAGAGAGAGAGAGAGAGAGAGAGAGAGAGCACAAGAGAGCACCAGAAATTGAGTGGTCAGAAGAGCCTTCATATAGAATGTGCTGTTTGAGCTGTCTCTTAAAGTTTGTTTGAGGCAGAAGCCCAGAGATGGAAAATGGATTGTAATTAAATGCAGCAGCTGGGTGACACAGTGAGTAGCATGGCAAGTCAAGATTCTGGAAGACTTAGCTCCCTCAGTTCAAATTTAGACTCAGATACTAGCTCTGTGACCCTGGGTAAATCACTTAATCCATTTGGCCTCAGTTTCCTTCTCTATAAAATGAGTTGGAGAAGGAAATGGCAAACTACTCCAGTATCTTTGCCAAGAAAACCTCAAATGGGGTCACAAAAAAATCAGACTTGACTGAAAAACAACTGAACAAAAGCAAAATATAAGGACTATTGAGGAGTTCAGGTTGACTAGCTCACAGGGTGCAAGAAGATAATGTCCATTAAGGCTGGAAAGAAAGATTAAGGAAAAGTTGTGAAGCTTTAAAAGCTAAACAAAAGAGTTAATGTTTTAAAACTCTGGAATTGACTGAAAAGGGAATGATATAGTCATAAGTAAAATCATTTTGGTAGTAATATGTAGGATGAATTGATGCTATTATAGGGGGCAGCTAGGTGGTGCAGGGGATAGAGCACCAGTCCTGGAGTCAGGAGGACCTGAGTTCAAATCTGAATCCAGACACTTAATAATTGCCTAACTGTGTGACTTTGGGCAAGTCACTTAACCCCATTGCCTTAAATAAATTTAAAAAAAATTTTAAATATGCTATTGTAATAAGTAGAGCAGGATTTGGATATGAGAAATACAGTGGGGATAGAAAGAGCAATATTTGGCAACTGATCATGTAAATTGAAGGAAAGTGAGTGAGAATATTACCAAGGGCATAAATTTGAGAAACAAAATAATAATACCTTATACAAAAATAAAAGAAGTTTGAAAATATGAAGAATCTAGGGGAATCTTTAATAGCAATGTCAGTCTTGGATTGGAGAGACCTTTGGTCTCTACCTGATTCACCCAATCTCTTACCTATGATTCCAAGAAGCTGTAGCCTTAACAGTGGCCACACCTCAGTAAAACTGTCTCAGCAGATGGGTTAAACCAGGATAAAGGTAACTAATTGCTTCAAAACTTGTTAGTGAATTAGGGGAATGTCTACCCTAAGCATGTGAAGTCTTCCTCTGGCAGAATGGGTGAATGAGAACAATTCATTTCAAAGGCCATGGTGGTCAAAGCTGGCTGAAGCAAGTGCTGTGGAGCACCTTGATGTTGCTTATCTGTCTAGGCATTGTCAAGGTTATTGTCAGGCATCTTAACTTTTGCCTTTCCACTGGACTTCAATGACTCAAGAAAAGAGATTAAGGCTGATGACTATTCAACTCTGCCTCACTTATATCCAAACATACTCAATTCACACCCAATTTAAGACATCACCCAGGATGTCATTGTTCCTCTTCAAAAACAAAAGACAGTTGTTGATAAGGGACTGAAGCTCAGGGGAGAGAATGGGGCTACCTAAACAAATATGGGAGATGTTAATTAAACCTATGGGAGCTGATGGGGAACAGAACCTTGGGGAGCACCCCACCATTAGAGAAGATAATATAGATGATAATCCAACAGAGGAGATTGAAAAGGAGCACTTAGGCAAGTATGTGGAGAACCAGGATAGAAAGTGTTGCAAAAGCACAGAGGCTGAGAAGGGTAAGAGCTATTGGGTATTTTTTTTTAAGATCTTTAGATTTGAAAATTAAGAGATCATTGGAAACTTTGAAGAAAGCAGTTTTAAGTAAGTGACAAGCTCAGAAGACAGATTGCAAAGACCTGAGCAAGAGTAAAAGGAGAGGCTATGAGTATTAAAAATAGCAATACCAGGGGCAGCTAGGTGGCATAGTGGATAAAGCACCAGCCAGCCCTGGAGTCAGGAGTACCTGGGTTCAAATCCAGTCTCAGACACTTAATAATTACCTAGCTGTGTGGCCTTGGGCAAGCCACTTAGACCCATTTGCCTTGCAAAAAAAAATAGCAATACCTTGGATGTGAAAGAAGGGAAATCGAGAGGATAAGAGCTTGAGAGGAGAGAGGGTTCTAAGGAGAGGATTTTTATGATTGAGTTTTTTAAGGATAAAGGAGACTTGAGTATGTTTGAAATCAGTGGCTACTGAACCACTAGATAGGGAGAAATTGAAGATTGGAACAGGTGGCCTGCTTAAAGTTAAAATCTACTAGAGAAGATAGAAAATGAGATCAAAGGTATTTGATCAAGGGCACATGTAAATGGATTAGCCTAGACAAAGAAAGGGGTTATCTAATTGTCGGTGACTGAGAAAGAGGGAAAGAGTGGGAAAATGATGAAAAGAATGAGAGAAGAAAGCGTTCGTATCAAATGATTTTCCTCAGTAAAATAGGAGACTGGGGCTTCAGCTGAGAAAGAGGATAAAAATGGAGATATGGAAATTTTGAGAAAAAAAAAAGATTGGAAAAACTTTTCCCAAAAGTAAAACGGGAAATTAATTAGGAGAGAATAAATGGATTGTCTTGTTGCAACTGGAGATGGATGAGATGAATGTATAATGTACCCTACCCAGTCTGCACAGAAGTGTAACATCCTTCAGCTCTCTTTAATGGCGTAAGAGAAGGAACAGAGGAGTCAGATGGCTAGAGTGATACAAGGTGGAGGTTTAATATAGGATAAATATCAATAGGACAAGGATGCAAAGGAGGACTGGATCAAAATTGGAGATGTAGGGAGGTGAAGTCAGAGCAGGGGTAATGGCCTCAGGGAGGGTTAGAGGACACTGGAGGCCTCCATAAGGGGAGAGAATGAATTTAAGAGGTGGGAAACAAAGGAAGAGATGGAATGTTAGGATGTTATGTCAGAAAAGGGAATGTTGGAGTTTTAAATTAGGAAAATGAAATATTTCTGGGACAGTGAGAGCAAATATGTGACCATACCAATGTGTACCTTTAATGAACTGAAAGTCATGGGATTTAAGGAATTGTTAACCTGGAATTTTGTCATAGAAGTTGGTTACTTCTTGCATGTCAAATCAAGGCGTTTTTTTCCTCAGGTTTTTTGTTTCTTTGTTTTGCTTCTTTTTTTTTTTTTTTTAATAATGCCAAGAGGGACTTAGCTATGCTGGTATTCTCTGTTCTTGATTATAGCTGATAAACTTGTCTTCATTTCTCTTGACAGATACGTGTATCCTTTGGACTCCCTGACCTGGATTGAATATTGGCCTTCGGATGAAACTTGCCCATCATGTAAAGATTTTATAACGAATTTGGAAGAATTTTCTGTAGATATCTTTTTATATGGTTGTTAAGATACTTGAACAAATTCAGCTCAAAGTGATATCCACATTGGGCACTGCAAGAAAATTAACCCAGGCAGAAGGGGGAGGACCTCAAATTTGTAGCTGAACCTAGGATGCTCTTTATTTTCTCTCTAATTGACCTAGACCCCAAGGTTGTCATCAGAGACCTGGGATAAAGGGGAGGGCTAAGGGAGGCAGAGTCTCACACAACCATGGGTTACTATGTGTGGAGATAAACCCAGGCAGACTAGAGACCAACCCTTCCCATCCAGAGCAAAGATCTTTCCTATTTGGATTTGTTACTTTCCAGGCCTCATTAAAACTGTCTAGTTTGATCTTTTTTTTTTTTTTTAGTCATTTTCCCTGAGCTCTTTAGCATTCAAACCTGGACTAACTTGGAAAGCCCCCTTCATTTCTATTTTGTGGTACTTGCTTTGATAAGATAATGATTTTAAGAGCTGTAACTTTCTACAATAGCATGGCCTTGGGGGACAATGTAGAAAAATACACCCAAGTCATTGGAAACCAGAAGCAACAAATTGGAACCCCTCCTAAAATAAACCGCCCAGGAATGCTTCATTGGGCCAAAATAACAGATCCATTGAAATGTAGTATCTTACCCAAACATGCTCACTCCTTAGAGGAAAATACAGGGAAAGAGAAAAGTGATCATTAAAAATTGTGCTTGGCATTTAAACTGTGCTTAAAAAAATGTGTTATTTTATGCAAGCTCAGCACCATCGGCACAGTCCTTGGCAGAACAAAGCAAGAACAAAGGCATTACTTTGGAAGGGGAACAAAGTTTCTAGAAAGCTAAGTGCTGGGGATCAGTGGTGTTTTGGATGTACAATCTAAACAGGTCCAGGTGAGTTCACATATCACCAGGAAATGTGAAGATCACCTGTCCCAAAGTCACAAAGAATTCATTCCCTTAATCCTGCTTTGTTAAGAATAAGTTGGGGCGGCTAGGTGACACAGTGGATAGAGCACTGGCCCTGAAGTTGGGAGTACCTGAGTTCAAATGTGGCCTCAGACACTTGGATTACCTGGCTGTATGGCCTTGGGCAAGCCACTTAACCCCATTGCCTTGCAAAAAAACTAAAAAAAAAAAAAAAGTTGTATTTTTACAAATAGAAATGAACTACTTTCTGAAAGTCTAAAGACCCTTCTACCTCAAGGAGCTACAGATGTAGTAGCTTCCTTTCTCTGTGTGACCTTGGATGAGACTTGTTCCCACTCTGGTCTCAGTTTCCCTTCTATCAAACAAGGACATTGTTTTTGATGGTGTCATTTCCCTTCCAGATCTCAAATGCCATAATAAAGAAAATAGATAATTTGGAAAGAATATCAAACAGAGCTAGAGGATTTGGATTTGAATCCTGAGTCCATTATTTATTAACTATTGATGCAGAAAAAGACACTTAATCATTCTTAAACATTAGTTTCCTCCACTGTAAAAAGGAAATGGGGAGTAGAAGGGAGTTTTAACTAAGATAATTTCTAAATTTACTTCCAGCTCTAAATCCTACGATCTCATGTAATTAGCACTGCCCACCTATAAAACTGTGCATTCCCTTTGACCTAGCAATGCCATTAGTAGGTGATTCCAAAGAGATCAAAGAAAATTAAAAGAATCTCTATATACAAAAATAATGATAACTCTTTTTGTGGTGGCAAAAAATTGGAAATTGAGGGGGATGCCTATCAATTGAGGAATGACTGGACAGATTGTGACATCTGATTGTGATGGAAAACTATTATCCTATAAGAAATGATCAAGGGGGTGGTTTCAGGGAGAAAAAATCATGGCAAGACCTATATGAACTGTTGCAAAGTGAAATGAGAAGAATCAGAAGATCATTGTTCACCATACCAGCAATGTTGTAATGATCAATTGTGAAAGACTTGGCTACTTTGATCAATACAATGACTAAATGACTCATGATGAGAACTGCTATTGGGGTGGCTAGGTGGTACAGTGGATAGAGCACAGAACCTGGAGTTGGGAGTATCTGAGTTTGAATCTGACCTCAGACACTTAATAATTACCTAGCTGTGTGGCCTTGGGCAAGTCACTTAACCCCATTTGCCTTGCAAAAACCTAAAAAATCCAACTGCTATCCATCTCCAGAGAGAGAACTGATGAATTCTGAGTAAAAATTGAAGTATAATTTTTTGACATTTTTCTTGCTCTTTTTGAAATATGGCTAATATGGAAATAGATTTTGCATGATTTCATGTGGATTAACCTTAATAGGTAAGGGAGGGAGTGGGAAGGAGGGAGAGAATTTGAATTAAAATTTTAAAAAAGAAAATAATGCTAAAAATAAATGATAAATTAAAGTATAAAAAAAAAAGACAAGTACTACCCAAGTTACAAATGAAAATCCATGGCATACAAATTACCATTGAATGCTAAATATGGGAAATAACTCACCCCATAACTAGTGAGTTCTTAAGGCAATATCTTTCCTTTGTCTAAAACCCAGGAAAAATCAGGAGGATCAAAAGTCATAGTGATCTGAAGTGTTGGAATATGTTTAACAGTACTTTTCCCAAAGTTCTTGATAGACCATATGGAAGGAGAATCATGGAGACTTGAATCAGCTAATCCTTTTTTCCCCCATCTCTCTGCTTATTCAAAACTCAGAAATAGAAGAGTCCCTTCAAGGTCAGAGGAATCAAAAACCTGGAAATATCTGACCACACATATTGTAGTGATCAGAAGAGTCATCAGCATACCTGTAATATGGGGTGCAAACTCCCTTTCCAAAGAAAACAGTATTATAAATAGTAGTTAGGTCCCAAGCTAGCTCCTTTTTCATTTTTCACATTTCAGTTACATTGTATATAACTGAACTTTTGTAGTTTCTTTCCTTATTCCATGCTTAAGGCCACAATACCAAGATGGCACCCTGACTCCAGTTCTACAGAACAGGAGGTCAAGGTCAGCAACTCCAAAAGATTTGATCTCTCGTTCTAAATTCTCACAGATGGGCCATCATTTATTTTGTCCTTATCACACACTATCTTGCATTGTGACCATTGTATGACCTTTCTCTAATTCTATGAATATTCATGGATGCCATGAGGCTTATCATTTATTCCTCTCTTAATCCATGACCAGTTTCCTTTCTCCTTCAATTAGTCAGCAAACTTTGTTAAGCACTTACCAAGGGCCAGGATTGATAAGTAGGCTCTCACATATTCTTTATTTTTTTTTTTAAGTTTTTACAAGGCAATGGGGTTAAGTGGTTTGCCCAAGGCCACACAGCTAGGTAATTATTGAGTGTCTGAGGCTGAATTTGAACTCAGGTCCTCATGACTCCAGGGCCAGTGCTCTATCCATTGTGCCACTTAGCTGCCCCAGCTCTCACATATTCTTGATTGCATCTTTTATTTCCCTTCTTAAGCTAGAGTCCTCCTTGACCATCTGTTGTAGATTCCTCTTGGCCAATTTACATGTTACTATTATCCATTTGGTCACCAGTTGGGAACCACAGATCAAACAGTACTGAGAAATAGAGTCTTTCTCAGCCTTCTCTCTCTCTCTACATCAAGGGGTACCACAAATTTTAATTACACACACACACACACACACACACACACACACACACACACACACACACAGTAACCAAGCTACTGATAATACATCTGACATGATATGGAGAAATTTGATGTAAAAAGGAAGGAAGCAAGCAAATATCATAAGCAGCTACTATGTCCAGGTACTATATTATCCCATTTGATCCTCATACAAGCCTGGAAGGTATGTGCTAATATTATCCCTGATTTACAATTGAGGAAATTGAGGCAGAGTTTAAGTAATACAGCCAGGGTCTTATAACTAGTGTCTAAGGCCAGATGTTGACTCAAGTCTTCCTAACTCCAGGTCTAGCTACCTCTGATTAAATTGAATTCTTTTCCCTGTTGATATTCAAAGAATTTTCTGTACCTAGGCAACCTGGTGAGACTTCTCATTGCTTCTTTCCTTATAATGGATATGTCCCTCAACTTTATTTTTCCCAAAGGCATAAGGCATTAAATCCCTAAAAACTCAGTGTCAATAAAGTCAGATAGATTTCCTTTTGAATAAGAAGAATCTGAAACTTCACCTTCCCACTTGAACTCAAGTCCAGCTGTTCACCTGTCGCATAACAGGAAATTGGTGGACTCCATGGTAAGAAAAGTGGTGAAACCATCTGGTTAGGAGAGCAACCCAGGTGCTATAAGCCCATGTCAACTATTCTCTGTGAGTTCTTCAGGGAAGGTAATATTCTCTTTATCTGACCCTAACTTCTTAATATTCTATCTCTTCCTATGTCTCCCACCTTTCAAACTCATTCTCTACCCTCATCAAGGCTTCCATGACCTCTATTCCTCACAACTTTCTCAGACCATTACCTCTGCTCTGATTTCACCTCTCTCCCTCTACAATTTTGATTGGAGCTATAAATCCATGTTAGATATTCTCTTGTGAGCATTTCAGGGAAGGTAGTATTCTCCTTTTGGGATAAGGGATACAGGGGGAAGGAACCAAGTCTGGGCAGGTGAAGTGAAAAGTCTGTCAACAAGGCTTTAGCCTCAAACCTCCAAGATCTCATAAAGTTTATCACCGGAGAAGATTTAATTAGAAGTACCTGGTTAGCTAATGATTTTTGTAGTAGAAAGAATGCTAGTTCTGAGGTACCATCTCATACCTCTCAGATTGGCCAATATGACCAGAAAGGACAATGTTCAATGTTAGAAGAAATGTGGGAAATCTGGGACACTAATACATTGTTGATGGAGCTGCGAACTCATTCAGCCTTTCTGGAGAGCAATCTGGAATTATGCCCCAAAGGCAATAAAAATGTACATACCCTTTGATCAAGCAATACCACTACTGGGCATATACCCTGAAGAGATCATGAAAAAGGGGTAGCAAAGAATTAGAAACTGAATGAATGTCCATCAACTGGGGAATGACTGAACAAATTGTGACATATATACATACATATATATATATATATATATATGTATGTGTATATATATATATATATATATGTATGTGTGTATATATATATATGTATATATATATATATATACATATATATATATATATATATACATACATATAATGTTATGGAACACTATTGTTCCATTAGAAACCAGGAGGGATACCCAGGTATCTATTTGCCAAGGCAGACTCAGAAACTTTTTGAAAACAATTACAAAACACTTCTCACACAAATAAAATCAGATTTAAATAACTGGGAAAACATCAACTGCTCATGGATGGTCGAGCTAATATAATAAAAATGACAATTCTACCAAAACTAAACTACCTGTTTAAATGCCCTACCCATCAAAATTCCAAAAAAATTTACTTTAATGAGTTAGAAAAAGTTATAAGTAAATTCATATGGAGAAATAAAAAGTCAAGAATTTCCAGGGATTCAATGAAAAAAGGTGCAAAAGAAGGTGAGTGAGCCCTACCAGATCTAAAATTATATTATAAAGCATCAGTCATCAAAACTGTTATTGGCTAAGAAATAGAGTGGTGGATCAGTGGAATAGAATAGGTGCAATAGCAGGAAATGATTATAATCTGCTGTTTGATAAACCCAAAGAGTCCAGCTATTGGGATAAAAACTGTCTCCTTGATAAAAAAAACTGTTGGGAAAATTGGAAGTTAGTATGGAAGAAACTTAGATTAGACCAACACCTCACAGCCTATACCAAGATAAGATCCAAATGAATACAGGATTTAGACATAAAAAAAATATTATAAGCAAACTAGAAGATCAAGGAGTAGTTTACCTGTTAGATCTATGGAAAGGGAAGCAGTTTATGACCAAGGAAGAGATGGAGAACATCACTAAAAACAAACGATGATTTTGATTACATTAAATTAAAAAGCTTTTGCACAGACAAAACCACTGTAACCAAGATAAAAAGAAATGTAGTAAACTGGAAAACTTTTTTACATCTAGTATTTCTGACAAAGGCCTCATTTCTAAAATATACAGAGAACTGAGTCAAATTTAAAAAAAAAAAAACAAGCCATTATCCAATTGACAAATGGTCAAAGGGTGTGCAAAGGCAATTTACAGATGAGGAGATCAAAACAATCCATAGGCATATGAAAAATTGCTCTAAAATCATTACTTATTAGAGAAATGCAAATTAAAGCTTCTCTGAGGTACAACCTCACACCTCTACACCTCTCAGACTGGCCAATATGACCAGAAAGGACAATGATCAATATGGGAAGGGATGTGGGAAATCTGGGACACTAGTACATTGTTGGTGGAGCTGTAAACTCATCCAACCTTTCTGGAGAGCCATTTGGAATTACACCCAAAGAGCAACAAAAATGTGCATACCCTTTGATCCAGCAATACCACTGAAGAGATGATGAAAAGGGGTTAAAACATCACTTGTACAAAAATATTCATAGCAGCCCTGTTTGTGGTGGCAAAGAATTGGAAATCAAGTCAATGTCCTTCAATTGGGGAATGGTTTAGCAAACTGTGGTATATGTATGTCATGGAACACTATTGTTCTATTAGAAACCAGGAGGGATGGTAATTCAGGGAAGCCTGGAGGGATTTGCATGAACTGATGCTGAGTGAGATGAGCAGAACCAGAAAAACACTGTACACCCTAACAGCAACATGGGGGTGATGGTCAAACTCGATGGACTTGATCATTCCATCAATGCACCTAATCATGGACAATTTGGGGCTCTCTGCAATGGAGAATACCATCTGTATCCAGAGAAAGAACTATGGAGTTTAAATAAAGACCAAGGACTATTACCTTTAATTTGGGGGGGGACCTAATATCTTATTATGTAATCTTGCTCTCTCTTATAGTTTATTTTTCTTCCTTAAGGATATGATTTCTCTCTCATCACATTCAATTTGGAAACAAAGTAAAGATGAACAGACTGCCTTCTGTGGGGGGTGGGGGGAGGAAAGTAAGATTAGGGGGAAAATTGTAAAACTCAAAATAAATAAAATCTTTAAAATGAAAAATATTTTAAAAAGTAAAAGGATTCTTGGAAAGAAAGGAAGGAAGGAAGGAAGGAAGGAAGAAAGAAAGAAAGGAAGGAAGAAAGAAAGAAAGAAAGAAAGAAAGAAAGAAAGAAAGAAAGAAAGAAAGAAAGAAAGACAGAAAGACAGAGAGAAAGAAAGAAAGAAAGAAAGAAAGAAAGAAAGAAAGAAAGAAAGAAAGAAAGAAAGAAAGAAAGAAAGAAAGAAAGAAAGAAAGAAACCAGGAGGGATGGGATTTCAGAGAAGCCTGGAAAGACTTGCATGAACTGATGCTGAGCGAGATGAGCAGAACCAGAAGAACATTGTACACCCTAACAGCAACATGGGAATGATGATCAACCTTAATGGACTTGCTCATCCCATCAATACAATAATCAGGGACAATTTTAGAGCACCTGTGACAGAGAATAATATCTGTATCCAGAGAAAGAATTGTGGAGTTTAAACAAAGACCAAAGTCTATTACCTTCAATTTTTTTTAAATAAGTGTCTTATGTACTGCATAATTTTGCTATCTCTAATATTTTATTTTCTCCTCAAGAAGATGATTTATCTCCCAACACATTCAATTTCAATCAATGTATAGCATAGAAACAATGTAAAGATTATCAGACTGCCTTCTGTGGGGGGATGGGGAGGGAAGGAAGGGTGGGGGGGAAATTATAAAATTCAAAACCTTATTGAAAATGATAAATAGAAACTACTATTGTAAATAATTGGAAAACAAATAAAATATTAATATATTTTATATTATATATTATTGATAATTATATTATCAATAATATATAATAGGCAATATTGTGCCATAGTGTGTCTCAGGCTAGAGGGGACATCTGTATCTTACCAGATCTGTGAATAAAATGTTCATTTCTTCTTTCACTCCAACAAAAAAAAAAAAGAAAGAACGCTAGACTTGGAGTCAAGATATCTGATTTAGAATTCCCACTAACATTAGCTAGCTCTGTAACCCTGGGAAAATCATTGAAACTCTAAACTTCCCTCTTGGGGAAAATGCATAGGACGATACTATACCTTGCAAGATTGTGAGGGAAGCACTTTGAAAGTTTTAATATCTCTATTCATTTTCTCATTAAACAAGCATCTATTAAGTGCTTACTTTGTGAATGATGAATTCTGTGAAGTGGTTACATTATTTAAATTCATACTGAATATTTTCATTGAACTGGAACTAATTTCCATGTTATATATAATTATAACTTTGAAAAACATGAATTCAAATATACATGAACACCTTCTGTGTTTCATTATTCACACTAACCAAGACTTGACTATAATTACCATCAAGACTGGCTCTGAAGAAAAATTTAGCAAATGTACCTACCTCTTTTACAGAAGTAAAGGACAATGGATGTGGAATATAGCATGCATTATCAGACACTGTCCCTTATTGGTTAGTTTTACTAAAATGACTTTTTTTGTTCTTCATTCTTTTTTAGGTTTTTACAAAGCAAACAATGTTACATGGCTTGCCCAAGGCCACACAGCTAGATAATCATTAAGTGTCTGAGGCTGAATTTGAACTCAGGTACTCTTGACTACAGGGCCGGTGTTCTATCCACTGTGCCATCTAGCTGCCCCTAAAATGACTATTTTCCCCCTAATTGCTTCTTAACCTCTGTTATAGGGAATAACTTGCTGGTTGGGGAGGGAGAGAGGACTCATTCGGAATTAATTTGACAAAAGAAAAGGTATTAATGGAAAATAAAATTTTATTTGCTTTATAGAAATTATTGAATATATTCTGCACAAAGAAGTTTGTGTATCTGAACTCAGATTCCCATTATTGCTATGTGTCCTGTGATAAGTGAGTAATAACAAAGGCAGATTTTTACATTAATGTTATAATAACATTTATAGAGAGTACTGATGGATGCTTACTCTGGAATAAATGAAGATTTAGGAGGTATAGTTAGAAAGGTCAAGGCACTCCTCAGAGCACAGGTCTGAGAAGGTTCCATACACAATGAGAGGTTCAGGGACAATTATAGGACAATATTCTTTTGAGAGACAAAGAGGAGATAAAAAGGGAAGTTTGAGGGTATCAAACATAAACCTGACCTTGCTCAAAATTTTGTCACCTGAAAGGATCTTTTGTAATCTGAGTTTACAAAGTGTAAATTGTTAAAATGAGTTCCCAAAAACATACAAACACACACATTTTAGGTGGTTGTTGAGTTGTTTTGTGTGTGTGTGTGTGTGTGTGTGTGTGTGTGTGTGTGTGTGTGTGGTGGTAGTGGGGGGAGGTATTGTTTTGTTGTCATTTCATTCCTGTCTGACTCTTCTTGACCCCATTTAGGGTCTCTTGGCAGATACTGGAGTGCTTTGCCATTTCCTTCTCAAACTCATTTTACAAATGAGGGAAAAGAGTAACTTGCTTGGGGGTCAAGTTGCTAATAAGTGTCTGAGACAAGATTTGAACTCAGGAAGATGAGCCTTCCTGATTTCAGACTTCGCACTCTATCTACTGTACCATCCAGCCATCTAGATTTGGTATAGACCTTTGGAAATAAAATACTGGATTAACTGGCACCATGATATAATGGAAGGTCCACTAGATTAAAGAATCATAGAATTTCATCCTGCTATTTATTTATTCATTCACTCTGCTATTTATTTCTTATTCTGAAAATGTCCTTAGTTGATTCTTCTATCCCTGCTAACTATTGTCCTAATGCTCTTCTACCTTTATGGCTAAACTCAAAAAGGCTGTCTAAAATAGGTGAGTTCCATTTTCTCTCCTTTCACTCTCTTCTCAACCTCTTACAATCTGACTTCTGTCCTTATTCCATTGAAACTTCTGCCTCTAAAATTATAACAGATCTCTTAGTTGACAAATCCAATGACTTTTTCCTCAGTTCTCATTTTCCTTAACCTCTGTGTTGTTTTTGGATGCTGTTTACTTTTCTTTTTGATATTCTCTCTAGGTTTTAGGAACACCGTTCTCTCCTGCTTCAACTACTTATTTGACTTCTTCTGTCTCCTTTTCTGGATCCTTTTCCAAATCACTCACTCTAAAAATAGGTGTCCCTCAGAGTTCTGTCCAGGCTCTCTTGTCCCTCTAAACTACTTTGCAGGTTATCTCATCACTTCTAAAAAATCTAATTACTGTCTTTATGCTGATGATGCTCAAATCTAGACAATCTCTTTGCTGACCACTAATCTCATAGCTTTAAAGATATCTTGAACTAGATCTCTTATAGATCCTAAACTCAATATGTTCAGAACAGAACTCATCTTTCTTCCCAACCTCCCCCCCCCCCATTTCTTCCCTTCTCTATCTCTGCAGAGGAAAACACCATCCTTCCTGTCCCTCAGGCTCTCATCGCTCTTATCCTGGTTTCCTCACATTTTCAAACACCTGTCCCCATATCCAAGTTGTTAGTAAGAGCTGCCTATTTAACCTCTGCAATGTCTCCTGATTTCTCTCTGGCACTGCCACTACCCTAGTGCAGGCCCTTGTTACCTTAGACTTCAATTATAGCAATAGCCTGAGGGTGGCTTTGCCCCCTCCCATCCATTCTCCAGTCCAGTCACTAAAGTGATTTTCCTAAAACCCAAATGTGATCTTGTCACCCCCCCCCCCCCCAATAAATTCTTGTAACTCCCTATTGCCTCTAGGAGCAAATTCAAAATGTTCTATTTGGTGTTCAAAGTCCTTCATAACTTAGCCTCCTCCTAGCTTTTCAGTCATCTTACATTTTCCTCTCCAGAACATATTCTTCTCTCCAGTGACACTAGGCTCCTGGCTATTCCACAAACAGTACACTCCATCTTTTTGATTCCAGGAATTTTCTCTGTTCCTCATGCTTGGAATGGTCTCCCTCTTCTCCAACTACTAACCTCCCTTGCTTCCTCTAAGTCCCAAATAAAATTTCACCTACAGGAAACCTTCCCTCCAGTGCCTTCCTTCAGTTATTTTCTACTTAAGCTATAAATAATTTCTTTGTATATATCTGTTTGCATGTTGTCTTCACTATTAGACTGCAAGTTCCTTGAGGGTAGGGACAAACTTTTACTACTTTTTGAATTACCAGCACTTAGTGCAGTACCTAGGATTTAGTAGGTAGTCAGCAAATGTTTACAGAATTGAATTCCATTTGTAAAATGAGTAGGTTGAATTAGATGACCTTAAAGGTCCCAACAAACTCTGAAATCATGGTCATGTGGATTTGTTAAACAATTCTGGTTCTGTTTTATAATCTCCAAAATAAGACTAGACTCAATGACTTCTCATTTCTCTTTCTACTTCCTACATTCTTATGGTTTAGAGTTGAAGAAAACATTGAGGCCTGAGAGGGAAAATAATTTGCCCAAAGTCTCAGAAATAGTTGAGCTGAGATTAAAACTGAAGTTTTCTGATTCTAAGTCAAGGGAGCCTTTCAGTAGAATATTTCCTACTAACTGCTCCTAAAATTTTTGCACCTCTACTGGAGTTCAGGGAATGGACATCTGCTTAGGGGTCCGGGAAAGAAAGCAGAGGGAATGAATGCTGGCTAGAAAGAAGTAGGGCTCTTGGGATAATTAACTTTTTATAGGAGAGGAGGAGTCAGGACTATTCAGGAATGGTTTTTGTTGTTGTTTTGTTGTTGCTTTACAAGTTGAACTTGAGAAAAGAAACCAGACCTCATGGCAGGAAAGTAGTTTCGGGCTGTGGTGTTTTGTTTTAACTAGAAAGAAGGGAAACTGGAGCAAAACCTGACGATGTTGTTTTGAGAGCAGGCAGAGGTGAAAAGACAGGAGATCTGCCTCAGTGAGGATGGGAATTAGGAAGGAGGGGGTACCTATGAATCCCTCAGTACTGTTGTCCACCATCCTCCCCTTCTCAAAAAGTCAAAGCACAAAACATGAGGGGAAGACTAAAGGGGTAAGTGGGGGCAGGAGGTAAAGAGAAAGACATAAGAATTGCCTATCAGTTTGTGGCATGTGAGTTTGGCTATCATTTTTTATTTTTAGGTTTTTTGCAAGGCAAATAGGGTTAAGTGGCTTGCCCAAGACCACACAGCTAGGTAATTATTAAGTGTCTGAGCCCGGATTTGAACCCTGGTAGTCCTGACTCCAGGGCCAGTGCTTTATCTACTGTGCCACCTAGCCGCCCCTGGTTATCATTTTTTAATGAAATGGGGGAGAAACAGGAAGGGAGTTGTTCTTTCTTTTGTCTTGTTTTTCTGAGAGATCCTATCACCCTTAAATTGTCTTTATGTATCTCATCACCAAGATCGATATGTTTTGCTTGTGTAGAGATAATCTTTTCTTTTATCTGAATGCTTTTTCTTTGGTTTTTCTAAATTGCCCTTAATTTCTATGTATTTGAATTCCCAATCATTTGTCATCTTTTTTGTTTCTTTTGTAATATTTGCTATCATGCTTTCACCATTTTCTATTCTGAGGGGTGGCTAGGTGGCACAGTGGATAAAGCACCGGCCCTGGAGTCAGGACTACCAGGGTTCAAATCCAGGCTCAGACACTTAATAATTACCTAGCTGTGTGGCCTTGTAAGGCAAGCCACTTAACCCTATTTGCCTTGCAAAATCCTAAAAAAAAATATTTTCTATTCTGACCATTATTTATGCTATGAAAGACAAAAATTCTGCTTTTGCAATTCTTCTTTCTTGAAAAAAATTCTGTTTTCTTGCTTCTCTTGAAAATTCACAGGGCCCTCTGCCTGCTCAGGTACTGATGTCTTGCAATATTTATTCAGAAATATTTAGTCTCTTTCTGGAGAGCAATTTGAAACTACACCCAAAGGACAATAAAATATGCATTGATCCAGCAATACCACTAGTAAGTCTATACCCTGAAGAGATCATGCAAAAGGGTAAAACATCACTTATACAAAAATATTCAAAGCATCCCTGTTTGTGGTGGCAATGAACTGGAAATCATATAAATGCCCTTCAATTGGGGAATGGCTTAGCAAACTGTGGTATATATATATATGTCATGGAACACTAGTGTTCTATTAGAAACCAGGAGGGATGGGAATTCAGGGAAGCCTGGAGGGATTTGCATGAACTGATGCTGAGTGAGATGAGCAGAACCAGAAAAACACTGTACACCCTAACAGCAACATGGGGTGATGATCAACCTTGATGGACTTGCTCATTCCATCAGTGCAACATCAGGGACAATTTGGGGCTGTCTGCAATGGAGAATACCATCGGTATCTAGAGAAACAACTGTAGAGTTTGAACAAAGACCAAGGACTATTACCTCTAATTTAGGGGAAAAACTGATATCTTATTGTCTGATCTTATACTTTATGTTTCTTCCTTAAGGATATGATTTCTTTCTCATCACATTCAATTTGGATCAATGTATACCATGGAAACAATGTAAAGACTGGCAAATTGCCTTCTGTGGGGGTGGGGGGAGGGAAGTAAGATTAGGGGGAAAATTGTAAAACTCAAAATAAATAAAATCTTTAAAAAAATCACAGAACAGAAATATTTAGTCTTATTTAGATAGTTTGGAAATCATCTTTCCTTCTGCTATTAATTTCTTCCTTGTTTAACTGAGTTTCCATCCTCTTAGGATCTTTGATAATTCAATTTTATCCTTTAATGTAGAGCATAATAACTATAGCATCTATATCAAAATATTTGTGAAGGTGATTTATTCACTTCAAAGTTTCATAGAGATATGAGTTATCAGTTGTCAATTGAGCTGAGAACCAGACCCTATTCTATGAGGAAAAGATCAGATCTGATGAGACATGATAAATCTTCAGGAGTTGGTGGAGCCAAAGTTAAACTTCCTCAAGCCACCCTTATCTACTGGGGAGAGGGGGCCCAAAAAGTGGGACACATGGAGACTTGTCTGAGAGATGCATGGCTACATATTATAATCATAATTTACTTTTTGGTGTTTTAAGGTTCTTTTCTTGAAACATCCCTGTGAGCCCTGTGAGATAGGTAGTTTAGGCATCTTATAAATGTAGCATGTGAAACACTTTTCACACGTGGGACCCAACATACTATCTAAAACCTGAGACTTTCTGTGGGTCAGTACCTATTCAAACTCATGGCTAACAAGTTTCCACTAAAATGTTAACTTTTCCTCAGCCAACCAGAAGACACATTTTTTGAAAGCAAAATATATTTAATCAGACATCATAGCAAATTAAGTGATAAGAACATCTTCTCCTCCCATACATACATGACATCCAGAGTCCCACAGGTTACTATATAAACCAGCCCCACAAATAAAGGACACCAATAACAAGGAAAGACATATGAAGGACTTACATATACAGAACATCTCACCAGAAAATTTTATAAATGGGACATAGGGGATGACTAGGTTGCACAGTGGATAGAGCACTGGTCCTGAAGTCAGGAGTACCTGAGTTCAAATCCAGCCTCAGACACTTAATAATTACCTAGCTGTGTGGCCTTGGGCAGCCACTTAACCCCATTGCCCTGAAAAAAAAAATGGGGCATAGACATTAGGATGATTATGACCAGGGCATGAGAAGGTGCTTATATAGTATTTGAATCAATTGTTCTTATTTAAATGTTTCATAGAATTCACTTGTAAATCCATCTGATCTTGGTTCCCCACCTCAAACCTACTCCTCTGCTCCTAAGGAGAACATTTAGCATTTGTTCAGCTTTTTCTAAGATGAGTATTTCATTTCCTGTTCTGTTAGTCTGGATAAGTTAAATGCTTATAGATATTCATTCATTTCATTAGATTATCAGTTTTATTGGCATATAGTTAAACAAAAGAGCTCTTAATAGCTCCTTTCAAGTCATCTTGATTGGTTGTTCACGTTTTCATTTTTAATTATGGTAATTTAGTTTTTTTTCTTTCTTTTTAAAAATCAAATTGGGTAATGGTTTGTCTATTTTATTGTGTTTAATTTTTTTTTAAAAGTTGCCACTTTTATTGATTATGTTATTTTTACTTTCAATTTTGTTAAATCTTTCCTTTGATTTTCAGAATTTCTATTTTGATGTTTAATTGGGTTTTTAAAATTTTTTCATGTTTTAATTTTTTAATTGCATGATCAGTTCATTAATCTGTTCTTTCTTTATTAATGTGAATATTTAGAGATATAAATTTTTCTCTGACTACTGCTTTGATTTCAGCCCACAGTCAAATTTTTGTATATTATCTCATTGTTGTTATTAATGAAATTACTGGCCATTTCTTTGATTTGTTCTTTGACCAACCTATTCTTTAAGATTGTTATTTAGTTTTCAATTAATTTTAATCTATACTTCCAAGTATTTTATTGAATATATTTTTTATTCCATTACAGTCAGAAAAAGTTGTATTCAATATTTCTGTTATTGTTTGAGAGCCTTTTATTCACTAATATATGGTCAGTTTTTATGAAGATGCCAAACATATTTGAGAAATAAATGTGCTTTCCATTCCAATTTAATATTCTCCAGAGGTCCTGCATATCTAACTTTTCTAAAACTCTATTCAGGTCTTAAATTTCTTTCTTGTTTATTTTATAGTTCAATTAATGGAGGTCTGAGAGGGGTAAATGGATTCCCTCACTATTACAATTTTACTATTTCCTCTTGTAATTCATTTAACTTTTCATTTCAGAATTTAGACATTATACTTTTTGGCATATGTATATTGATAATATTAATTCATTGTTTATGTTATTGTTTTAGAAAAATGTAGTTTCCCCATTTATCTCTTTTAATTAGGTCTCTTTTTACTTTTGCCATGTCTGAGATCATGATTACTATCCCTGCCTTTTTATTTTACTTCAGCTGAAGTATAATAGATTCTGCTTCAGTTTCTTATTATTAATTCTATGTGTTCTGTTTAAAGTAAGTTTCTTGTAAAGAATATATTGTTGTATACTTGGAGAATCTTAGAAAGTCAAGTAAGTCAATTGAAATAATGAACAACTTTAGCAAAGTTTCAGATTATCATCAGACTTTCTATACATCACTAACAAAGTACAACAGAAAGAGATAGAAAGAGAAATTCTATTTAAAATAACTGCAGACAATATAAAATACTTGGTAGGAACTATATGAACACAATTACAAAATTACACTTTTTACACAAATAAAGTCAGATCTAAATAATTGGAGAAATAATAATTGTTCATAGGTAGGCCATGCCAATTATAATAAAAATGACAATTCTATCTAAATTAATTTATTTATTCATTGTCATGCCAAACTTCCAAAAAATCTCAGTGAGCCAGAAAAAATAATAACAAAATTCATCTAAAAGAGCAAAAGATCAAGAATAACCAGGGAATCAATTTTTTTTAAATGTGAAAAATGTGATCGTCATCTTTCAAATCTCAAACTGTATTTCAAAGCAATAATTACAAAATAATCTGGCACTAAGACAATGTTTGTCCCTTATTCTTTTATTTTTTATTTTTTGGTTTTTGGCAGTGGGGTTAAGTGACTTGCCCAAGGTAACACAGCTAGGTAATTATTGTCTAAGGCTGGATTTGAACTCAGTGCCTCCTAACACCAGGGCTGGTGCTCTATTCACTGCGTCACCTAGCTGACCTCTACATTATTATATCTAGATCAGGATTACACAACTAATAATTGTCTGAGGTCATATTTGAACACTTTGCCACTTTGTTGCCCCTTGTTCTTTATTCTTGAAGAAGATCATGACATAGAGGTGATGTCATGACAAGCAGGTGAATTGGATTTGAGTGATGAGATGCTGTATTAAGTCAACAATCTCACTTACTCCTCTGGAGACATCTGGGTTTAGCAGCAAGATATGAATCAGGATAACTGGAGATGGCCCTGAATGGGAGGCAATATGGTTTAATGACTTGCCCAAGGTCATACAGCTAGTAAGTGTCAGTGAGGTTGGTTTCAAACTCCTATCCTCCTGACTCCAAGGCTTGTGCTTTATTCACTGAGCCACCTAGTTGCCACTCAATTAAGGTGAATAAGTTAAATAGGAGTACACAAAGCACAGTGATAAATTACCAAAGCAATTTAGTATTTGATAAACCCAAAGATCCATACTTTGGGACAAGAACTCACTATTTGACAAAAACTGCTGGGGAAAACTTAAAAAGCAATTTGGTAGAAACTTAGGTGTAGACTAAGACCTCACACTGTTTAGCAACATAAGGTCAAAATGAATACGTGATTTAGACATAATAGGTGATACCATAAACAAACAAGAGAGCATGAGATAGTTTAACCTGTCAGAACTAGGGATAATGGAAGAATTTATAACTGGGAAAAAGAGAATTATGGAATGTTAAATGGATAATTTTGATTACATTAAAAATCAATGCTGGGGCAGCTAGGTGACGCAGTGGATAGAGCACTGACCCTGGAGTCAGGAGTACCTGAGTTCCAATCCAGCCTCAGACACTTAAAAATTACCTAGCCATGTAGCCTTCGGCAAGCCACTTTAACCCCATTGCCTGGCATAAAAAACAAAACAAAACAAAAGGAAAAAAACCCAATGCAACCCAGTTAAAAAGGAAAGCAGAAAACTGGGTTGTGGTTTCCTGATAAAGTTCTACAATATAATGAGAACTGAATCAAATTTATAAGAATTCAAGTCATTCCTCAGTTGATAAAGGGTAAAAAGATATAAACAGGTAGTTTTCATAAAAAATCTATATGATTCATATGAAAAATACTCTAAATCACTATCAAATTGACTAATATCACAGAAAAAGAAAATGACAATTGTTGGAGGGTATGTGGGAAAATTGTGGGAAAACTGAGTTGTGAACTAGCCTAATCATTCAGTAGAGCAATTTGGAACTATGCTCAAAGGAATATAAAATGGTAATAACTTTTACTCTGTATGCCAAAGAGATTTTTTAGAAAAGAATATGTACAAAACGATTAATAACAGCTCTTCTTGTGATGGCAAAGAATTGGAAATTCAGGGGATGCCCATCAATTGGGAATGACTAAACAAGCTGTGGCTTATGATCGTGATGGAAAGCTATTCTGCTATGGGAAATGACAATCAGATTGATTTCAGAAAAATCTGGAAAGACTTAGATGAACTGATGCAAAATTAAGTGTAAAGAATCAGAAGAAAATTGTACATAGCAACAGCAATATTATATGATGATTATTGGGGAATGACAGCTATCCTCAGCAATATAACGCCAAAGGACTAATGAAATGGTTTCCACTTCCAGAGAAAGAACTGATGAAGTCTGAATGTACATTGAATGTACATTGAAAATATCTTTTTTAACTTCCTTGATTTTTCTTGGGGTTTTGGGGGTGGGGTGGTCTCTTTTCTTCACAATGTGACTATTACAGAAATATATTTTACATGACTGAAGATGTGTAATCTAAATCAAATTGCTGTCTTTCTTAATGAAGAGAGAGGCAGGATAGGGACACAAAGGGAGCATTTGAAACTCAACATTTTTAAAAAATGAATGTTAAAAATTGTTTTTAAAATGTAATTAAAAAAATGTTTAAAACAATATTTTGTTGCATTCTGGTTTTTAATGAATTCTGCTAACCTCTTTTATTTTATGTGTAAGTTTATCTTATTTGCATTCATAATTATGATTGCTTCTTTGTGTAGTTTACTCCACCCTATTCTCTTAGACTTATATTTCTCTTCTTTCCTGCCCTTTCTTGAAGAGTTTCTTTGACTTTCGATTAATGTCTCTCTTGAGGATCATCTCTAGTTGTCCTGTTTCATATTTGACCACTGGACACAGATGGCTTTGGGGAGGAAAGTGAGGCCTGTGTCTTTGCCCATCTCCTTCACTTAAATCCAGTTCACTTACATGTCATGGCATTGCCTCCCTGATGTCATGGTCTTCTTAGAGAAATTAGAGAACTCTTCTGTAACAGGAGCAGCCCCACTACACAGTTCTTATCTTTTCCTCCCTTCCTACCTTCCTTCCTTCCATCCTTCCTTCCTTCCTTCCTTCCTTCCTTCCTTCCTTCCTTCCTTCCTTCCTTCCTTCCTTCCTTCCTTCCTTCCTTCTTTGCTCTTCCTTTCCTTCAGAATCTACCCCCTCAATATCTTTAAACTTCAGCACTTCTAGCATGAACTTCTGCTAGATGCTTTCTCAAGTCCAACTGCTTTTCCCATCTTTTTTTCCTTTGCTACCACATCCTCAAGAAGAACATCTGGTACTCTGCTGTTAGGGTCCAAATATGATGATTCCATTCTCCTTAACACTGAAAATTCTTTGTTATAAAAATTTTTATAGATCTTTTTAAATTTTTTTTTGTTGGTAGAACCATATGCTGAATGTTGCTATAGAGATATAAGGCTCTTTCTTAGAATTCATTGGTGACATGGAACTTAATCTTGTTAGTGACACTTGTGGGAAGAAGATGAAGGGAAAATATCCATCTTACCAGTTTTCACTAAAAGACTTGAACTGAGCTCCAAGCTTTCAGGTCAGAGGCCTTAAATTTGTGGCATTAGCTAGTCAGATGAGAGACCAAAGTGAAGACTGGTGGGATAGACAGACTGATAGACAGATACACACACACACATACACACACACACACACACACACACACACATTCTCACAAATATATATCCCCAAATCCTTCACATCTTCCTTTCCCCTTCCCCTCTCCCTGGCAGGAAAGCCACCCTCCATTTATGCTCTGAACTATTCTATTCTTATTTTGCCTTCCTGAAGAAAGAACTAAGTAAAGGAGCCAATTGCCTCATTGCAAGCAGCTCAAGCAGCTATTCTCTTAAAAATAAATTGTTCCAATTGCTTACCATTGTTATTATATTTATGAATCTATTCCCTGTTATGTAAATGGAAAAAATTAGGTCATCACTAAATTCGTATGTGATGTGATTAATTAGGGCAGTTAAGAGAGAAAAGCATTGTCCCCTCACTTCCCCCACTCCAATCAGGTGTTGGTGGTATAGTTTATCCAGATAGAAAGTGAAGTAACTGATAAGAAACTATCCCACCCTCACCTCTCCAAACTAATATGACCTACTGAGGAGACATTAAACCTCAGAGAGACGGACAGACAGTGCTTGAAAACTACAGCAGACAGTCACTTTAGACTGGATGGATTCTGAGCATTTAAAACCAGATCTCATCAGATTGTGCCCATGGAGCAAGACAAACGTGCATTTTTATAAACCTGGTACCAAGTTACACTTCCATTTGCCTTTGTGGGCATTTTACAGACTCCATGAATACTGAACTCTAAACTTTTAATTTTTTTATTATGAAAATATTTTTATTGTTATCTATTTTTTATACAGCCTACATTTCCCCCTTTATCCCTCTTCCTTATCCCTCTCATAGAGTCATCCTATATAATGGGATTTTTAAAAAGAAAATTGAAATAAAAGAATATTTTTTATAAATCTGATCAGTATATTGAAAAAGGTCTGAAAATATATGTGGTGTTCTACTCTATGGACCTTCTCTTTTGATATCCAACATGATGGAGGAAGGTATCATTCTCCTCGGGGCTCTGCTTACTCTGGATACTTTGGCAACATTCATTTTGATGGCTTCGTGAGGTTGTTTCTGTGCATGTAGTTTTCTTGGTTCATAATTTGACATCAGTTTGTGTAACTGCATGGTACTATAATATTCATACTAGGGTTTATTCTGTCATAATCCAATGATGATAATTTGTTTCCAAAACTTTGCTACCGCAAAAAAAAATGTTACTATAGATATTTTAGTGTAGGTGGGAACTTTCCTTTTATCAATCAGTCAATATATTCCTTGGGATGTATTCTTAGCAGTAAAATCTTTTATTTCTAATTTATTGTTTATTTATTTTAAATATTCTTTTCATTTTCAATTTCTCTTCCTTCCATCTCTGCCCCACTCACTGAGAAGGCAAGCAAAATTTTATCAATACATATGAAATCATGTAAAATACATTACCATATTAGTCATATCACTAAAAAAGCAAAAGTAAAAGAAAGAAAATTATACTTCAATTTGCATTTAGAGTTAGTTTGTTTTCTCCCTTTGTGAAAGCGGATAGCATTTTTTCATCATGAGTCATTTGAAATTGTCTTGAATCACTCACTGAATTGAACAGAATATCTATGTCTTTCACTATGTCTTTCATAGTTGAACAAAATTATAAAATTGTTGTTATTGCACTCAATGATCTCCTGGTTCTTCTCAATTTAATTAATATAGTTTATGTAGGTCTTGCCATTTTTTCCTGAAACCATGCTCCCTTGTCATTTATTGAAAAAGTATTCCATCACAATCTTACCTCAACTTGTTCAGTCATTCCCCAAATAATGAACATTCCCTGTTTCCAATTCTTTGCCATCATGAAAAGAACAAATATTTTTGTACATATAAGTACATTTTCATTCTTTTTTTATCTCTTTGGGGTAGAGATCTAGTCATGGCATTGCTGAGTCAAAGAGTATGCACAGTTTTGTAGCTCTTTGGGCAAGGTTCTCTAGAACAGTTGGAGCAATTCACAACTCCAATAACAGTTAATTAATGTATCTATTTTTTTCTTATCAACTCCAGCATTTGTCATTTATAGTAGATGTGAAATGTTACCTTAGAGCTATTTTAATTTGTATTTAATCAATAGTGATTTTAAATGACTTTTTCATATGACTATAAAGAGATTTGACTTGAACTTTCTAGATCAGTTTTTTCCAAATTAGCTATTTCATATTTTCTTCTATTTTTTCATTTTCTTGACTTTATTTTACTGTTTTTTGAAAGGTCTTGAAATCATTGTTTTCTACTTATCCTTAATTCTAATTTTAAAGAAATATTTTCTTCAATGAGCCTTTTTAAAAAATATTTCCCATAATTATATGTAAAAATATTTTAAAGCATTTTTAAACATTTTGAGTTCCTATTCCCAAAGAGCAATCAAGCTATACATACACTTTTATCCAGAAATATTACTACTAGATTTTTTTCCCCAAAAAGATCATAAAAAAGGGGAAAGGACCTATATGTACAACAATAATTACAGCAGCTTCTTTTTCAGTAACAAAGTGGAAATTGAGGGGATGCCCATCAATTTTGGGAAATGACTAAACAAGATGTGGTATATGAATGTAATGGAATACTATTGTTATAAGAAATGATGAACAGGTGGAAAAAACCTGGAATGACATACATGAAGTGGCACTGAGTAAAGTGAGCAGAACCAGGAGAGCACTGTACATAGTAACAAC
Source organism: Macrotis lagotis (assembly GCF_037893015.1). Classification (NCBI taxonomy): domain Eukaryota; kingdom Metazoa; phylum Chordata; class Mammalia; order Peramelemorphia; family Peramelidae; genus Macrotis; species Macrotis lagotis. Next base: position 332,370,926 of record NC_133658.1, read on the forward strand.
AACATTATGCAATGATCAACTATGATAGAAAGCTCTTCTCAGCTGTATAATGATCCAAGACAATTCCAAAAGATTCATGATGGAAAATGCTATTCACATCCTGAGAAAGAACTACAGAGTCTGAATGCAGATCGAAGCATTATAATTTCACTTCTTTGGTTTTTTGTTTTTTCCTTTCTCATAGTTTTTCTTTTTTGTTCTGATTCTTCTTTCACCACATGACTAATATGGAAATATGTTTAAAATGATTGCACAAGTATAACCTATATCAGATTGTTGGCTAACTGGGGAAGGGTGGATGTAAGGGAGGGAGGAAGAAAAATTTGGAATTCAAAAATCTTAATTTGAATGTTGAAAACTATCTTCACATGCAATTGAAAAAAATAGAATGCTATTCACAAAAACAAATAGAGTTTTGAGTTCCAAATTCTACCCCCTCCCTCTTCCCTGAGATAGTATGCAATCTGATATGATTTATCCCTATGCAATCAAGCAAAACATCTCCATATTAAGTCATTTTGAATAAAAAAGATTTAAATTTAGAAAAGAGTATGAAAGAAAGAAAGTTAAAAAATAGGTTGATTCAATCTGTATTCAGACAGTATCAGTCCTTTGGGATTATCCTTGATGGTTGCATTGCTGAGAATAACTAATTCATTCATTCACAATACTTCATTGTACAATATTGCTGTTTCTGTGTACATTATTTTCCTTGTTCTGCTCACTTCATTTCAGTGAGTTTTTGTACCTCTTTTTCCATTTGGCCAATTCTGCTTTGAAAGGAGTTCTTTTCTTCAGTGAATTTTTGTGCCTCTTTTACTATCAGGCCAATTCTGATTTTTTAATGTTATTTCTTAAAATATTTTTATGCCTCTCTTATCAAACTGTTAATTCTCTTTTCATAATGTTCTTGCTTGCTCTCATTTATTGTTTCAATTTTTCCTCAAATACTTTTATTGTTGTAACTCAGGAATTCTCGTTGGGTTTGGGTCCAATTAACATTTTCCTTGGAGGTTTTGTTTGTAGGTGTTTACCCATTATTGTCTTCTTCTAAGTTTATGTCTTGGTCTTCTCTACTACTATATAGAAGCTTTTCTATGGTCAGGTTTTATGGTGTTGTCGCTTGATCAGTTTTCTAGCCTATTTCTTAACTTTGAACTTTTTGTTAAAGTTGGACTCTGCTCAATTGGGGTTGAGCACTGATCCAAGCTTCAGGCTTTTTCATATAGTTTTTTTTCAAAGAAAGTTCAAGGAGTCTGCAAGTTTTTGGTGCTTCCAGGGTGGTGTGATCCAGGGAGAGATGTGCTGCCTGTTCTTCTGGACTATACTTTGATCTTTTCTTAGGAAGGACTTCTGCTCCCCTGCAGTCACAAGAAATGGTGCTTTTCTTGGTCCTGAAACTTGACCAGGTTCCCTGTTCCTCTGAAGCCATAACTGCTGATGCTCCTCTCTCCCTTAGAATTGTGACCTAGACCCTTACTCCTTTGTGATTTACCAGAAGCTTTCTTCTCTGCCCTGGAAATGTATATGAATAGAGTTAACATTCAGTGCCAGCTGTACCTATTGCCACCAAAATACTTGAAGGGTGAAGGATTAAGATGAGATTTTCCAATAAAATATGGTGTAAAAATGGAGTCAATAGAAAAAAAAGGGAGATGTAATGGGAGAAATAAAAAGGAGAGGGGGAATAGGCCAAGATATTTCATATAATAAGATTTTTCATTATTACAATGAGCTATTGCAATGATATGGAGGGAGGAAGGCAATGGGGAATGAGAGATCTTCACTTTCATCAGAGGTGGCTAGGAGAGGAAACAGCATATATACTCAATGGGGTATAGACATCTGGAGTAAGAAGGAGAGAGGGCAGAGGACAGGGGGAAGGGGTGGGGATGTGAATGATGGAGGAGAGGATGGACCATGGGGGGAGAGTGCTCAGATATAACACATTTTCTTTTTTACTTCTTACAAGGGACTGGGATTGGATGGCCTGTCTGGGACCATAGGGCCAGGTGGATGCTGGGGTGGTATGGGGGCTCAGGGCGTCTTGGCCCCAGAGCTGGGGATCTGTGCCACTTAGCTACCCTACAGCAGAGTCAGAGTGAAAGGAGAGAGAAAATATAGTACATGAAAGTGGAGAAATACGAAAGGATGGAGTTATGGAGTTGCAATCAGTAATGGCAATGGTGGAAAAATATGGAAGTAACTTTTGTGATGGACTTATAAAGAATGTGATCCACCCACGACAGAGTTGGTGGTGCTGGAACACAGATTGAAGCACATTTTTTTATTATTATTGTTTTGGGGGGGCGGTTCAGGGCAAATGGGGCTGGGTGGCCTGCCTGGGGCCACATAGTAGGGTGATCGTTGGGTATCTGAGCCCTGATTCAGAGCCAGGTGCTCCTGGCTCAAGGGCCAGTGTTCTGTCCGCCACCCAGCCACCCCTACTATTATTACTATTTTATTTTATTTTAGTTCTTTTTTTTCTTTTTTTGGTTTATGCAGGGCAGTGGGCTGATTGTTGGGTGTACGGGCCCAGATATGGGCTTGGGTGCTCCTGGCTCCAGGGCCAGTGCTCCATCCACTGTGCCACCTGGCCATACCTACAATTATTACTATTATTTTTTAATTTTAATTTTTTCTTCTCTCCCCTTTACTTTATTGTTCAAGTGAGTTTATATTTTTTTGAGGGGGTACTTTTTTTACTCTTAAACAAGAATATTTTATTAATGTATGAAAAAACATTGTTTGTACAAAATGAGAATAAATAAATATTAAATTACAAAAAAAAAAAAGATGAGATCTTCCCTATCAGTCATCTTGGTCCAAGGAGAAAGAATTTCCTAAGCACACTGAACCAGGGGTGGCTAGGTGGTGCAATGCATAGAGCACCAGCCCTAGAGTCAGGAGTACCTGAGTTCAAATCTGACCTCAGACACTTAATAATAGCTGTGTGGCCTTGGGCAAGCCACTTAATCCCATTTGCTTTGCAGAGTCCTAAATAAACAAACAAACAAACAAATAAATGAATGAATGAATAAACAAATAAATAAATAAAATCTTTTTTTAAAAAAGCACACTGAACCGAAATATGTTGACTAAAGCATGTTCTGGATCAGGGGGAGCTAGGGAACATGCCTGGTAAACATGTTTTGGGGTCCATACCTGGGGATTTGGTCTGTCCCTGAGTGTTTACCACCATACACTTGGAGAAAGTGATTGTGCTCAGGATCTGAGGGTGTCTTGGCCAAAACTCTCCGGATCACTGAGTTTAGTCTTGAAAACTCCTGGAACCATGCCACTTTTGTGTGATCACTATAAAGGTCATCCCCCTTTGGAGAGGATGCTCTGCCAAAGGGACTTTTCCAATAGAGACCCTGGAGGCTGCTTTGACTCACCTTCCCCAGTCAGCCAGATTTCCAGGCATTGGAGTCTCCTTTCTTTATCTCTTGCCTTTTCTTTCCTTTATCTATGCTGATTTTTTTCATTCATATATGCATATATGTAATAGTAATATATGTAATATGTAATGCATATATGTAATAATGTAAATGTATAACCCCAAAATATCTTTTGGGTTATAAGTATATTAAACATTAAATTCTCATTTAAAGACTTAAGAGAGAGTGTGTCATTGTGGGATAGATTTAAGCTGATCAAAATAAAAAGTCTGCGTAGCACATAACCCTTTCTGTTACAAGGCTCCATGTAATCTCTTTTCAATCAGTTGTCAACGTTGTTTCAAGCAGTTGGCCTCTGAATTCTCTGGATTCTCTGGACTGAGAGTTCCCAAAACTGCTGCTGCAAGCTACTGCAGCCACCTCTAAAACATCACCACTGGTGCTGCCAACATATGCAATCTGGACTTTTCCTCCATCCCAGGGCCATAGACCCTACCTGCTGACTTCTAGTTTTGGCCTGGAAAAATGTCTCACCCACATCTTGTGTTGATTCTGTCTCTCCAGCATTTGATTTGAGGCATTATTTCAAAGTTATTTAGAGGAGAATGTTGGAGAGGTTCTTCCAGGTTGCTGACTATATTCAGCCTTCTTGACTCTGTCCCATCAAACTTCTTTACACAAGGGAGTTGGATGCCTTGCCTCTTTTAAATATAATGTTCTGCTTCTCCATACTACTTCCAGGCATGCCCCATTCTACTCAGGGAAGGGACCTCAGATGTCTAATTGTTGTCCCTCCAATTTGACTCTTAGTTGTATCTCTCCACATTTTCATTAAACATCCTTCTCTTCTTATTACTTCTTGTTACAAGGCAATAAATATTGTTCATAACCTTAGCTAATCTTACTCTGGAAGCCAGCATTGTCTTTGGCTGCCATAGTTCTTTAATTGGCAATTAATCTTTAATTGGAAAGATAAACTTCTTTACAAAATTGTTATGGATAGTGTCAATATTTTTCCTCAATTCATTACTCCTTTTCTTTTAAGTTTTTTGCAAGGCAAATGGAGTTAAGTGGCTTGCTGAAGGACACACAACTAGGTAATTATTAAATGTCTGAGGCAGGATTTGAACTCAGGTACTCCTGACTCCAGAGCCGGTGCTCTATCCACTACACCGCCTAGCCGCCCCACTCATTTCTCCTTTTGAGGATGTTGATCACTTGCTTTAAAAAGTCAGGTTCTACATCACTGTATTTATTAGTTGCTGACTTTTATGTTGAATTCTGGGTAGCACAAAAGTAGTGGATTCTCCATATAATTATCCTCAATTTAAAGATGAGGAAGCTGAAGTTTGGAGATATGAAGAGGCTTGCCTAAAACTATATGGATTGCAATAATAATTGTAGTAACAAAATAACAATAACAAAAATAATAACAGCAACAATAATAGCCAGGCATGGCTATATATGGTCCACACCTATAATCCTAACCACTGGGAATATAAGAAGAGATCTTGCTTCATGGGAATATAGCTCAGCTATACTGCTGAGCTTCTGCAGTGGCCTGTCTTGAAACTTCCCCCTCCTAACTTGAGCTTCCATTCCTTGGGTCCTTTCAGCCTGGCAGGTCTGATCAGCATGCTGAGTTACATAAATTAGGTCTCTGTTACTGTCTGGTTTATGTCCAGAGGCATTCAAATCACTCAGTGTTCCAGACTCTATGTCCCAACAAGAGAACTCCAAAGATTCCAAGAAAGTAGCTTTGAAATGGGGCACTCATGAATACTCCCCCAGCCCACACCACTCCCTGTTCGCCTCCACCCAATATTTCCTGTTTCTGCCCACAGTATGGAGCCCCCCATTCAGAGTAGAGTGCATTAATCAGAGGCCTCTTCTTCTTTCCCTGGATCCTACAGAACTAACTAACCAAAGAGTTACCTAAAAAGAATGGTAGCTATACCTAAGCTGCAGTTCTATCATAAAGATCAGCAAACCAGCAATCACTTATTCCTCAGTTTATGTTTACTGACCCTGATTGTCACTGGTACCCTCCATGAAATATCTTTCACCTCAATCTTCATTTCAAGGACCTTGTTTGTGATCACCTCATTTCTGTAGAGTGGTGGTTCCTAGCCAGGGGTTGGTGAACCTAAAAAAATCTGATAATTGCATCTCGATATAATAGGATTCTTTTTGTAAGCCTATAGATTTTCTTTTTTTGAACTTAAAAATATTCTAAAAAGGAATTCATAGGAGTCACTAGGGGAACACAATACAAATACAGTTTTTAAAAAAAAAAACCCTTGCACTTATAGAGATGTTGTTGCCACCATCTCCCTCTCATCAAAGAGCAGAAGAAAAGTTTTCAGATGAACATTAAAATCTCAGTCAACTCTTCTTTGTCTTTCCCAGAGTCAAAGAGGTCAGGACTAAATAACAAGTTGTATACTTGAAATTGATCTGCAAAATACAGAGAATATTTTCTTATTTCTCAAAAGATTCAATATTTAACTCTCAAACAGATCTGTGATCTTGCCAATATAAGCATTTCCTACAGAACTGGTTCAGTACTAGGAAAACTAGTAGCCTAATTGACCATAACAATAACAAAATCAACAGAAACCATGAGATTAATTCAATAGATGCTGGAAAAGCTTTTGACAAACTACAGCACTCATTCCTATTAAAACTACTAGTGAATGTAGGAATAAATGAAGTTTTACTTAAAATGATAAGCAATATCTATCCAAAACCAGCAGCAAGCATTATTTATAATGGGAATAAGCTAGAAGCTTTCCAAATAAAATCAGGGGTGAAATAAGGATTCCAATTATCATCACTATATTTACTAGAAATGTTAGCTTTAGCAATAAGAGAAAAAAATGAAATTGAAGGAATTAGACTGGGTAATAAGGAAACAAAACAAAAATTATTTTTACAGATGATATGGTGTTATTACTTAGAGAATCTTAAAGAATTAACTAAAAATTTACTTGAAATAATTAAAACTTTAACAAAGTTACAGGATATAAAATAGTTGGTTCTTGTCGTAGTTATCAAAGAAGACCAAAATCATCACTATGTTAGAGACAAGTTACAGTGTATCTGTCTGTGGCTGATCAGACCAATAAGAGCTCGAGCTTGGGATGCCCTCCCACAGATCGAGCACAAGTAGTCCATGTGAACATCTAAGGTGGGTACACTAAATTATGTATCTCACATTTCCTTTGAACTGCTTCAATTCTACCTTGCTTATAGAGTACAGCACCCTCTCTGATGAGGGCACAATATGCTGGATGGTCCTGTGCCAATGTCTCCCATGATGCATGTCCCTATATCACTTCTTCTGATCCCTCCTGTGAGTGCTTGCCCATGAGTTTTCCATAAAATAATCTTTTTTTTAGTAAGTGTGTGTGTTTGGCATTCTAACAATGTGACCAGACCATCATAGTTGTGTTCTCTACAGTAATATTTGAATACTTGGCGGTTTAGTTCAAGAAAAAACTGTGTCTGTTATCTTATACTGCTGGATTTTCTTCAGAATCTTCCAAAGACAATTTAAACCCCTTCTAAATGGGATTGAATGAGGTGTGGAGCAAGAGTGAAACAAGGTGTATTACTAGTACTGTGTCCTCTAGGACAGGGAAGAGGTATTTTTCCTGGAGTTTTCAGGTAGCAAATACCATATCAACTGTTTGTTGACCCTTTTTGAAGTCACATTGGCTCTCAGGTAGGAGACCATCTTTTTCAGGTGAAGAATCAGCCTATTTCAGAGAACTCTGGAGGTGAGCAATGCTATCCTTAAAAGGTGCTCAGCCATTCATGATGTGGTAGAATCCCACTGCTGATTCCAGTAAGGAAATTACCCTATGATGTAGAATGCCTGTGGGCAGGGTTGTGACTACTGCTCCCAGTGTATTTGCACCTGCTACTTCATCCTCCCATTCCACCAGTGGAAGACTTCATATGCTTGAGGTAGATACCCCCCCTTATTTCACTGAAGGGTTTGAGGTTACCCTCAAGCTGGTTTACCCCTATTTGCTTAGTTTATAAGCATGCTAAAGTTTCTTGGAACCACAAAGTGAGAGTTAAGTGGTTCAGGTAGACATCAAAGGTGAAAAGCAGCCCTAAAAGCATCTCCATAGATACTAACCTTCCTTGAACACACCCATATAAATCATCAGCATCTCTATACATTTTCTTTTTTTTTTAATTAATTTTTTTTTTGCAAGGCAATGGGGTTAAGTGGCTTGCCCAAGGCCACGCAGGTAATTATTAAGTGTCTGAGGCCGGATTTGAACTCCAGGACCGGTGCTCTATCCACTGAACCACCTAGCTGTCCCATTTCAATGCATTTTCAACAAAGCCCAGAAGTAAGAGATAGAAAGATAAATTCCATTTAAAATAATTGTAGACAATTTAAAATATTTGGGAGTCAAGTTGCCAACAAAACCCAGGAACTATATAAAGCACAATTACAAAACACTTTTCATACAAATAAAGTCAGATCTACAACTGGAAAAATATCAATTGCTCATGGGAAAGATGAACTAATAAAATAAAAATGACAATTTTACCTAAATTAATTTACCTATTCAGTACCATACTAATCAAATTTTCAAAAATTATTTCATAGAGATAGAAAAAATAATAACAAAATCCATCTGAAAGAACAAAAGGTCAAGAATATCAAGGTAATTAATGAAAAATACAAAGGAAAATAGCCTAGCCATACCAGACCTAAAACTACATTATAAAGCAGCAATCAACCCAAAGACTTCAACTTCTGGAATAAGAACTCACTATTTGACAAAAACTGCTGAGAAATCTAGTGCAGTTTTCTATACTATAGTATATAGTATATACTCCTAGATGAGGTTGAAATGGTTACAGGTTTTAGCTATAAAGGATGCTGCCATAAGCAGATTAGGAATGCAAGGAATAGTTTACCTGTCAGATCCATGGAGAACTGAAGAATTTATGATTAAACACGAGATAGGGAACAGTATGAAATTCAAAATGGATGATATTGATTACATTAAATTTAAAAGTTTTTCACAAATAAAACCAATGCAACCTAGATTAGAAGGAATGCAGGAAGATGGGAAACAATTTTTATAGCAAGTGTTTCTGATGAAGGCCTTGCTTTTCAAATATATAGAGAACTGAGTCAAATTTATAAAAATGCAAGTCATTTCCCAATTGAGAAATGGTCAAAAAGTCTTCAGATGAAGAAATTAAAGCTATCTATAATCAAATGAAAAAATGCTCTAAATCATTATTGATTAGAAATTCAAATTAAAACAACTCTGAGGTACCCCCTCACACCTATCAGATTGACTAATACTACAGAAAAGAAAAATGATAAATGTTGAAGAAAATGTGGGAAAATTGGGACACTACTGCATTGTTGTGGAGTTGTGAACTAGTCCAACCATTCTGGAGAACAATTTGTCACTATGCCCAAAGGTTATAAAACTTTATACCTTCTGATTCAGCAATACTAGATCTGTAGATCATAAAAAAGAGATCACAAAAAAGTGGAAAAGAATCACATGTTCAAAACTATAGCAGCTTATTTTGTGGCGGCAAAGAAGATTCCCCATCAAATGGGGAATGGCTGAACAAGCTGTGATATATAAATGTAATGGAATATTATTTTGATATAAGAAATGATTAGCAGGCAGATTTCAGAAAAACCTGTGAAGACTTACATGAAATGATGCTGAGTGAAATAGAAGAACCAGGAGAACATTGTACTAGAAAGAGTAAAATTGCATGATGATCAACTATGATGGACTTAGCTCTTCTCAGTAATTCAGTGATCCAAAACAATTCCAAAAGACTCTTGGTGGGAAATGCTATGTATATCTAGAGAAAGAACCATGGAGTCTGCATATAGGTCGAAGCATACTATTTTCACGTTTTTTTTTGTTGTTGTTTTTTACTTTTCCCTTTTGTTTCTTCTTTCACAACATGACTAATATGGAAATATGTTTACATGATTGCACATAGATAAATCTATATCAAATTTCTTGCTGTCTTGGGAGGAGAGATGGGAGGGAGGGAGGGAGGGAGGGAAAGAGGGAGGAAAAAGTTTGAAACTTAAAATCTTATGAAAAATGAATGTTGAAAACTATCTTTACATGAAATTGGAAAGATACTATTTATCACATACATGAAGAAGATAACTCATTTCTAATTGCCCATCCTGAATTATTTTGTTCACATTCTCCTATTAGTTTGCCATGGGGATTCCATCCAACATGCTAAAAGCCTTTCTCATTTTCATTCAACATCCCAAGGACACTCATGAAGCACATAGGCTATATATTGATTATTGCTCACTCTCAGCACATAGCCTCCTCATTTTCTTTTTTTACTTTTGCATTTCTGTGATGAACTCTTTTACTCCTTTACAATTCCCCATTTGTAGTATGGTGCAGTCAACTTGAACCTTCTATATGCCTGTCCATGGCCTCTAGGTCATATTTATTTTTCTTTTTTATATTAATTTATTTTTTCCAATTATATGCATAGATAGTTTTCAACATCCATCTTTTTGTAAGCATCTGAGTTCCACATTTTTCTACCACCTTCCCTTCCTGCTCCTGCCCCACCATGGTATCAATTTCCCTGTAAATGTGGATGTCATTTTCTATCATAGGATTGTCCATGATCACTGCACTGCTGAGAGGAGCTGCATCCATCATAGTTGATCATTTCACAATGTTGCTATCAATGTGGACAATGTTTTCCTGGTTCTGCTCACTTCACTCAGCATCAGTTCATGCAAGTCCTTCCAGGCTTTTCTGGAGTCTGCCTGTTCGTGATTTCTTACAGAACAATAGTATTCTATAACATTCATTCCCAAATTGATTGATATTACCTTAATTTCCAATTTTTTACCACAAAAAAGAATTACTATCAATATTTTGTACATGTGGGTCTTTCTCCCCTTTCTTGTGATCTCTTTGAGATATAGACCTAGTAGTGGTAATGCTAGATCAAAGAGTATGCACAGTTTTATAGCCATTTGAGCATAGTTCCAAATTGATCTCCAGAATGGTTGGATCAGTTCACGACTCTAGCAAAGATGCATGTGTTCCAGTTTTCCCACATCTTCTCCAACATTGATCATTTTCCTTTTTTGTTATTGTAGCTAATTTGATAGGTGTAAGATAGTACCTCAGAGTTGCTTTGATTTGAATTTCTCTAATTAAAATGATTTAGAGTATTTCATATGACTATAGATATCTTTAATTTCTTCATCTGAAAATGAACTGTTCATATCCTTTGACCATTTATCAACTGGAGAATGACTTGTTTGACTCAGCTTTCTCTATATTTTTGAAATGAGACCTTTATCAGAAACACTAGATGTGAAAATTGTTTCCCATCTTTCTGTGTTCTTTCTTATCTTGGTAGCCTGGGTATTGTATATACAAAAACTTTTAAATTTAATATAATCAAAATTTTCCATTTTGCAATTTATAATGTTATCTCTTGTTTCATAAATTCCTCTCCTCTCCATAGAGCTGACAGATGGACAATTCCTTGTTCTCCTAATTGGCCTATGCTATCAGCCTTTATGTCTAAATCATGTACCTATTTCAATCTTATCTTGGTATAGAGTGTGAGATGTTGGTCTACGCCCAGTCTCTGCCATCCTACTTTTCAGTTTTGTCAAATAATGAGTTCTCATTCTAGAAGCTGAAGTCTTTGGGTTTATCAAACAGTAGGATTATTATAGTCATTTACTATTGTTTATTTTTTAGCTAATCTGTGCCACTGATCCTCTATCCTGTTTCTTAGTCAGTACCAGAGTTTTGATGAATGTGGCTTTATAATATAGTTGTAGTTCTGGTATGGCTAGTCCACCTCCCTTTGCATTTCTTTCCATCAATTTCCTTGATATTCTTGAGCTTTCATTCCTCCAGATCAATTTTGTTAACTATTTTTCCTGGCTTTGTAAAATAAACTTTTGATAGTTTGATTGGTGAGTCATATTCATTTTCAATGCTTCAGAGCCTATGACATTCCATGTCTCTTCATCAATATCTTCAGAAGATATAAATATATTTCTTATGGAAGAAAACTTCAACAGATATCTAGTAAAGTTCAATACAAGAATCCTCCCATCAGCAACCTTGCCAGGAGAGGTTGCCAATCTTTGCTGAAACACCACCTCAACCCCACCCCCAGTTATGAGAAGCTCACTGTGATTATTAGAGAAACCCACTTCATTTTTGGACAGCTCTAGTTGTCAGGAAAATTTTTCCGTACATTAAGCCAAATTCTGACTCCTCTTTTCTTCCCTCCACCCATCCACTGTTCTTATGCCAGCCTACGGGGTCCAAACATAGCAAGTCTAATCCTTCTTACACGTGACAGTTATTTGAATACTTGTAGACATAATTGTCTATCCTTCCTAAATCTTTCCATCTTCAGGTGAAACTACCCCTAGTTCTTACAATCAGTCTTTGGTATCCTAAGGGTTCCCAGATATGCCACTATCCTGTCCCACCCTACCCTGGCTCAGGTCCACGTCATTTCCTGCCTTGATTATTGTAATAGTCTGCTAATTTATCTTCCTGCTCTTAATTCTTAATTCAATCCAGACCATCAGTTGTCAAAACAGTCACAGATCTGGTGTCACCCTTTCCCTACCTGATAAACTCCAGTGGTTCCCCATCACTTCCAGGATCAAATATAAAATCCTCTGTTTCTCATTCAAAGTATTTCATAACCTGGCCTGTTTTCTCCTGTCTTTTTCCCCTTTGCTTACTTAATCATTATGACATAATGATTTCCTTGCTGTTCCTTAAATATTTCATCTCCCAACTCTGTGAATTTTCACTGGCTATCCCTAATGACTAGAATTCTCTCCCCATTTCTGCCTCCTGGTCTCCTTGGCAGGAGTAGTGGATAGAGCACTAGTCTTCTAGTCAGGAAGATGGAAGTTCGAATCTGACCTTGGATACTTGACTCTTACTTGCTATGCGACCTTGGGCAAGTTACTTAGCCCTGATTGTCTGGTATCCAGGGCCATCTTCAGTTGTCCTGATTAATATCTGGCCACAGGCTCTGAAGATGGCTCTGAAGGAGTAAGAGAGACTGGTGATTTAGGACAGCACTCTCTTACTGAAATCCAATTCACCTGCTTTTCATGACAGCACCTCCCCTGATGTTATGGTCTTCTTCAAAAATTAAGGACAAACATTATTAAGTCTTAGCTAAGATTCCACCTTCTACAAATGCCTTTCATGATCCTCTTTAAAGCTAATGTCTTCCTTCCATTGGTTATCTCCAATTTTCCTGTATGTAGCTTGCTTGTGCATAGTTTTTTTTTTAATGTCATCTCCTCCATCAAAATATAGGTTCCTTGAAAACAGGTACTGTTTTCTGCCTTTCTTTGAGTTTACACTGTGCCTGAGATGGTCCAGTGGATAGAATGCCAAACAAAATATTGTCTACATTTTCCTGAGTTCAGATCTGGTAACTCCAGACACTTACCACTGAGTGATCCTGAGCAAGTCACTTAACCTTGTCTGCCTCAGGGTTCTTAATTCTTAGAATGAGCCAGGGAAGGAAATGGCAAACCATTCCAGTGGCTTTGCCCCCAAATGTCCCTATGAAGAGTCAGAAAGGACAAGAAACCAACATATGATAGATGATTAATAAATGCTAGTTGGCTGAATGACTGATCACTTGCCTCAGAACATACTCCAATTTTCAAACTTCCTCTTAGAAGTACAATTTGACCTAGAAATAGGCACAATAATCTAGATACCTCTTCTCTCCCATTCTTTCTTTGAGAATCAACTATTTTTTGCTGACTTAACAACCAGTCAGTCAATAAACAGCATTCATTAAATACCCAATGTGTGAGGGCCACTAAACTTGTCACTGTGTGGTGAAGAGAATGGAAAATACAAGCCACATCCTCCAGAGATTAACAGAGACAAAAAACAAAAAGGAAGGCATACTTAAAATAACTAAAGAACTTAAAAGTCAATCTAATTACTCAACTTCTTTGACCCTCAGTTTCCTTATTGTTAAAAGAAGTTAAACTAAATGATCTCTGAAACTCCTTCCAGTTCTAAATCTAGATACCCACCAGAAAATGAAGAATGTATAAAGAAACCCCCGAAGCAGAAACAAGAGAATATTGTACACATTAACAACTTTGTGAGTTGATGGATGCAGTTCCTCTCAGCAGTTCAGAGAACTAGGACAACTCTGGGAGACTTGCTATGGACAATACTATACACATCCAGAGGAAGAAAAACAAAACAAAATAAAACAAAAACCATATAGAATCTGAATGATCACCATGCTCAGCTTTTAAAACTTTCTCTTATGTTTTTCCTTCCTACCATGGTTTTCCTTCCTTTCCCTTAGTCCTAATCCTTGATACAGAAAATGCCTAATCTGTAAACATGTTAAACATAGATGCACATGTACAATGTTTACCAGACTATTCACCACTGAAGGGAGGAAGGTGGGAAGAGAAAGTAGAAGGAAATTAAATGACTTATAAATATGTATATGCAATTGGAATGAATGTTGAAAAACTTTCACAATATGTAATTGGAAAAATAAAATATTAATGGGGGGAAGAAATTCTCAAGGGAAAAGATCAGCAGAGTGGATGATGCCAATAGAGGAAGATTTCCTGGAGGTCATTGAGATTTTTTCTTTTTAAATGAGTCTTATTCATTTCCTAAGATTATAAATGTCAAAGATAATGCTACCCTGCATTAGTAGTGGAAGTTGTTTCACTTGGTAGTGCCTTATGCCAAAGTAATCAAAGATTGTTTCTATCCCTTATAATGGACTAGGTACTAGGGAATTAGAGACAAAAAAAATCCTGTTTTATATTCTGAGGGGAGAACACAATGGTCTATCATCATCTGCTCTTGAGAGGCAATATAACATAGGGAGGGGATACAGAAAATTATTTGGAGTCACAAAGACCTAAGTCTGAATCTTATGTTAATACCCACATTGTATTGGAACCATACTCAAACATGTCACTTATATTTCTAAAATCAGTTAATACTACAAAATAGATTTTGATTGACTGTCTTATTGATTGTTTACCTAAGAAAGTTTTGTATAAAAGGTTAACAATACAGAATAAATTTTAAATGTATCAAATAAACTTTTTTGAGTCAGTTATTAGACATTTACCTGTACAAAAAATAAAAGCAGTCCTATTGATGCTTTTTGATCCTACATCACAGCCATTCCCAGACCCAATATTGAACTCCCTTCCATCCCAGCACTGAACCCTTTCCAGTAACAAAGAAAAACAATTAAGCATAAGCAATGAATATAATGACCATATAGGACACTGTAACCCACAAACTCTTCTTCCTGAGCCTGACTGCCCTCTGTACAGTAGAGAGAAAGGTCTGGCTCATTAACTGTACTTCAAAACCAAGATTTTGTTCATTACAATGACTCAGAGTTTGGCTTCCTTTTGCAGGCCTTTTCATTTACTTTATTGAGGTCATTGTGTATATTATTCCCCCTCTCATGTTTCTCTGAATTTCTCATATTTGTCATTTCTTACAGAACAATAATTTTCCATTATAACTGTATATCATGTTCAGCCATTCCCCAATCAAACTTTGTTTCCAGGCCATTGCAGGACTGATGCACCAAAAGTGCTGATATACACAAGCTGGTGAAGAGAGTAAGATGTGTCCAGGTGCAGAGATGTTATCTTTCTGTATACATAAGCATACTCAGCATAACACTCTCCAGTGTTACATTTTGCAATTTGATAATTCAATTTACCAAACATTTATTGAACACCTGTTAGTACAGAGCACCCCAGCTTTGCACTGTGTCTACAGTGTGGGCAATGAAAATTTAGGGAAAACAAAGTGTTCACTCAGAGACAAAAATTTAATGGGTGATAAAACATAAAATAAAATTCTACTGACATACAATAATAAAGTGCATGAAAGATCTATAAAATAAAGTATAATTTGGGTTATGAAATGGAAGGTCATTCCATTATCTATAGGGATAGTAATAGAGATTTCCTGTAGGAGAAAACCTATGAGTTGGGTTTAAAGGATTAGTAGTAATTCAACAGACAAAGAAAGGGAAGAGGTATACAGAATAGTAGAAATGATATGCTGAGAGCATGGAGGAGAGAGAAATGAGATTTCTTGAATCATAGGGTGATGCCAGTTGGTGGAGCACTTATAAAGCCAATAATGACAGAATAGCAGCATTCATTATTATAATCAAATCTCAGTGCTAAGACATAAAACTTTGGTTCACATAATCCTCAGCCTATTTATTGCCCAGGATGTAAATCAGAGACAGTAACAATCTGAGCTCATGTCCCCACTACTCTGGGAATTATTCTGTTTAATATCCCTTTTAGAACATTTTTCTATGGAATTCATTGCCTTCCATATGGCTATTTTTGCCTTACATGTTCCTACAGAACCAATTCATGAATTAAATGGGGGGGGGTATGCTGGTATTTTATGAGCAAATATTTAATAATTAGACTATAAACTCTATAAGGGCATAGACCTCATTGCTCTTTGCCTAATATCTTCTACACATGAGACAATATGATATAATAGCTAGAACTCAAATCAGGAAGAACTGGATTCAAATTTCATCTCAGGTTTCTACTTAGTTGGGTGACCATGGACAAGAACCTTAACCTCTCTGAGCCTCTGTCTCATAGGGTTGTGAGAATGTAGGTATACTGCTTTGCAAACTTTAAAACATTATATAAATAATAGCTACTATTACTTTAGCAGGTGTTTAATCTTTTGAGCTTTAAACAAATCTTCATTTTTAAATTCAGAAAAAAAAGTCAGGTAACTGCTAATCACAATAATTTTATGCTTTAGCTAGCTACTCCAGGGACTAAGTTTGATAAATGAGGATCATCAGACTACCTGCACCTACTAACATGTAGACTATATTGTAGGAAATAATACTCAACAAATCAGTGTTATCACCAGAAGCCAATTTGCTATCAAGCCTCCCTGCCAGAAGAGGTCATCAAGTCATCCAGATAGTTGATAAATACTGTAAAACTTCCCTCTGGGTCTTGTGAGCTCTGTAAGATTGCAAGAGATCCAAGGTTCCAACATTTCCTAAATGGAAATAAGACTTTGAGATCTAGAGAAGATGCTATTGACAAAAATAGTGGAGGAGTGATGCCCATGATAACCATTGGTTCTGCATTCTGAAGCTCAAGATAACAAGAAATGATATGGTCCTAGATTAATTCCCACAGTTCATATGAGCCTGTGGAAATGAATAGTACTGACACTCAAATTCACGCAGAAAGATTAGTCGTTGTAATGAACCACAAAACTGATTTATTACAGTCATGGGAAATATAATGTCCCTGATTAAGTGAACCAGAGCCAGTTGTTGTTTCTAGGTTTGGACCCCTTGACATATAGCAGGGACTAAGTCAATGAGCATTGATTGATTGACTAAATCCTCCTCCTTTTAAAAAAATGATTTGTATTACTATATTAGTCATGTGAATGAAGACATAAAAAAATACAAAAAGTGAAAAATAGTATGCTCTGAACTGCATTCAGACTCCACCAGTTCTTTTTCTGGAGCAGGATAGCATTTTTCATTACAAGTCCTTTGGAATTGTCTTGGATCATTGTATAGCTGAGAATAGCTATTCACAGTTGCTCTGTACTAACAGGTGTTCAATAAATGTTTGGTAAATTGCATGGTGGTCAACTGTATAGCTATTCTCAGCTATACAATGATCCAAGACAATTCCAAATACTATAAGTATTTAAGCTATATACATTCCAATATACTATAGTATATTCCAATATACTATAAGTATATAAGCCATCCAATATACTATAAGTATATAAGCTTTTCAAATATCCAAGACAATTCCAATAGACTATTCCAATAGACTAGAGCAATAGTACACAATTACCATTCCTATGTACAATGTTCTCTTGATTTTGCTCACTTCACTTTGCATCAGTTCATATAAGTCCTTAAAGGTTTTTCTGAAATCATCCTCTCATTACTTCTTCTTTTTCTTTTTTTTTTTAGTTTTTGCAAGGCAATGGGGTTAAGTGGCTTGCCCAAGGCCACACAGCTAGGTAATCATTAAGTGTCTGAGGCCAGATTTGAACTCAGGTCCTCCTGACTCCAGGGCCAGTGTTCTATCCAATGCACCACCTAGCTGCCCCCTCTCATTACTTCTTATCTCATGTGACCCCAACTTGTTCAGTCACTCCTCAATTGATGGGCATCCCCAATTTCCAATTCTTTGCCACCCCCAAAAGAACTGCTATAATTCTTTTTGTACAAATATCTCTTTGGGATACAAACCTAGCAGTTATATTGTTCTTTTGAACCTAAAGACTTTGGAGTTACAGATTATGAAGAATTTTATTATAGGATCACAGCTCTAGATCCAGAAGTGACTTTAGAAGTCTAACTCCCTCCTTTAAAGATGAAGAAACAGGGCAGCTAGGTGGTATAGTGGATAGAGCACTGGTCCTGGAGTCAGGAGGACCTGAGTTCAAATATGACCTCAGATACTTAATGATTGCCTAGTTGTGTGACCTTGAGCAAGTCACTTAACCCCATTGCCCTAAATAAGACAGAAAAAAAGATGAGGAAACTGAATCCTCTAGAAAGGAAACTGCCCAATGTCACAAAGATCCTTTGGCTGTAGTTCTTTTTATGATGCCATATCTTGCTTTTCATTAAAGTAGCTTACAGTATAATTTTCCATGATATATTTTTATGAATGATGATTTAATCACATCTTCAGCTACCCTTGTATTTTTTTCATGTCTTCATTCACAACATGATTGATAGGGTAATAAAAATCATTTTTTAAAGGAGGAGGATTTAGTCAATCAATCAATGTTCTTTGATTTAGTCCTTGCTTATATATCAAAACTCTAGACCTAAAAACAACTGGCTCTAGGTCACTTAATCAGGGATTTTATATTTCCCAGAAATGTTATAAATCAATTTTTTGGTTCATACCTCTTTTCAATTTAATATAACCAACAATTATTAAATGCCTACTGTTTGCAAAGCCCTAAGGGATACAAAGACCAAAAAAAAGTGTACCATCAAAGAGTTTATATTTTTCTATATACCTAGACTGATTGATACACGAAGGGTTGGACTGTGGAACTGACATGAATCAATGGAGAAACAAACAGCAGCACAGGAAGACTCAGCTTTTCATTCAAGAATTATGCTGGTCCCCTACTTCTTACCTTCTTCCTCATTCTCTCTGGCAGTTTTTTATGGATTTACATACACAAGTCAGTCTGGATACAAGATGCTCTTCCTGCTTTTCTTGAATGGTTCCCATCTGGGGAAGAGAAGCTGTATCTCTGCGCCTATCCAGCTGTTGAAAAGCAACTTTGATGCTTTTATGTTGCAGCTGTTCCAAGCCAAAGTAATCGAAGCTGGGGCTCAAGAGGACCAATTGTTTCAAGAATGAAATAGCAAACATTTCTGCAAATGTCCTGCCCTGACTGAACTCTCTTAGATTTATCAGTTGTTGAATTCTCTCTCAAAAAAGGGGTAGGGTTATTCTATGTCAGTCAGTAAACATTTATTAAGTGCCTTCTGTATACCAGATACTGTGCTAAATTATGTCTGGAGGAATGGGGTGGGAAGAGATTTGAATTAAAGGGTGGAAGGAGGAAGATCTTAGTTCAAATAGAAAAGAACTCTTTAATAATCTGAACTGCCCCAAAATGAAGTTGGCTGCCTTTATAGGGTAGTGAGTTCCCTTTCATTGGATGTGTCTGAGCAAAGGCAGAATGACTACCTCTTAGGGATACTGAAGATTATATTCCTGCTCTGGCTAAGAGCTTAGATTTGCTGACCACCGAAGGTCCATTGAACCTAAAGATTCTGAGGTTTTTCTCCTGAGATCCCAGACCATAAATCCCAGACACTAAATAATTTTTGGTTGCTGAATAGTCTGACAGCCACATAAGGGAGGGGAGGGAAATGAGGAAGAGGAAAAGGAGGATAGGTAGTAGGCAGCTGAACATAGATTTCCAAACTATAATTCTCCATTTCTCAAGATAAAAAGAAAACCCAGTGTGACCTTTTGTGTTCCTCCCCTCCAGAGACTCCAGAGTCAAAAAAAAAAAAAAAAGAAAAGAAACAAGAGAATTAAACACACACTATGTTCTCTTTTCTGGTGGTGTGTTTTGTTATTTAAAGACAAAGAAACCTGGGCAGGGTAGATAAGGAAGAAATAGCCAGATAAGAACTGATATTCAAAATATAAAATTTTGCATTAGAAGGAAACTTAGGAAATATCAACCAAACTTGTCTGTCCACAAGCATCTGAGGCACTATGTTAAACCGTGAGGATTATCCTCCCCCACTTCTGGGGAAAAAAAAAAAACAGCCTTAGGGATAGAATGGTAGAATATCAAAAACTAGTAATAGAAGAGACTTAGAAGTCATCCAAGTATTTAACAATAACAGAAATTCAGGTCCAGAGAAGGGCAGTGGCTTGCCCAATGTCACACAGCAATCATTGGCATCATATGTGAGTCCAAGTGCAGCATAATTCCACAGGCAGGACCCTCCTTTCTCCCTCAAAACCAGCCCTGGGACTTCAGAAAGTAGGGTGCCTTCCATGGCCCTGCCAGCCTGTCTCTGGTTCCACAGAATATGCTTTTTCTGTCATTTTCTCTCATCTCCAGGCTGGAGCCCAGATATAATGGCCTGTTGGTATTTCTAACTGAGGGAGGCTTGGAGTGACAGATAAAGGGAAGAGGCCCTTGACTGGTACCTGCTTCCCATTTGTATAATCTTTATTATTTCAAGGCTCTAGAAAGTTTCATTGTATTCCCCAAAATAGTTGTATAAGGGAGATAGGACAAATAAGAAAAGTGAGGTTCAAAGTGGAGACTAAATCGGGAATCATCTTAGGAACACACACACACACACACATAGAAATACTCATTAGAGAACTGCTGATCAATCAATAGGCATTAATTAAGTTCCAGCTGAGTGCCCTTGTAACAGTCTATTGTAATAGTCATGGAGATATAAAGACTTCTACAAGTAATTATACTTAGCATCTTCTCCAGGGAAGCAGTGAGTCCAAGTGAGTAGGAATTAGGACATGGATTCAGGAAGAACTGAGTTTAAATATAGCCTCAGACACTTATTAGTGGTAGAGTTCTGGGTGATCATTTAACTTCTCTTTGTCTCAGTTTCTTTAACTGTAAAATAAGAATAATAAGAGCACCCAACTCCTACACTGGTTGCAAGAATAAAATGAGATCCATTTGCAAAGTGCTTAGTGCCTTGGACATAGAAGATGCTTGATAATTTTGGTTCCATCCCCCTCCCCAGGGGTTATCCTCTCAATTAACACTCATGAGTTAGTTCCCCCTATGGGTTGCTACTATCCTTGGGTTCAGAGGCATTCAGTGAGTCCACACTCTCAGATCCCTCATGAGTCTTCACTTGCAGCTTTATTCTTAATAGTCAGCTAGTTTAACTCTCAAATTTTATGGCTAAAACAACTGATCCCTAAGGACTTTGTCTTGTCCATAATCACAAAACTAGTGATGAAGCCAAGATTCTGATCTTGCAGTTCACATCCTCCACTCTTGCCACTCTATCACACCACAGCACCACACTATACCACACCACACCACTATTCATAGAAATACAGCCACAAACACATGAACATATAGCAACAAACAAATAGATACGTGTATATAGACACATAAATATAGGGGCTTGCAGACACATATATAATGGACCTGCTTCATTTGCACAGCTCATTTGTTGCTAAGTGTGGTGTGAAGGAGTTAATGGTGTGAATTTTGTCAAACATCACAAAGGCTGAGGAAAGGAAGGAGACATTCCTCTGCATTTTCATTAGAGATTTCAGTTACTGAGCGTGTCAAGGAGACCTGGAATGAAGCCAGCTGGCTAAGCTAGGATAGTGACTATCTATCGGTGAAACGTGTTCTCGATCTCCTCTTTGACTCACACATGGAAATCTGCCAGGACAAGGGTTTTTTTTTTTCCCCCAAGCCAAAAAACAAAAAAATGAAAAAAAAAACCCCAACCAACCCACCTCCTGGAGTTTCCTCTATCTGAAATTTATGATCGCATTTTAGAAATTTTCCTCCTCACAGTGGTAATTTTGTTCTGGAACTTTCCCTAGCTTGAGAGGCCTTATGTGTTCTCTACTGCCAGTTCATTCCCAGGACCCCTGGGCCCAACTCTAAGGGAATAAGTTTTAAGTTTCTACTGAATATTAGCCTTGGATCCAAATCTGAAGAGCAACCACAGCTTCCCTGGAAAACATGGAAATAGAGTAACTCCCACATCTTATGAGGAAAGAACATTGACAGCTCAGCTCTAGACAACTCCAAGAATGATGATTGTAATCCTGAGGACCCACTTAACTCTCAGCACCAATGTAAATATGAATATTCCCAGGAGTACAGGAAAGTAAAAGGGCCTGTATACTCTAGGAGACCCAAAACTGAATTCCATAGCTATAGTTGGAAGGACCTCCTCAGGGATAGGGAAATTAGGTTGGATTGTTTTATAGATTAGACTCTAAGGATTCAGTGCTTAAAGGAACTTTAGAGGTCTTCTAGTTGGATCCCCTCATTAACAGAGAGGGAAACTGAGGTCTATAGAGGAGAAACAGCCTAGACAAGATTATATCAACCTGATCCTAGGAACCTAGACCTTTTCATCTCCCCTTATACCTCCACCCAACGTATCAAGAGAACTGTTTCATTTTTACTGAAAAATTTTCTAGAGTGATCCTTCTTCATTCCTCCTCCTCATTTCACATCACTCAGATGCCTATTGAAATCATCTTCTCCATCAAGTCCCACATGAAGAGGTGACCTTTTCTGTGTCAAGGTAAATCCTAAATGCATCAATGACCCCATCCCATCCTATCTTCTGTAGCAGATTGCTACTTTTATCAGCTCCCCTCATTTGTCTCCAATCTCTCCTCTCTACTGGCTGCTTATAGCCTATCCTCAAAAAACCCTCACTTGATCTACCCAAACCCACTGGTTATCATCCAGTATTGCCTCCCTTTTGTGGCTAAACACTTGGTACCTACTCTTCTGAAATCTCTATAGCCTGACTTTTGATCTCAGCACTCAACTGAAACTGCTCTTTTCAGAATTATTGATGGTCTCATAGCTCTAAAAGAACTGGAATTTAAGAATAATTCAAAAGACCAAGCTGTTTTAATTAACTCTTCATTTTTTTATCCATAAGGCAAAGAAAATAGAGATAGTAGGATGAAAATACTTATTTTGCAGTAAAATGATATGCCTATTGTTATTTTTGCACAGATAAGAGCAAAAGTTTATTACCAAATATATTTCTTTTTTATTAAAGATTTTATTTATTTTGAGTTTTACAATTTTTCCCCTAATCTTACTTCCCTCCCCCCACCCCACCCCCACAGAAAGCAATTTGTCAGTCTCTACATTGTTTCCATGCTGTACATTGATCCAAATTGAGTGTGATGAGAGAAAAATCATATCCTTAAGGAAGAAACATAAAGTATAAGAGATAACAAGATCAGACAATAATATATCATTTTTTTTCTAAATTAAAGGAAATAGTCCTTGGACTCCACAGTTCTTTATCTGGATACAGATGGTATTCTCCATTGCAGACAGCCCCAAATTGTCCCTGATTGTTGCACTGATGAAATAAGCATGTCCATCAAGGTTGATCATCACTCCCATGTTGCTGTTAGGGTGTACAGTGTTTTTCTGATTCTGCTCATCTCACTCAGCATCAGTTCATGCAAATCCCTCCAGGCTTCCCTGAAATCCCGTCCCTCCTGGTTTCTAATAGAACAATAGTGTTCCATGACATACAGATACCACAGCTTGCTAAGCCATTCCCCAATTGAAGGACATTTACTTGATTTCCAATTCTTTGCCACCACAAACAGAGCTGCTATGAATTAAAATATATTTTCTTGTAATCACTTATTTAGGAATTACATCTTGCATGCTTTTTCATAATGCATTTGCTTATAAGTGGATCTTTTGCAAATAATAGTCCCATCGTGTTTGTAGTATCACAAGTGCGTCTCATTCTGGGTGGAAGATCATGTGCTTGACTTCAAATATGACTGTTCTAACCTTTGATTTGCTATTAGACAATCTCCTGGAAACTCCTCCATTCTCTTTTGGATGCATTCTCAACAGCTCTTTGAATTACAAACTTCTTAATGCATTATCCAGCTTTCAATGAAGGCCATATCTTGAACATTGTAAGAAAAATGCATAGGCCATCTCCTACTCCCTTCTTTAACTGAATAACACCTTGTCATTTTGTCAAGAACATTAATCCTTAACCTTATTTTTTTTTTGCTTGGGGCTGTCCTTGACTGGAATCTGAACATCTGGAAGCAGGGAACTCATAATAGATATAGATTTGGATCTCTTCCACTGGTATGAAGTCACAGTAAACTTCTCCATCAATTTCAGAACCAGACTTTTATGCAGCTGACTTCATCTTAGTTACTTCTAGAGGTTCTCTGTGGTTCTGATAAATAGTCTCAACTATGCTGTACCCTTGTTCTGCAAGTCTCAGAGAAAGACCAAGGGATATAAAATCATTATCACTAGTGATATTATGGGGCAGCTAGGTGGCACAGTAGAGTACCAGATCTGGAGTCAGAAAGCCTCATCTTCCTGAGCTCAAATTTCGTCTTAGACACTTACTAGCTGGATGACCCTGGGCAAGTCAGTTACCCCCTTTTGCATCAGTTTCCTCATCTTTCAAATAAGCAAGAGAATGACAAATCACTCCAGTATCTTTTCCAAGAAATAGTGACCCAAATAACTGAACAATAGATTATATTATAACTTTTGTTGAATAGAGATTTCTTGAATTTCAATACTATATCTGTAGGTACACTGGCATCACTGCCTCTAGTATCATCTTTTCCCAAATAAGAGAATCCATTGAGCATGTATTTGTTTTCAATACCTATTGCCAACCAAAACTTAAGGTTCTCTTAATTAACATGTTAAATAAATTGCCTTGCAAAGCAAGGTAGCTGCTCATCAACCATAACATGTAATTTTATGTATAATGTCCTATGGACTACATGATTTCATTATAATATATTATATATAACATGTTATATATAACAATTTATACCACACAATAATATTGCATAATTTTTATTGAACAGAGGATTTCTAGGAGCTATTCTATGTGCCTTTTATTGGGAGGGTTTTTTTCCCCACTGATAATACCATGAGTGACAATAAGACTAATGCACTTTTCTTATTTCTCTCTTGTAAGTGAGCTGTTATCATCATCTGTCACTTGCTGACCTTCAGCATTTGTACATCTCTGAATGTTTCTAAAAAGTGGCTTACTAAATAAAATCTAAAAAGCAGAAATGGGCTTTTCTTGATGATACAGGTTGTAGATTATGGTGTGGGGTCAAATTGAATATTTAGCTGTTACAAGTACCCTCAAATTGACTGAGAAGCAGCCACATCCATTGTGGACTTTCAGATATTGTAGTTCTTCATCTCGTGACTTGAACTAGAATCCAAAGAAAAAGTGCATTCATTGTTCATCACTTTTTAGATTATCAGTTATAGAAGAAACTTCACTAATGATGAATACTCCTTCTCTGTATCACATATTATAATTGTATCATTCATGTTTTGGGGGGATTTTTGTTTTTTAAAATTTATTTATTGTTTTTTAATTTTACAATTTTTCCCCGAATCTTGCTTCTGTCCCCCCACCCCCCACAGAAGGCAATCTGATAGTCTTTACATTGTTTCCATGCTATATTGATATAAATTGAATATATTGAGAGAAATCACATCCTTAAGGAAAAAAATAAAATATAAGAGATAGAAAAATTACATAATAAGATAACTTTTTTTTAATTAAAGGTAATAGTCTTTGGTTTTTGTTCAAACTCCACAATTCTTTCTCTGGATACAGATGGTATTTTCCATCACAGATACCCAAAAATTGTCCCTGATTGTTACACTGATGGAATGAGTAAGTCCATTAAGATTGATCATCACCCCCATGTTGCTTTTAGGGTGTACAATGTTCTTCTGGTTCTGCTCATCTTGCTCAGCATCAATTCATGCAAATCCTTCCAGGTTTCTCTGAATTCCCATCCCTTGGGAAGTCACTTGTCCAGGTAATTGGCACTCTATTGTCTCCTTAAGTCCCACTTAAAGTTATTTCTAATACTCTGTGCTGTCTCTTTGGTTTGACACATTTTGAGTCAATCTGTGATGAGACAATACCAATCTGACTTCCTCAAGGAAGGATTGCTTGTGAATGCTCCTGACTAGGATCAGAGTAAGGAATCCCCAGGAAAGAGAAAAATATGGAAGGTACCCTAAAAATAATAGGATTTAGATATGGAAGGGATTTCAAATATAACTAGTCTAACTTCATTACCTCTGATTCCATTTAACAGATAAGCAGATGTGACTGTTGCTTGTTTGTCCTTCATTCTTGAAAAAGACCAAAGACATCACGGGGTGATATCTTGACTTGCTCACAAATTGTATTTAAGTGAGGAACAGTTGTAAAAAAAATTATCAGTTTCTATCTTCCTGAACCATTGAAGTAGCGGGACAAAAGTCAAGATGACTGGCAATGATCAGGATACAGAGGATGACTTTGGTGTCTTCAGTGTCTTACCAATCACTAGGTGCTCCACAGGGCCTGCTTCAGCTGTCTTCATGACTAATGGAACAAATTGTTCCCATCTGCCCATTCTGCTAAGGGAAGTCTTCATATGCTTGGGGTAGACATGCCCCTAACTCACCAGTGGGTTTGAGGTCTGTCAGTAACCCTCAACCTGATTTAACTCATCTTACAATAAGGTTATACTGGGTGTGTCTGCTGCTCGTGCTATAGCTTCTTGGAGTCATAGATGAGAGTTGGGTGGCAGATGGACACTAAAGGTACATGAGCAGTCCTGAAGAGGGTTAGGCAGTTCCTCGCACCAAAAGTGCTAATCCTTCCTGAGCACCCCAAGCATTCCATAGGGCATACAAGGGGCATACAAGGGAAAGGGAGGGCATGCAGGTGAACCAGAATCTGGACCCAGGTCCTTTGACTTTAGGTGCTATGTCTTAACCCAGTATGACTTGATTGATTTGTGGTGATAATCCCCCATCCAGCTATATCTGCCATAAGTGCAGGCTCCCTGTGGCCAAGATAAATTGTAGACAAAACAATTAAGTACTTGCCATGTGCCAGGCAATTCTACAAATGAAAATCCAAGCCAAGGTAGAGAGAGACACATGACTTTCAAGGAGTTCTAATAGGAAATAACATGACATATAAAGGAAAGAGTGTGAGAAGTTCAGAGATTCAGGAGATTAGCTGGTTAGAAGTGAATATGGCAGACCTGAGTACTTCTGCAGATGATAGTTCTGGGCAGGAACTCAACAAATGAACTGATTGAGTTCCTTTATAGGGTCCTAGAAAATGTATTCTAGGAATTGTATTGGAGTTTGGAGTTCAAGAATGTGGATTGAAATATTGGCTCTAGAACCTGTGTGACCAAAGGCTTAACCACTCTGGACCTTAGTTTCCTCATTCTTATATTGAGGGGATTATATCTGATGGCCTCTAAGATCCTTCCCAGCACATAAGTGTGACTCTGAAAAAGAATAAGATCTTTTGTGGAATATTGGTGTTCATGAGCAGCAGGTGTAGCAGGCTGGTAAATAACATTGCTTTACCTGTGTAGAGAATCAAAAAACATGATATTTGAAAGGGACTTTATGGAACACCTAGGTGATACTGTGGATAGAACACCAGTCCTGGAGGCAGAAGGATCTGAATTCAAATCCAACCCCAGATACTTGACCCTAGGCAAATCACTTAACTCCAAGTGCCCTGACAAACAAAGAAAAAGGAAAAAAAAAAAGGAACTTCATAATTAATCTAGTCCAATCCATAGCTGAGAAGGAACCTTTTCTACAGTAGTAGCCCTGACCAATGATTTCTAGACTGCCAATGATAGGTAAAGTAGCCCAGTCCTCAAGTTTTCATTGTTTCAAATCTAAATCTACCTCCTCACAAATGCCCTCTCTGGGTTCCCAGTTCCACCCTCTGAAGCCAAGCAAAACAAGGCTCTTCCCTTTTCCACAGAACACTCTTCAAGTTCTTGAAGACAGTTCTCATTCCCAACCTACCCTCCCCAAGTTTTCTCTTCTCCAGATTAAGCATTGCCAGTACTTTTAATAGGTACATAAAATATGTGCTATAATGAAGATAGCACTGACCAGTTAGAAACACCTAATTCAAATCTGAGCTATTTTCCTTAAGTTCCTTTGTGACCACGGGCAAATCATATTCCCTGTCTGGATCTGGGCTTCCTCACCTATAAATCAGAGATCATATTGACTGCCCTGTTTCTCTCTCAAGGTCATTACAAAGTTTCAGTGATGGTAACAAAATGAAAGAAGTTTGGTAAAATACGAATGAGTCTCTGAATGTAAAGGAGAGAGAGAGAGACAGAGACAGAGAGACAGAGAGAGAGGAGAGAGGATACTACTCACTTAAGGAACCCCCAACTCTAACAGTATACACTGGGGTGATTGCTAATATACAAAATTCACTGTTCATATCACAGACATTTGCCCATAAGGTGGTGGTAAATGAGGCGTCTCACTTATTTGCAGTTGAACAGGCAGTATCTGGTCCAATGTAAACTCACTGGGCTGAGACCTGGGAGACTCGACTGCTAGCCAATCGCATTCGTCTGTGAGCCCTAAAACGCCTTCTTGCCCAAGAGTTCCTAACAGAAGAAACTGGACCAGACAGCCCCTCCAGGTCCGAGTCCCTCCAGGTCGGAGCCCGCCCAGGTCGGAGCCCGCCCAGGTCTGAGCCCGCCCAGGTCCGAGCCCGCCCAGGTCCGAGCCCGCCCAGGTCCGAGCCCCTCCAGGTCCGAGCCCCTCCAGTCCCTCTCCATGGCGTCTCCTCGAGGGCCGGGTCCTTCTCTCCGCTCCCCCGGGGTGACGCTTCTCAGCCAGAGCCGGAGACCTCGGCAGAGGGCGCTCCGGGAGAGCTCTTCCAGAGAGGGCGCGGAGCCGGGGAGGGGGAGCCAGACATCCTTAGAGTGGAAAATATGAGGCCGAACTGCTGCTTTTATGAGTCCCAGACTTTGAAAAGCAAAAGTGCTGAGTTGTCTTCCTGACCCTGATAGAATAGGACCCGGCAGCTGCCCAGTAATTTCCAGGAAACCATCGGCTAAAGTGCTGGCAAATACTCCAGGGGAAACTGCCTGCAGTCCAAGCCCAGTTTTTGCCTGCGCTGTAGACTCTGCGTGTGTGTTTATGTGAATTTAAGTGGGGTAGTGCGTGCACCGAGTTCTATGCTTACTGGGTGAGCGTCTCTATGCACAGGGGCATGGGGAGGGGGAGTGTGTGCGTTCTGGGTAGGGATGTGCCCATCTGTATGTGGCTGCGTTGGCACATGGGTCTTGGGCATGCATATATATATATATATATATATATATATATATATATATATATTACATGATATTTGGGGCTATTTATACACTACATGTGAGAGCATTCAGGTATGTGGA
The DNA here is from genome assembly GCF_037893015.1 of Macrotis lagotis. Lineage (NCBI taxonomy): Eukaryota > Metazoa > Chordata > Mammalia > Peramelemorphia > Peramelidae > Macrotis > Macrotis lagotis. Next base: position 332,399,975 of record NC_133658.1, read on the forward strand.
AATAGTCGTATGTATTTGTGTGTAAAAAAGGATCTGACTCAATATCTGATGCCCTTTCAGTTCCATCACAATGATGTACATTGTCGGTTTGTGTGTGTTCATGTGTGTCCAAGCGAGTGTATGGCATACATGTGAGTATCCGTGTGCCCGTGTATGCTACACATGGTTGCACATGTATGTATGGCTCTTGAGTCAAAGAATTCCTTTTGACATGAAGGGCCCATCCACACTGTGGAGACCTTTAGCTGATCTAATTATTGATCCCAACCCCAATGGGTCATGGGGACTGCAAAAGTTGACATTTCCTCCATGGTCTTCACATAAGCATTCAAACTCAGGTTTACATGGACTCCAAACAGAATAATTTTATTTAGATTACTGGGTGCACACAAAAGACTAATTTTTATTTTGTTTGGGTTTTGGGGGAGGGCAAGGCAATGGGGTTAAGTGATTTGCCCAAGATCATACTGCTAGGTAATTATTAAGTGTCTGAGGCTGAATTTGAACTCAGGTCCTCCTGACTCCAGGGCTGGTACTCTATCCACTGCCACCTAGCTGCCCCAAAAGACTAATTTTTAATAATTAATTTACTTATTTTTTCAACTACATGTAAAGATAGTTTTCAACTATCATTTTTAGTAAGGTTTTGAGTTCCACATTTTTCTCCCTTTCCCTCCCCTTGACAGAAAGCAATCTAATATAGGTTATACATGTATCACTCTGTTAAACATATTTCCATATCAATCATAATGTGAAAGAAGAACCAGAATAAAGAGGGGAAAAATGTGAAGGGAAAACATAAATTTAAAATTTTGAAAATTGGAAATAGTAAGCTTTGGGCTACATTCAGACCTCATAGTTCCTTCTCTGAATGTGGATGACATTTTCTACCACAAGCAAAGTACTCATTTTTGAGCCCACAGATATTCTAAAGTATACCACCTCATCATCTCCAATGGGTCAAACATACTTCTCTGAGAACCTAGACCATACCTGTGACCTACAGTTCTATCCTGGATGGGCCCAGTAAGAGGGAAGCCTGAGTTCCCTCCTCTACTGTGCTGCTCCCTTTTACAAATAACTCTCCTCCCATTTGGGCTTTGCCACGAAAATGGTTGCAACAGAAATATACATCTGGTCCCAGGTTCCTTCTCACCACTCTCACTTTCTTTACTGTTGTTTGGCTGCCCCACATTTCTTTGATCTTTTTAGCTGAAGTTGAGAGTGTGACATCTCTTTCCCACGTCTGGAGCATCAAGTGCCTTCAAATTATTTAGACTATAGACTGTTTTACACGTGGTCCCTAAAGCCTCACTTCCTACAAAAGAGTCTTTTGGGGTTAATGTAGGAAAATCTTTTTCTTGGTCTAAAAAGGTTTTTATTTTCCACTTTGGGGAGTCCATAATTATTTAACACCTCCTTCTCCAGCTTGCCAGAACACATGTTGCCTTTTTTACCAAGTCTTTGGAGGTTCAGAAAGGCAGTTGTACTCTCTTTACATTTTTCTTTTCCATCTTTTCATCTTCCTATGGGCAGTTGAGTGGGTTCATGCAAATTGCCTTGGGATGTTTCTTTTTAAGTTTTCTAAAAGGAAGGGAGAAAAGTGGAGCCAAGTTCCCAATAACTACTCTTAGCATAGGCCTTATTATTCAGAAGGAGAAGGGCAACTTTTCTCTAAACGTGTATTAAAATATGCATTTATATGTATGTAAACACAAACACGTGTGAAACAGTTATGGGTACTTTTGTTATCACATTTGAACATGTGTGTTTCTGATTCCCATTGATGGATTTATTCATTCTCAACCAGTAGAGAAAGAGTAGTCCATCTAAAACACTGTGCTTAGGATATAGTAGGCATTTAATAAACGTTTTATTACTTGATTGACTGCCCAGACCAATCCTATTGTTCTTCAAGGAGTAACACCAATGTCCCTATGCTTCTCTCCAAACCTTTTTAATGTTTGTCTCCCACAGGAAGTTCCAGAACTGCAACTGAAAGTTTGTTCATGATGCTTTTCTTTACAAAGATCAAAGCAAAACAGCCACTGATGAGATCACGATGTATTTCTGACTTCAAAAGATGACTCCAGTGTCTGTAAGGGGTTATTCATGGAGATCTGTCTTGACCTCATGATACACTTTTTTTTAAAAATGGAATACTCACTGTAAAAGATGCCATGATACCCCAAAGTAGAAAGGAATGCATTTGAATAAAGAGTGATTTCTGTGCCAAGATCATTCAGCCAACCAATATGGAGAAGTAATGACCATATCCATAATCTTTCCAGAAAATACAGTTGGCTATCAAGAGTTATTATGATGAGGGTGGCTAGGTGGCACAGTGGATAGAGCACCAGCCTTGGAATCAGGAGTACCTGAATTCAAATCCGACCTCAGACACTTAATGATTACCTAGCTGTGTGGCCTTGGGCAAGCCACTTAACCCCATTTACCTTGCAAAAACCTAAAAAAAAAATTAAGAGTTATTATGATGATGTAGGGGAAAGTGTGCTGGTCTTTGCATCAGGAGACATCTGTGTTCAAATCCTTTTCTCTGCTCTTGCTCTGTGACCACAGGCAAATCACTTAAACTCAGTTTTTTCTTCTGTGAAATTAGGCACAATAATAAATATTTGCACTACCTACTTCACTTGGCTAAGAATGTGTTTGGAGACAAACTGGACGGTTTTCCAAATTATCTAGCAATGAAATAACCTTCCATGTGAAGTAATAACTTCTGGAAGTATCCAGATAGCCACTTGATGGTCAGAAATTCTGACTGAACATGAGGATGGACTAGATGAGTGAGCAGAGTATAAAGGGAAGGGTCTTGGATTTAAACCCTTTTGATCACATGGATCCAAATCTCTATTCTTCTGTTTATTAATAATGTGACCTTGAGAAAACCATTTAATATCAACCTCAATTTTCTTATCAGTGAGCAGATTGGAGTCAATCATCTCTATGATGCATTCCAGCTCTATGATTGTCTGATTTTTGAGGCACATTTTAACCCTGAGTTTTATCTCAAATCTAGTATTTCTCCCATATACAAAAGTTTTTCATAAAATGTAGACCATAAGTTTGAGCTCCTTTCCAATCATCCTAAATAGGCATCCTGCCCAGTACAAAAGAGCTCTAGAGGTGCTCTATTATCAGAGCTCACTATAGCCACAATGACATCTTAATCTCTTTATAAGCCACATCCTGTTTTTGGTTTACTAAGTTTATGGGGAGGGGGAGAGTGGGAGGAAATTTACCAGAGGAAATAGTTTAATTTTGGAAAGTACCAAAAACTCATGTTGAATTTCTCAACTTAATTTGGGGGGTCCTTAAAATAGAGAGGGGTAAAGCAGGAGAGTATCAAAGAGCTCAAGGAAGGATTGGCTTATAGAATAGAAACTGATTCATTTAGGACCTAAAATTGAGTCAGCAGAGGCAGAGAAACTCATAGGATGTCCCCTTGGAACAATTCACATTTCTTTTGAGTTTTAACATTTACCAAAGACTTTCCTCACAACAACCCCTTGAAGTGGGTAGTACAGACAGCTACCATTATTCCCTTTTCTACAGATGTGGAAACTGAAGCTTAGAGAGCAGAAGTGATTTGCATAGGATTGTACAGCAAATAAGTATCAGAACCAAAACTTGAACCCAGGTCTTCTTACTCTAAGTAACTAACATTCAGCTAGCACTTTTTGCACTCTATCACTGAATGCCAATGTAAAAGGGTATATGAAATTGGAAAGACCAGCTTACCTGGATTGACATAAAATGGAAGGGTCTAAGGACTGAAGAATAAAAACAATTAAGAAAGAAGAAAAGTCTGATCCCCAAATCTTAACTTTTTTGTGATCCCATAGGGATCCAACCACATTTTGTAACTTGTTACCTTACACTTAGAAGAATATTTTAACAAGTTAAGACCATAGAGAATTCAAAAGAAGGAATTTCTATGGTTCAAATTTTAGGCACCTATAGAATGAATATTTTGAGATGGTAACTTTTCAGTGTCCCTTATATCCCACCAGTAGATCATAACCTACTTCAACCTTCATTAGAATATAATAATCTTGAGGTCAGGGATCCTGTTCTATTTATCACTTTAGCACTGAGTATATTACCTTGTACTCAGTAGGTACTTAATGATGATATTTTCCCTTCCTTCTTGAAGAAGACTATGATATCAGAAAGGTGAATTGGATTTGAGTGAAGGGTGCTGTGCTAAGTCATCAGCCTCACTTTCTCCTTCAGAGTCATCTGGGTATAGTGGTCAGATATGGATTAGAAAGATTGGAAATGGCTCTGGATGTGAGGCAATCATGGTTAAGTGACTTGCCCAAGGTCACACAGTTAGTAAGTGGCAAGTGTCTGAAACTGGATTTGAACTCCTGTCCTCCTGATTCTAGCACTTAAATTAACACTTAAGTGCTAATTGACTAATTGACTGAACTATGAAATAAAAGGACTAGACTGGAAATAGGGATTCCAAGGTCCATGAATTTATTTTTTTAAAAATATTCTTAGAGTTGTATTCAACATAATTTGTTTTTTGATAATCTTTGTTATTTCGTGCATTTAAAAACTCTATTTTGAGAAGGGGTCCACATGTGACTAGTTTTACTGTCAAAGGAGTACATGACACAAAATATGTTAAAAAAAAAAAAAACTTTGAACAAGATGGTGTCCCCTTCAGCTTTAACAGCCTATATTCAAAGAACCATTCCAACTCAAAACTGCATGCAAGGTTAGGTCTTGGGAATACAAAAACCAACTGAAATATTCCTTACCTTCCTGAAACTTACCTTCCTTCTATTAGAGCAAAGCCCATTCTGCCAAGGGCCATTTAGATATTTTATAACATCATTCAAGGATCATATAAAATAATCTACTTAAAAATAAGCCTGCCATAGTTGGTGACACATTTGATTAACCCCTAAAAGCTCCTAAATTTATTGAATTTCAAGTCTCACCTGTGGTTGCATTGGCAGCACCAGATCAAATGACTTCAAGGTCCTTTTATTGACTGCAGGCTGGACATCCTCTACCCTATACTAGAGAGAGGGATGGTATGATCTATATTAAGGTAAGTAAACACAGGATAATTTAAAGTGAGAGAAAGTGAAGAGTAAACACTGCAGTTGAAATTTAGAGTCAACTAGGAATCTGAAGAGGTGGAGGTAAGGAGGAAGGGCATGGCAGGGAGCATAGCCTATGCAAGGACACAGAACAGAGACAGGAAATGCAGGGGAGAGTTAGTAGATCAATTTAGTTAAAACACCGAATGTGTGACTGGGAAATAAAATGAAATCTATTGAAAGGTAGTCACGAAGAACCAGGTTATTCAAGTTCAAATTGTTTAAAAGAGGAATTTGTTCTTTATCTGGAAGAAAATGATAGTTGGGAAACAGGAGACTTGTGTCACTGGATGGCAGAGAACATGAGGGATGAGGGTGGGGAGAGGAAAGTGCAAGACTGGAAAGAAGATTATGAAAAGCTTTGTGGCACAGGATTTTATATTTGGTCCTGGAGCCTTGAGAAGAGCCACTGAAGTTTTATGAGAAGGGAGAAACATGGTCAGACTTGGGTCTTAGGTAATATTCATTTGTAGTTGCTTGGAAGCTCAGGTAAAGAACAGATGATCTTCCAACTCTTATATTCTATGTTCAAAAGTTCCTTTCAGCTCCAACATTCAATGTCTTAATATTCTGTGTTCTTAGGCTCATTTCCAGGTCTAACAATCTGTTATTTTATGACCTTGACATTCTGTAAATGGGTTATTTATAGCTGTATCTTAAAAAAACTATGTTCAGGAGTGACTATTATTAGCAAATTGGTTTCAGGGGAAAGGAAGAAAGGAAGAAAAAAGGAGGGAGGGAAGGGAGAGAAAGAAGGAAAAAAGGAAAGAAGGAAAAAGAGAAAGAGAAAGAAAAAGGAAGAAAAGAGGAATAAAGAAAGAAGAGAGAAAAAGGGAAGGAAGAAAAAAGAGAGAAAGAAGAAAAGGAAGGAAAGAAAGAAAAAAAGAAAGAAAGAAAATGTGACCAGCTGGCAAACTGTTTATGTTCTGGGAAACATACACCATCCAGTCCCCCATAAACATTTTTTATTTGGTTTGGTTTGATGAATGTTTTTCATCTCTAGTGTATGTTGAAAGAACCCAGGGCTTTTGGAATACCAATTGGATTCTCTCTGAGCTATTTTCTTCCCTGTTCCTATGAGAAATGAAAATAGTCAAGGTATTTTGGTGGCCTTCCAAAATGTATTGTCTTGCACACTAATGGGAAGTGAAGACAGGATTATAGTTACAGAGATAAGATGTGTTTGTTTGTTCCTAGTTTCCAAAAGTACCATGAAATGGGGAGCATTTATCCTGCTCTATTTTTTCCCAAAGTAGATAACATTCTCAATTAAATGATAGGTCTCAGAAGCAAGTTCAATTGTATTCCTTAGCCCAAAGATTCCCTGACTTGATGAATCCACATCCTCAATCTTCTCCCATGACTTCTAAGGGCTTGTAAAATTCTCTAAAATACCCCCAAAATTATTTAAATTAATTATGTTCATTTCTTAAAAGCCTTTTCCCAATATTTACCATATCTGTAATAAGTCACAGACTCTCAGCCTCAATTCTCTTATCTTCAATTTGGAGATAATAATAGAACTTCTTGAATTAGAGTTGTAGTGAAGATAAAATAAGATAACATATGAAATGCTTTGTAAACCTCAAGAGTGCTACATAAATGCTAGCTAATGTTTTTAAGGTTTACAAAGCATTTCACATATATTATCTCAAAGGCTATGAATGAGGAGCTCAAGGTGGACCAGAAGCTAGAAGTCAAAGGCGAAGTTCGGTTGTCTGTACTCTAAGATCAGTCCCCCTAGGTATGAAAACTGAGAGAGAGAGAGCTGAACTCAAGGTGAGTTTATTTAGCCACACAGCCTGTCATGATGATGATGATCATTTACTAAAGTTTGGGGGAGAGAATGCCTAGCCAACAGGAAAATCCGCAACAATGAAACCAAGATTCGTAGACTACTGAAAAATAGTAGTAGGGGGAACAGAGAGGGAAGTATAAAATAAACATTTTATATCACGCACACACACATATTAGAGAGGAGTCAAATGATCTATGTTATAGAACCCAGGTAAGTTAGTAAATGGAGTTTTTTTTTTATTTACTCCTTTGACAATTAGTCATAAAAATACCTGGAATAAACTTTAGAATGTTTTTCATGACTAGAAGAGACCTTAAGATATTTGCTGGTACAATCTCAGCATTTTACAATCGAGGAAACTGAGGTCGAGAAAGGGGAAATAATTTTGCTCACGATCAGAAGGTTAATAAATGCCAGAACCCTGACTAGAATCCAGTTCTCTCCTGGCTCCTGTACTAGTGAGATCTTCCCTGAGATCACTCTATCAGGCAGTTAGCATTTGTAGTCCCTACCACGTTCCACGCCCTGGGTTAAGCGCTGGTGATACCCAGCAAGGTAAAAAAGCAGAACCTGATTTTAAAGCACTCACAGTCTAATGGAGAAGACAATAGGCAAGTAACTACTTAGAAACAAGATAGACGTAGGATAAACTGGAGGTCGCTTCAAGAGGAAGATTCGAGTAGATTAAAGAAGGCTTCTTGCAGACCATGGAACTTTAGCTGAGACTTAAAGTAAGGTAGGGAAGCTTCACTCGGAGGAGACACACATGACAGCAAAGTATGAGCTGGGGAGAGGGGTATTTCCCTGGGGGTGGCAAGGAGTTGATCGACTGACAGGGCCAACGCTCCCTCCTCCACATTCCCCAGCCCCTCCCTGGGGTCCCACCTGGCTCAGCCTCCCCTTTTTCAGGCCGCACCCTCCCGGAAGGGGGCTGGGGCGTGGAGGGAGGGGGGAGGTCCACGGGGGACTCCACTAGAAGCTGTGACAGGCAGATGTCTGAGCCGCAAATACTCCAGGTAAGCCCGATCCCGGCGGGGGCAAAGGGGGTGGGGAAACAGCTCCCCCGGGGCTCCTCCTTAGTCTCCCAGACCTACTCTCAAGGCCATTGCACAACAGCTGGCTTTCCCTCCAAGCCCTCCGACTCCCCCTAACTTCCCCCCAACTTCCCTCTTCCATCTGGACCCTGGTGGTCGCGCCCAGAGGTCACACCTGGACCCATGTTCCCCTGCTGAAGGCGTCCTCCTACACATCTGGACATCTGCCTGGCTCGCTAGACTCCCGAGTCCCTGAACATCTGGTCTCCTTCCGCCCACAGCCGGATCCCCCCCACTCCCAGATCACATTTTAGTGACCTTAATTTTTGATCCCATGGCCTCACTGGGTCTGATCTAATCTCTTGAGCTACCCCACTCTCGATGTGGATTAGGGCAGCTCTTGACAGGTGATCGGGACTTCCTGAACCCTCAAAAATTGCAGGTTGAAATAAAACTAGTTGTTTTTTCTCATCACCTCTTCACATGACCGTATGCATAATTACACCCCCCCCAGTTCCCTCAGAATCTTATTTTTCAGTTGTATAAATCTTTAACTTTTTAGAAATGAGAGGAACACTGACAGGTGACTGAGAGGGAAACCAAGAGTTGGAGGGGGAAGAAATTTGGCCAAAATCCCAGAAGAAATTCATACGAGAACTGAGACTAGAACTCACATCTCTTTTCTACTTTTCTATCACCCCAGTACTGCCTCTTCTGTGTCTTTTGATGAGCATCACAGTAATTACATTGTTAGAGTTTTTCCTATTATAATTGAATACTTTTTTATTGCATATATTACTTAAAATCAAGGTATCTCCAAAGTCTTAGTGCAGTTTGAAGCTTTAATGACTTCAGATTGCACTAAGACTTTGGGAACATCTTGTATTTGACTACAAGTTCACAGGCTACACTTCTCAAAATCTCATCAATCAGTAATTGATCATATTTCTTACATGGTCATTTTTCCATGTTTGCTTTATTGGTTTGTGTTTCAGACACTTCATTTGGCACTTTTTAAGTGTATCTTGCATAAAAGTCTCTGTGCTAGATGGATACAAAGAAAATCTGACAACAATTCATTGTCTCAAGGAGTTGAAGTGAGCTTGAGAAGCAGCAGGCCTGCTTAGAATAGCAGTAGTAGCAGTTTAAGAGAGACCCTCTAAGCATACTTTGTTGTGTCAATACTGTCAAAAAAAAATACTTTTCAGTTGTGTCTGACATTTTGTTACTCCATTTGAGTTTTTCTTGTCAAAGATACTGGAGAGGTATGCTATTCCTTCTCCAGTTCATTTTACAGATCCAGAGACTGAGACAAACAGGATTAAGTGACTTGCCCAGGGTCATACAGCTATTGTGTTTATGGCTGGAGCTGAATTCAGGTCATTCTGATTCCAGACTTAACACTCTATCCACTGTGCCACCCAGGTGCCCATAGGCAAGCTGCTTCTTTACAGAATAGCTGGACCTAATCATCAGAACTGGTACATTATCCCTGTCAACAGATTGAGAGAGGATTTTTCCAATCTGATCTACCAATTGAATTTTAAAATGAAACAAGAAATGTTAGATCAGTAAGGCAATTTAGTATATAGAATGTTAGAACAGAACATTAGAGAAGGAAGGGACTGGAGGAGGCCCTGACTGAGAAGTAAACAACTATTCACATACTGAAGGGTCACCTCAGCCCAGAGGATTTGAATAGAGCACATCCCGCCCCACCCCCACCCCCACCCCCAGGTAAGATGCCAGGCCAGACTGAAGGCATCAATGGATCACTATTTCTATCCACTAGACCAATGTTCCTCTGCTTTCAACCTTTCCTCTGAGCGGTTAGGTCAATGGCTCAGAAGAGACCCATATAGACCCATTTCAAAGCCACACCTCTTTTAAACCAGAATGGGAAGGAAGCATTGCCTTCACTTTTATGAAGCTATTTCCCCTCCACCACCATGGGGAATATTAGAAAATGTACTTAATCTCCAATGCTTTCGAATTTCTTTGGAAAATAAATTAAGATTATAATCTATCAAAACAAAGTAAAAACTAAAGCAGAAAGTGTTCCAGTCAAACTGGACAACTAGCTGGACCCTGACTGTAACATTCTATCTTTATGTCTGAAATGTGCTCTCACTTCATCTGTCTTTCAGAATCTTTATCTTCCTTCAAGACTGAGTACAGTTTCCATTTCTGCTAAGAAACCCTCCTTGATCTCTCTGTCTTAGTTGCTAGTACCAGCTTCCCCCTCATTTCTTAATATACTTTTAAATCTTGTATTCCATTTATCTGAATACATTTTTACCCATACTCCTTTCATTTCCTTTAGAATATAAGGTACTTGAAAGCAGGATCTGGTTACTTTTAGTTTTTGTATGCTTGTTGAATTGAATTCAGAGTTTTGAGAGATCATAAGATATAAAATATCAGAGCAAGAAGGGACAGTATTTAGAATACAGAATGTCAGAGTTGGGAAAAAATCTTATGACATAGAGTGTTAGAAATGAAAGAGACCTTAAGTAGAGAATGACTGTCAGATCTAAAAAGGACTTGAGAAAACACAGTTAGAATTTGAATGTTATACACTAGATCTAGAAGGGACTTTAGAATACAGTCAATCATAGAATCACTATTTTAAAATATTCTCACTGCCACAGACCCATTGGTGAGATCAACATTTGACTGGAAAGTTCTCTTGGGCTACCTTGGTTACAGGGTTCTAACCTGATAGTGTCTGGGACTTTCTTAGTTCATCTCCTGCTCAGGGGAAATGATTCTGCTGAAGCAAGGAGGGGTTCCGGTAGAGGTTGTCAGATGGTATGACATGGTTCCTAAGTCTATGACAAATTCCTTTGCCTTTTTTTTTAATCAAAAGGAGGACTGGACTTTTTTTCTTTTTTTAACCATTGCAATTCAATGTCCAGGGGACTTTTCCACCCAGCAGGGTGATTTCTTACTCATACTCATTCAGATTCCCTTCCCCCCTCCCCATGACATTTCACTCTAAGCTAAGACTCTTCAAGTGACTAAATAAAGACAACAGCATCTCCCCTCACAAAAGAGAAGGTGAAAGGAATCACCTCTCCTCCAAGCACCTGCTTGCCTGCTCCCTGAGACCAGTGGGAACCAGAAGAACTGTCTCTATTTGCCAAGAGCTCTTCAGATGGCCGAGGACCCCACTGATACTGCCCCTGTGGGACCCCGCCTCACCCCTGATGAAAATGAATTCCCCTTTGGATACCCTACTAGTATCTGCCAGAGCACTCCCGAGCCCAAGTACTTGTGCTGTGGTTGCCACAATGTTCTGAAGAAAGCCCAGAAGATCCTGTGTGGACACCGCTACTGTGCTGCTTGCCTCTCCTGGATAGTGAGGTGAGGGGGGAGGGGAAGGAAGGGAGGAAGAACTGACTAGTCCGTCTGTCTGTGTCTGTCTGTTTGTCTGTCTTTCTGTCTCTCCAGGACCTTGGGAATCAAGGGAAAAGAAAAGAAACTGACCTTGCAAAGAGAATGGTCTCTTTGCCCCATTCCACATATGGAATATGAAACCAATACTGTAGTTTAATATTCTGTATTCTAACATTCTTTGTCCTTCAGCTGCTTCCACTCTGACGTTCTATTTTTCTAACATTTCCTATTCTGAGGTCTTATCTATCTTCATGATGTAGGAAATATGGATGTCTCTGAGAAAGGGAACTCAACGTCCTTATTCATACTCAGATATAAATGTTTGATATTAGATCCCTTCCTAAGAGCTGAAATCAAGAGATCCGTGTTCTAGTCCTGGCTTTGCCACATACTGGCATTCCAATTTTCTGAGTCTATTTCCTCTTATTATAGTTCTGATTGATATTCTGCTGGCTAACAGTCAATACTCTAAGGTCCCTATTAGCTCTAATGGTCTATTTCTTTGTACCCTAATATTCAGTGTTCTAATGGCCATTTAAGCTCTAACAATTCTGTATTTCTATTAATTCTATGGAAACCAGTATTGACTTTATGCTCTGTTATGAATTTGAACCTTCAAGTTGAATAATAATTAATTAATAATAATAATAATAATAGTAGCTAACCTAGGCACTGAACTTTGCAATTATTTTCTCATTTGATCCTAATCCCATTACTCAGAGTTTGGTCTTGCTTCCATAGTTTTGGTGCTTCTAACTCTTATTGTAGACAATGCCTCGAGGGGTATCCTGTTTTTATTTGTTCCAGAAGGTAGTATCTAGATTTTTCCAGTTTGGGAACAGACAATGAGAAGGACAAGCTGTCAATATATAAACCAAACTTACTGAATATATTTTGCCAGGATCAGCAAGAACCCTATCTGTTCAAGATGCAAAGAAGAGAATCCGCAGGCAGTGGGTGATGAAAGTTTCTTATCCGAAGAGAAGGTATGAAAAAGATGTGCTACCTTTGTCTTGAAATAGGTCTTACTTATCCAGAAAGTCCCTCTCATTAGCAGTCACAGTGCCTAATAAAATATCACTATTTATTCCTTTGGTAATCAAAGGGAATTTTTTGTCCCTTATTAAAATACAAAGCCCTCTGGAGGGGGAGCACATTATCCAAAATGAATGTGTAGCTAAGAACAAAGAGCCTATGAGAATGGCATACAGTATTGGTTTCCTGAAAGGGAGGGAAAGTACAAAGAGAGAAGTGAGTATTGAAGGGTAGATGAGAGATTTATAATTCCTCCTCAAGTGAACTTTTCAGTATGTTTATTGTCTTAAGAGTAGGAAGGGTCTTTTAAGATAATTTATTTCAACAGATGGGAAAACAGGTCCACAGAAGTGATATGATTTTCTCCTTTATCACTGCCCTCTCCTACACAGACACACACACACACACACACACACACAGACACAGACACACACACACACAGACACACACACACACACACACACACACACACACACACACAGAGACAGTGGAGCCTTGATGTTGGTCCTAAACCTTGAGTTAAGTGGGAGAGGGGACTGACAGAATCGGGAGTAGAATCTGAGTCTCCCAATTCTCATTCCAGTGCTTTTTCTACCACATCAAACTGCTAAATTTAAGATTCTGCTACCCCCACTCCCACCCCCAATGTTCTGAACCACCATCTTATGTCCTGTTCTTTCAAAACCCTGCTAAACCCTGTTCATGTGTTAAATTACCCCTATGCTGAGGACTGAATGACTAGTAATGTCTGTTCTTCCCAGTTGCATTTTGATAAGGGCTTTCAGTGCATTACCCCTCAAAGGTTGGATACTATTGGGGGAGACCCAGGCACTGTGATCAGATTGGCAAGAGAGATATTTTGAGTGTGAGGATGAGGAGGAAGGGGGCAGTTTTTAAAAATAGAACTCAGATTACACTCATGTCCATCATTCTGAATAGGGTGAGTATAAAGGAAACCAACAGTGCAGTCTTAGTCACAGATCCTGTGGGGAAGTACCAGGGACTTCTCTGACCTCTGACCCAGGCCTGTATTTGGGTGAGACATTTAAATATTTGAAGGAAACAAGACTATATTAGTGTTTTGTGAAATGGGTATTTCTTGGTCTCTAGTCCCTTAGAGTAAAACACAAAATGGAGGTCACATCCTCCAATTGCCTCATTTGGTAGAAGAGAAAAACTGACATTTCAAAAGGTTAAGTGACTTGCCCTATGTTACTCTGCTAAGAAGTAGCTAGAGCAATCTGTGAAGTCTGGGCTGCTGCCTTCAAGCCCAGCTCTTCCCATTACAACATCAGAGCATAGAAAAGTCCCCATACATGTGGCTCAGACCAACCTCTGTGAAAAGATATAGCTCACCAGCTGGTTATCAGATTGTCCTTATCCTCTTATCTCATTAAGCTAATTCTTCTCTGAAGCGTATTTAGGATTCATGAAGTGATTGGCTGAACAGAGGACACAGACATGAAAGGATTAATTTTAGACCTTGGGAGAAGCTTCACTTGCCTAAAATGATGTTCCAGTAGCTGATAAGGTGTGCATTGTGCAGAGATGTGGCCAGGACAGGTGATGAACTGCTTTTTTCAAGGTGGCCCAGACTGTTCCAAGTCTTTGAGACATGTGACTGCTTCCCTTACCCCACTTTGTATGGTTTACAAAAGAGATAATGTGGTACATTGAAAAGATAACAGGATTTAGAGTTAGAAAAGTTGGGTTCAAATTCTGCCTTTGCCATTAGCTATCTCTGTAATTTTGAGCAAGTCACTTTCCCTTCTTTGGACCTCAGTTCTTTGATCTAGAAAAAATGAAAGAGTTGGACTAGATTAATAGAATCAGCTTCCTTTAAACATTTAAAAACATTATTATTAAAAGGGGATGATAGGCTTCCCCAGACTGTCAAATTACATACACAAAAATGTTAAGAACCCTTGACTAGATATCACTAAGGGTCCTTTGAGATCTACATCTTAAATAATAGCCAAATGATGTTGAAAATTTGATGGTAAAGTCAAGGAGTCTTGGTTTCCATCAGGTAAGCACCAAGTGGTAGAGAGAGCTCTAGCATGATCATTAGAACAATGGAATCCTGATCCCTGGTCAGTCATTGTTTAGCTGTGTAATTTTAGGCCAATCTCTTTCTCTCTTTGGGCTTCTGTTTCCTCATTTATAAAGTAGGGTATGTAAATTAGAGCCCTGTGATTCAGTTTCCCCTGTTGGGGTTCAGGGCATTAGACAGGACAAGGTCAGGACTTTCCTCTGGTTTCTCTTCAAAGTTCTCCCTCTGAAAACTCATTTGAATAGTGAGAAATTACTTTGACCACATTGTCCAAGTCAGTTTTGTGTGTCTTCCAGTCATTTCAGTTGTATGCAACTCTTTTTGACCCCATTTGGTATTTTCTTGGGAAAACAAATGGAATGGTTTGCCATATCCTTCTTCAGTCTATTTTACAGATGAGAAAACTAAGGTGACCAGGGTTAAGCGATTTGCTCAGAGTCACATAGCTATTAAATGTCTGAGATCAGATTTGAACTCATAAAAATAAGTCTTCCTGACTTCAGGCCCATCACTCCATCCACTTCACTATCTAACTCAGTTTTAGGTGACAATTAAAAGGCAATCCCTGAACTAAAAGAACAAAGGTTGGGCATTCTCTGATCATGACCCCCAGAGGCAACTAGATGGCATAGTGAACAGAGTGCTGGTACTAGAGTAGAGAAAACCTGAGTTCAAATACTATCTCAGATACTTCCTAACTGTGACCCTAAGCAAGTCACTTAATCCCTGTATCTTTCAACTGTAAAATGAAGATTATAATAGCACTTGTCTCCTAGGGTGTTATGAGGATTAAATAAGATAATATTTGTAGAGCAGCTAGCATAGTACCTGGGAGAAAGTAGATACTGTATAAGTGGATATTCCCTTCCCTCTTCACAGACTAGAGTATCACAAGAGAAAGGAAAGGGAAAGGGATAGGGAGACTTGAGAGATTGTGGTGGGGGGGGGGGGAGTTTCTGTAGAACAGAATGTATTTTCTTTTTTTGTTAGAATGTAGTTTCCAGTACATTTAGCCAGGGTACCTTCTTTTAAGGGGTTTTTAGAGTCACTGTCACAATAGAAAGAGTCTGGATTTGAAAACTATTTCTGCTACTTACTATTTCATCTTAAGAAAACTATCTATTTTGTTCTCATTTTCCCTATACATAAAATGATGAAGGTGGACTAGATCTCCAAGATCCCTTAAGCTTTAAATCTCTCCTAGGATAAGAATTAAGTCAGACCTTAAGTATAATATAGTTCTCTGTATAATAAGGCATTTCCCCCCCCTCTAAATCATCAATTAAATCCCCTTAGACAACATTTTTGAGAGCAGAGTCCATTCTAAAAGTGCAAAGTATTACAGTGAAGCCCTATTTTACTGTTGCCCCAATCTGACTTGTGATTGACTTCATGGAAAGACTCTAAGGAGCAGGAATGTTAGAATGGGAGGGGAACTCAGAATACAGGTTATAACAGAATGTTAGAGCTAAAAGGTACTTTGAACATAGAATGTTGCAACTGGAAAGGAACTTAGAACATAGAATGTCAGATCTAGAAGTGAGCTTAGAACCCACAATGTCAGCACATAGAATAAAAGCACTAGAAAGGGCTTTAAAATAGAATGAGAACTAGAAGAAAGCTTAAAACCTAGAATGCCAGTGCCAAATGGAAGCTTAGAATATGGAGCTTTCTGGAACTTGTTTAGTCCAACTCCTTCATTTTACAGATGGAGAAGGTTGTTCTGGCTCATTCAGTGAGATTACTGCAGTCATGACTACAACCTCCCTCTCTCCATTTTTCTTCCACTTCATCAGGCTGCTTTATAGAGGGAAGAAATATTTAGTCAGTTCTTATAGGATAGGTGTGATTTTTCTGGGTAGGGGGAAACAAGGTTGAGTTTTCTGGATTCCAGGTAGAAGGTGCACAGCCCTTCTGGAGGTCCTTTGCTCTTGAAGAACACCAAGTTCACTCCATCAGGGCTTCCAAAAAGGTTAAGTTCTAAAAGCCCTTGGCAGTTCCCAAACAAGGTAAACAACTCTGAAGAGACAGGCAAGGGGCCAGTAACCCCCTACACCCTCTCCATTCTCTTTGGGGACAGGTACCGTTGCTAAGTCTGTACAAAAGCAGTATTGACACTCCCTTTACTTTATAATACTAGTATTCACGAAGGCAACAGCCCTGCCTAAGTGAGGCACTTCTGGCCAACCCCCTCCAGCAGACCCTGAAACTGTAGCTTGCTACAAGACTACTGAGAACACATTGGGAGCCCATGATTCAGAATAACCTAGACAGAAGGACAAGTGTTTTCCATATGTTCTCATCATGGGGCTGTTGGCATGTGTGTACATGTGTGTGTGTGTGTGTATTTTCACCTTAGAAAGTCCACCCCGACTTTTCATGGCTGAACACAGCCTCTGATTGACATAATGGTGGTATTTGTCCTGGGGAGCTCCTTTTATTCTGGGGTAAAGAACTTGGTGTCCTCAAACTTCTGCACCCCAAATATTATTAGAGAAAGTCAGAACTTGAAGAGTTCTTAGAAATCATCTGATCCAGCACATTCATTAACAGGAAAGAAAACTGAAGCCCAGAGAGAAGGGACAAGCTGACAGGGCTAATTAAATGTTAGATCTGGGACCCAAACTCAGGTCTCCTAAAACTCAATCCATCCAATCATGCCACTTCCTTCCATAATATTGCCTAAGACTACAATACCAACACCAACACCATCAGCAACAATAACTACTGACATAATAATAACTGACTCTAGAATTTACAACACACTTTCTACACAGTATCTATCTAAAGTTCAGAGAGGCATTGTAGTGTAATGAAAAGACCATTGGCTTTGGGAATCAAGCACATTTCAATACAGGTATTTTACTAAGTGACTCATGGCAAGTAGCTTTTCTGTACCTCCATTTCCTCACCTACAAACATTGGGGAGGGGCATACATGAAATAAATCTATACTATTTACTTCACAGGGTGTGAGGAAAAGGCTATAAGCTTTAAAGGGTTTTAGAAACGTGAGTTATTGGGGCGGCTAGGTGGCACAGAGGATGAAGCACCGGCCCTGGAGTCAGGGTTCAAATCTGGTCTCAGACCCTTAATAATTACCTAGCCGCGTGGCCTTGGGCAAGCCACTTAACTTCATTGCCTTGCAAAAACCTAAAAAAAAAAAAAAAAAAAGAAATGTGAGTTATTATTGTAAGCTACAACTTGGAAAGGTATGTATTCAGTATTTACCTGAGTTTATAAAGTCCAAGAGAATGCAAACCCCTTAAAAGAGCAGGAACTATTTCTTTGGTGCCTTTATATCCTGGGTCCCTAGTACAATGCCCTGTATCTGGCAAGAACTTACAAATGTTTGCTGAAATGAAAATTAAATTGCCAAACTGAGGTCAGTGGTGCAATTATTATTTCTCCCCAATGTCACCTGGCAATGCTCTCCCTAAAGCTCGTCTTTGACTTGAGATTCCATGCTCTGGCCTGTCCTGCCCCACCATATCTCCCCTGTCAGGGTTCTGAGAAGTATTCAATGTAATAATGGATGCAGAGGTGTGTTAAATAATATATATTCTGTCCTTGCAAAGGGCTATGATTCATGTGATTGTTGCCACTATTCTCTATTCTCCAGGCTTTCGTTGATACTGCCATTAATAAGGAGATCTCTGAGTTGAACGTGCATTGTGTGATTTCTGGGTGTGGCTGGAATGGTCTCATGAAGAATTTTGAGGTCAGTGTGTGTGGGTGGGTGGCTGGTTCAACATTGTCCCAGAATCTTGGGGTCTCAGAACAGAAAGGGATCTCAGAGATTATCTAATTCAGTCCATTCCTAAAACAACTCCTCTCTACAGTGGGCAAGTAATTACTTTCAGCCTCCTCTTAAAGACTTCCAGGGAGAGGGAACCTTAACTTCTAATGTGGCTCATTTCATCTTTGATGAACTTCCTTGTGCTTTTTATTCTCAGGAGAATTGTAAATCAGTGAAAATAGATAGTATTTACATGAGCTCTTTAGGGTTAGCAAAATATTTTACAACTTTATTAGTACTGAGGCGGCTAGGTGGTGCAGTGAATAGAGTACTGACCTTGGAGTCAGGAGTACCTGGGTTCAAATCCGACCTCAGACACTTAATAATTACCTAGCTGTGTGGCCTTGGGCAAGCCATTTAACCCCATTGCCTTGAAAAATCTAAAAAAAAAAACTTTACGAGTATTATTTCAACTGATTACAATAACCCTTGGGGCAGGTTATTATCCTCACTTTACAGAAGAAGAAAGTGACATTGACAAAATTTCAGTGACTTGCCCAGGGTAACACAGCTAGGAATTGTGGAGGGCAGGGATTGAACTCAGGTCTCCCTAACTCCAAGTCTGGCAAGATTCTCTATTCAGTATGCCATATAGCCATGATCAGAAAAACTCCTGAGTGCTAGCAAAGGCAGAGAAAGGCAGAGTAAGATAGTGGATAGAGCCCTGGACTTAGAGTTGGGGGAAGATTTGATTTTTTAATCCCTCCTCAGACACTTACTGTGTGATCTTGAATGTGTAACTTAATCTTTCCGAGCCTCATGTCCTTCATCTGAAAAATTCAAGGGTTGGATTTAATGACCTCTAAGGTTCCTTCCAATCTAAAATCTGTGAGTCTATGGGAATTCTTTATTTTTTTTTTGTCAAAAGGAAGCTTCTTTTTGGTATCTGAGTAAATATATCAACACACTGATTTATCTAACCTAAAGCTTTTTGGAAAGTTTACATGGGACAGACATGGATCACGAAGGAGGTTGTTTCTCCTACTTGGAATCTCTCACTTTTCTGCCAGTTATACACACCCTATTCAGAGACTGAAGTCCCCTATTCCAATCTCCATCCCAGTGCATAACTCCTCCCTATAACATCCCTCATTAGCATACTATCAATCTCTTTTTGACCCTTTCCAAGAACACAGAATTCCCTATCTTACCAATTATCCTATTTACTTGTGTACAAATCTAATTATTAGCAAGTTCTTCTTCAATCTCAAGGAATAACATTCTAATAGTGAAATTCATGATAGGCAGACCTCAGAATTCTACTACCATATAGATAAGAACACTTAGAATTAACAAACAATCAACAATCATTTTGCAAACAACTACTCAGGAATCAGGTACTGTGCAAAGATACAAGGACAAATATGAAATATTATCTGGCCTTAAGGAGGTTGTTTTCTATCAGGAAAGACAGAAAGCACATATAAGTTGTTGTTGTATAATCATTTCAATCATGCCAGATTCCATGAGCCCATTTGGAATTTCCTTGGCAGAGATACTATTTGCCATTTCTTTCTTCATTTCATTTTATAGATGAGGAAACTGAAGCAAACAGGAATAGGTGACTTGCTCAGGGTCACACATCCAATATTTCTGAAACTACACTTGGACCCAGGTCTTACTGTCTCCAGACCCAGAGGTCTATCTACTTTCACCGCTTAGCTGTCTTGCACATATAGAGTTATATTCCAAACATAAACAATGTATTCTTGAACAAGAAGGCATAGCTCTTGCAAAAGGCAGTCTTAAAGGAATTTATATATTCCAAAACTTGGAGGGAGGAGGGAGACCTATTCAGTCTTAGAAGACAACTGGCACAAAGTCCCAGAGATGGGAGACAGATTATAGTGAAGAACAAGAAAGAGAGATAGAGTGCACTGGAGTTCCTGGAGAGAATTTGTTAAATATTATTATTTTTAACAAATGTGAAAAGCTAGTAGCCAGGTCATGAGGAACTTTAAATGCAAAACAAAGGAGTTTATATTTGATCCTAGAAGTAATAGGGAGCCACTGGAGTTTATTAAAGCAGCCAGGTGGTGCAGTGGATAGAGTTCTGGACCTTGAGTCATGGACTTGAGTCTACATTTGGGTTTCAGATACTTAGTATTTCAGATACTTAGTAGTCATGTGACTCTGGGCAAGTCACTTAACCTGTATCTGCCTCACTTTTCCCATCTATAAAATGGGTATAATGATAGGATCTACTCTCAAGGTGGTTATAAGGATCAAATAAGATAATTGTAAAGTGCTTTGTAAAGCTTAGTGTGCTCTAGACATACTAATTATTATTAGTTACTATGAAGTGATATAATCAGACTTGTTATTTAGGATATTCATTTTTTGGTTGTGGAAATGAATTGGGGTGGGAACAGAGACAGAGAGACTAATTAGGAGACTACTTGAATAGTCCAGGCAAAATACAGTGGAGGTAGACTGTGACTGCATGAAAGAAAAGAAGGGGAAATGTAAAACTAGAAAGGACAAATTAGATAGTTGATTAGATAGTTGAATTCAGTGAAATTGAGAGATGGAGGATGATACCATGGTTATCAATCTGGCTGATTAGAAGGACAGTATGTACTTAATACATAGTCCTGCTTCTGACACTAGATAGTTGTATGACCTTGAGCAAATTAAGATCTCTCTATGCCCCAATTTCCTTGTTTGTGGAATAAGCATTATGCACTAGAAAATTTTAAGTCCTCTTCTAGTTCTAAATTCCATGTTCTATGTTATGATATTCTATATTCTAAGGTTTCTCCCAGTTTTTGTTATTTTGTAATCTAAATGAGGTGAGCCATGATAACCCTCTCCCATTTTAAAAATACTTAACTTTTCTACTGGTGCCCTCAGTCTGGTGTTGCCACCTACCACATTTTTTCTATTTATTGGCATCTGTGGTTTCCTGTTTGAAAAGGTAAGAGGCCAAGTCTTCTTGCTCACAAATCAAGCTCTTTTGCACTTTGAGCTAATGTGCCATAAGCACAGCCCCCAAAGAGGACATTTCCACAGCAGATAAGTCTGGGTGGCTTACAAAGAGGGGCAATTCTCACAGGGAGCTGAAGATTAAAAGTGCATAGTGTTCCAGAGAAGTTCCAAGGAATAGGGGAGAGAAATGGGGCCCACAGGAGTTTTTGTTCTAGTTAAAAGCTAGAATTTCTAGAGTTTGGTTTAGAGTCCTTCCAAAAGATTATAATAGTTTGAATGAAAAGCCAAGTCATTCTCCAAAGAAGGCCACCAGATTGTTCTTCCTAAAGCATATGTCACTTCCATGCTGACGAATCTTAAAGCACTCCCCATTACTCAGAGGATAAAAATCATTCTCTGTCCTTCCTCTTTCCCTTTTCTCTCTATTTAATAATCCAGCAAGACAGTTAACCTTGATTGCCTCATACCCAGAGCCATTTCCAGGCGTCCTGATTCATATCTGGCCACTGGACCCAGATGGCTCTGGAGGAGAAAGTAAGGCTGGTGACTTAGCACAGTTTCCCCTCATTCAAATCCAATTCACTTGCTTGCCATGGCATCATCTTCCTGATATCACGGTCTTCTTCAAGAACAAAGGACAAACATTATCATCATCATCAGAGCCATAACTAGAAATCAGGTCTCCTGACTCTCCTCTTACAACACATTGCATGAGGTCTGTCCAAAATGTATTCCATTGTTGTTTCTGTAGACCTTTGGTACAAAAAGTAAAGAAGAGTGATGCTGGGGTTAAAGGACCTGGTTTCAAATCATACCTCTTACACCCTCCATGTGACCTTGAGAAAATCATTTCCCTTCCCTGGGCTTCAATTTCATTATTTGTAAATTGGATTAGATAGCCTCTAAACTCCTTTTCAACTTGAGTTCTGTGATCCTATGATTCTCTTGTCTACCAAATAAAACATAATCCCTTCTTCTGGCTTGCAATGCCCTCCCCAGGCTGCTGCCTTGTCACACTTTATTCTCTCTCACTGACTCTTAACTCAATCTAAACTTGAATTACTCTGGCCCTCTGAATATGGATCAAGCTCTCCGGCTGTGATTTCATCAGGTCTTTCAAGATGCTCAGGAGAGATGGGTTTCAGGCACTTCACCTGAAGCAATGCCAGCGATTTTTTGAGGGCACAAAAGGTGCCTTCAGAATTTTTGTGCAGTGCCTTAGGGGCAAAAGTACATTCTTGCTGCTCATGTTGCAGGCATCGCCTGTGGAGGAGGAGGGTAGTATCTGGATTGTACCTACATCTGTCTGCACTACCTGCCTGGATTGGCTGAGGCACAGCAGACTTCCTGCTTCTACTCAAACCCCGCCCCACCCCCTGCCCTCCTTCTCCGGCCCCCGAATTGAACAGCTGTTTTGAGCTCCCTGCTGTTTTCGGCTCCTGCGTTGGGAACAGCATGTCCCTGGAAGGGGGAGCTGAGCCTGCGGGGAGGCACCCAAACACGGCTTCCTGCGAGTTAGGCTGGGCTGGGTTCCACATCCTTACCCACTTTGCTTAATTGTCCACAGAGCCTTTTCCTTATTCCATTTTTGAAGGAGAGCTAACAGTGTTGCTATGGATTAGTTCAAATTAAAAACCTATAAAATATCGAGCTCCTTTTCCTTCCTCTCCACCCCTTTCATTTAAACCCTTGTTTTAAATCTACCACAGAGGTTCATTGTCCACAAATATTTACAGAGGGTACACTAAGGGTACAACCATATGTTGGGCATTATAATGCAGAAGAGATGTGAAAATCATGACCCCTCCCTTGCAGGAGCTTACAAACTAGTCAGGGAGACAAGACATGCACATGGAAAATTAAACAATGCCAGGCAGACGGGTATAATTTAGTACTCAATGAGTGGCATTGGAAGCACATAGGAGTTAAGAGAAGAGAGAGATCAGTGGGGGCATGGCTGGTCAGGAAAGACTGCACAGAAGATGGGGCATTTGAGCTAGGGCCTTTAGACTAAGTAGGGCTTGGAAGGACAAAGAGGGGAGGAGTAGAGGTAGAGGTGGGGCATCATAAGAGATAGATTTCAACAGATAGATGGGGGCCAGATTATAAAAGGACTCAGCATCTCTAAAGTTTCTATCAATTTTGAAAGCTCTTTTACAAGTATCTATTTGATTTTTTACAACAGACCTATGAAAGAGGGCAGAGGTTGTTATCCTCATTTTACAGAAAAAGCCTAGGGAGGTAATTATAATTTACCCAAGGCTGCGCAGCCAATAAGTGGCAGAGAAAGAACTTCCTCTATCTACCAGATCAGAACTTGCTAGAGAAGCCAGATGCTTGGGCATCCAGACAACAGTGCTTCAAAGAGTATTGAATGTGAAATCAGGGAAATACCTGAGCTCAAATCTCTAGCTATTTACTAGTAATACCTAGTATTTATATTTATGTTTTAAGGTTTGCAAAGCACTTCACAAAATATTCTCTAATTTGATCGATGTGACAACCCTGTAAGATGGGGACTATTATTATCCCTAAGTTACAGATGGGGAAACTGAGGCAGACAGCTGTGATGTGATTTGCCTGAGGCCACAGAGCCAGCAGTTATCTGTGGCAGGATTTGAACTCGGATCTTGGTGACTCCAAGTCCATTGTGTCATCTAGATTCCAATAAGAGGATCTCTTCAACAAGTCCCTTTCCTTCATTGGACTTTAGTTTCTATAAAATGGAGATTGGACTAGATGATTATTGTTGTTATTGATTATTTCAATCATATCTGACTCTTCATGGCTCTATTGGGAGTTTTCTTGGAGTAGTTTGCCATTTCCTTTTCCAGCACATTTTATAGATGAAGAACCAAGGTGAGCAGGATTAAGTGATTTACTAAACTCACACAGCTAGTGTCTTAGTCTGGATTTGAAGCCATGAAGATGAGGCTTCCTGATTTCAAGCCCTTTGCTTTATCCACTGACTAGATGGTACCTTAAGCCATTTTTCTGTGATGGCTTACTCTTGGTTTTAGCTCTTAGTATTAGCAATCCCATTTGTCTTGGGTATAAGAAGTGACAAATAAACTAAAGATGATGGGGGGAGGAAGGAGGAAGCAGCCAGGGAAGGAATTCTTTTTCCTAATTTTCAACAATTTTTTTTCACAATCCTTCTAGTGAAATGGTCTCATTACAGTCTCCTTTTCACCTATGAACAGACCCATGTATGTGGAGGAATCTCCTTGAAGGACCACAAGCAGACCATAACCAAGATCAGCACAGAAGAGAAGGTAGATAAGATCCATTGAGATGTCTTTTTCTTTTCCTAAGATCCTTTACAATACCCAAAGAACATTTACTCAGACTTTGTAGAGTTGTCTCCAGCCTTCTGCAACCATTTCTGGAGGGGAGTTACACAATGATTCAGCCTGTGCCATGAGAGTGCCTGGAGTTTCCAAAAATGAAAAAATAATAGCTTTTTCTGTTGTTTGTCACAGACCAGGGAGGATTTGTAAGAAAACTACCCAAGTGATGGAACTTTGTTTTTTCCAGGATGGTTTGGTGCCAGCTGAGATCCAGGGTAGGTGCTCCTTTGAAGACATTGGGTGTTCTTTCAAGGTAGGCATCATTTTGAACTTAGTTCCCAACATAAGAATAAATAGGTTGAACAAATAGCACCGAGTTCCAGGTCCAATCCTTTGCACCCCACCTCTTCCTCCCATTTTTCTTTCACATGCCACCAGATTGATCTGAAAGTAAAGCTTTGATGATGTTCCTTTATTCATGAAGAACCTTTTTAAAATGTTTCTCCATTGACTACCATATCAAAATGACCACATTATCCTTCCATAACTTTCCTATTTTGAAGTAGTTCCATAAATTCTTCCTTTGAAGTCATAATTTTCCCACTCTCTCCCAGAATTTTAGATGGGATTTCCCAAGCATCTCTCAGGATATCATGATAAATTCTTCTGAGAGACAGTACTTTGGATATTTGAAAGCATTCCTTAAGTCTTCTCAGCAGGCTGAACATCCTCAATTCCTTCAAATGGTCATGACTTAGTTACGAATCCTTTAATGCTTTCAATGCCAGATTTGCAGTAGGAGTTTTGTTATTTCGTTGTGGGATTCAAAGTGCCTGGTTTCAAACTCCAATTCTGCTACCTACCATTTGTGTGACCTTTGCTAATGCCATTTCTCTGGGCCTCAGTTGCCTTATTTGTAAATTGGGTGTTTGACACTCACTCATTCAGATTATAGCTGTGACCCTCTTCTGTAGGCACTTCACTTTATCACTGTCCTTAAAATGTGGTACCTAAGACTAAATTCAAGGGATAAAGAATACCCCAAATGTTGGGTCTATATGAGATTTCACTGCTCCTTTGTTATCTAAAGATTTCACATGCCAACACTGTTTTATTCTAATTTTCTCATTTTCTTTAGTCTTTTAAAGATTTTTTTGATATTGAAAACCTTTGGTCTATCCATTTCTGATATGATGTTATATATATTTAACAGTCCTAAAATAAAATATCAGAGTATCTCATTTCCCCCCTTCATCCAGCCATTCTTTTACATATTTGATGACCCCCTACCTCCATTTCAATCAAAGTCCCTTCCCTTTGTAATTTCTCTTTTGGAAACCCAAATTAATGAGCTACTTCTATCTTTAGGATAAAGCTGTAAGTTGTTTCTCTGGGTATCTCCCCAGATGTGTGTTATCTCTCAGTCTTCTTTACACTCTCACCCTGACTACTTCTCTTCTCTGTAGGGTGGCCAAGAAATGGTGAAAGAACACGAAGCTAACTCACTGAAGGACCACCTAGGGTTGCTGTTACAGTTTGTGTGTCAAGTGAAGGCCCAGTCAGATGCCAAAGGGAAAAGAATAACAAGCCTCAGTCACACCAAGCCAAATGTGAAACCCCTGGAGAGAAACCTGTCCGATCTACAACTACAAGGAGCTGTGGAGGTCAATGGCGACTTGGAGGCTGACTGCTTCCATGCTGCCTCCTCTGATTCTGAGGAGGAGCTGGCCCTTCAGAGGTTCATGAAGGAGAAGCTGCTTGCTGAGCTAGAAGAGAAGCTTCATGTATTTGAGAATATTGTGACTGTCCTGAACAAGGAAGTGGAAGCCTCCCACCTGGCCATCGCTGCTTCGGTTCACCAGAGTGGACTGACCCAGGACCTCATCCTGAGCTTAGAGCAGCGGGTGAGATGCCCAAAGTTGACCAGCCCTATGTCTGGGCCAGCTAGACACAGGCTAGAGCAGGTCAAGTTAATTTATCAAAATTAACATTTGTTAGGTGCCAACAAGGTCTTGTGCCAACCAATGGGAGATATACAGTGATTAGAGAGACTTGAGCTTATAACCTAGTGGGCAAGAAAAGCTATGGATATACGTAACAATTGTGTGTGTTCATGTATATTTATATTGTGTATGTTATTGTATATCAATATTCATAATCTATTTTATTATTTGCATGTTACTAAGTATGGAAATGGAAAACCTACCAGATGTGAAATCAGATGATCAGTTTCCTCATCTGTAAAATAACTGACCTCTAAAATCCATTCCAACTATAAAACTAAAATCCTCATATAATAACTTTAATTACAAATACTAAGTCTTCTCTTATCCCCTTGGCAACCCTTTCCCTTTCCTCTCCCTAACCCTGACTTTACAAAATGCTTTCTTTTGGATATTTCTAAAGCATTTATCATGTAATATAATATATATATATATATATATAATAGTTATACTTTAACTTTCAATAGACTATAAGCTCCCTGAGGAAAGAAGCATAGTTTATCTAAATTTTGGATCTCTCCCAGCATCCTGAACACATGTAGCAATTATAAAATATTTGCTGAATGTTGTTGGAATACTGAGAGGAAAAAAGCCTTGACTTGGAGTCTGGAAAAACCTAGGTTCAAATCAAACTCTAGTTATGTCTCTTTGAGCAAATTATTTTCTCATCTCTAAAATAATAATACTTTCTCTAACCCACTTGACAGGATTTTTAGGAGGAAAGCAATTTGTAGACCTGACAGTGCTGCATAAATATGAGTTATCATAATATGTATATGCTATTTGTATATAGAAGGCATAGGGCATAAAGAACCAATTTCAGTTAGGAAGACCTGGATTCAACTTCAGCCTCTGATATATCCTGGCTAGGCAATTCCGAGTCAAACAAGAGGTCCACATAATTCCCTAAAACTTGGACAAGCTGCCTCTCTGAATTGATAGAGGGAACTTTCTTAGAGTTTCCAATACCAGGGAAATCAAAGGTCTAGACTCCCAAAATGTTATATAATACTAATATTTAGAATGAAATGGCTCATGGAGTAGTTGAGAAAAGCACTTTCAAACCTAAAAATACTATAGAAATGTGGTCTCCTACTATGATACAAATTTGACTATGTGTATCAGAATAATAAATGACAGTATATGCATCTTTAAAGATGCACTCTTCCCACAGGATTATTTCAAGGTATATGGGGAAAATATTATCCCCATTTTGTGGATGAGGATTCTGAGTCTCAGAGTGGGAAAATGACTTGCTCAGGGTCACAACAGCTAAAAAAGTAGCAGAGATAAGACTGAACCTAGTTCAGAACCAGAATTTTTTCCATTTTAATTCTAATGACTCATATTTCCTTGGCACTTTACAATTCATTACAATTTTTTTCATAACAACCCTGCAGGTATTGTTTCCCCTATTTTCACATGAGGCACCTGGGGCTCAGAAAGTTAATTAAAACATGGGCATAGTCACATGATTAGTAAAAGCCAAGACTTAGTCTTAGGTATTTTAACTTCCAAGTACAGCAATTTTTTTCACCACAGTTCTTCTATTATGCTCCCAAGAAGCCACAGGGCTTCTTGATGATTGATAATATTGGAACAACCCCAGAGTTGCAGAGGTTAATCTGGGAATGGGTCCCTATATTTCAGGTCATGGATTTGCAACAGACCCTGGCCCAGAAAGACCTTGTCCTGACCAAGTTGGAGCAGAGTCTCCATCTCCTGGAGGAGGCTTCCTATGATGGCGTATACCTATGGAAAATCACCAACTTCACCAGGAGATGTCATGAGTCTGCATGTGGAAGGATGGTCAGTCTTTTCTCACCAGGTAACAACTTCACTATTTTTAGTACAAAGCACAGATATAGGCATCTATCAGTGCTGAGAAAAGAATAAGGGCTCTAATTCCCCTAATACTTTAGAATTTACAAAGGCCTTTCCCTACAACAAATCTAAGAGGTGGTTGCTACAAATAGTATTATATAGAGGAGAAAACTAAAGCCCAGAGATAGTAAATGATTTACTCAAAAATGATGGAACCTCAACTCAAACCTTGTCTTCTGATTCCAAGATGCCACACTGCTTTACCAATAATAATAAAACTTTTCTAATATATCTAGAGATGTCTATGATGGCATTAACTGGAAGGTACAGACAGAATAAATAGAAAAATGATGTTTTTTAACTGGAAATGTATTTGGGATTTTGGGAGGGAGAAGGAAGGGAGATAATGATTAATACGTCTGCCCAGGAGTAAAATTTGTCCCATTAGGAATGTGGTTAGTGAAATGTTTGTGGATTGACGTAATTCCAATTGCCTAATTGGATAATCTACACTCACCTGTCCTATGAGCACTTTAAACTCAATATGTCCAAACATTATAATCCTACATAATTCCCCTGTATTCTATCACTAAAAAATAACCCTCTTCTTTCTTTTCATTCCCCTAGTTTTCTTCGTGGTGCCATCTTCCTAGATATCAAGGTTAACATTTCGGAGTCATTTTTGATGCCTCTTCCTTATCTAGTCATTTGCCAAGTTTTATTGATTTGTCCCCCCGCTTTATTCATAAAGCCATCATCCTAGTTCAGACCCTTTATATTTCTCACCTGGATTATTGCAATAGCTTTCTGACTGATCTCCCTATTTCTAGTCCCTGCCCCTTCCAGTCTATCTCACATACCACTATTGCTAGATTAGTCTACAGGAGACTCTGATCACCTTATTATCTTGTTCAAGATTTTCAATGGCTCCTCATTGACTAAAAGAGTCAATAATTCAGAGACTGACCTTTAATCTCTTATTGACTAACTGAATTATTCTTCTATAGATTTTTTGTTTTTCAACACCATCTTTTCCAAATATATATCTCCTCCTTTCCTATCTAGTGAGCCATCCCTTAAAACAAAGACCAAAAAAAGAGAATTAAATCAGTTCAGCAAAAGCTAACAAATGAAAGTCTGATTTTGTATGCAATATTCATACCCATAGTCCCCTACTCTTGTTTATTATGATTATAAAATTTCAATTTCATGCTCTTGATTTTTTTCATTTTCACTGTTGAAGTTGTGTTTATTGTTTTCCTAGTTCTGCTCATTTCATAATTTATGATAGCATCAGTAATGTTTTATTACAATGTGAATGTTAAATAATAATGCTAACTCAAAGAGCCTGAGAATTATAGAATTTTTAGTTATCTATTGCGCCACTGCTTTGTCTATCCCCTAAGCAATGTGAATGAATCCTTAGGCTTATAGATATTTAGAGTTATAAGAGATTTGGAGGATCATTTAATCCAGCTTTTCCATTTTAGATAGCTTATATAAGTTATTCATCTTTGGGCAAATGTTTCTTCATCTGTAGAATGACCATATTAACACTTTCACCACCCATTTCAAAGGACTTTTGTGAGAAAAGCAAATTGCATTTTATAGATGATGAGGCTGAGATTCCTAGGAAGGAAATGACTCACAATCTAATTAGTGGAAAAGCCAGTCTTCTAACTCCTAGCCTATTGTCCTTCTTATTCATCATTTTGCCTCTTATATCTCTGTAGTCTGAATACATTTGTATTTATCTCTGGACTTGTATATAAATTCTTTCATATGTTTGTTCATTTGTGTGTATGAATACACAAATATGTTTAATTAATGAGTGTATCTGTGCTTTTCTGTATCTCTCTAAAATGAGGGATAATATTAAACCCCAGTAGGGTTACACACAAATGTATGTGCATGTGTTTGTTTGTATATGCATACACCTATATAAAAATAGATTAGCTTGTATACATGTGTTTAATAAATGAGTATCCCTGAACACATGAGTTTGTGTGTGTGTGTGTGTGTGTGTGTGTGTGTATACACACATATAAATGTCCATATGGAAAACTGGATCAAATGGAGAAACTAAGGCCCAGAAAGATAAAGGATCTGCCCATGGTCATACAAGTATAGTTGTAACAAAACAGGAATTCAAACTCAGGGCTGTGAATCTAAATTCAGGAAACTTTCCACTGCTTTACATTCCCTATATACACACAAATACACATAAATGTGCACTTGTGTATATATGTATATGTGTAGGAGTGTGTATATACATCTTATACATATATACATATATATGTATATATATATACATATATATGTATATATGTATATATATATATATATATGAAACTGTATAAGGGAGTCTGTATGCATGCAAGTACAAGTCTGCAGTCCTGCCAAGAAAGCTAAGGGCAGCTCCAAGCTTGGGGTAGGAGGCCCCAGCAGCAGGGACAGTAAGCCTCTGACAGGACACATCTCTAATCCCCACACACATGTAGCTTTTTAGGTTGAGGTTTGCCAAAAAGGGAAAAGACAAACCATGCCTCAGGCTTCCTGCTTTTCAAAAACTAGATAGAAAAGATGAGTCAAACCCTCGCCTGGGTTTCTCCTCTGGCCTCCTCACCTCCTCCCTCCCACAAGCTTACCAGAGTTTCTGCTCCAAGCAAAAAAAAAAAAAAAGGCCCCCAGCCCTCCAGAAACTGCTATTTACAGTGACATCTGTTGGAATGTTTCTATAACCCAAGTCCAAGAGGCCCCATGCTGTCTCTCTTTTCCAGGGTAGTGTAACAGCCTCCCTTCTAATCCATTCTTCATAGAACTGCCAAAGTAATCTTTCTAACATATAGGTCTGGCCATGTCACTCCCTTTCTCAAAAAAACCTCTAGTGGTTCTCAACAGCCTATAACATTGAAATTCCTTAGCTTGGCATTTCATATCATTACAAGTCTTGGAATTTAAGGTGCTCTCCTTTTCCCCATCCCATTACTTATTTTTATATGTGCCATATCATTGCCCTCTTTCCCCAGATTAGGTCATAGGCTTCCAGACAAACAGGATCTAATTTCTGTATCCCTACCCCCAAGCACATCTTATGTATTCTATGTGTTTAATAAATGTTTTTTAGTGGTTCATTGGACAGAGCTTTGAACTTAGATTTAAGAATTGAGTGTAAATTCTGCCTCAGATACTTCCTAGCTGGATGACCAGATCAAATTTCTTCTCTATTCCAGTTTTCTTATCTATAAAATAATAATAGCACTTATTCCCAGGGTATTGTAGGAATCAAATAAAATAAAACACTTTGTAAAACTTAAAGTACCATATAAATTTTAACTATCATTAGGATTAATTTTAATTTTTATGAGAGATTATTTGATTATTACTTGAAGGATATGGGAAAGCCAAATATTCACAGAACTAACCCCAGACTTCTTTGTTGATTTCAGCTTTTTACACTGCCCGCTATGGCTATAAATTATGCCTTCGAATCTACCTGAATGGAGATGGGACTGGAAAAGGGACACACCTTTCACTC
This sequence comes from Macrotis lagotis, assembly GCF_037893015.1. Classification (NCBI taxonomy): domain Eukaryota; kingdom Metazoa; phylum Chordata; class Mammalia; order Peramelemorphia; family Peramelidae; genus Macrotis; species Macrotis lagotis. Next base: position 332,431,816 of record NC_133658.1, read on the forward strand.
TTTATTGTGGTCATGAAAGGGGAATATGATGCTCTCCTTGAGTGGCCTTTCCGGAATAAGGCAAGTGGTTTAAGAAGTGGGAGGGTCTGGGAGCCAGCTAATCTGGGTTCTAACCCCAGGTCTCCAACACAGCTCCTTACAGCCTTTCTCCCATCATTCTCCAGGACTGTTATTCAGTTTCTGTGCCAGCTGGGTGCTCAATAAGATCACTTAACCTTTATGAATCTCAAGTGACTCACTAGTGAAATGGGGATAGTGATGAGTTTCCAGTTGAGGCAAGATTGGACCAGATGATGTTGAAATTTCTTCCAGGACTAAATTCTTTGATTCTATGTGCTTCTTCAGTTTACCCCAAGCCCATCTGACAAGTCTTGATTTCATATTTATTTTGTGTGGCTAAGCCACTTGGGGCTTGGTACTATTGAAGGATGAAGATACAGCCCCAGACTTGAATTGGGGAGTTAGAGCTCCCACTAGCATAACAATGAGAGAGTATAATGTACAACTCCGATAGTTGGTGCATAGGATTTCAGAGGAAGGACAGAGAGAAAAATCACTCTGAGATGGAATAGTCAGATAAGATTTCAAAAAGCAGAGTTCATTCAAACTGACCCATATAGGAGGCACAAGATTTGAATAAATTGCAAAAAGATGGAAAATATTAGCAACATTACATTAGCATGTAATGAGGTGAAACCTACACACAACACACATACATACAACAATATAACAACAACAACAACAACATTTTTTAAATGTATAGAGGATGGTTTGGCTAAAACCAAAGTTTCACATGAAGAAATCATAACAGATAAGTTTGGGACTCATGAAGAGTCTTGAATGACTAGATAATGAGATTAACTCTGATACAATAATCATAAGACCAATAATGATTATTCAATAATGTTTCTTTGATATGTAATACATATTGACATATAGATGATAGGTAGGAGGACTATAAAGATAGATACGCAGATGAAGAGAAAGAGAGGGGGAAAAAATAAGAGAGAAAAAGAGAAAGTTTATACTATATATCTTGTGTTCCTTTAACACTAGGAATTGGCAAACTGTGACCTGGCCAAATTCAACTCACTACTTATTTTTCCATAACCCTGGAAACTATGGTTTTTGAATTTTAAAATATACCTTATTTAAAACTTTATTTAAAGATATAATAACAATTGTTAGCTCACAACTTGTACAGAAAGAGGCTTCAGGATGGATTTGGCCCTCTAAATATAGTTTGCCAACTCCTATTGTAGACTCTAAACTCCTAGATATAAAGGCAATGCCTCCTCTTTCCTGAATCAAGCATACAATATGACTGCCTCCCTACCATGATGTGGACTCTCTGCCAGACTGATGACTGACTTGGTCTCCTCTCAGTTGATCTAAGTTAAGTTGCCCCCAGAGCCCTTGAGATCAGAGAACACAAAACCTTAGTGTTAGAAAGGCCCTCCTTGGTCAACTGGTCCAACTGATACTAGAAGAAAGAGACCCCTCCAGAGTACCCTCAGTAGGGCTGCATCATATTCAGTTTATCGTCAGCCCTCCAATGTTAACCCACTCAACATCTCCTAAGAGAGCCCATTCCATTTTTGAGCATTTTGTTGTTGTTGTTGAGGAAATCTGTAAGAAAATAGTCCTTATAATCCTAAAGTTAGAATATAAATTGTCAGGGCAGAAGGGAACATATAACATATAATACAGAACACAATACTAAATCTAGAAAAGACTCTTAGGGCATAGATTATTTAAACACTGAACACAAGGTTGGATAGAAGGGACCTGAGTGGTCATCTGGGCCAACTTTTACCTGAACTTCATGGTCTCAGAGGACTGTGCTTCCCCCTTCCCTGCCACATCCTAAGTCCCAGTACACTGAGCAGTAATTCCTCTTGCAACAAGACTGTTTGTTTTGCAATTATTAGCGTTGACCCCAGGTCTCTAAGACAACTCCTTACAGCCTTTCTCCCATCATTCTCCAGGTCACATTCATGTTGCTAGACCAGAACAACAGAGAGCACGTTACTGACTTCTTTCACCCAGACCCAACATCAGGCTCCTTCCAGAGGCCTCAGGGGGAAAGCAACATAGCTAGTGGTCGCCCTATGTTCTTCCCACTGAACAAACTACAATCCACCAAACATGCCTATGTGAAAGATGACACAGTCTTCCTCAAGTGTGTTATAGAAACAAACTCATAAAGCTGAGCCAAGACAGACCTTGGAGGAGTGCTAGAACAAGAAAACACTTCAAAAGAAGTTGATGAAAAGAATGACTCTCACTGTTGGAAAGAACCTTAGAGGCCAGCAAGTCTAGCATGGATCTCTTCTTTAGCATTCCAGACAAGTGTCATCTAGGCTCTGCTTGAACACTTCCAGTGATGGAGAACTCACTACCTCTAATAGCTCAGCCCATTCCATTGTTGGGTAGCTCTGTTACTAAGAAGTTCTTCCTTGAACCTCCTTCCTAGTGACTTCCAATAACTGCTCTTAGTTCTGTCTTGATCCACACAGAACAAGTTTACTATGTTAGAAAGGAAGAGGACTTGTTCCAAGGCAAAATGTCCAAAACTTGGGTTCAAGCCCCTATCACATAACCCACCAACTATAAAATCATGGATGAAAATGATTTACTCACTTTAGGAATCTTACAACTCTACCCTCACCACCAAAACAAGAACTATTTAAGATCTAGTGAACTGGGTACTACCTGTGGAACTGATGGACCTATCCTCACTCCATTGTGCTGACCAAATTCATAGTCTGTGTGTGCTCTTTTAAATAATCAACTGTTACTTTATGCTAGTTTGGTACACTATGCTAGTCTCCATTCCTTGCCTGGTAGCCTGTTTGACATAGATAGATAGATAGATAGATAGATAGATAGATAGATAGATAGATAGATAGATAGATAGATGATGGATGGATGGATGGATAGGTGATGGATAGATAGACAGATGGATGGATAGATGAACAACAGAGTAAGCTTTTGTTAAGTTCTTACTGGAGAAGAGGACCAGAGAGTGAGTAAAGGTAAGAATAAGGCGAAGCAAGGATCCTTCCTGAAATGGAAGTCCCAGGGCAAAAGAGAAGTGGAAATGACAATTTTCAGAAAATAAAGCAGACCTAGGTTCTAGTAGCTACCTTGCTAATAACAGTTATTGTGAAGAAAGTGCTTTGTCAATCCTAAAATGTTAGAGAAATGTGAATTTTAATTACAAGGTCTCAATTATTAAAAATTATAAATCTATGAAGTTTATCTCATTATTTGAATTTTTACTACATATTTCCTTTGGTCTTAAACCCATGACTATATTTTAACTTTGAAATTTAAACAATTCAGCTACTTCAGGAAATTCATTATTTACACTAATTGAGACTTAGCTGTACTTACAAAGACAATCCATTGATAGATGATGCTTCATATCATGAGGTCTGTGAATTCTGCAAGGTCTTTGAGGAAAGACAATTGGAAAGGGAAGAAGAATGGATGTGGAAAAGGAAGATCGAAAGGGATGGAATAATGTAGGTCCATAGGTAAAGTGGAGAACAAGACAAAACTGTTCATGAAGGTAAGGAAACAATAGAGGGACCATTTGGAGTGGGGAAAAAAATGCCTCTAGAGACTATCAGAATTCATTTAATCGAGGTAGAGTTGCCAGTTGGGGACATCTTAGGAAACATTTCTGATAGGGTAATTGTAACCCATTGTAATAATAATGTTTTTGAAAGCTATGGGGTTATACATATAAAATGCTCTGCAAACTTTGAAGCACAATACAGAGTTAACTATTTTTATTATTATCAATTTGTTTGATCCCTGTAAAACCTCTTTGAGAGAGTCTGGACAGGGATGCTTATCCCCATCTTATAAAAGGGGAAGCAGACTCAGAAAGGTTGTGGGACCTGCCCAATGTCATGCACACCAGTCATTGTCTTAATACAGTTCAGTTTTCTTCCTCTTAACCCAAGTCTCTTTCCACTGCAGAATGTGTAGACACTTTGAAAAATACCTGATGGCAGCACCATCCCTAAAAGTCACCTTCCCCAACAAATATACCCAGTGAAATCAATTTATAGTGAGGCCCTACACCTCTAAAATAGTCACTAAAGCAAAGCCTAAGGAAAACTTCTAGACAGAAGCTGGTTCATTTATTTTGAGGTTTATCAGATTGTAGCCAGAAGTGCCCACATACCTTTATCACCCTGTTTCCTACTTTCATCATGTAATATTAGGCTATTTCCCCCTTATTGACTTGGGGGAGATAGTGACATAAAAACTGCATAAGAGTCTCAGAACATTTTTCAGCTACAGCTGGTAGAACATCTCCTTATTGTTGGATGTATTATACTATAGTCAAATCACTACTAATTAAGGGGAAAAGAAGCCCATAGTCTAAGGCAATCACTTCAGTTCTAATATTTTCATTGCATTCCAGAAGATTATATTGACTTTTTGCTTTTTCCTTTTCATTCACACTCACAAAGGTCAAATTCATAAGCAGAATAAGCCAGTTTATCTGTACCAGTGGTTAATTCAAAAGATCAGCTTTTAAGAATCATTAAACAGAAATGGAAAGGGCTTTAAAACTGTGAAGATTTGAATACTACTGAACTAGCTGGAATTGTAAAGATTATATAAGCCAATCCATCTAATTTTACAGGTGGATGGATTTTTCTCTCTAGATGATCTGGGTGTGTTGACATTATAATTACACTTTAGAATCCATAGCTCTTGGGTTGAGATGAAGGGTCCTCATCAGCAATGAGGGTGGGGGCAGGATGGCAATATTTCTAGCCCAAGAAATGGTAAAATCAAAGAAATGAAGACGTGGCATATCACTTGGAAAGTTTGCCAACCCCTAAAATAGGCTCTGGTGGGGACGTGAGGGAGGAAGAGAAGGAAAGCCTCTTTGTGGAAGTTGTGACTGTAGTAGGGGGCATACTATGAAACAAATAAACTGCAGCTGCCTTTTGGCATAAGTTGGTCCTGATTTTCAGTTGATGCTCCCCAGCCCCACCCCGCCCCCAATTCCATCATAAACACATAGTTATCCTGGCAACTGCCAAGAAAGCATGATTTAAAAAAAAACTCAGCCTATATTCACGTGGCAAGGAGTCAGTTTTCGGTAACATTCCAAAGAGGGATGGATGTTGCAATCGCCTGAGCTGGGATGTTTTCTTCTTTCTCTCCAATGATTTCTTTGACTTTCTAGGGGGTTTGTGGAGTCCTGGGTTCAGTTAACCCTCTGCAACTGAGCTGCATCCCTCCTCTCCCATCCCCCCCAACTTACAAAGGGAGTGAACCTGATCATATCAGATTCTTTCTCTGCATCTTCCTTTCTTCCTTCTTGTCACCCAGATCATACTTTGATTTAAGTAACTGTCCAAGTTATTCTAGTAGCAGGACAAAATGGGGGCCAGGTGAAGGGGGCCAGCTTTCCCAGATTCTGGGCTCAACCCTTTTCAGATACAAGATAGACTAGGTCAGAAGTAGGCTTTAGTTGAATTGAATGATACAGACTCTACTTATTCCCTCTTCAGCCTTCAGCCTTCTTAGCACATCACAAAGCATACATTTAACAACCCTAAAAGAGGTGATAAGTGGATGAAAGAAGGTGAGAAGAATTCCATCTATTATGATAGTTGCTGGATTGGAATTAAGAGGTCTGTGCACTGTCAATGTTCTGTCAACATCTACTCTAATACGTGCACAATTCTTTTTTCCCCCCCAAGGAAATGGGGTTAAGTGACTTGACCAAGGTCACACAGGTAGTAAGTATCAAGTCTCTTAGTCTGAATTATATTTGAACCCAGGTCCTCCTAACTTCAGGACTACTGCTCTATCCATTGTACCACCTAACTACTCCAACCTTGTACAATTCACTTACCACTCTGAGCTTTAGTTTCTGTAAAATAAAGGGATGAATTAGATGACCTTAAGGTCCCTTCCAACTCTAACAGCCTGTGTCTATGGTCTATTCTAGTTCTAACATTCTATGTTCTAACGTTCTATGTTCTCCTGCTCTAATATTTTAAGCCCCATATCTTATATCCTAAAGTCACTCCCACCTTTCGTGTTCTAAGAGTCTATAATTCTGTGACCCTTTGCAAACAACTAGTTTTGTCTTTCCCCCCTATCCCACAGAGGGCAGCTCTCTCCATCTGGCAATAAATTACCCCCAGACAGCGTTAATAGGATCCATTTGTGAGACAAGCCACTGGCTCCCAAGTCTAGGGCAATCCTGCAATAAACACTCACTCAGCTGTGGCTGCGGGTTTGGGTGTGCACATGTACTAGATGTAGAGGCAGCTGCAGTACCACTGACCAGCTGTGAACCAGAGAAAGGGTTAGGTGATAGAGACTTGTAGGGAGGAGATCACCATGAGAGAGCTTTTGGGGGAAGGAGTCTTTCACCCTGCTTGTAGTGCTCTGGGTTCCTAGGAGTACAGATTATACATATAAATTGTAGTGATGATAATCATACTAACACTTTACATTATACAGTACTTTCCAGAAAACAGAATTTTTCTCATACATTAGCTCATTTATTTTTTAGGATCCTATGAGGTCTGATACTTAACTCACTGCATATCAAAAGAAAGCTACTTCCCTCTTTGGGTTTCCTCTTCTGAAAAATGAAGGTTTCAATCTAGATGATCTCTAAGGTTCCTTTTAGCTCTATGGATAGTTCTCTTCCAGTTCTACAATGCTGGGTTCTAACCTTCTATGTTCTAGGTTCCTTTCCAATTCTAGAATTCTATGATAGGCAGAAGGAACAAGATTTGTTAAATGATTGGATTTGGGGTTGAAGGAGAAGCAAAAGTAAAGATGAAGGACTCCAAAGTTATGAATTTGGATAAGTGAAAGGATAGGAGTATCATCAACAGAAATGAGGAGGTTTGGAAGAGAGATTGGTTAGGAAAAAATAATGAATTTCAATTTGGTAATATTAATTTGATATTCAGGTGGAGATATTCAGGAGAATGCTGCTAATATTAGACTGATATAAGGAGAAAGATTAGTAGTGAGAGAAAACATTCAATCCATCCCAGGGAATATTTTAGTAAGGGCTTTCTAGAGACAATGTCTTGATCTTCCATATGAAGCTCATGTTCCCTTTTTCTTCCATGTTACCTTGAATACTGTTCTCAACTAAGACCATTTTCATTATGACAATTTTCTAGACATTAAAAAATTTGGGCTGGGTGTGATGGTGTACAGTATCTATAGTCCCTAATAACAATAACAACAATTGGGGTGGCTATATGGCGCAGTGGATAGAGCACAGGCCCTGGAGTCAGGAGTACCTGAGTTCAAATCCACCTCAGACACTTAAAAATTACCTAGCTGTGTGGCCTTGGGCTAGCCACTTAACCCCATTTGCCTTGCAAAACACTAAAACAAACAAACAAAACAACAATTAACTTTTATATTGCACTTTTAAGTATGCAGAGAACAGAAAGTGGGTCCTAGTATTTTCCCTATTTTACAAATGAAGAAATCAAGGAATGGAATGGTTAAGTGACTTGGCCCTGATCATACAGCTAGCAAGTGTGTGAGATTTGATTTGAACTCAGGTTTTAACTCCAAGTTCAGTGCTCTATCTACTCAACCAAGGAATCTGAAGCTGCTGATTTGTGTTGGGAGTTTGAGTTAAAAATAGGTTTAAAATCAATCAGATGGATCAAAGCAATCCATAGTCATTTGAAAAATTGCTCTAAATCATTACTAATTAGAGAAATGCAAATTAAAGCTTCTCTGAGGCACCACCTCATAAGTCACTTAACAAGTGACTTAACCATTCCATTCCTCTCAGATTGGCCAATATGACCAGAAAGGACAATGATCATTGTTGGAAGGGTTGTGGGAAATCTGGGACACTATTACATTGTTGGTAGAGCTGTGAACTCATCCAACCTTTCTAGAGAGAAATTTGGAACTATGCCCAAAGGGCAACAAAAATGTGCATACCCTTTGACTCAGCAATACCACTACTTGGTCTATAACCTGAAGAGATGATGAAAAAGGGTAAAAACATCACGTACAAAAATATTCATAGCAGCCCAATTTGTGGTGGCAAAGAATTGGAAATCAAGTAAATATCCTTCAATTAGGGAATGGCTTAGCAAACTGTGGTATATGTATGTCATGGAACACTATTGCTCTATTAGAAACCAGGAGGAATGGGAATTCAGGGGAGCCTGGAGGGATTTGCATGAACTGATGCTGAGTGAGATGAGCAGAACCAAAAAAATACTGTACACCCTAACAACAACATGGGGGCGATGATCAACCTTGATACACTTGCTCATTCCATCAGTGCAACAATCAGGGACAATTTGGGGCTGTCTGCAATAGAGAATACCATCTGTATCCAGAGAAAGAATTGTAGAGTTTGAACAAAGACCAAAGACTATTAATTTTAATTTAGAAAAAAACTGTTATCTTATTGTCTGATCTTGCTATCTCTTATACTTTGTTTCTTCCTTAAAGATATGATTTCTCTCTCATCATATTCAATTTGGATTAATGTATACCATGGAAACAATGTAAAGATTGGCAAATTGCCTTCGGGGGGGGGGGGAGGGAAGTAAGATTAGGGGAAAAATTGTAAAACTCAAAATAAATAAAATCTTTAAGAGAAAAATAAAAATATAAATATAAAAACAAAAAAATAAAAATAAAATCAATTAGATGCCCATATTATCTGTCACTAATTTGGTGTAGGACCATCAAGCTACCTTAGGAAAGATGAACGGATCCAAATTGGAAAGAGAGCAAATCAAAGTTTCCTTGCTGACCAACAGCAGGCCCACCACTGTGCAAAAAATGGCTCAGGTAAGGAAGGGGGTAGAAAAGATCTTATAAGGGAAGAGGAGCTCTAGAGGGCACCCTAAGAGGCTGAATTTGTTCTGACCTCTAAATGAGGAGTGTAATGGGTATAGTTCAAAAAAGCAGCAATATAATGGAAAGAACTCTGCCTATATTCTGTGTTCTAATATTTTATGTTTTAATGTTATAAAGTCCCTTCGGAGCTAACATTTCATAAGGTAGATATTTCATAAGGACATAGCAGGGATCTTCTGGTCTGACCCATTCTATACTTTTTGTTTTAATCCTCTATATTCTAAACTGTAATGGTCAATGTCCTTGTTCTAATACTTTATATTCTAAAATTCCTTCTTCCTCTTATATTTTACCTTTGTTTTTCTTGGGTTTTTTTTTTTTTAGGTTTTTGCAAGGCAAATGGAGTTAAGTGGCTTGCCCAAGGCCACACAGCTAGGTAATTATTAAGTGTCAGACCGGATTTGAACCCAGGTACTCCTGACTCCAAGGCCGGTGCTTTATCCATTACACCACCTAGCCACCCCTATATTTCTATATTTTATGTTTTAAGAAAATCCTTTCCTGCTCTAGCATTTTGTGGTTTAACAGGCAATGTTCTATCAGCAGCTAAGTGCCACAATGGATAGAGCACTGGCCTTAGATCTAGGAGTAACTAAATTCAAATCTGACCTCAGACATTTTACTAGCTCAGTTACCCTAGGCAAGTCATTTAACCCTGCTTATCTTGAAAATAAAATAAAAGAAACATTCATTACTCTAAGAACATAGGATCTAAAATTCTCCATTTCAATGGTTATAGTCTATGATTCCCCCTTCCCATATTTCATATATATACCTGCATGCATACAAACAACAGCAGTCTCTTAGGGTTGCCTTGATGGAATATCCTGTTGATCCTTTTCTTCCTTAGATAAATAATCTTTTCTGGAAAGAATGGGGGAAGACTTTAGAGAATGAGGACTAGGGTAGCTATCTTTTCCTCAATATCTAATGCTCCCACTCCCCAAACATCCCCTTCTATCAGGCCTTTAGTCTTATATTCAGTCTGAATCCCATATGCATGTCAGGAAAGGATATCAATAGACAACTGAGTCTCTATTAGTAACAGAAAATTCCATAATTTTCCTGTTCCCATTTTCCCCTTCAGTCAGCCAGGCTCATCCTAAAGAATAAACTAATCACCTCTATTTGCAAAGACCTTTGAGGAATATTTGGAAATATACTCTGAATCCTAGAGTGCCTTAGTACTTATGTGACAAGAAGATGCAATAAAGAATGTTGAGAGTTGGAAAGGACTTAGGACAAAGAATTTTAGAGTTAGAAGAGGCCTTCTGTATTTTTAGCAGCTTTTGACACTGTTTTATCCTCCTCCTGAATTTTTCTCCTATCTTGGCTTCCTGGATGCTGACTCTCCCACCAATTTGATCATTCCTTTTTAGCGATCTCTGTTGGTTTTTCAATGCATCTCCTTTCATCACCACCCTAACACCCCCTGAGTGTGGGCATCACAAAAGCTGTATCTTAGTCTTCTTTCTTCTCTTCTTGATGACCTTACTAGCAACCATGAATGCAATTATTTCTACATAGATGTCCAGTCCTGAATTCTGGTCTCTCATTTACCAGTTCTGGCTGATGAACATCTCTAGACTGTTCCACAGATAGCTTAAGTCAAACATCCAAAATGGAACTCATCATCTTTCTCTCAAACTCAGTCCCTTTTCCAAACTTCCAAACTTATGACCAAGATGGCACCATTCTCCCGGATATTCCCAGGTACACAACTTTGAAATCATAGTCTTCTGTGTTCTCCCTCACCTCTCCCTATCTCCCTCCACATTCAATCTGTTAGCACCTCTTTATTGTTTCTCCCTTTAACCATTCACAAAGCCATCACTCTAGTTCAGCTCTTTATCACCTCTCCTAAGACATCGTGATAGCCTCCTCATTGGCCTCCCAGAGACCAATCTCTTCGCCCTTACCTCTCAAATAGCAGTGAAAACTATTTTTTTAAAAACATAGACCTGACCACATCATTCCCCTATTCGAAATTCTTGAGCGAATCCCTATTGTCTCTGGAACAAATATGTCAGCATGGTGCTTAAGGCCTTCCATAATATAGCTGCAAATTACCTTTCTAGACTTCTTCCATATTACTCCCCCAGAACTGTTCTCTCAAGAAAGCCAAATTGAATCATTACATCTCCCACTTCCATCATCAGCACCAGTCACTCCCCAAACCTAGGCTACATTCCCTCCTCCTCTTGACTTCTGAGAAGTCTCATCTTTTTTAATTCTCAGCTCAGGTGCCAGCACTTCTGAGAAGCACTCCCTGAGATTTCCTCAGCCCCATTTCTGCCAGATGTTAATTCTCTCTCCACCCTCCAGTTACTCTGTACTTAGTCTGTGTATGCACTACCCACCCCCAACCCCAGTCTTTGCTAAAATGTCCCAGTGCCTACCACAGTGCCTTTTATAATATGTGTTTTCTAAATGTGTTTAATGTACTGTTATAACATAAGACGTTAGAACTGGAAGGGATTTTAGAACAGAAAATGTTAGAAGAACTTTTGGAAGTCACCTAATCCAACCCTCTCATTTTTGTAGACGATTAATTAAAGTCTGGAAGAAGGGGAGTGACTTGTCCAAGGTCTCAAATTGAGTTTATGGAAAAAACTGGTATTAGAATCCAGTGTTCTTTCCTCTAAAGCAGAGCCCTGAGAAAATGATCTTCAGAAGTGCTTTCAGAGGAGAAGGGGTGGATGGAGCAGAGAAAGGGTTAATCCCTTCACTGCCAGTTTCTAGGAAACTGCTGAAAGTCCAACTTATGAAAAGAAGAACCTGCCTTTGGCTGCTTTTCAGGCTTTTCTCCACTTTGGAGTGGGGGAAGGAAAAAAGAGAAAACGCGGGAACAGAGATTCTTGGGAAATTCACCATCTGCCTGCCGGGCCCCAGCTCCTGGGCAGGATCCAGACTGGGGCTGAAGGCCAAGGCTCCAGAAGCAAAGTGGAGGGACTGGGGTGTGTCATCTGTCCCATCTCAGCAAGAACACAGAAAACTGAGCCACTCGAGAATAATCAGCAAAAGAATCACTGCCTCAGCTGCACATCTGTCTGGAGCTTTACAGTTGTCAAAGCCTTTTCATATCTCATTTGCTCAAGAGGCAGATATGGACCAAGGAAAAAGGCACTGGATGCAAAATTCAAAGACCTCACTTTGAGATCCCACTCCTTCACATACTGGCTTTGGGACCCTTCTTTCTGACTTTCTTCTCTAAATAAAAGAGGGAGAAAATATTACTTCACAGAGTTTTGATGAGAAAATTACTTATAAATTTTATGGTACTATTTGAAATGCAAGGACAATATATCAGTACATGTGCTCCTAAGCTCACATAGTTGTAAGGAAAGTGATTTGTCAGTCTATCATCTATCTATCTATCTATCTATCTATCTATCTATCTATCTATCCCCCCAAATCTATGTCCATATACTATATATCTATGTAGACTAATAATATCATCAGTAGTAAAGGGGGCTAATAAATCAGGGCCATCCAACCTTACTTTTAAAAGATTTTATTGAAAGTTGCCATTTTAGTGGGAGCTCTGCGGTAGCTTGGCTCCATTTATTAAAGCACCAAAGGAAGCAGCATAAAATCACCCTGCAGACTGCATTTTGAACAACCCTGATATAAGTAATAGTAATTCATAAATATTTATATTCTATTTTATTAAATATTCACAGCTCTATGTAAATGTAAATTATTGCTGATATTATCAAATTTATTTTAGAGATGAGGAAATTGAAACACAGTGAAGTGACTTGCCCCTAAACACTCAGGTGGTTCATATCAGAACCAGGAGTCAGTGTCAGTTCTTCAACATCCTGTTTAGTGCCCTTTCTACCACAGCACACTGCAAGATAGAAAGAATTCTATTCCTTTCTAAGAGTTTTTGCCCCCAGACAGAAATTTTCCAGATAACTCAACTCCTGGCCTGATGTTCACTTCTGTGACATTGCCCACAGAGCCTTGCCCTCCCTGCTTGTCTTCTGGTCCCCTGATCCTCAGTTGGGGAGCAGAAAAGGGAGATACGGCATTAACCCCATCTGTGTATCTAAGAATATCAAGAGCCAGGGAGGTTTCTGTACACAGCATAGCTCCTGGACCCACACCCACAATAGGGCCAAGACATGCCTCTGTGAGACGTGGTATTTATTTTTAGCAACTCTACTGACTCCTTCCATTAACTGGCTCAGGGACTCCCCAGGATTGGGCTGTGCCCTCGGGCCCCTGGCTTCTATGTCTGCCAAGGCTCCAAGTGTCTCCCGGAGCTGAGTGGCTGTGTAGCTCTGATCGATATGGCCATTATGTCATAGTCACATGGTATGATTTATGTCATCTCCACACAGCTGGAAGAGCACTTAGTCTCCCACAAAGACTTGACCAAGAAAGAAATTTAAACAAAAAGGAAAAAAATAAAAAGAGTTTTTTAAGGAGGTTTCTAATAATATCAAAAATAACAGTTCCCAATTCTTTTAGGGCCCTAAAGTTTACAAAACACCTGCCTCACAAAAGCCAACTATATAGTTGTCTCCATTTTATGGATAAGGAAATTGAAGGTAAAAGATGATTAGACTTTTTCAAAGTCACACACATAATAAACAGTAGCAGAGTCAAGACCTGAACCCAGATCTTCTTATTCTCAGATTAGTGTCTTTTCCCTTTTAGGTCATTTCCTCGGTATCATTCTAGTAATAAAGGAAAGGTGCTAAAGCAGTGCACTTCACTATTAAAAACTTGACTATCAGAAATAATGATGAGGAAGATGAATATAGAGGAAGAGAGTAGGAGAATTGGATTTTATCGTCTCAGGATGATCCTCCATTTAGTAATTCTAAGAAGGAATTAACCCTAATTCTGATGTGCACTGATTTAGGGGATCAGGAAATCTGGATTCTACTCTCACCTAGGCAGCTGGGTGTTGTAAGGGAATGGAGTGTTAGTCCTTGGAGTCAGGAGGACTTGAATTTAAATCTGGTCTCAGATATTTACTAGCTGTGAAACTTTGGGCATGTCATTTTAACTCTGTCCTCATCATTTTTCTTGTTTTTCTTGTTTTTCTTTTTCTTTTGGTTTTTTGGCAGGGCAATGGGTAGTTAAGTGACTTGCCCAAGGTAATACATCTAGGCAATTATTAAGTGTCTGAGGTTGGATTTGCACTCAGGTTCTCCTAACTCCAGAGCTGGTACTCTATTTACTGTGCCACCTAGTTGCCCCTCCTCAGTTTTTCTCATCTATAAAAACAGGATAATAATACCTACCTACTAGGGTTGGTGTGAGGATCAATGAGATAATGTTTGTGCTTTAATAAATTCTTGTTTTCTTTCTACTTTTTCTTTTCTCCTCAGTCACAACTCACTGGGTATCCTTAGATAAATGCATTTCCACTCTATGAAGTTTCTCCTCATGAGGGTACCAGAAGCTCTCCCAAGTCCTTTCCAGTGCTATTATTCTGTGTTCTAAGTTTCCTTCTAGGACTAGCAGCCTACATTTAAGTTCTATATATGTCCTAATATTCTATGTGGTTGCTTTCAAACTCTTGAGCTGTGATCTCATTTATTTGAATGTTCCCTCCACTGAGACAACTCACAACCTATTTGCTCATCTCATGATTCTCTTTTTCCATACCCTCCAGGATGTTCATCATAGATGATCCACTCAGTGTGCTGGAGGTCTTCCTCTACTCCAAACATAGAAAGGATACCAATGGAATACTCAGACTGTTCACCTGTTATCCTTTGCCCTTGACTATAACCAGCCCATCTTCTATTCATATCATTCATCTCTCTGACAACATACTTTACTTGTCTTCTTTAATGTTTCTCATTGGTTATGTATTGCAGGTTGCTCATGTCCACCATGCACCTCTCCACTTGCTCGGTGTCATATTCATTCTCAATTATTTGATTAGTTACCCGACTTCAGGTTTATGACAGCAATGGTAGTATTGCTGGTTGGAAGGTTGGCTGAAGGCTTGTAAAAAACCTTGATGGTTCATCAGTTCATGAAAAATTCACACTGCTTTCTGACACAGAAGTGAAAGAGTCTTATAGCTTTTATTTCATGTGTTTCTGCAAATGTTTAAGGTAACAAGTAACAAAATACAGAGATCTGGACAATTCACAGAATTCCTTCTGAAAGCATCAAGGTAAAGAAAATAAGATGGTTAAGAAAGATAAAGTTAAGAAAAAGAAGGAAAGACAGCTGCCAGACCCTACTTGTAAATGGACTGGAAAAGCAACAGCAGCATGGCAGAAAGAAAGGGGAGAGCTTTTAAAGGGAGCTCATCATGCTGACTGTGTTGGGAGCAGAAAGGGCAATGCTAGAGATGTTCTAAGGAGTGGCTAACACCTGAATGTGACTAATGTCAGACATACAGGTAGGGGAGGGGAGCGGAGTACGTGGTACCTTCTAGGAGAAGGGTAACAAGGGAGTTGAGGGAAGGGGTTGAGGTTGTTTCTATTATCTCAGTGACTTAACCTCTCAGAAGAAGTTGAGGTTCTAGAAAACAATAGAAAGGAAATCAGAGGCCCACAGGATATGGCAGGTGAGAGCAGACAATAATACCCTTAATATTTTCCCTTCATCAGTAGAATATTGATATATTTAAAAGATGGACCATTTTGAGAAAACACCTTATCTCACTCCTTTGTAGAGGTTGGAAATATAAATGAAGAAATGTTGCACATAATATAAGATTTGTATGTTAATTTTGCTTAATTTTTCCCCTCTTTTTACTATTAATTATAAAGGATGACTCTCTGAGGGGAATGAAATATATTTATGTTTTATAAAAACAATTATTATTTAAAATTATTTAAATTAAATTTAAATTATTTAAAATAAATTGTTATTCCTAATTGTTATTCCTATTGGGGTCATTAAGGGAGCTCTATATAATTTTTAAAGGACAATTCAGATCAACTTCCTCCAGTTTAGTTCTGGGTCCACCTCGTAGTACATTTGTGTTATCTGTCATCTATATTTATACATAAACATACACATGTCTATAGGTTGTCCATCCAAACAATGTGTGAGAATATGACCAATAGACATTCTTCATCTACTTTTCCCTCATTTGTACCTGATTAGGTAAAATTCTTTTAAGTGGTTACAGTTTCTTATAGGAAACTTAATATTCTAGAAGCAGGTGTGACCAACTGAACCCTCCCCCCAATCAAGCAGGTCTGTGGCATCGGTTGTTGTGCTCATTGGTGGTTTGGGGTCCACTGTATTCATGAATGGTATTGATTTCTGTTTACAACCCCTGAAGGGTTTTTTCTGGGCAATGATGGCCCAGCAGAGCTAAAAGGTTGCACACACTTGTATCTAGACTTTAATGCAACTAGTACACTGTTAACTGCAAAAGGGGTATCTGGAATATTTCACCATCTGCCACATTCCCTCCTCAGCTTGAATTCTGCACTATATCTTCTCCATCACATTAACAAACATTTTTAGTCAGCATACTTTTCCCTGTTTTATGCCTTATCTGATGTTTATGATCAATTACCTGTTGTTACATATTTCAGTAAACCTTGAATGATTCTAATAATTCTATAGAGCTACACACAAGGTTTCAGTTCAAAAAGGCTTCTTCCTTTCCCAGATGACTGAACCTTTAAAGTTCCAGTAGTTACTGCTTCACCCAGGTTTGAGTCCTGACTAAATACTAAGAGACTTTTGTACAGGAAGTAGATGGTCAATTCAGCAAGGTTTCTGTGTTAAATAAATGCAAAATCAAAAAAAGAAAAGAAAAGAAAAAGAAAGTCTCCTTGAGACTCAGCTGTTTTGGAAAAGAAAAAGGGAATTACTTAGTTCACCCCAGTTTGTTGCAATGTAATGAGATACTTAAAATTCAAGACATCATTAGAACAATAGTTTCCTCTCAGTCTTTTTAGAAGAGGAGGACCTGAGTGAAAGCAGAAAGAAATGAAGCTGTTGCTGATAAAGCTATGGAAACCAGTCTTTGGAATATTACAAGATAACAGAAAATAGAGAATAGGCCTAAAGGGAAAAAGGAATAAAAACCTTATTGCTGCTAACTTGATGTTCAAGGTTTGAACAAGACCATCTGGGTCTCAGAATATCCCTATACATATAGAGAGAAGAACAAAATTATTTCTCTGATCTCTTCTAGCTTTAGTGCTCTACACTCTTTTTTATGACATAATAGAAGATAAATGGCATATTCTAAGAAGAAACACTTGTTTAGTGTAGGAGAGGTAGAAATGCAATGTAAGAGGTAGATTTTCTGCCTTTATTGCCTCAGTTAAGTATTATATTCTTGTCTCCCCTTCAGAGCAGAAGATTTTGTCTTTTTGACCAGAATGGGACCCAGGCATGCTCCCTTTCTTTAGAATATTTTCAATTCCCCATCCTTTCTTGCCCATACTTCAAGATACAGCACAAGTCCCAATTCTCAATTAATCAGGGAGACACTGAACAACTCCTATTTTCATAGATTAATAAGAGTATTAGAGCTGAAAAGTTCCAAGAACATAGCACAGAAGAACTGGAAGGGGTCTTAAAGAACATGATGTTTCAAAATAAAATGTTAAAACTAAAAGGAATCATAGAGCATAAAATTCTTAGAGTTTTAGAAACAAGAATGTAATAGCTAGAAGTAACCTTCAGGCATATCTTGTTAAAATATAGAACATAGACAATTAGAGCTGGAAGAGGTTTAGAGCATAGAACACACAGATTGTGAAACACTTAGGACAAACATAGCTTCCCCTAGCCTGGCTCCAGAATATGAGGAACACTGGATAGAATGATGGTGCCCATATGGAATGCATTGAGTGAGTGGTGGTTGCATTTCAAACATAAAGATGTTTCCTGAGCTGGGGTTCCTGGAAGAAATGGGTGATGTGCAACTATAAGTCTTTGATTGGCAGACCCCACTGTGTTGGGTTTGATAAAAGAGTTGCTTGTGTTACAGAAGAGAGGAGCCAATACAAACAAGACCAGGGTAGTGCCATCAAAGAAAGTACTTAACTTTGAGAAGGTGAAGAAACTGGCTTTTACCATCAAAGCCACATCAGCACAGACCATCAGCACAGTCTAGGAGACTAGAAGAGCTGGAAAAGAAGTCAGAATGGAGGAAAGGGGGCTTTATTTATTCACATTTCTGTTACCTTAATATTCAAAGGGTCAGAGAAGGTGGTCAAAAATCTCAGAGGCTTTCCTAATTTGCTGGACAGAAAGTTGCATATCAAAACACCAATGGGTACCCACTGCCTACCAGATGAAGCATAAATAAACTCATCACCTTGGCTTTCAAGGCCCTCTACAAAGTTGCCTCACATTACTTCTTTCAGCCTTATTTCCCACTGCTCTTCTCTAGTAATAGTCTACTCCTTACCCTCCAAAGATGTATATTCCTGCTAACTTGATGTTCCTTTGTTCATAACTTTGTTCACAATATTACCTTGTCATATCTGTGAATCTATCCACATTCTACCCACCTTTACAAAGCTAAGTGGATTTTTTTAGCCTTCTCCAGGAAGTCTTCTTAGTGACTGTGCCCAATAATTTCTCTGACATCTGAAGTTTTGCAACACATACTAGCTACACCATTCATTTTCTGGTTTGTGAAATCTCTTTTTAGACTAAGTTTGTATCTGTGTGTTCTATCTCTCTAATTAGACTACAATTTTTCAGGGCAAAGACAAGGTTAATTGCACAGTATCAGTACAGAATTGTACAGAATCAATAGAGGTTCGTTGTTGTCATCATAGTCATCATCATGATCATCATTATCATTATTGTCATCACCACCACCACCACCATCATCACTATTACTAAATAACCATCCACCCCGGAGTCAGGAGTACCTAAGTTCAAGTCCAATCTCAGACACTTAATAATTACCTAGTTGTGTGGCCTTGGGCAACTCACTTAACCCCATTTGCCTTGCCAAAAAACACCAAAAAAACAGAAACTAGCCATTGAGTCAGTCCATAGACACACACACACACACACACACACACACACTTCATTTTTCAAATCTAGGTCTGTGATTTTACTGACATGAGAAACTTCCTTGTATGGAAACTCCTTCAATTGGTGCAGGCTAGCAATTCATCTTTAATTTCTAATCTTAGCAAAGTATATGGAGCACTGAAACATGAAGTGACTTACCCACAGTCATACAAATAGTATGTGCCAGAGATACAATTTAAATCCTGCTCTTAACTTAAAAATTAAGAAGACAATGTTATACTTATGTGTAATGTAGGAATTGTCCAGTGAGGATCCAATCTTCAAACATCTTTTATCTGTCTTGTCTGGGACCAAGTCATATAGCTGCTTGGGGATACTGTTTTCAAACATGTGTGTTGGAGAGCTCTGTTCTCCATTTCATGTATGATTGTTTCCTAGTCACTTACTTTGTGGTATACATAGGGGTAGGGGGAATAGGCTACCAGAGCTATCTCTCCCCCGACCTGGAACCTGACCGCAGGCCTTACCTCAGTCACTACCAGGAAAAGAGGTCAGATTTGACTTGTTCAGGCCTTTTTGTATGCATATTTAATTCTGACTCAACAGTAAATACTGGGATCTAAGTCAGTGGTATCAAATTCAAGTAGAAATAGAGGCCAGTGATCATACATAAGGATTCCTGTGAACCACTTGTTAATTTTAAAATGTAATATCATCTGTTTTATTGTATTTTTATTTATTTTGTTAAATATGTCCCAATTACATTTTAATCTTTTCTGGGCAGTTCTAGGGAATGCTATAGGCATATGTGACATCTCTGATTTAAGCAATAGCAACCATTGCACTTTAAATTTAAGCCCAAAGTCATTGAATGTGGAAAGCAAGCAAGCAACTCAGTATGAAAGCAGATGGGAAAGACTAATTTTGTAACTATTGTTCTTACCATACTTTCTCAATAAATCTTTTTTTCCAAAAATGAATAGAGTTCTACTGATTGTTTAATAATGAGGAATAACAGAATAGAGGCTCATTAACGAAGTACTAGAAGCTGCAATCCCCCCAGGTATACTCCCAGCACTCTGAATGGTGAGGTAAAATCTTTAGGGACACAACTGAATAGTGGGAGTGGGAGTTAGAAGAAGGAGTCCAGAGGGGCTACATGGCATTCTAAAATTCCTTTCTGTCTAATATTATATGTGACATGTTCTAACATTGCCCATTTTGTTTTATTTTGTTTTGTTTTTAACAAAAGGGAGGATTCAATGTAATTCAACAAATATAAAGTCCAAACTATTTATACTTTGCAAAGTATTAGGGTTACAAGGACAAAAAAGGAAATAATCTCTAACCTCAAGAAGTTTATATTCTAGAGAAAGAAAAATATAAAATATAGAAAGCCAAGAAAGCCAGAAATAACCAGAGAGAGGGCAGCTAGATGATGCAGTGGATAGAGTACCAGTCTTAGAATCAGAAGGACCTGAATTCAAATTCCACCTTAGACACTTAATTATTACCTAGCTGTCTGACCTTGGGCAAGTCATTTAACTCCATTGACTTACAATAAAAACAAAAACAATGACAAAAAAGAAAGAACCATAGTGACAGAAGAGAAGAGAGGAAAAACCACTGATTTTGGAGGCCAAAGAACTAAGTTCAAATTCTGTCTTTGTTATTTACTATTTGTGTGACCTTGTGCAAATCATTTTAACTTTTGGAATTTCATTTTCCTGATCTGCAAGAAATAAGGAGTTTGGACCAAATTGTCTCTAAATTCCCAATCAGCTCTCAGTTTTATGAGCCTGTCATAACTCAGTTGGATATTCACATAAACTACTGCTTCTACTATCTGTATAAAAGAAGGATAATAATAGTTTACAAAATACTTTACATATATCATCTCATTTGAACTACAAAACAACCTGCAAAATTAGGTTCTGCAGACATCATTACTCTGATTTTACAGGTGAATAAACAGATTCAGAAAAGTTCGTTGGTTTGCCTTCCATTTTCTATATTGACTCTACCTAGATGAGAGCCCTGGGTGGAGGAGGGAGGAAGCAGAGAAAGAAGAGGTGAATGAGAGTGAAGTAACAGTCAAAGTTGCTTAGTGAAGAGTAGAGCTCTCCCCAACTGGGGCTGTCCATAACTATTAGGGTTCAACTATTGTTCTATTAGAAACCAGGAGGGATAGGAATTCAGGGAAGTCTGGAGGGATTTGCATGAACTGATGCTAAGCAAGATGAGCAGAACCAGAAAAACATTGTACACCCTAACAGCAACATGGAGGTGATGATCAACCTTGATGGACTTGCTTATCCCTTCAGTGCAACAACCAGGGATAATTTTGGGCTATCTGCAATGGAGAATACCATCTGTATCCAGAGAAAGAATTGTGGACTTTGAACAAAGACCAAAGACTATTACCATCAAATTAGGAAAAAAACCATTATATTATTATGTAATTTTAATATCTCATACCTTATTTTTCTTCCTTAAGGATATAATTCCCCTGTCATCACATTCAACTGAGATCAATGTATAACATGGAACCAATGTAAAGACTAACAGAATGCCTTCTGTGGAGGGTGGGGGGAGGGAAGCAAGAATAGTAGAAAAATTGTGAAACTCAAAATAAATAAGATCTTTCCTTTAAAAAATGGCATTAGTTAGGAAAAAAACTGATATCTTGTTGTCTGATCTTATCTCTTATACTTTGTGTTTCTTCCAAGATATGATTTCTCTCTCATTACACTCAATTTGGATCAATGTACAACATGGAAATAATGTAGAGACTGACAGATTGCTTTCTGTGGTGGGGTGGTAAGATTGGGGGAAGAATTATAGAGCTCAAAATAAATAAAATCTTTAATTAAAAAATGATATTAGGGTTCAGTCCTTCTTCCTACATCCTTGAACTGTCATGGAAGGAAATGGAAGGTAAATTTACTTCCAGTGTGAGAACAGGATCAGAGGAAGTAAAAGAAAAAGCCTTGGCCCAGATATTACTGGGCAAAACTGGCCCTGTGCCCATATGTGAATGGTTCTGGTTAAATTCCTAGATAACTTCCCAATTTTCTCCAAAGATTTGAGAAAATGAATTGTGAAAGGAAAGTTGATGATCATAGATTTAGAACTGGAAGAAACCTCTGGGATCAAGTAGCTCAATACTTTCATTTTACAGAAGAGGAAACTGAGGTTAAATGACTTGCTCAATGTCATGGTAAGAAGTAAGGGCAACTAGTTGATACAGAGGACAGGAGATTTGTTGTCAGGAATACCTTAGTTCAAAACTCCAACATTTTTTTGCCATATAACCCTGGACAAGTTATTTAGTTGCTATTTACCTCAGTTTCCTCTTCTGTAAAATTGGGATAATTATAACACCTACATCTTTGGGTTGTTGTGAAAAATATATGAGATAAAATTGTAAAGTACTTATTAGGTAGCAGAAATTAGATGTGAACCTAGGTTCTCTGTGTCCTAGTTTAATGTACTTTCTACTGTACCATGCATGGACAGTTAGGTGACACATTGGATAGATCACACTTGATGTCAGAAAGACTTGAGTTCAACTTTAGCCTCAGACCTGTCTAGTTGTGTGACACTGGGCAAGTCCACCACCCTTTTTGTCTTGGTTTCCTCATCTGTAAAATGACCTGGAAAAGGAAATGACAAACCACTTCAGTATCTTTGTCAAAAAAACATTTTTTAATGAGGCTATGAATAGTCAGGCACAACTGAAACAACAGAAGCAAAAACTATAACACACTGCCTTAGTTTTATCTGAGTGAAGAAATGTGGACCATAACTTTTCTTTATATAGCTGTGACTCACAAATCATAAACCCTCAGAACTGGAAAGAATCAAATATTACCTAATGCAAACTCCTACCAATACCAGAATTTCCTTCAGTTCATGATAAAATCATGAGTCATTGAAAATTTGGTTAGAGAAAATTTTCAGGGACCTTTCTGGGAATAGAAAAACTCAGAGGCATGATGTTTGTGGTTTTAGGAAGCCTCATTATTTGATGGTCCTGTTTGGTGGGCCATTTGGTTTGGAGCACCTGTTGGTGGTCCATTGTTTATTTTTTTTAATTTCCCAAGAAAGCAAAGCAAAATCCTATAATAACTACAAAGCCAAGCCATGCAGAGTTGAAAAGGCCAATGGTTCTGAGTTCAAGTTTAGACTCTATCATTGGCTTCATCTTTGTAAGCTTAGGTAAACCCCATGGATTCTTTGGGTGTTGGTTTCCTCATTCAATAAAATCTAAGTTTGTTAGTGCTTTGGTGGCAGACACCGTTCCATTTTGTCTTTATGCTTAGCAGATAGTAGGCACTTAGAGGTGGAAGAGTCTTCAGATTATAGTTCAACAGCTCGATTTACAAATAAGGAAATGAAAGCTAAAATGATAAGGTTCTGTAGACAGTTCAGGAATCTGGGAAGAGGGCTACATCTGGTGATTCTGTATCATCAGACTGGGGTGGCTTCTTTACTCTTTCTCTTTCTGCCCCTGTTGTACTTCAGTCCTATCTCCATTACCAGAGCTTTCAAATGAAGAAGCTGAACAGGGTATAATCTAAGGACCCTTCCAACCCTGGAGCCTGTGGTCTTATGTACTAGCTTTGTGACATTGGTAAATCACTTTCCCTCTTTAAATCTCAGTTTTCTGGGCAATTGGGTAGCACAGTGGATAGAGCACTAAGCCTGGAATCAGGAGGACCTCAAGAGAAATCTGGCCTCAGACACTTGATACTAGCTGTCTAACCCTGTCAATAAATAAATAATTAAATCTCGGTTTTCTCATTTATGAAATAGTGACAATAATACTTTACTCTCTCTAATAAGATTGACATGCGATAATAACTTACATTTATATTGTATGTTAAAGTTTTACATAGTCCTTGATTCCATTTGGTCTTTATAATCACCCCACTTAAGTAAGTATTATCCACATTTTCCAAGTAAGAAAACTGAAGCTCAGAGAGGTTATTTTGCTTCCCGCAGCAATCTAGCTAGTTAGTGTCTGATTCCACCCTCTGATTTAGGTATATCTTGGTTCCAAGTCCATTTGCCCCCCTCTTTATATCAAGCAGAGATAATGCCCATGAAACATGTAAGCCTTAAAGCTCCTTACAAATGTAAGCTATTATTACATAATAACTATATAAGTTGAAGTTAATATTTTTTCCAGAGCTTTTTGCAATGAATGCATAGAGAATAAAAATTAATGAGAAAAGCAGAAGGTATATTCATTTGAATCTCCATATCTGACAATTAAGCTTTAAAGAGAACTTCTTATAAATAATAATAAATGTCCTTTCCTACTTTTCAGAGAGCTTCAGACATGAATACCTACCATTTGATTCCTACTACAACCCTGAGAGATAGGGCAGAGCATAGGCACTATGATTCTTAATTGATAGATAAGGTAGCTGGGGCCCAAAAAGGTAAAGGGACTTGTTGAGGAGCTAAGTCTGCACTAGTTTCATGGCAGGAAGTCCTCTAGTCAGGGCAAGAACCCAACCAGTATTCTTAGTCCAATGTCCTTTCCATCAAACTAAGCTGTCTCTTAACATGTCTGTGTTTTAACAAGGGACCTTCTAATGTCTTAAATTATAGAAATTAATGGTGAGAATTACAGGCATATGAAAGGAATAATGGAGAAGATATTATTGGAGGGAGTTCCTTGCAAGGATCCTTAAACCACAACATGTATCTAGAATCTCAGAGTGTTATATCATGAAGGAAACTGAATAGATGCAGGTTAAAATAGACTGTTAGAACTAGAAGACTTTCGAACCTAGAATGAAAGGAAATTGTCGAATCGAAAGGTTCTAGGTTTTCTCATCCTTCAAATTCTAACTCACAAGCCCCCTCTTTATGAAACTTTCCCCACTTAAACCTCTCCAGAGTTACAACTTTGTTTTCTCTATTATATATTGAGCTAGTTCTTCCTTTCTGTTGGGTCATTAGCTACTTAAGACCAGGGTCTGTGTTCTCTTCTGGTCCTTAGCATATAGTACAGGATCTTATAAGTATTAAGTGCTAAATAAACATTTATTGAATTTCACTGAATTGTGAGGGCCCTTATAATATACTTTAGTCCAACCCCCTTATACTTACTGATGAGGAAAGTAAAGGTCATGGAAGGGAAGTGGTTTGCTCAAAGTCATAGGAGCTTTTGTTCAGAAATCAGCCTCAGCCTGGGTAGGAGGCCAACTCATAGATTCATACATCACATTGGTAGAGAGACTTGCTTTCCATACTTTCCCACAGAAGCCACAGGTAAAGGTGTTTATGTCCTAGTCATGCTGAGGAAGGCCATATGCTTTTTAATGAGGCAATGCCTGGTCCTTACAACCAAGAATTTTTTTAAATGGTGTTAACAACCAGGCTTTGTGGTAGAACTTTTAAATCTATCAACACCTCAGTGGTGACAAGGATCATAAACTGATCCATAAATTTAAACCTATGAAATCTGAGCCTGTTAGTGGTCACTTGCTTGCAGAACATGAAATGTTTTTATTATTTTATTTACTTTATTTCATTTTATATTTGTGGCACCTTTGTAAAGCACTTTATGTTCCATGTTTTCCTGCTTGATAACTTAATAGATCTTCTGTAAGCCAAGTAATACTCTGTGAAACAGGGACTTAATGGGAAAGAGAATTGATTTATGAGACAATTGGCTTCTCAGTATCTTGCCCACCCAGTTTCCTCTGATGCTTTCCTTTGGTTGTATAACTCTTTACATGAAAAGTTAAAAGAAAAAAAAATGTTATCAAGAAAGGGTATTTCATGTGCCACATGCAGCCCCACAATGTTAGAATGGTAGGTTTAGCCATGAAAACTCAGGGCCAATAACAAGAAGCAAATGTTGGCCAGTAACATTCTCACATCATCAGCTTTGCTAGGTCTAAGGACACATGTTATTTTGGCAACACTGCTATAAGTAGCAAAATATTATTACTCCTTTGGGAACCAGTTGTAACAGCGTTATTTTTGTGTTGCTGACAATGACGTATTGTTTGATGTGAATGTAATCCTGAAGAAGATAAAGAAGACTAGTTACAGGATCACAGAAATATGGAAGACTAGAATTAGGGATCTTGGAACCCCTGATCTTGAGGACAAGGGTAATTTCATTTTTACCTCTTATCACCTCACATCCAACCTAGAGCCTTGCATGTAAGTAGGCACTTAACTATTTGTTGAATTAAATTTTAATGTCAAAATACTATGGGGAGATGCGTTTTGTGTGTGCTCTGGAAGTTGTTGGGTGTTCATTGGGAAGTATCTTTTTTCCTCAAAACAAAGTGGATCAAGAGAAAAGAGGAAAAATGGGACATTGAATGTTAGGAACACCTAACAATACTAGCAACAGTACCAGATTTGGCTTCAGAAGACCTGGCTCATAGCATGAGGATGATACTTTTAGTTGTGTGGTTATGGCCAAGTCTCTTATTGCTATATCTCTGAGCCTCAGTTTCTACATCCGTCACTAGGAGATGATAAGAATTGTATCGCCTACTTGGAGGGAAATTGTGCAGAATGAAATTACAAACTTTAGAATGAAGTGGAAACGAATCCTTCCAGAGTCCTGGAGATGCTGCAGACCACAGAACGCAACCTCTGGTTTACAAAGAAGAGAAGCGGCTTGGTCACAATCTCCTGGGCACGGAGCGCTCTTCTCCCCCGTTCCAAAGTCCCCAACTTGCCACCTCTGGTTGGATTATATGTTTTATCCCCCAGATCCTTTCAAATTCGGCCCTCCCGTTACTCTCAATCTTTCTGCCCCAGTCCGCTGAGCTCTTTTCTTCAGCCTTCTCTCTTTCCAGCCCCGTCCCATCCCGGTCCCGCACCTGCGGGGGAGAACACGCCCCCCACCACAGAGGCAGGTTACCCTGCCCCGGAGAGACGCCTTAACGACCCCTGGGCTCGCTGGGGGGCCGGCCGGTCCTTAACACTCGTTAAGGAGCAGGTTGGACGGAGATGTCCGAGGTCCGGTCACCAAGGCTCGGCGCTGGGAGGGGCGATGCCCGAGGGCTGCGGCCGGAGGTCGGAGCCCGCCGAGCCGCGCCACCGCCTGCTTCTGCTCCGGAGCCTCCGGATCCTCTTCAGCACGGAATGAGCACTCCTCCGCCCGGGCTTGTGCAAACGGTGCCTCCCGGGCTCCTCGTGCGCTCAGGGCGCACGTGGGTGGCTGCGTGCGTGGGAGACAGGTGGGCAGGAAGGCCACGGGCGGGTCTGCGCTCGGGCTGAGCACGTGTGCGCGTGTGTCTGTGTGTCTGTGCGCGCGTGGGACGCTGCCCCTTTAAGCGCAGCCCGGGGGGAGCGTGGGGCGCCGCCGGGTGGGCGGCCGGGAGGCGGCGCGGCTCGGGGGGGCCCCGGCCCCACTTCCTGGCCGGCGGCCTCCAATGGTGAGCGGGAGGATGCCCGTGTTAATTACATAAGCAGAACGTAAATAATTCGCGGGAAAAAAAAGCGAAAAAGATGGCGCCCCGCATCCCTCTGCCGCCGGCCTGATCGGAGTGCAGCCGCTGCTCGGGCCATGGCCGGGACTCCGCGGCCCCCGAGACGCTGACGGCCGGCCGGGCCCGGGGACGGCCAGCCGCGGGGGCGCCCAGACCTCCGCTCCCGATGCGCTGGGCGGCCGGACTCCCAGCGGGACCGCCGGACGGACGCGCAGCCTCGGGGTAAGGACGGCGCCCGGACCCGGGGCGCGGGGGGGGGGGGTTCGGGGGGCTCCTCTCCCCCCTCTTCGTGGCCTCCATCCTTCTCAGAACCTTCCACAGCTGTGGACTGAGTTGGTTCTGGGGCGGAGGGGGAGGACGGGAGGGGTTTGGGGGGGGCAGCTGCTTTTCGGGTCTCCAGGCGCGCTCAGGCCAGAGGAAACCAGGGAACCGGGGTTCGACTCTCGGGGCAAGTGGAAAGGAGAGAGAGAGAAAGGGGCAGGGCGGGAATGGGGGGTCTTGTCAATGCATCCCACGAGCCCCGGCCCCCGACATCCTCACGGAAGACCGGGCGGCGCGGGTGGCGAACGGGGCCGGGTGGGCACGGAGGGGGCAGGGGGCGATTGTTATTTCAAGCACGTTGGCAGCGCTTGGCCAACGATCGGGGCTGCGGGAAAGTTGGAGGGAGCGCGTTCGCGGGACGGGGCGGGGCGGGGGCGGCTGCGCAGACAGGGGCTCCGGGCAGCCTCGGCTCGCCTCTGTGGGAGCCGGAGACCCGAGTTTTAATTTTTTTTTTGTAAAAAATGAAAAATAAAAAATAAAAGAATGAAGTGCATCGGGCTCCGGGGGGCCTCTCTCTGTATGAATCACCCCGTCTCTCTCCTCCTCTTCCCTCCCCTCCCTCTTCTCCGGGGCCCCAGACACCAATTTGACTCAGATTTGAACTGGACGGAGTGTGTAACCCACAAAAATGCATTTTATTTTGAATGTGTTTGAATCAGCCAATCAGAGCCCTTGGGGGCCCGGCTCGGAAAAGTCGGAGGCAGCGGAGACGGAGGTGCTGGGGGCTGGGGACGCCGGGGTGTGATGCGGGGGGTGGGAGAGGATGACTCCCGGGGCTGGGAGGGCCCGCGCCTCCCGTCCCCTCCCGGGCCTGCCCCCGCCGCTGCACTTGCCGGCGTCGCGAGGGGCGCGGGAGGCGGGGGGCGGGGGCGGGGGCCCGGATCCCGGGCGAGGAAGTGTCAGTTCGTGAACCTGCCGCGGGAGCCGGGCCGGGGGGCGGCGGGCCGGGCCCGCACCGAGCGGGAACCCTGCGCGCCCCACCCCTTTCCCGGCCCCGCTTGACTCATGCCGCCCGATCCATCCAAAAGGTGGAGAGTCGGAGGCGTCAGGCAGCCGCTCCCCCCCGCCCCGGACTCTGGGCGCTCGGCAGCCAGGGATTCCCTCTCTCCTCAGGTAGGAGGCGCGGCTCCTCCCGGCGGGGAGGGCGGGCGGGCGGCCGGAGCCCAGCCCCGACCTCCGCGCTGCGGCCGGCCGGCCCGGGAAGGGTTCGCTGCACAGCGATGCTCCGTACGGAGCAGGGCCCCGGGGCCCGGGCCCAGCGGGTGGCCGGAGAGGCTCCCTTCCCGGGGCTCCGCTGGACGCACGCCGACCTCGCCCCCACCTGGGGTCCGTCCCGGGGAGGCGGTTTTCGAGGTCCCACCGGGAGCGGGAGCAGGATATCGCACGGCTGTTCTGACACCTGGTCTGGGGTCCTGGCACTGCGGAGGGTGCCCAGTCCGCCTTCGCCCAGAGAGGGAGTGGAGCCGGCTGAGGACACTGAGCGCCGGGAAACATTTCGGTTCCTCCTAGAGACCTTTCGCGATTCCCACCCCGAATCCTTAGTTTGCTGCTCGCAACCTGGACGTTTGCTTTTTTACTTTACAGCTGTGCGTCTGCTGGGCCCCTTCTCTAGAAGGCAAGCTCATTGAGGGCAGGACTATTTTTTTTGTCTTTTTCTTCCGAAAATCTGGCACTTGGAGTGGGAGGGGGGAGTATGGGGGGGGGGTCGATTTGGATTTTATGAAAGAAAAACACCCTTCCCTTGCCGGGTTGCACCTGCTCTGCAGTTCAGTCTGAGAGTCTTCTGGGCACTAAGGCCACTAGGGACTTGCCCCAGTAGCCCCAGGCTTCCTCATTCTGTAGCTCCTTTCTCAACACTACTCTTGTTATCTCTCTATCTCAAATTTAATTAATAGCTGAATTGAACTCAATTTGGGGGGATCAGAGGCAAGTAGGAAAGTTGAGAGTTGAAAAATATTGATCAATCCAGGGTGTTGAGTGGGAATTAATTTATTAATTATTAATAATTATTAATTTTATATTATATTTCTATCTGTTCAGATTTATAACTAGCCCATAACTAACCTCAAGGATATAGACTGTACAAATGTGAATATGAAGAATGCAGAGATAAAGTGACTTGCCCAGCCTGAAAAATTCAGTCCACTCTCCCTTTTCTCACCTTTCACCAAATCCAAACCCTTTTTCCCTTTCCCACAGGAAGAAATTAAATTTCCAAGATACTCCTATGATTCTATGCACTTCTTCCACTTGGAAGATAAATGAAATCAAGGGATATTGTTCATGGAAAGCATTTTATGTTACTGAATCTCATCCCCTCTCCATTAATAATAACTTTTCCCCCTTCAACCTTGAGTAGGCAGTGAACAGATGACTAGATTGGAGTCAAGAAAACCTGATTTCACATTCAGCCCCATAGATTGAGTAGCATAAACTCAGATAAGTCTTTGCCTCAAATTCTTAAATTATAAAATGGAGATAATAAAAACACCTTATAAGGTTGATGTGAGGATCAAAGATAATATTAATAGATAGTAGATGAGCTACTATTGTGTAGTTCATTTTGTAATTTTTTTATGTACTTCTGGGTATCATAACTCTGTTAGTGTGTCTTTCCGGCATGGTGAATGGAGTACTGGACTTAAAGTTGAGGTGATCAGGTTTCAAATCCTTTGACACTAATCATTTGACTGAGGGCAAGTCAATTCTCTAAAAACCTGTTTCTTCATCTGTAAAATGTGAATGATGTCTGCAGTGCCTACCTCCTCTGAAGACCAAATGAGATGATATGTGCAAAGTGCCTTGCAAACTTTCAATTATTATTTAAATATAACTGTTCCATGTGGCTAGGGAGATGGGGAAAGAAAAAGAATATCAAGCTCCTACTATGTGCCAGACAGCTCTTTACAAATATTTATACTTCTATCCCTATGAGGTAGGAAGTATCAGTATCCCACCTTAAAGATTAAGATGCAGTCAGACTGAAGTTAAGTGACTTGCCCAAAATCACCTAGCTACTAAGTATAGGAGACTAGATTTGATATGGGATCTTCTTGACTTCAATTTCTGAGCTCCATCTACTGGGCCATCTGTCCCAACAAATTTTTTCCTTAATTAAAATCTTGTGTCTTTATAGTGCTCTGCATATAATAGATATGTTTGTGTTCACACATGCAAATTTCATATATATATGCCTATGTGCACTTACACATGCATGTTGTGTTTTTTTAAGATACTGAAGTGATTTGCCACTTCTTTGTTCAGTTCATTTTACAGATGGGGAAACTAATGCAAATAGAGTTAAGTGACTTGCTCAGGGTCACACAGTTAGTCAGTGACTAGGGTCAGATTTAAACTCAGGAAGATGAATCTTCCTGACTCCTTTATCCCCTATGCCATCTGGCTGTATATATACAGGCAGACACATTCATTATGTACATAAGTGTGTGTGTGTGTATTAAATGAAATCAAAGTGTGCAGAAAACAATGCCTTGAAATGGTAGCAGTATCCTAAGATTGAATCAATTTCAATAAACATTTATTTTGTACAATACACAAGGCCTAGGAATGCAAAGATTGAAAATTATACAAACCTTCCCAATAATGATTTACAGTACATAATGGATACCCCAATGAGTATCATATAAGGGTAAAATGGAGGAAGTAACATGTAACAGAAGCAAAATAATAACTCATGCTCTTATACACATTTAGAGAGCTCTAGGGGACAGTGCTAGATTTGTCTTTAGAAAGACCTGGGTTCAAATTCTGCTTTGACTTTTTTTTATGATCATAGGGAATGATCTTTCTGTGCCTTGGGCAGCCCTCTATAAAAGTCTCTACTAAGAGTTTCTGGGCAGCTAGGTGGTGTAGTGGATAAAGCACCAGCCCTGGAGTCAGGAGTACCTGGGTTCAAATCTGGTCTCAGACACTTAATTACCTAGCTGTGTGGCCTTGGGCAAGCCACTTAACTCCATTTGCCTTGCAAAAAACCTAAAAAAAAAAAAGAGAGAGTTTCTAATCTGGGGAAAGTCCACATCCCAGTAAAATTATAAGTGCTTGACAGTGAAAACCTTTAAAGTTTTCAAAAGATAAAAGTATTTCCCCACAACAACCCTGAGAAGCAAGTTATAGTATCTTCATTTTACAGATGAGGGAAATGAGACTCAGAAAAGTTAAGTGACTTGCTCACAGTCATGTAGTGGAAGTGCTCTAGGAAAGGGAAAGCATTACTTTCAGGTGATACAGCTCCTAAATTGAGTCTTGAATTTCAGCAAACAGTAGTAAGGAGGGAGTGCAATGCAGACATGAAAATTGACCATCAATCCCAGAAACTTAAAGAAAACAGATCAAAATCAGGGATTAGGACAGGCCCCATGACTTTATTGGTATAGGGAACATTCTCCTTTAATGCAAGCTGGTACTTTTCTCTGCTGGTATAATCTTAGAGAATTACCCCCTGAGAGGTGAAGTGATTTGCTTAGTGTATGTGAGAAAGGCAGAATCAGGACATAGATCTTCCTGGTTTTAAGGTCACACAATGCCTCTGTAACATCAGAGAACTGCTAGTAAATGATATTGTTTCATTGGGCGGTAGGGAGTTAGAAAGTTAGAAAGATAGGTTGTGACTAGATAAGAGATTTTCTGGCCCTTTCCTCTAACTTAGCATCCTAGATGATCCATGGTTATCTTCTGCTTTTGAAAGATGCTTGACATCTAACGGCATTTCTGTAGCATTTCTGATTCTGAGAATAATCAATTTTATTATAAAACCCTCCCCTAATAGTGCTGGTGACATGTAAAACCTATAACTAATCTCCCTATAAATGGTAATGAATCAATTCCTCAACAAATATTTATTAAGATTCTTTATAAAGGTATCTGATGACAGGGGAAGTCAACAAACATATATAAAACATCCTATTGCTAGACACTTTGGGAAAGTCAAAAATGATCACAAAGTCCTGGCTATTGAGGAACTTATGGTCTACTTTGTCAGGGATTTGTAAGCTACTTTAATATTGACTTAATAACTTAACATTTTAATAACTATTATAATTATTTCCCTTGTAATTTTGCATATTTTATTTTATTCATTTAAAAATGTTATTCTGTGAAACAGTGAATAAGTTTCATCCAATTGTCAAAAGATTCATGACACAAAAAGTTGAGACACTGCTTGGTTAAATAATATATAATTCCTGGCATAACATGGTCATTTATGTTAATTGAGTGACTGACCGTGATAAATGAACTAGCAATGTTATAAGATCCAAGGCAACTGTAGATGAGACTCGAAATTCAATAATTCCAGGAACTTTTTAGGGGTGAGTTAAATAATACTTGATCAAATATAGCCCAAGAATGATGTTATAAATATCCAAATGGCCCTTGGCAGAAAAAAGGTTCCCTATCCCTGGTTTAAGTCCTCATGATCTCACACCTAGATCATTGCAAATCTTTCCCTATTTCAATCTATTACCCAGTTAGCTATCAAAGTGGTTTTCCTAAAGCATGTAGATGATCTTGTTACTTTTCTACTCAATAAATTAGTGACTCCCTATTAACTCTGGGATCAGTTATAAAATCCTTTGTTTGGCTTTTAAAACCCTTCATAACCTTGCCCCTTCTATCTTTCAAGTTTTCTTAAACCTTCCTCCCTTTCATGTCACTATATGATTCTGAATTCTGGCTTCCTTGCTATTCTTCACACAAGATATTCCATTTCCAGATTCTAGTACATTTTGACTGGCTGTCATCCAGACCCAGAATTATCCCCTTCTAGGCTTTCCTGGCTTCCTTCAAATTCCAGCTAAAATCTCACCTTCTGTAAGAAATCTTTCCAAATCCTCCTTAAGGCTAGTGATTTCCCCCACCCCCATGATTATTTCCAATTTATCCTGCACATCTCATGTTTATACATAGTTGTGTATTGTCTCCTCCCCCACCATTAGACTGTGAGTTCCTTGAGGGCAGGAACTGTTTTTTGACTTTCTTGATGCTATCAGTGCTAGTAAATAAGGCACTTAATAGATGCTTATTGATATGTCTACACTAGAACACTGAAGTCAGATCTGTATTTTAGCTGGGGCTGTATTGATAATTTAACATATGATTTTGGGTAAGTCACACTGCCCTCTCCTCAATAGTTAAAGACTTTTAAAGTTGAAAGGGATCTTTGAGATCCTCTGATCTAAACTATTTAAAAGATGGGAAATTGATCATATTCAGAGGAATGGTGGCATTTGCAGCCTTCTTTTTCTGATTTTTAAATTCAGTTTTCTTCATAGCCTTTTAGATATTTCTTCAAAATCCTTTTACTTCTAAAATTATGGAAAAGTTTCATCAACAAGATAAGATATAAGCTGAACCTTAAAGGATTGATAGAATCTGGATTAGTTAAGACTTCTGAACATTTATTTATTTGCCCTTTGGTAATTTTATAACCTAATAATTTGAATTAGTTTTCATAAAATAATATACTTTAAAATCAGGGGAAAGGGGCATTATAAAAATCTTACTTAACCAAGACTTGAGTGGGACATAAATTATCTAGAGGTTTTCCTTCTCTCCAGGTGAATCCTTGAGGGAAGTCAAGGTCTCTGGCCAAACCTCTGCTCTGAGAGTGAATGAGGGGAAAATTCAACTCTTTTTTTCCCTAGAAAAAGTTAAGTGTATGTTCAGTTCATCAGCCTACCTAGGAAAGTGGGTCTCTAGAACTGAGAAATTTTGTGTTAAATATTAAAGATTGAATGTATATTTTTGTCTTTTTTAATCCCAGGGGTGGTCAAAACTGATGGAGAACCTCTCTCTGGAGTCAGAAATCCAAGATGACTGTGGGCCACCCAGAGCAATGGGTGCTCCTACAAAAACCAGAAACAACTTCAAAGACTTGATGGTCAAGCTGACCGAGGGCCAGTATGTGCTGTGCAGATGGACAGATGGACTGTATTATCTTGGAAAGATTAAAAGGGTAAAACATGGCATACTAGGATCTCTAATTCCCCAGGCCCAGAGCCCAGTCCCTCCACATCAGCTTCTGAGCTCCAAAACCAAAATGGGAAGAGGATTTTTGGGAAATTAATTAATTGATTAATTGATATTATTGACAACTACTTATCCTTGTGGGGTCCAGACAGCCAAAAGTGAAACAAGTTAGAATAAACTTAAGTTCTTTATAGATTTATAGGGCCTAGGGATCATTTATTCCCACTATTTGTGTTTGGGGATTTTTGTTTGTTTGTTTTCAGCAGTCCAGGGAAGTGAAGAGACTTCCAAGGTCACACAGGTTGTAAGTATAGGGGTTAGGAATCCAAACTGTCTTCTAAGTAAATCTAAGGCTCTTTATACTGTAGCAGGAAACCTCCTTACAACTCATTGACATAATCACTTCTTTACCTTTTCCTGAGAAGGAAGATCAAAAAAGACTTGAATTCCTGGGGGGAGGACTCCCTGGTTCATTATTCTTTAGAAAGTCATTGTGAAAATAACTCTTCTACTCTGACAACCTTCTCCTTTAGTAAAGGAGAAAAATGTGGCTCAGCCGGGGGAAATAATGTGAGAGGAAAATGAACAGAGAAGTTGTATCAGCTGAGGTTGTTGTATCTGTGATGTATTTTGTGTTGATTTTGAGTTATAAATGTGAAGAAGGTCCCCGAGTTCAAATCTGGCCTCAGACACTTAGTAATTGCCTAAATGCATGACCTTGGGCAAGTCACTTAATCTCATTGCCTCAAATAAAAAAAAAAGAAAGTCCCCAGGTTGGAATAATCCAAAAATTACTCACCAAATGAAGTATGGCATAGTCATACCAGAGCCCAATTTGGGAGATCCTGATCCCATTTCTAGCCTTTGCTACTGGATGTCTTTGGACAACTAGCTTCCCCTTTACTGACTTTATTTTTCCTTGTCTAAAGAATAAGGGGCTTGGACAGTTTGATCTCTTTTAGCTTGAAGTTTGAAAAATCTTTTGAGTCTAGCTTTGATGTGTCTTAGCAAAGTAGATTTGGCAGGATCACCCAGATATCATTCTTATGTTTTTTCTAAACCAGTTTAGATTTCTGGGGGCCTATTTTGTCCATAAATATTTTCATGGAAGGCACCCCTGCATGCTCTTCCCCATACTCACTTATTTAGTAAATTCTCATCAGAAAATACTTTTTGAGACCTAGTTTAAATTTCACCTGCTTTTGCAGAATCTGGAATAGAATTAGTAATCTGCCATTAACTCCTAATACCCTTGGCAAATATTTTCCCTCTGCCTTCAGTTTCTTTATCTCTAAAATAAAGAAGTTAGACAAAATTATTTATAAAATCCCTTCCAGCTCTAATTTATTGACTGTCATCCATAGTTCCTTTATTACTTATTCTTCATCTGTAATGAAATATCATAAGCCAGCTCTATTAGAATATAAATTGGTCCCTGTGGGTGATACGTTGAATTAATTGCCCTTTTGGGTGAATGTTTCTCTGTTGATTCCTGATCAAGAGCATTGGGCCTGAGGGGATGGAACCTCAGTTGGATAACTTCAGCGTGGGGGGGGGGGGGATGGACTGTTCAGGCCTGATCACTTATGAAGGGCAGACTTGGATGAATCTAGAGCTAAGGGAGGAACTGAAACCTCCTGGGACTCGAGAATCATCCCTGCTGTTCCTAAGTCTTTCTAACATTTGGTCAGCTACTTGACCTCTTAAAGAGATCCTCTTACAAAGTTAAACAAATGTAAATTACTATTATTAGAAGGCTCAGGTTATAGTGGAAAGAGAAATGGTTTTGTAATTGGGGAAGATCTCCATTCAAGTTTTGTCTCTAATTCATACAAGATGTGTAGCTATGGGCCTCATTTAACCACTCAGCATCTCAGGCAAAAGTCTCTAATGCTATAAATTAAAGAAGAGTTGTCAATCTATCTTAGTAGAGGAAGTTTTTCTACATCAAGGTCTCTCTGCCAGTGAAATCGCAGATCCAGACAGCCTAGCATCATCACCATCATCGCCGTTGTCATTTTCGTCATCATCTTAAGGCCAACTGTGAAAACAGAAGATGACCACCTTGGGTGTACTTGAAAGTTGTGCATTGGGCTAAATCTGGTGGGCTAAGCCCCTCACTTGTAGTCCCCTTTCTAACTACAGGTCAGCAGTTCCAAGCAAAGTTGCCTTGTGACCTTTGAAGACAACTCCAAGTACTGGGTCTTATGGAAGGATATCCAACATGGTGAGTAACCTGAAAACTTGGATCACAATCCCTGGATTTCTTTTATGGATTGATCTCCTTGGATTTTCACTAGAATTCCCTACTCCATTTGTTCTTTGCTACTTTCTTTCAACTTGATACCTTAATTAATTCCTGGGCTCTTTAGAGTTTTAGAATCAAAAAACATAGAATGGGATAGCTAGAAGAAGTCTTAAATATCTATTTTATTATTCCCCCCCCCATCTCATTTTCCAGATGAGGAAGATAAGACCTAAAGCAGTTGTGTCCAGCCTGTGGATTGAGGGCCACATACCCTCAAAACCCATTCATGAGGCATTATTTTATTTTATTATTATACTCATTGGTAATAGGGTTTACACTGTAGTCATAAATAAATATTAAATTCTATATATACAGTCCTTGACAAGTTTTTTTCAGTGATGTGGCCAAGAAGACCTAAAAGGTTGGACACTCATGAACCTAGAGCTAAGCATGGTATAGCAACATAATGATGATAATAATAATAATAATTACAATAATAATCCTCTTATCAAAGAATTTGGACCTAGAAGAATGAGAAGAAAAGATGGATGCTTAGATGGGCATTCTGAGCCTGAGAACCTTCTTCATTTAATAGGTGTTTATACTTTGTAGCTTCACAGGAACAATAGTATTGAAAAGGAAGCAGCCAAAGGATTTGTTTAATTAATTTAGAGCAGAACTAACTTTCACTGAGACATAGAACCCATCCCTCATTACTTATTCATTCATTCATGTATCATATAATTCCTGAGTGCTGATTATTTAATTTAGTTTATCACAAGAAGGATCTGTACCCAACTTGAAGACTTAGTCTTCTATTGTGAAGCTAGGATGATAGAAATGGGGGGGGTGTAGCAAAGATCACTTAATTCAATACTGTCTGCTCTTGCCCAAGGTGCCATTGGTGATGAATGGCATGATGTCTGAATAAAGACAGAATATTAGAAAGGAATCCTAAAGTTGATCTCTTCCAATCCTCTTAAGGGTGAAGTGGAAAGAGCATTGGATATGAAATTCAGAAGATCTAGGTTTGGATCCTACTTCTATAACTTACTACATGTGTGACCTTGAACATGTCACTTTTGATTCCCTCTTCTGAAATGTAGGAGTTAGAATACATTCTCACTTAGATTCTTCTAGGTCTAGATTCAGTGATTCCTTCCATTTTACAGTGGAGGAAATTGAAACTCAAAAGAGTCACTTTTTACTTGTGCCCAACTCTTTATGACTTAATTTGGGAGTTTTTTAGCAAATATACTGTAGTTATTTGTCATTTCCTTCTCCAAGTTATTTTATAGATGAGAAAAAAACTGGGTCAAACAGGGTTAAGTGACTTGCCCAGGGTCATATGGTTAGTAAGTGTCTAAGGCTGTATTTGAAACCAGGAAGAGGATTCATCCTCATCCCAGGCCCAGTGTTTTGTTATCAACCCAAATATCTCTCAACCAAGTCTCTTTGTTCTGATCCATTTTGCTCCTCGCTAGCCACACACACTATCACCCTGGGAATTGTATGGCTTACAAAACCTATTAGGGCTGAAACAAAACAAAACAGACTGACCCTGAGCCACAAGCTAGTTTTAAGCAGGGCCAGTCCAATAATAGGTGAGGTGTAGAGTATCTGAGAACAGATACTACTACTCAATTCAGAAAAAAATTGTCCTTCTCTTCCAACCTTGATCCTATTCCTTCTATAGGATCCTACCCCCCCCCAAAGTTTTTTGTCTTTTTTTTTTAATCCCAAATAGTATTGTTCTCTTAAAGTGATTGTAGCTTTTGGATATAGAGGGAATCTTAAACATGATCTAATCCATTTCTTTCATTATGCAAACATTTATCCAAGGTTAAAAGAAAGGCAGTTTCTAAGGCAACTTGCTCAAAGTTATCTAGCTATGTAATGTCAGAATTGGGACAAGAAGGTAGATGTCCTATAGTCCCGTAAGAATTACAGGATTTCAAAACAAAAAGAATCTTAGAGATGATATAATTCAATCTTATAATAAGGAAACTGGGACATTTTCCCTGAATTGCTTTTATATTAAGCATTTAGAGGAATTAGCGGGTTGGTAAACATAGTGTAATGCCCTCAGAGCATGAAAGAATCTTGAGTCATATCTCCCCTAAAAGATCATCAGAGGTTCTAAAATTTCCTAGCTTCCTAGCAGAGAGAGAACTAATCTCTTTTTACCTTTCATATTCTCTCAGGGCTGGGTACTGCCACCATTAGATGAACAAATGAGCATTTTATTTTCCCATTGTGAGAGTTAACCTGGTAGTCAGTTACTTGGAGCCAGATGACCTTGGTTTCTAGTCCTGACTCTGCTATTTATAAGTTATGTGACCTTGAACCAGTCACTTCCATTCTCCAGCACTTAGATTCATTTCACTTTGTAGGTGACCTTTGAGGTCTAGATCTGCTTCGTTTTTGTCTTTGTAATTCCATTGTTTGCACAAGATATAAACTTGGAATAATTTTTTTAAAACTGAATTGAGATTATAGATTTAAAAGTTGCAAAGAATCCTAGAGGCCATCTAGTCTAACACACCCCTCCCCCCCTTTTACAGAGGAGGAAACCAAGATCCAGAGCTATCAAATGATTTGCCATAAGGTCACACCAATAAGAAAGTGATAGGATTGAGATAAGAATTCAGGTAGTCTGACTTAAAATCTCCAATCTTTCTATTGTACTGTGCTGCTTGATGATTAATAATTCATCTAAGTCCCTCTTATTGACATAATTCTGAATTTGCTCTAACTTTTTGTCTTCTAAGGTCCTTTCCAAGTTGGAACATTAATGGAAGAGATTTTGTCCTTAATTTCCTGACTCTTAACTGTTATTTTCTCTTTTAGCTGGTGTTCCAGGCGAAGAGCCCAAATGTAACATCTGTCTGGGAAAAACATCTGGACCCCTGAATGAGATTCTCATCTGTGGAAAGTGTGGTCTTGGTGAGTGTCATCTCTGACTCTAGCACTGTCAGTGGGATAAAACTGGGGTCAAATCTGCCCTTACTCAGTGTGGAAGAGGCACTCCCTTTATTTCTGGGATTCTTTTCTAACCTTGCCCCAAGACCAGAAGTTCACCCCATGACCTTGCCTTTGCTGGGCAGTTGTCTAGGATAGAATGGGGAACACTTAGTAGATGTATAACCTTGGGCAAGTTATATAACTTCTTTAAACCTCAGTTTCCTCATATGCAAAATGGGTACAATAATACCAGTATTAGTTCTCTTATAAGGCTGTTGGGAGAACAGGGCTCTTTATGCCTTAAATTACCACATAAATCTGAACCATTACAACTGATGACTCCACTTCTGAAGGGGAATTTGAGGAAGGAAACTAGGGGTGGGAAAAAAAACTGTCATAATGATAGATAAGTCACGTTTCTATAGTGTTTTCAGATGTATAAAGCACTTTTTTTTTTCTTGGACAGTCCTGCCAAGTAGATAGCACAAGTGTTTTCCCATTATACAAAGAAGAAACTTGAAGTTCAGAGAGGTTAAATCAATCTTGGGTCACATAGCAATTAAGTGCCAGAGACAAGGATTTAAATCCAAATTTTCAGTGTTCCTTTGACTACTTGGAACTACCTCATGTATGACTGGGGCTGCCAAGTTTACTTCTTATCATTTGCTCACATTTTTCCATTGGGGTAAAACTTGCAGCTCATCGAATAAAGCCCCTTTTGCTGAAGCCCCAAAGTAAGATCTCCCTCTCAGTGAGCTCCTGCCTAGCATCATGCTTAAGACTCCCATATCCTCTTCTCCTTTGGAAGACTCTGCCAACATGCGGATGTTACTTAAGAAAGGGGATCATGGGGACAGCTAGGTGGCCCAGTGAATAGAGTACCGACCCTGGAGTCAGAAGGACCTGAGTTCAAATGTGGCCTCAGACACTTAATAATTACCTAGCTGTGTGACCTTGGGCAAGTCACTTTAACCTCATTGCCTTGCAAGGAAAAAAAAGGGGATCATCCACCACTACCAGAGCATGAGCTAGGACAGAGCTGAAAGGTACTCTAAAGGTTATTTAGGCCAGAGGTCAACAAATGATGGTCCATGGTCCAATTTTGGCCTGCTTGATGAGATTTTAAAAATTGACTTGAGAGATTTTAAAACATAAAAACTATTCTTAGCTCTCAAATAAAAAAACAGATAAATCAAAGTTCCAGTTTTTTAGATGAAAAAATAGGCCTAGAGAGAGGGCAAATGACTGGTCCAGGATCAGAGGTAGCATGTATCAATGCTGAAATTGAAACCCAGGTCTTCTGGTTCTAATTATAAACTAATTCTCTTTATTATACTACACTGTCTCAAATTAACCCTAAGAGAGAGCAAGTAGCTGAAGAGGCCTTGTTATCTATATATGTAACATTTGGATAGGGATGAGAAGGATCAGAACTTGAATCATTTTCTCAGGGTCCTATAAGGGCAGACTTGGGATCCTAAGGAGGAAGAATAAATACAGAAGACATAGAAGGAAAAGGGAAGGAATTTACCCTATTCACCTATTTAGCTGAGTTGGCTCTGCCTCCTTTCCTTCCTTAGCTCTAGATACTTTCATAAGTTAGGTTCTCCTAAAAAAAAAAATAGTGAGAACTGTCATCTAGGATGTCTAAGGTCCTGGCTATCAAGATGCAAATCAGCTGCTTCAATTTTACCCTCAGCCCCTTTCCTGATTCTTCCATTACTATTCTCCCTGGCTGCCTGATCATAAGTTGAATGTGTTACCTAAATAGTAGCCAGACCCCTCAGGGTTATGACTTTCTAAGAACTAGGCTTTCCTTAGCAGTGCCCTGGAGAGGATACCAAGCTCTGAGAACTGAAGAAAAACACCTAAACTGGTGACTCTGTGTGTATATGGATATACATAGATAGATGAGGCTGTGTATATATGAGGATGGTAGGCATGTTATGTGTACATATGGATATATGGAAATGTGTGTGATTCTGTGCCTCTAGTTTTGTGGGGGGGGGGGCAGCAAATTAGAAGGGGTGTAAGAAAGAGATATAACTATCTACTTAGTTTTCCTCAATTTGAAAGAATGTTATGTACCTACTGCCCAGGAATGGGGGATAGGTGAACTGG
The DNA here is from genome assembly GCF_037893015.1 of Macrotis lagotis. Classification (NCBI taxonomy): domain Eukaryota; kingdom Metazoa; phylum Chordata; class Mammalia; order Peramelemorphia; family Peramelidae; genus Macrotis; species Macrotis lagotis. The sequence continues at coordinate 332,473,798 of NC_133658.1, forward strand.
GTAGGATGAATAATTTTTGACGTGACCTGGAGGAGAAACCTCTGAGTTAAACTATAACCCATCATGGTAGCTAGATCCTCTCTTCCTAGAATGGCAGTTTCTTGAGAAACTGCCCAACCTCTGCAATCTAGCTCCCTGGAAACACTCTCTACCTTTGCCACTCCATAGGTTACCATCAGCAATGCCATATCCCCATTGCAAGCAGCACCGAAGGGCCCCTGCTAACACCATGGTTTTGTCGACGCTGTATCTTCGCTCTGGCTGTGCGGGTGAGCCCTCAGGTCCTAGACTGTCTCCTATCAGTCTCTTTCTATTCTCATTCTCTCTCTCTCTCTCTCTCTCTCTCTCTCTCTCTCTCTCTCTCTTCTTCCTTTAGTAAAATGAGAGGTTTGGATTAAGTCTCTAAATTCTCTTCCAGCTCTGACATTGTATGTTGTAAAGACCTCTCTAGTTCTGATACTATAATTCTCTTCAACAGTCTTCATTTCTGTCTTTTCTGTGTTTCCTTTCAAATATATTTCATCTGCCTCCTCCACTCCAATCATGGATTTGTAACCTGGTGGTTCCCAGACCACAAGTCAGATTCCTATCATCCCCTCCCAAGAATATCTGTCCCTAGAAGTGATGACAGCTTTTGGGTGGGGAATCACCCATTCCAGCTGCCAGTCATTGGAACCACATCTGTTTTATCCAAGTACCAGTGTATCCACATTTACCCAGGAGATCCCTAGTTGAATGTGGTAGTCATAAATGACTGGACTGTTCCATCTTCTGCAAGAGGTGTTTCCTGGGCTGCTAGTGCTGTCTCTCTGAGATGACTTTCCATAGTATGTTTTCAGTTGTCTGCATATTTTTTCTTCCATTAAAACATGAGCTTTTGGAGGACAGGGAACTGATCTTTGCCTTTGTATTCACAGCACTTAGCAGTGGCTGGCATATAATAAGACTATATATGCTATATACATATATATATGTGTATATATACATATATATATATATATGTATGCTATAAATGCTCATTATCTGACTGACCAACTGAATGACCGTTCCACCCACTTGCTGTTGGCTCACTTGTGCCAATGACTCTGGAACCCCCTAGGGTCTTTGGAATGACTTGTCTGCCTTCTCCTCATCTCCTCCCCAGAAAGGTGGCGCACTGAAGAAGGGAGCCATTGCCAAGACCTTGCAAGCAGTGAAAATGGTACTCTCTTACAAGCCTGAAGAGCTAGACTGGGACTCCCCACATCGGACCAACCAGCAGCAGTGTTACTGCTACTGTGGAGGTCCTGGAGAGTAAGGGCCTGGTCACCTTCCCGGTGACTGCTGGGGTTATTGGATGGTGGGGTTGGGGCTCATGTTGATATCCAGGCATAGAACATCACTTGCTTAAGCTTGGAGCACAGCTATTGGCTTCAAATAATGGAGAGGGAGACAGTGAGAGAGAGAGGAATGAGAGACAGAGGGAGGGAAGGACAGAAAGAAAAAGAGAGAGGGAGAGAGACACAAAGAGAGGTAAAGACAGTGTAGAGAAAAAAGGAGAGGAGAGAAGGACAGAAAGGGAGAGGGAGAAGAAAGACAGAGAGAGAGAGGGGGACAAGATTAATGATAGTTGAGATCCCAGGAAGTGTTAGTCCTATTGTTGCTCTCCAGAATATTGTTCCAGTTCTTTGTTTCTGATTCCTGATAGACGAGTTCATTCACAAAAGAGCAACTAGAATGGAATAGAGACAGATAGAGGTCTTAAACCTTGTGACTTAAAGAACAGAAAGACCACCTCCCTAAGAAAGCTAACATCTAGAACAGAAAGATAATAGGGTGTGACCAGGGAAGAAGACAATGGAACTATCTATGTTCAGTTCTGGGTGCCTGGAGAACAAGACTGGGGCATCTCCAAGCCAGGTTTTCTCTCCCAGACCTTGCTAACTCTCTTTTCCTGTTGACTAGAGAGAGATAGGACTAGAGACCTCAATTTTACAAGGATTAGGGTAACTAGATCTAGTTGGAGAAGAAAATATAACATGAATCAAATAAACATTAATCATCCATGGGTGTAAGAGTTAATGTGACTAGGATACATAGTGCTAGAATCTAGAATGAGGAAGAACTGAGTTTGAATTCTCCTTCTAACACTACTTGTGTGCCCTGTTGGCAAGTCATTTCTGAGCCTATCTTTCCTCATCCATAAACCAAGGATAATGATCATTACTATCTGGACCATCTCCTCATAGCCTTGTTGTAAGGCTCAAGTGAGGTAAAATAGATCAAGGGAGTAGCAATCTTAAAGCATTATAATGAAGTCAATTTGTGTTGTTTACTGTTAAGTAGGAAGGTTGTAAGGGACTGGTACAGAATACAAATGGAAGACCCAGATTCTACCCTTAGAAACTTTATCCTATAAGATACTGCAGTTTTAAACTTCAACCTCATATTCTGACCTGTATATAGAAGAAAAATGGAAAAGATTAAAGATGAGGACATCTGGATTTTAGTCTTTGCTCTATCATTTATTCCATGACTAGGTAATTCAGTTCCTTTTTCTGGGTGTCAGTTTACCCATCTATCAAATGGTTAACAATACTTAACCCTACCTACCTCTCAGGGGTATTATTGAAATAAGATGAAATGAAAAGTGCTTTTTAAAAGTATAAAGCCAGGTATTGTGTGTTACCTTGTAATAGTAATTAGTATTATTATTCTATTAAGAAAATTGCTTTGGCTGTTTCATATGGAAATGATCTCTTTGATGGGTATATGTTGGGCATATATTACCCAGAAAAGAAGAAACTAAGAAAATATTTTTTTCTTTGGGATTGGGGAAAGGAAGAGTGCTATCCCTACAAGGGCCTGGCCTTTCCTTCCTTTCCATTTCCCTAGCCCTCATTCTAGAGAGAAAAAGCAAGAGATCAAAGTTGACATGGGCTTCTTCTCTCCCTAGGTGGTACCTAAGAATGCTTCAGTGTTACAGGTGTAGGCAATGGTTTCATGAGGCCTGTACCCAGTGCTTGAATGAGCCCATGATGTTTGGAGACAGGTACATGTTTTTCTTAGATGGTCTCTGCTTGATATATGTCCTCATATAAGATGATAAATGCTTCATTTTTCTGAGCAATCATATCTTCAGCTATCTCTGCTTTTCTCACATACATATGTTTATTTTACATTTGCATTTGTGTGTGTGTCTGCATATCTATTTCTCTAGTATACATGTGATGTCTATTTGTGTGATTATTTGTGCATGTTGCATCACAAAACATGGACTGGCTTCTCCGTGTTACAACTCAGCAGCCAGTTCCTGTTGACATTCAAGTGCAGAGTCTGAGTGGGAATTGCTTCTCAATAGGGCCATGAAGTCAATATGTAGAATTTCTTGACTCCTTGTATATTCATGGTGAAATTTCCAGAGAAAGGCCATCCTGTCTCATCTCTTTTCTCTGACCAAACCCATTTAATTTAACTCCTGCCTCCTTGATCTCAAAAGTCCCTGGGAGCAATGATTAACTAGATTTCTGGCCCAATCTAAAGCCAATTCCCAAATGCTCAGAAATTCAGGGACTTTTCAAGAACATGAAGCAGAGGATAAAGTGAAGGATCTTAATGGACCTGTCAGTTAACTAGAATATATTAAGTGCTATTAAGGTACAAGTGCTGGTATTAAGTGCTAAGAAAACAAAGAAAGGAGGAAAAACAATCCCTGACCTTAAGGAACTCATAATCTGATATGGAAGATAGCATGCCAACAACTATGTACATATCACATATACACAGGATAAATCAGGGTTTGTCTCAGAGGGCAGCTAGATGGTGTGGTGGATAGAGCACTGGCCCTGGAGTCAGAGGGACCCTGAGTTAAAATCCAGTCTCTTGACATTAACTAGTTGTGTGACTTGGGCAAGTCACTTATTCTTGATTGCCTCCAAAAATTGAAAAATAATAATATTAAGGAGGTCTTAGGCTTCTTTAACTGAGACTTGAAGGAGAGCATTCTGGTCAGAGAGAAGGACTGAGTCATACAGATTCTGAGATGTCCGTTCTGCCACTCAAAGCTTTCTCAGCTGTCCCTGACCCCTTCTCTCCCTTTTTCTTACAGGTTCTATGTGTTCTTCTGCTCGGTGTGTAATCAGGGTCCAGAGTACATTAAGAGGCTACCTCTAAGATGGTGAGAGTTGAGTGTGGTTGGGTAGACCTCATGTTTGTCCTCCTGTTGCAGTTTCCTCACTTGTAGAATGAGGATAATAATAGCAACTACTTCCTAGGGTTGTTATTAGGCTAAAAGAAGATAATATTTGTAAAACACTTTGTAAATCTTAAGAGTACTATATAAATGCTAGTTATTCTTATTATTATTATCAACTCATGAGTCAGGAAATGAAGCCAAAAGAACAGAAGTCTTGACCCTTTCTGAATCATAGTGATTTTGTCTTTCCTAGAAAAAAGAAAGATACCATTTGTTCTTTGCCACTTTGTCCCCAGATTTGACCTTCTTCAGCTGTAAGATCCCTTCCTCTCCCTGTGTTCCCATCACCAATCTGGATTTAGAGCCTGAAACATTTCTCCTTGGGAGTGGGGCAGGGGATCTAGAAGATAAGTCAGTTCTAAACCTTTTCCTTCTGTCTCCAGGGTGGATGTGGTTCATCTTGCCCTCTATAACTTGGGGGTACAGAGCAAAAAGAAATACTTTGATTTTGAAGAAATCCTAGCCTTTGTCAATCACCACTGGGATCTTCTTCAGCTTGGCAAGGTACTGGGGTTGGGACAGGGAAGAAGACAAACAGTGACTGGGGTGGGACAAAGAAATAAAACTTAAGTGCTGGGAATCAGTCTGCTGAAGCTGGAAAAGACCCAACAAGAGAAAATGTCAGAGGTATAAGATCTTAAAGAGCATCTTGTCCAGCCGGCTCATTTTATAGAAAGATAAACAGGAGTCCATCAAGGGGAAGTGACTTTAGCAAGGTCACATGGCTAGCTAGTGGCAAATTCAGGACTCTCAATCCAATATTCTTTCTATTACATGTTTAAATTGAACTAAAAAAAAAAATAGAAAATCCAAGACTGTTTATGACCCAGAGATGCCAACTTTAGGAAAAGGGCTTGTTAACCCAGCTCTGCCTAGCTAGAGCCTCAGTGGTCCTGGGAGAGAGCTGGAAGTGGGAAAGGATGAGAAGGACAAGGCAAGTAGAATTTAGGCAGTTTTTTTTTTTTTCTTGAGTCCTATGGGTTCTTGGAAGAAGCTGAGGCAATACAGCTCCCTGCTGGTGAAACTTTGAATAGCATGTTTTGGTTAAGGAGGACTGAAACTTCTTTTGGTCTTCCATCTTTTTCATAATTTTGATACACATCATGAAATATTAGGGAGCTCTCTTGATCATCACACCATCACTAAGGTTCAGAGAGGTACAATGGCTTACCCAAGTCCACACAGCTAAGAGACAGCTGAGCCAGTGTTCCTATCTAGATTTCTTGACTTGGAGAACAGTATTCCGTGACTTATATTACTTACATTTCTTAGCTTTTTACGGTTCCAAAGTATTTTATAATCCAATTGAGTCCTTCAAGAAATCATATAGCATTAATGGGGCAAAAACTATTAGACCTCCTTTATAGATGAGAAGGCCATGACTCTGAGACATTAAAAACCTAAACAGCTAGATCTAGAAAGGTCTTTCTGAGATCATTTGGTCCAATCTCCTTGTTTTTTACAGATAAGGACCCTGGGGTCCCAAAAGAGGAAAGGACTTATCCAAGATCATGTAGTGTCAATGCTGAGACACTAATTCTAGTCTCCTGCCTTTCTAGCACAGCTATAATTGTCAGTCAGAGCCTTTGGCCAGAGGTATAATTAGGTCTATGAAGTCAGTGCCTAGTTTAGGGGGTTCAGGAAATTCCATGCTTACCTAAAAGTTGAGGCTGAGGCTGGTGATTCAAAGACAGTTTAAAGTAGTAGAGTAAAACAACATGACCCTGATCAGAGACTTTGCAGGTGTCCCAAAGCTAAAGACTAATAGCTTGCATTGCTCCTTGAGCTGATTAATGTTTAATTGAATTCCTTCCTCAGTTAACCAGCACCCCAGTGACAGAGCGAGGACCCCATCTCCTTAATGCACTGAACAGCTACAAAAGCAGGTGAGCAGGGGACTGAAAAATGAACTGGGTTCAAATCCAAGTGTATGATCTCTCCAACCCTGGTACTCTTTCTTCCTACCTGAGGACCCCTCCCACCCCAAGACTTCCAGACTACTCCCTGCCAACAACAACCAAAAAATCCTCCTGCCTATATGAAATTAAAGCATCTTTCCACACTTCCCCTCATTGATCTCAGATTAATAGAATGTAGAGACTATGAAAGTCCTTAGTATATGGGAAATTTGAGCTAGAGGAGATCTCAGAGATCATCTAGAGTCAAATGCTTCATTTTATAGATGATAATAATGATAATTCGTGTTCCAAAGCATTTTCTAAACTGACAGCCCATCTGTTAGTGTATCCATACTATCTATGGTGAGTGAGGTCTAAAGGGGACCAGGCTGAATCATTAGGCAGTGCTTTTAGCGACCCAAAACAAAGGGTCAGTTTCCCAGTGTCCATTCTAGTGATATTGTAGGGCTGCAAGTCATGGGATATTGCAGGCTCTGGAGATGTACAGCTGGTGGTCAGCCAGAAGGCAATATGGACAGAGGGGCGGGCACACAAAGGAGTTAGGCAAGTGGAGCAAACCTTGCATAAGATGCCATTAGGAAGATCATGTAATCAAGAAAGGTGTGTGAATAGTGAGGGGAAAACTGGTGGTCAACTTGTGTGTTCTCTTGAAACCACATTTGGGAACCAAAGACCCCACTTCCTTTCCACAAACCAAGTCTAGTTGAGTAGAGTATTTACAACAAGAACATGGATGAGAGTTATACAAGATGAATGGACAATGAAGAATTGCAACAAATGTGGTGTAGCACCTAGAATACTGGAGGCAGGAAGATGGGATTCAAAATTCAATCTCAAATCTCATTCCTCCTTGAGCTCCAGAATTGTTTCATATTTGCCTTTGTGTCTCCAAAACTGTGCCTCAATTTTCTTATCTGTAAATTAGAGATACTAATAGTGTTTACCTTTCAGGGTGATGGTGAGGATCAAATAAGATATTTGTAATCCTCTTTGTAAAACTGAAAGAACTTTATAAATGTGATTTTTTTTTTTGGTAAGGCAATGGGGTTGCTTGCCCAAGGCCACACAGTTAGGTAATTATTAAGTGTCTGAGGCCGCATTTGAACTCAGGTACTCCTGACTCCAGGGCCAGTGCTCTATCCACTGTGCCACCTATCAGCCCGTAAATGTGATTTATTATTGTTAATTATTATTATTATTGTGGTTGGAAGTAAGTGTCTATATTAATGAAATCACAGGTTATTCAATCAGCTATGATTTTTTCCTCTGAATAGTATATTTTTCCAATTACATGTAAAAAATAATTTTCAGCATTCACTTTTGTAAAATTTTCTCTCCAATATAGCAAGAAATCCTTATATAGGTATTTATGCATAATCATGTTAAACATATTTCCATAGTAGTTATCATTCTACTTTTTTTTTGTTAAGGTAATGGGGTTAAGTGACTTGTGCAAGGTCACGCAGATAGGTAATTATTAAGTGTCTGAGGTCTGATTTAAACTCAGGGTCTCCTGACTTCCAGGGCCAGTGCTCTATCCACTGTACCACCTAGCTGCTCTCTACTCCTATTTGTTAGGCACCTGTTGTATGCTTGGGACTGTGGAGTAAGTATTAGAGATCCTTCAAGATCATGAAATATATTTTTTCAGTATATTACAAACAGCTCTGGGGCTGTTAGCTATAACAAGTACCATTAACATGCTCATCTTTGGTAATCTGCCACCTAAAGAGGTTAAACAACTTTCCTGTAGTCACACAGCTAGTGACAAATAGTACATAGATAGACTTCATCCAGTTTTCTCTTCATTATACCATGCTCCCTCTCTCCCCCATGAGCCCTTGATTCTTAGAGCCATGGAACATTAGCATTTATGCAGTCGAAGCTCCTAGCTAATGCTGAAAGATCAAGACATCAGATGAGTCATTCAGTCTCTGTCTAGACACTTTTAGTGAGGAGGAAATCACCACCCAGATATCCAGGTGCCTTCATGGATAACTATTACTTCCTTTTGCCAAACCCACATCTGCCTCTGTGGAACCATTGGTTCTAGTTGTGCCCCTGGGACCAAGCAGAATAAGATCTAATATCTCTTCCACGTTGCAACTACCATAGATTTTACCTGGGACCTGCATAACACCTTTTAGCCTTTGGGAGGCAGAGTGGTCCATTGGAGAGATGGATCGGTTTGGAGTTAGAGACTTTGAGCCACCATCCCTTGCGCTATCTCTGACATTAGGCAAGTTATTTAAACTCTCTGTAAACTGGCTTATTCATCTGTAATCTTACTCATCTGTAAAATGGCAAGGTTAGACTAGATGACTTCTCAGGCCCTTCCAAGCCTAAATCTATGATGTTGTTCATAGTATTTTAAATTGTTCTTTCTTGTACTTAACATGTAACACATTTCTTGGGGAAGACTAGCTGCTCTTAAATTCTTTTCCCAGCCTTACAAACCTCCTTACATTCTTAGTGTTCTAGTATCCTTGAAGGGCACAAAGTCTTCTAGCTGCTCTCTAGGATGGAACCTATAAATGTATTAAATTAAAGTGAATGTTAGGTAATTTAGAAGATTAAAGACAGCTGATACTCAGTTTCCTTAAGAAGTTGCCTTTGTTTCTGAGGGCCCAAGACAGTGGTACTTCCAGGAAGATAATATTCTGTGGAGGCAAGTAGTTTAGCAAAGTTAGCTTTTTTATTTAAAAAAACAAAAAGGCAAAAACTATTAAGTATTTACTATGTCTGAGATATTAGATATACAAAGAAGAGAAAGTACATAGTTCCTGCCTTCAGCGAGTTTACTTTATAATAAAGAAGATGTAACAGACACAAAGAATTATGTATGATACATGAAGAATGACAAGGCATTATCAGACAGTAAGCTCTATGAGGACAGGGCCTAGGGCTTAGCTAAACTCTTCATCCTTATGCTCTACATATGGTAGGCACTTGATCCATGTTCAGTAGATGAAAGAATATAATAGGGGTTGAGATTCAGTCAAAATGTCAGAGAAAAGAGACTTCCTGGTACAGTAGAGTGGCCAAAGAAAGCTTCAAAGAGGGGCCTCTTTAGGATGAATCAGATTTGGCAGGTTAGAGGGAAGAAGGTCTAGACATTCAAGAGAAGTTGTGTTATAGTAGAAAGAACCCTGAATCTGGATTTAAGAGATCTGAATTCATATTATGACTCTTCTGCTGCATACTTTGATGACCTAGAGTAATACCAGGGTCTTGGCCTCCTCATCTATATAATTAAACTAGACTAAATGACCCCAAAGATTCCTTTCATTTCTAAATCTCTGATTCTGGAGGTAGGGCACAGCAAAAGCAAAGTTTTTGGAGATGGGATTCAGGGAAAGGTGCAATGAGGAGAAATATTCAAACTTCAAAACGCTCAAAACTCAAAAGGTCCCTACCTCTTCCAGAAGGTTCTCCTTGGTTCCCTGGATCTGGAGTAATCTTCCCTCTTAGATCTCACTGGAGGATTTCTTTTGTACCCTTTTAGTGAACTCACTTGCAATATGAATTATAGGGGTATCTGGTTTTATTGTTACTGTCCCTCTTGAGCTCATATTCAAACTTTATATCTTCCACAATATTCAAAAGCAGAGATTTAATCTTTTTTGCATCATGAACCTTTTTGGTAGACTGGTAAATCCTATAGACTCCTCAGAACAAAGGTTGTTTTTTATTTTAATTTAATGTAGAAAGTAAAATACATAAAATTGCTTTTGAAATAGTTATCAAGATTTAAAAAAAAAAATTCAGGAACACCAGGTTAAAAACCCTTGTTCTATATTACTGAGCATCGGAGTAGATGCTTAATAAATGTTTGGTCTATTTTATTTCTTAGTTGAGAGCATGAAGAGGAAAAGACAATGAAAAGCAATAGGTTCCCCAGTTACTGGGAAACTTGAGGCTACCTCATGTTCCTTGTAGCTCAAAAATGTATTGTATCTGTCTCCCCTGGAGCAAGGAGTATGTTTGGGGGTAGGGCCTAACCCGGGACCCCAGAGATAAGGGACTGTGATAAGCTCTGAAGCCTCTCCTGGGCCTTTGCTCACTGCCTCTCCTCATCCCCTCCATCTCCCTAACTGCCGGTACAGCCTACTGCTTTGCATACCATGAGTTCTTAAGGAGTGTTATTTATATCCCTCCTGTTATTTTAGGTTTCTCTGTGGCAAGGAGATCAAGAAGAAAAAATGTATTTTCCGACTAAGGATCCGGGTCCCTCCCAACCCACCTGGTAAACTGCTGCCAGACAAGGTGGTGACTCTGAAGGAGAATGGAGGCACTTCCTCTGACCTACAGAAGAGAGGGAAGAGCAAGTACCAAACTAAGCATAGGTCAGTGCCCTAAGGAGTGCTCCCCACACAGGCGGAGGGGGCTGGAGCTGCAGCAATGACTTGGTATTTCTGCCCCCAGATCCCACCCGAGAAGACAGGGAAGTACAGTAGACACTGAACTTCCTTCCCTTCCAGGCCCTGTGCTTCCATCCCAGCCTCTGCCCTTTGTTCCATGACCTCAACTCTCATCCTAGATGTGTCATGGAATCTTACGAGTTTGAGCTCCTTCAGCCCGGATGACCCCATTAGTCCCTGTCTTCCACCTGCCTCTGATCCTGATGCCAGTCCTTATTTTCTCTCACCCCTATGATCACAGCCTCTCTGTTAATCCAGCCCCAACCTTTCATGGTGCCATGCCCCTGTCCTTTCCCATTGCTAAAATCTTGTGAACCCAGCCCCTGTGACCCAAGCCCCTGACCTTTCCTCCATGCCCGTAGTCCCTTTCCCTCTGACCAGTGCTCACTTCTCTCTGCATGGTGTGAAGAGCTGAGTCTCTTCCCTGGCCTCCCCTCTCTTGGATATCCAATTGCTCAGTCTTCCCATATTAGACTCCCATTCCTTCCCCCTCTTCCCCAAAGTGTTGGGGGAGAGGGAAGAGGCTGACATACTCTCTTTCTTTCTCCCTTTTCTGTGTCCACAGTTCGGTGCCTCATGAACAGCAGAAAAGGCGAGTTGTTAGAAGAAAAAGATCAAAATTTTTGTTGGAAGATGCTATTCCCAGTGTTAGTTTCTCACTGTCTGTCTTTACTCTCCACACTTTTACTTTCCTGGGTCTATACAAATCAGCAAAATGTTATTTAAAAAAGAAATATAGCTTCTGTTCTCTCATCCTTAATTTTGGTAACTATATATAGTTTGCCGCATATGGGAGAAAATTCTAGCACCTTTAGCAAGAGTAATACCCACTCCATTTATACAGCATTTCATACTTCTCCAGGCATTTACACGTTGACCATACCATTAGATCCTCATAAAAACTTGTAGTATAATGATGGGAAGAGACCAGGATGTGCAGTTGGGAGACCTGAGTTGAAACCCTGGCTCTGTCACTCATTGTCTCCAAAGACCCAGGGAAACTCCTTGCCCTCTCTTTGACTTTGATTTACTAATCCATATAAGGAGGGAGTTTGTCTAAATGGTCAGCTATTTAAAAGGCCATTTGAACCCTAACTTCTGGAACCTATAAACCTTGTCTGAGAAGCATTGCAGGGATTATCTCTATTTTTGGATGAGAAAAGAGATACCTAGAGAGAGTAATTAGTATATACAAGGTCACCTAGTGAGCCAATGCCAGTCTGACCTAGGACCTGTGCTGGACCAGTTTCAGGACAGTTCTAATATTACCTTCTCATCCCTGAACCCTGGCATCCATGTCCGGGGACCAGACTTAAGGGAAAGGACAAGGCAGCTGGAGGCCAAGAGGTCCCGAGCCATCCTAGGCCTGTAGACCCAAGGGGTGGGGGGCAGAGAGAGCATTGATGCCACAAGGGGTGGGCTGGCTTCGCCTGCCTGGGAAGAACTTGGAGTGCTCCTGGCTTAGCGGGGCTATTTGAGTCATGGTGCTGAGAGAATTGTTAAGCTACTATTTGGGAACTCCTGATTCTCTTCGAAAGGTCACTGGACTTGGTTCAAGTACTGTCTCTGCTACTTCTATTTGTGTGGCATCAGGCAAGTTATTTAATTTCCCTGAGTCACAGTTTTTTTTTTCATTATTTATGAAGTCCATTTCAGTCTGAATCTGGTATCTTGCCTTCACTACCCAGATGGTTATGGGGTCCTGAGAGCAGGTCATGTATTTAGTCTCTGCCTATTAGGTACAGAAGCCTGTTCCTTAAATCTGGTTCCAGCAGAGAGAATAAAGATATTGTCTCTGCCCTTATGATGCTAAAAGCCTAGGAGAAAATATGTTGAGCTTATCTGGGAAAAGTCAGACCAGGTCGTAGGAGGACAGCCAAGAGTCCCATGTTTACATAGCACTTTCACAAAAGATCTATCACAATATCCCAGGGTAGTTGCTCTATTTCAAATAAAGAAAGCAAGATTCAAGGGAGAGCAAGTGATGCCAGAGGTCACACCACTACCAAATGGCAGAGTCAGGATTTGGACCTAGGTTTCCTGACTCAAAATCTAATCTCTTCACTATCAGTAGCTTGAACCAATCAAGTATTAAGTACTGACCATAATAAGAACTCATATGTCTCTAGCCCTTATAGGTCCATAATTTGCTTTTCTCTGCAACAATCCTATGAGGTGGGGAGAAGTCTAACTATTTTAGAGATGAGGGAACTTACACTCATGAAAGTTAGTCACTTGAAAAGAGCTCCAGCCCTAAGTGAGGTGTTGCAGAGCATCCAAGGGATGATGAGGACACATTTCCCATTCACCTAGAATTTGTATCTTTGTTGGGGTTCAGGATTCTTTAGGATCTTTTGGAAAGGGGAAGGTAGGAAGAGAAGAGGAAGGCTTTCTAAAAGAGGGTGGGGAATGGGTACAGATTATTTGCTAGATGTTCAGTGACTTCATATTTCTTCTGTCCCCTTAGAGTGATTTCACCTCAGCCTGGAGTACCAACCACCACCTTGCCAGCATATTTGACTTCACTCTAGATGAGATTCAGAGTTTAAAAAGGTAATTGAGAATAATTCCCAATTCAATTAGATGAGATTGAAGAGTTTAGGGAGGAAGGGAACATGTTATCAGTGTCTTTGCAAAAGGCAGGACTAAGGGTAGCTAGGTGGCGCAGTGGATAGAGCACTGGCCCTGCAGTCAGGAGAACCTGAGTTCAAATTCGGGCTCAGACATCCATAGAGTCCAGATTTTGTGTGATCTTGGGTAAGTCACTTAGCCCAGTTGACAAAAAGGAAAAAAAAGACAAGACTAAAAACCAGAGAATTTAGAACTGGAAGGGAACTGACGAAAACACTTAGTCCCATGCCTTCATTCTAAAAGTGAGAACAAAGAGGGGATATGACTTGCCCAAGGTCACATAGACAACTAGTAAAGCTGGAATTCTCTTTCCAAATCTATATCATGTGGTAGAAGTGAAGGGTGAGAAGGAGCAACCATTTTAATAGAGAAAAGGGAAGTAATTTGAAGTTTTAGAAGGCACACAAGATTTGAGAGTTAGAAGACTTGCTAACTTGTGATTTTAGGCTAGTCGCTTCCCCCTCTGTAAAAAGATGAACAAGATGATATATGAATATACCCTTATATTTTCCAGGTCATTCTGGGAGTAATGTTCTATGATTTCGGTTGTAGCATGCCCTAGCAGGCTTGGCTTGGCCAAACCAAAAGGGTTAAGCTCCTCTTTGGAAGAAGAACGGTGTTACCTTTCTCTTCCTTTTTTCTTTCAGTGCCAGCTCAGGCCAAACCTTTTTCTCAGATGTGGACTCCACAGACGCTGCCAGCACATCTGGCTCAGCCTCCACCAGCCTATCCTATGAGTCCAGGTGAGCAACAGTAGGAGCCACTCTGGCACAACGGTCCCAAGCCCTGGCTTTCCCCAGCATTGATCCCATGGTCTGTGCTCTTTAGGTTCCAATATCTATGCTGTCCCTTTCCTCCCAGGGTGGGGTTAAGAGTCTTGAGGGTGGGCAGTGGTTATATAGGCTTGGCTTCTGTATGGAGTAAGTATGCATATGTCCCCCAACACTCAGTCATGACCCCTCCATACCCAAGTTTGATCCATCCAGTTCCCTATCAGCACTTAAAAGTCCCATCATCACCTTCTGCCCCTCCTGGACAGGCGGACTGTGGGTAGCCGGAAGAGGAAGCTGGCAGCCAAAGCATACACATCCCTAGGGGCGAAGCGACGGGCAGCAGAGCCTGGTGGGCGCTGCACCTCAGACAGCAGTGCCGAAGGGGGCTCGGGCCCTGAGAGACCCGATGATGGCATTGATAGCCACACTTTTGAGAGCATCAGTGAGGACGATTCATCCCTTTCCCACCTCAAGTCCTCCATCACCAACTACTTTGGTGCAGCTGGGCGGCTGGCATGTGGTGAAAAGTACCAGGTCCTTGCTCGAAGGGTGACCCCTGAAGGGAAGGTTCAGTACCTGGTGGAATGGGAGGGGACTACCCCATATTGACCCAGTGTTGAAAATATGGAGGGGGAAGAGCAAGAAGACAGTCTTTAAAGAATCTTGTGAACCAAAGGAGAGAAGAGGGAAGTCTACCCCAGGGGCCTACTAAGCTCTTGGGCCTCTCTCTATCCCCAGGGGTTTCCAGGGAATTTGGAATAAGTAGTGAAGCTCAGCTGTAGAATTCCAAGTCTTTTTGCCAGGCTAAGAAGCTCCTATGATGTTTGACTGAGCTCCTAGATAGGACTGACTTCTCTCTTCTCACATTCTCTCCCTTTTGTGTTTTTTTTAAAAAAAAATTTCTGCCTTTCCGTGTTTTTTGTTTCCTTTCCTAGTTCCATTTTACTCTTTCTTGAGGTCTGTTCATTTTTCTCTATGAATCTTTGTCTCTTTCCCTATGTGTTTTACCATTCTAGGTGTTTCTTTCTATACCTTGATAGAAGTCTTTTTTCCTTTACTTTTCTGGTCGTCTTCTTCCCACCACTCCACCCTTCCCCAAGCTATATTATTTTCATACAGAGGGCAGCTGCTTCAGGCCCTTCTCTGACCTGACCTTGGGTGAGATATTCTCATGGCATCAGAGTATCTTTAGTATACTAGGGAATTCAGGTTGGGAGGAGGGAAATCTGGACTCTATGGAGTCTGAAGGAGACCTTGTTGTAGCTCCCTCATTTCCCCACCCAGTGTGAATGTGGTAGGATATAGATAGGTAGGAGAAAGATATCAATACAACCTCATATTGCCCAACTTGTAGGATAGGAACTCTTCTATTGGATGAGAGACCTGCACCCCACCCCACACCCAGATGAACAACAGAAAGGGTCAATTTTTCCATTATATTTATTTCTTACCTTTATGGAATGGTATTAAGAATCTCCATCTTCTCCCCAAACTTTGCTGTGAGTCTGAGATAGAAATCACTTCATCACCAAGGGCTTTCTGTGTGGGAGCCCTGGATCAGGGGAAGGAGAGAAAACAAGAATTTGACCCAAGGCAGTGCCCCCAACCCAGCTTCTTCCCTTCCTGGGATCCTAAGACACACATTAGAATTCTCCTTTCCTGGGGGTAGTCACATAGGTTCCTTAAGCACAGCCTTTCCTGGGAACAGTCTGTTTAGTCAGCTCCTGGAACAGGAAGAACTGAGGTGGAGGTGGATATAGGATGTATATGTCTTTAGAGTTAGGGATGCTATAATGAGGATTGTGGGACTTCAGATCTCAAAGAAACCTCATAAGGCAATTAGTTCAACTTCACTTTTTTCTAGATAAGAAAATGGAGTGGTGATGTAAAGGGAAGAGCATTAGACTTCGGAGTTCAAGGATCTAAAAGAATGCTGACTCTGGGATCAGAGGACCTGGATTCAAATCCTGCCTCTGTGATCTTGGATGAGAAACCTAATTTTTCTTGACCTCAGTTTCCTCAGTGGTAAAGTAAGACTGGAAGACCTCTTGGGTTTTCTTCCAGTTTTTAGCTATATGATACAGGTTTGAATCCTGTTTCTATTATATCCCAGGTGACTTTGGGCAAGTCACTAAATCTCTCTGAGCCTTAATTTTCCTTCTCTTGTAAATTGAAGAGGTTGGCCTCAATGACCTTTCTCTTCCATTTCTAAATCTTCTGCTAAGTGACTTGCCCAAAGTCATAAAAATAATAAATATCAGAGCTGGAATTTAAACCCAGGTCTTCTGACTTCAAAGGCAGTATGTTCTCCACACTCTACAGCCTTCTGTATTGATTGTATATTTGTGTATTTAACCCTACCACTGATCTGTCAATAGATGCCAAACTAACAACCTAAAAGTGGTAGTAGGGATGGCTACACTTCCATCTAGAGGAGGTATCCCTCTCTCCTGAAACTTTGACAATCATTTGTACAGGAAGCCCAGTGCTTGGCACTGTCCCCATCCTCTTAAGAGGAGAGCTGAGGAGATGGGGGGACAGGGATTGAGGGTGGAAAATAAGTTAATCTTCTCAGACTGAGAAGTGCTATCTTGATAAGCAACAGCAACCACAAAAGGAAAGTCGTAACCAAGCTGGAGGCTCCCTTTATACCCCCTTCTCCATACTTCTCCCTAGAAGAGGAATCACCCATATTGGAAGAAAATGGGAACTTCCTGTTATTGCTGCTTTTGTGAATAATCAAAACCATCTCTCAGAGAAGGGAAAACAGATGCACATAGTTCTTCATAGGGTAGAATGCTCACAGCTCTACCAAATGCTGTTTGGGGAAGTTGGAGGTGGAGATGGGTGGCAGGACTTGAAGCACTTATGTAGACTTAGGTCTCTAAATGGGGCTGACTCTGGAAAACTCAAAGATCAGGGATGGGGTGAAGGACAGCAATTACAAGTGGCCAAACTGGTGTTTGAGTAGGTCTTAAGATATTTCCAATATTTTACCTTGCTGGACCCCAAGCCTTAAACCCTGTCCTCATGCCTTATAAAGAACATCTCTGGTCCCAGGGAGGGACTTAAATTGAAACTTAAAAACCTCAGAACTGACCAGTGCCTTTCAGATTGAATTCCTCACTCTACTCATCCCAACAGAAAAAAAAAGTGCTAACTTTTCACTGACTCCCATTCAACCAGAAAAGTTGTGTTCCGTGAGTAACCGTGACTTGAGGCCTTGGTGAGTTTCCACTCAGATACTGCTAGGCGGTCTCTCTAGGCCCCAAGAAACTAGCCATGGAGTAAAGGCCTCTCCCCTTGACTCAGCAGACCCATGAATAGCATTTACAAATTAAAGCAAATGTCTGTTCAAGCTGACCCCAGATCCAGCCTTGCACCAAACTAATGAAGCCTGGGTGAAGGAGCAGGGAGTTCAGTAGGGTTGTTTAGAAGTTCTGTTGTAGATCTCAGGTGGGAGGTGGTGGTGATAAATGGGCTTCCTGGGTCCTTGGATCTACCCAAGAATGACACACCTCTGAGCTGAGTCCTGTCCTGTCACTGAGGACACTGGCCATGCCAGCACCTTAGGACAAATAACCCTTTAAAGATACTGCCTACTTAATCGTTGACTGTGGATGCCTTGGAGTTGTGAGAATAAAGGGACAGCTAAAAATATGGGAAATAATGGTATCTGTCCCTAACTGTTCACAATCCAGTCAATTTCCTGGCAATCCCAAGAGCCATGTGATCTGGGGAGAAAACTGAGCACCTCTCCCAGATCTCTTTCCATGCTTTGGGCACTTTGGGTCCCCTAAACTCGTCACATGAGGGTGGTTGAGAATCTCTTCACTAAGGGACTCTACTCAAAAGGCAGGTGTATTTCCCACCCCTGGGAGTCTCTTGGTCCCTGTCTGGACACTCTGAAGTTTCCTTAGTTCTTTATAGGGGCTGGATCCAACTTTGGCATTCTCATTGGACTCCTGAGGGTATTCAACATTAGTTGTAATAGTTTCTGTAACTACTCTGTTGTGCACCTTTTAAAAAGATTTATGATTCTAAGTTGCTGCTTTTAATAACCAACATTTTATATTAAAGTTGTAATTAATGTTTGATGTACAATTAAAAATCTTGCCTTGTAAAAATCACCTGTTTTTTCCCACATCGGTCTTTAGGCAAGGGATTCCCTTGCTGAAGGAGATGCCAAAAAGGCAAAATAAAGTGACTGACTTATTGCTTGCCCTATCCCCAGACTGAGGAACACTTAACCCAAAGTTCTCAACTCCATCACCAATAACACTTCCCATTTCTCTTAATTGTTCATGATTTGCGAAGAGCTATCCTAGTAAACCTATGAAACAGGCCATATAAGTTGCCCCCGTTTTGAAGTTGAGAAAACAGACCAGAGAATAAAGTAAATGACAAAGGTCAGTTGGTGTCAAAGATGAAGCAAACTCTCGTCTGGCTTGAAGTCCAGTATGAGTAAGTCTGGTTTTTGCCTTTTTTTTCCTTTCCTTATCTCTCCCTCTTCCCTACCCCATGCCCCCAGAATGTTATTATGTTAGTATTTACATATGTGCAGTGAGTATCTAGCAGATAACCTGACCTGGTGGGAAGTGTTTTCATGGTCTTTGACTATCCCAAGAAAATGTGGAGTCAGAACAATGGGAGTCATAATGGAACAAATACCAGCTTTAGATTAAGAAAACTGGTTCAAATCCCAACCTTGGACAATCCAATCTTACCTCTTTGGACCTTGGTTTCCTCATTTGTAAAATAAGTGGATTGAAAGTTCTCTAAAGTTGTTTTCCATCTTTAGAACCTACAATCTGTTAACTCACCCCAATCAACCTCTTTCTTAAATGTGCTACACTATCATCTTTGGGCTATCTGCTCAGGTCCAGAGAATAATGAGATTCAAGATCAGAGTTAGAGTTGGAAGGGACCTCATAGGTCATATAATTCAATCATCTTTTGTCAGTGAAGAAACAGGTCTAGGGTGGTAGGTGACTTGCCCATTGATAATATGAAGCAAAGATGGGATTGGAACCCTGGTCCTCTAATTCTAGAATCAGTCCTTTCCCCATTGAACCATCTTTCCTTCCAATGATAGTCTCCCATTATCTTTTCTCATTAGCCCCTCCTCACTCAGCATTCTATCCTAACACAAAGAGTCTGTCAGTGAAATACCAAGAAAAGGAAGTAAAGCACAATGCTGAGCCCTATGGATTCAAAGGAGGAATAAAGAATAATAAAGTGGTAAAAAAAACAAAGGTGCTTGATCTAGCAAATGAGGATTAATATATATGGACCACTTTAAATAAAATTTTAAAATGCAGCACATATACAAGACAGGTTCTTAACTATTGAACTAGAGCACAAGTATGCTTTAAAATTCTGACTTGTAATAAGGGCAAGAATATGGTGGACTATCATGATCAAGGAAGCTTTTTGTTTTATTTTTCAAGGCAATGGGGTTAAGTGGCTTGCCCAAAGCCACACAGCTAGGTAATTATTAAGTGTCTGAGGTCAGATTTGAACCCAAGTACTCCTGACTCCAGGGCTGGTGCTCTATCCACTGTGCCACCTAGCTGCCTCCCTCAAGGAAGCTTTCCTAAATGAGGTGGTACTTGAGCTGGACTTTGAATGATAGGTAATATTTAGATAAGAGATGACAACCCCCAACAGGAGATGTAGACAAGACGTTAAATGTTTACATAGAAAGTATCAAGGAGAAAGGAGGGGAGGCAATCAGGAGTAGCAAAAATAGTGTAAAAGACTGTACCTAAATGTGCTTCCCCAAGAATGTACAATTCTCTCAATAGGATCTCTTTCTCTTGGGTCCCTGGGCTTCAGATATTTTACTTCTTCCCTCCTTCTTCTCTTTGTCTCTCCTTCCTTCTTTTCCCTTTCCTCCTTCCTCCCACAGAATTTATGTTTCTGATATTTCATATTAAGCCATCTGCCCATGTCTAGGCCAAAAAGAACAAGGGCAGGATTCCTCAGAAGTTTACATCAGTTGTGAATTTTGACATTAAGCTACTCTCATCTAATATCCTAGTTTTAGGGAAGAAGGAAAAGGACTTCCTTTTATTTTTTTAATCTTAATTTCCAAATATCTTCTTCTCATCCCACATACACCCAATGAGCTATCAAAATAAAAAGATTGTGTGGGAGAGGGAGAGGAAAGCAGTTTGCCAAAACTAACCAACAGATCAATAAAGTCTGAAATTGTAATATTTCATACTCATGGTTCACCCTTGCCAAGAAAAAAAAGGAGAGAAGTGCATTAAAAAAAAAATCTCTTATTCCAGGCCAGGTTTGAAAATCATAACAATATAAGTTTAAGTCTCAATTTTGATGTCAATGTATTATTTTCCTGGTTCTGTTTATTTTACTGTTGTAGTTCATATCAGCCTTCCCATTCTTACTCCTTCATTCATTGTTTCTTATAGTAGAATAATATTCCATTGCATGCATTAGCATGCATGCATCTGTGGTTAACGAGCATCTACTTTGTTTCAATTTCTTTTCTAGGGAGTTTATTTTTTTTGTAAATAATATTTTAGTTTTTCCAATCACATGTAAAAATAACTTTCAAAATTTATTTTTTAAATATGATTTTAAGTTTCAAATTTTTCTCCTTTCCTCCCTCACCAAGATAGCAAGAATTTTACATAGGCCATACACATGCAATCATATAAACATAGTTCAATCATATAAACATATTTCCATATTAGTCATGTTGTGAAAGAAGAAACAAACAGAACAAAAGGAAAAAACTAAAAAAAAACAACAACAAAGGTGTAAATAGTATGCTTTGATCTACATTCAGATTCTATAGGGTTTTTTTTCTGGATGTGGGTATCGTTTTCCAATATGAGTCTTTTGGAATTGTCTTGGATCATCGTATTGCTTAGAAGAACTAAGTCATTCATACATAATCATCGTGATGTTGCAGTTGCTGTGTTCAGTGTTTTCCTCACTTCACTCATCAGTTCATGTAAGTCTTTCCAGACCTTTCTGAAATCTGTCTGCTCATCATTTCTTATAGCACAATAGCCATGCCCCAACTGATGGTCATTCCTAGGGAGAAAATTTCTTAAGAGTTTCTTTTCATTATAAACATGCTCTTTTGATTCTTGAGATGCAATTTGTGACTACTTTCTCCTCCAGATGCCAAGTCAAAAAATCCCCAGGCTCCAGATTTCTCTGTATAGCTACACATAACTACATTGATGCATACACACAAATAAGAGAAATGTGTATGATTTTAGTCTTTTTTAAAATCTTGGGTCATCTCTCACTGAGGAGATCTTTGCATAAAACATAGCTATTTTTTTAAAACCAGAAACTTCTCTTCATAATTTTCTTTCATGCTTCAACTTAAAGAAGTTTCAAGGCACTTTAGAGATAAACACATATGCAAAATAAATCCCTACTATAATATATCTAATAAATGATCATTCAATCCCCTTCTTGAAAAACTCTTGAGATAGCCCATTCTACTTTTGCATAGCTCTCATTGTTGGGAAGATCTTCCTAACATTAAGCCAAAATTCGACCTGAACATAAATAGGAAAATTCAGGAGAGGAATTTGTTTGAAAATCCTTGATCTATACCCAAATACTTTCCATAATACTTCTATAGTTAGATTACTGAATTTCCTCAAGATTGTATTGCTACTTAATGAACAAGGCCTCTCATGCTACCTTTTGCCTATTTTTTTCTTCTTGATAAGATATACCCATCCAGAGTCATGTTCTAGTCAAAGGTCTCATCCTTTTAAGTTACTGTTATCAGCGAGAAGTGGTTCTATCCTTTCTTTGATCTTCTTGCTGCAAAATCCCTCTAAAGTCATTTTGTATCTTTAATCATCTCCATCTTCAGCTCATTCTGAGTTTTAATCTTCTTAATACTCTTCTTACTGGACTATTTTATTACTTTAACATACCACAGAGTCTTATTTTTAAAAACTTATTTTTATTTCATGTTTTCTTTTTTTGGGTATCTCTAGCTTTCAAAGATCAGAAAGGGCCCTTTCTTAAGAACTTCAAAAAATTTATACTGAACTGAATTTATATTAAATATTTATATTGAACTGATTTTCCCCTTCTAGTCTTGAAGGCTAAATGATGAAACTGTTAGCAGGCTTTCGTCAAATCTTCCTACTGGCTATAGAAATCTCTATTTGGAGTGATCTCATTATTAGCTTGTTTCTATTTTCATCATTCATCTTTTAAAGCATCTATTAATATAATCATTAGTACACAATTACCCTTAAGATAAAAAGATTTTTCAAAATAGGCACAAAAAATTCCCATTTTAAATTCAAAATGAGTTGGACTTAGTTGACATTCAGTTTTGTCAAATAATTTGTCAATCTACTTTTTGTCCTTTTTTAAATTAGTGCTGTAGAAGCTCTGTGTTGATGCGAATCAGATTTGATATTTAATGCTTCTCATTAATTATACTATTTGGCTCATGCCCCCCTCCCTGGATTTCTCTGGATACATTAGGATATGACATTTTGCTGTTTCCCAGTGAGTAAGTAGTCAAAAGATATGCACAGACAGTTCTCAGGAAGTACAAACTATAAGCAACCATTTGAAATATTGCTCCAAATCACAACTGGTAAGAGAAATGCAAATCAGAATAACTCTGGAGTTTCAACAATCAGAATTACACTTTTTAAAAGTGACTAAAATATCCATATCACCTCATGATTAACATAACAAAATATTCATAGTAGCATTTTCAGTTCAAAGAGGTAGAAATAAAGTAGATTCTCATTAATTTGGGAATAGTTAACAAAGTGAATCAAATGAATATGTGAAAATGATGGCGAAGACTTCAGAGAAATGTGAGAAGACACACAAACTGATTCAGATTAAAGTAGAACCAGAGAGATAATATACACAATAGCAAGGGAAATGGAAAGGAGGAAAAAAGCAAATTCTGTGCTGTGTAATTATATGATCTAAGTTTGACCCTAGAGAAGAAATAAGAAAAAGTTAGATTTTTGATAAAAAAAAAAAGAATGTGGTTCATGCTTAAGTCTCTATAATTAAAAGGAGAGGGAGGGAAACCCTCAGTTCCTTTGCAAGTTTTTAGGCTATCAAGCCAGTGAATTTAGAATAGGTTTTATCTAGCCCAACAGAAAACAAAAAGACTTGCATCTAACCCAGTTAAATACACCAGATTGCTCTCATGCCCACCCTCCAAAGAGGAAAGCAGTAGGAGTTGTTAGTGAGTCAAGTATCATACTCCCGCCATGGATATTTATAGTACTGCCCTAGGATAAAAAATGTTTGACCTGGGGAAAAAATGTACAAAGCAGTATGTATATAAAATACATGTATATCTGTGTATATAACACATGGATATGTATTTATAGACATATAAGCATACACACACATACACATATATGTTGATCAGGAGAATCCACTATTATTTCCCTAAACAATTTGAGATCATAGGGAATGGCCTTTTTTGTATGAAGACTTCTGAAGGGCGCATCCAGTAATGTCTTCCTGAGATTACAAAGAAAACTCCTTTGATTGATACTTTGGTAACTTGGACTACTTCTAAGCTGATTGGCATTTGAAAGTTGGAGCATAGATTTTTTTTTTAACAATTTTGATTTTTTTATTTTGAACTATTATTAATTTATAATTTCTTTTGAAAGTTTTTTTTTTATTTTCACTATTTTTTGCTCGGTCATTTTTCAGTCATGTCTGAAATTTTCTCGGCAGATATTAGAGTGGTTTTCCATTTCCTTCATCAGCTCATTTTACAGATGAGGAAACTGAGGCCAACAAGGTTAAGTGACTTGCCCGGGATCACATAGTTAATAAGTATTGGAGGTCAGATTTGAATTCAGAAAGACAGAGGAGAGCAAAGAAAGACAGAGGAGAGCAAAGGAATCCAGCCCTCCCTTGGCAGTTAAAAATAAATAATTTAGTTGGTATGTAGACACACATACACATACGTTTATGTACAAATATATATTCTATCTTGTGAAGAATGAGTGAACGTACTTCAGACTTCCTCTTTACCTTTTCCATAAGAGTGAGATTAAGGGAAAATTTTTTTCCCCTCTTCTCCCCAAGTACAGAAAAAGCATATGAGAAGCTACATATGTTTATACATAGCCTAAGAGGGAGTATTTGAGTTCCTGAAACTCAAATCTCACAAATACAAGAATGGATATTTTAAAATTTTTAAGTAACAATTTACCTTATAGCCAAGGAGTAGAGATTTCTTAAGGGGTACTAGCTTTTAAAATTTCCTTCAAGGTAACCCCATATTCTAGAATTTCTGAACAATTAGGGTATTTAGAGGGACATTTCCTGATATCACATATTCTTTAGAGAAAGAATAAAAATATCCACATAGTTCCTGCGTAATTTGCAAATTGAGGAAAAAAATCATTCTGCAAATTTCACTAGAAGAGGATCATTTATTCAATAGCCCCCAAAGTCCATTTATTTTCTGAGAGCAGTCTGAATAACAGGGTAGTTTTCTATGAATCCTATAAGGACTGAATGGTTGTGGGAGAAATTCCACTGCAATATCAGGCTACTACACTCACAGTCAATTAGCATTTGTTAAATGCCTACTATGTGCCAGACACTATACTAAACTGCAGACAGGAAGAAAAGCAAAAGAGTTAATTGCTGCTCTCAAGGAACTCACATTCTAATGGAAGTTCATTTCCCTTAGTGCTGGACAGATATATATTTCTGCATCTCTACATGAGCTCATAGAACAACTTTTTTAGCTTTCCCTTTTTCTGCGAAACTAAATAAAAGCTGTCCAGTTCCAAATATGCATTTACCCAATATGTAGATCATCTTTCTGCCAAATCTCCAAATCCTCCAGTTCTCATTTTGGGTTCCCTTGTAGTGAGAGATCACTACATCATGAAAGCCCAAGCAATATACATTAACCATTTTCTTGACATGTTACTATATCCTCTCTTTTCCTCCTCTTACTTTCCACTTGCTGGTCTGGGAACAGTACTCAAATTTATTTCTTCTGAAAAAATTACTTCTTCAATACCCTATGATTCCACTCACCATTCCTATGACTTCATCCTTTCCTAGACACCACTGCCCTATATGTGTTGCCTCCCCATGTTATGTCATAACTCCTTGAAGTCAGAAAAATAGTTCACTCACATTTTGTATTTGCATTTACAGAAATTAGCACAAGATCTGATTCATAATGAGTATTCTCCTTGATTCATGTTGCCAGCTTGCTTTTTCTCATACACTTTGTACTTTGTGGTCATGATCCTTAGCAGAAACTTTTATCAATCCTCCATATTCTGGAGTGGAAGGGAAGGAGACCTTCTTTCTCTAGTTATTTTAATAAGAAAAATATCACAAGATCCTGAGCCTTAACAAAATAAACCTTTCCCCCACCCAGAAGACGTGCATATGCAGCAATCTTTTCTACTCAAAAGAGAGCTATACCTGGAACAGCCCTAAAACTCCAAGGTCTCAGTCACCAAGACAGCTCCATGATGTTCGGAAAGTGGGACTTGATAGCTTCACTGCATTTACCTGTTCAGACCACATTCAGCTTATTGCATCATGTCAGAGGGAATGGGGGCAAGAACACCTTAGAAAACCTACAATGAAGATAAATGGAGAGAGAGGTGATAGAATTTATTAAGTATTCATATAATTTACTGCATAGTTTACTAATTGAGGAACAAAATGCCAGACACTGTGGCAAGTGTTGGGAATATAAGTATAAGCAAAAAGACTTTCCTGTACTCAAGGAGCTTACATTCCAAAGGGGGAAGACAACACATAAAAAGGAAACTGAAAAAGGAGAGGGTAAAATGTCCCCACTCAGGGACAAGGTAGAAAAATAATCCAGAGATTGAATGAAGTTAGAAATGAGTATGGCTATCATGGATATTACTTCCAATGGAGATTCTAGGATGAATTCACTAATTGTGGGAAATGGAGGGTTTGCCAGCATTAGATAGCTGATGAGGTCAAAGGAGTCTAGGGAGCTATGGGCTGAGTTCGGTTGGAAAAAACTGAAGAAACTGAAGATGTTTAAAAACCTGGAAAAGACTGGAAACTAGGGCACCTAGGTTCAAGTACTTGAAGAACTATCATGTGCTAAAAGTATTTGATTTATCTTGCTTGACCAAACTAGGAACAGAAAACTTGCTTATCTTTAGAGCTATCTAAAAGTAGAAAAGATTCACTCAGAAACTAGTGGGTTCTATTAGGTCTAAAATTCAAGCAGACCTAAGAAAAAGGAAAAGCAACTATATGAACAACAAAAATTAGAGCAACTATTTTTGTGATGCAAAGAACTGGAAAGTGTTGGGATGCTTATCAATTGAGGAATGACTGAACAAGTTGGTAAATTAATGTGAAGGATTCTATTTCTTTTTTAAATAAATGATGGAGATATTTTCAGAAAAATCTGGAAAGATCAGTCTGAACTAATTTAGGGTAAAGTAAGCAGAACTGGGAGAACAATTTATACAATAGCAACTATAATGTAAAAACAAACAATTCCAGAGGCCTCTTAATAAACCATGCTGCCCACTTCCTGAGAGATGATGAACTCATAGTGTAGACTGAGACATACATATATGCAGAAAAATGCAGAAAGAGAGATTTAGTTTTTCTTTTTCAATTGGGAGGGGGGCTGTGGTGGAAGGGAGAGAAGGCAGATCTTCATAAAAAGTAAATAAAATTTTATTGGGCAAAAACTAGAGGATTCCCCTTTGGTGGAGGTCTCCAAATTGTGGTTGGAGAACTTTCCAGGGATGCTGTAAACTCCTTTACAGGAACAGGTTGGATTAAATGACATCTGATGGCCTTTCAAATGTTGACATTCTGTGTTTCTTTGTGCTATTTCTACTATCTTTTCTGTTATGTTTTAGTGGATCAGGATACAGGTAGAACAGGAGAAGTGTTATTTAACCTTCCACACTCCCACAGCACCAGTCTAGACTATTACAAGCAAAGATGTTGTGGTGCAGATCAGTTTGGGTTAACATTGACCTCACAAGTAGATATATCTGGGATCCAATCATGGACTCTTTGGGCAAAAAACATTTAAAGTAGTTTTTGGACTTTGACAGAGAACTTCTGAGAACCCAAGGACTCTCCACGCTGACTTTTAATCTCCCAGTTTATGGTTCTTAATTTTTTTTCTATAAGACTGCTTTTGTCTAGAGGTTAATTACTATATTTTTAAAATGTGATTGTTTGAACTCTTTGGGTTTAGCATGATCCAGATGAATAGCAACCTAAACAGATAGGTGCAACCAATTAGTGAAATAGCCTTTTTTTCCTCATAGAAATTTACTCCTCATTTTGTGGTTGAAATTATTTAACCTTCTTTAATGATTTGAAATCTCATTCAGACACTAAATTCTTATTAGATTTAAAATAATTACAGAAAGAAAATAAAGTCAAACAAAAGGGAATAAAGAAGACAATATAAAGAAAACTAAAAACTTTGGGAAATTTTTTCTTTTCAAATCTACATGTAAACCATGTGATGAACTAGTTATTTTCAAGCTTGGTTCAAGTAAGGATCAGAGGTAATGAGCTCAATGAGACCTCAGAGGACAAGTGGTCCAATTCCCTCACTTAACAGATGGTGAAATTGAAACCCAACGAGGTTAAGTAATTTGTCTAAGACTATGTAGGAAGAAAGTTACCAGAAGTGATATGTGAACCTGATTTTTCTAACCACAAGTCCTCTCCATGCCCTACTCCTGTTCTTCCAGTCTTCAAAAATATGCCCCCACCCCGGGCACCTTCACCTCCACCCCACCCTCATCCTCCTCTTTCTCCATTCCCTTTTATGTGTCCTTTCACATCCTGAGCCATCTCCAGTTGTCTTAATTCATATCTGAACACTGGACCCAGATGACTCCAGAGGAGAAAGTGAGACTGGTAATTTAGCACAGTCCCCCTCACTCAAATTCATTTACATGTGCTTGTCATGGTATCACCTCCCTGATGTCAAGATATTCTTCAAGAATGAAGGATGGGTGGCACAATGAATAGAGCACCAGCCCTGGAGTCAGGAGGACCTGAGTTCAAATCTGACCTCAGACACTTAATAATTGCCTTGTGACCTTGGACAAGTCACTTAACCCCATTGCCTTAAAATAAATAAATAAATTTTAAAAAAGAATGAAGGTCAAAAACCATCATCTTCCTCCATTAGAATGTAAGCTTCTTGAGAGCAGGGACAGTCTTGGTGCTTGTATTTGCATCTCTAGTACTTTGCACAGGCACATAGTAAGTTCTTAATAAATACTTGTTTCCTACCTCTTTCCAGTCATTTTTCCCCACTGTAATACACACACACACACACACACACACACACACACACACACACAGACATATCTCACATGCATATAAACAATGCATCCAGTGTACAGATTTATTAAGGAAAAAAATTTCTGTTACTCCACATTTATTATTTACTTGCCAAAAAGTACAAAAGTACTACAGATACAAAAAAAAAGCAAAAATAGTCCCTGTCCTCATAGAGCTTACAATCTAATTGGGGAGAAAATATATACACAGCTATGAACAAACATAAATTGAAAACAACCTCAGAAGATAGTAACATTAATGGATTGAAAAAGACTTCTTGCAGACAGAAGATGAGATTGTAACTGGTTCTTGAAAGTAGTCAGGAGGTAGAAATACCTTTCCAGATGGGGGGACAGTCAATGAAAAATAGATGAAGTTGAGAGATGGAGGTGTTTCTACAAGGAACAACAAGGAGAACAGTATTACTGGTTCATAGAGCATATGGAAAGGAGTTAGGTATAAATAGCATGGAGGGAGGATCAAGCTGTCATTTTGGTCTTGATTATATTCAACAATTCCAATGGCTTCCTCTTACCTCTGGGATCAAAAATAAACTCCTCTCTGTTAGTCTAACCAAATTTGATCATTTATTTTCCTGTTGACAGGGTGGAGGGGTGGAGAGTGATAGAAGATGGTCAAGAAGAAAATTCTTGTTGGAAAAAACATGGTAGCCAATTTATATCCAAAGAGTCTTACAGAAAGTAATTTAGGGTTTGAAGGGCCCTGTGGAAATAACAAATTTAAGAAATTACTATTCGAATTTGGACTTTAAAACAGTTATTATTTGAATATTTTACATCAGAAACCATTTATGGATTATGGGCTCTTTTTCTTTCTTTTCTTAGCTGAATAGAAGTCAATACCGCATTTTATGAAATGATGAATATGAAGAATTCAGTGATGCATAAGAAGATGTGAACTGATACAAAATGAAGTGAATAGAACCAGGAAAACAATATATTGCTATGGAAACAGAAAAAAGGAAACAATAGTGTAATGATCTAAATGACTATTTACTGAACAGTATAATGAACTGAATAGAATGATGATCAAGGTTGGCCTCAGAGAAAAGAAAATGTTCCATCCTCCCTTCTTTGAAGAAATGAGGAGACTAAGGAGATAGTGCCTTGCAGATACTGTTAAACTCAGATAATGTGCTTAGTTTTGCTTAATTTTTTTTATTATTTCTGACAAGAGATGATTCTCTGAATGGGAAAAGGGAGCTATATTTGGAAATGAAGATGCTATAAAAATTTAATTATTTAAAGAAATAAGGACAGTCAGATATTTTTCCCACCTTAGACACAGTTGATCTAAATTATATTCGATAAAAGATATAGATTCCATTTTGGTCATTAAAAAAGTCAGTTATAAAAAACATAGGAGACTTTATGAAAATTGCAAATAAATTTTAATTAGAAAGACCAACAGTAAAAATATCAGAAATTACCAATAGAACACAGTCATGACAAAATTTCTTTATGTGAAGTACTTTGTGAATTTTTTCAAAGATTATTCTTCACTATTTATTAAGTTATAGGTTATAATTGTTCTTAACAGAGGGAATTCTCATGATAATGAAATCACAGGTCCTTGCATGATTTTTGCAGAGTCGAAATAGAAGAAGAATTTCTTATAAGGTGAGGTGATATAGATGTTTCTGTTTACAAACGAAATTATGTTTATGGCATCAAGTCCTGGAAGGCTGAAAACTTTTATAAATGAGTTCCATAATCACCTAAAGAAATTCAACAATAATCTACACAGGAAAAATTAAGTGGATAAAGAAAATCTATATTTCAGATTTTGTTTTGAGTAAACCAAAGCCTGTATGTATGAGATAATCTAGTATTTGAACAAAAACTAATCCCAGAATTGAATGGAAGGAAGAGAGTGGACTGAACCACATTTGTTAAAATTTACAATACTTTTCATGTCCCATACTTCTTGACATAAAGGCTCATATTTCTAACATCAAAGTTTTCCTAGGACTGCAGTATCGAGAAGTAGTATGATATACAAAATGAGAGTTGACTTCAGAATCAGGAAGAACTGGGTTCAGTTCTTGCCTCTGGTACATATTGCCTGTGTAAACCCTGACAAATCACTTATTTTCTAAAGACTATGTTGTAGACATTCAGTTTTAATCTATATTCAGCCTATATTGAATTGCTTTCTGTCAGGAGGGAAAGGAGGGAGGGAGGGAGAACAATTATAAAACTCAA
Source organism: Macrotis lagotis (assembly GCF_037893015.1). NCBI lineage: Eukaryota > Metazoa > Chordata > Mammalia > Peramelemorphia > Peramelidae > Macrotis > Macrotis lagotis. Next base: position 332,504,362 of record NC_133658.1, read on the forward strand.
AACCTTGCAAAAAAAGAAGATTGGTAAAAATGACCATTGTATGTAGTAGGAAAAGCGAATAAAATATTTATATAAAAAGAAAAAAAAGACTGTTTTGTAGAACAGAGGCTGGCTGGCATTGGTAGGAGTTTCTTCAGTGGAATTTATTTCCCTTTACCAGTGACATCATGTATGCAAGTCCCCCCAAAAAAACCTGCCAAATTATTGCATGTTTGTGATTCATAAAATATCATAGTATCAAAAAAAAATTAAAATTGCCCAAAGGGCAATGAAAAAACATGCTGCATATGACGAGGTTTGGGCCTACTATGAATGAAGAATTACATAAAATAGTGTAAAAGTTGTCATCAGAAAGATGTATAATCCAAAAAGAAGTTGAGTTGATCAAATACCAAGAGCAAAGCATAAGCAATAGTCTGTATGTTCCATTGTCATCTCCACAATTTAAAAGACCTCACAAAGACCTCTCATTAATGAGGCAATCCCCTCCTGTGGCACAGATCATCACCCATTCTTGCCTTCTGTTCTACATATTAATGAGACCACTGGTTCATCAAAATACAATTTTTGAAAGGAAATACAATTAAAGGATTTCTTCCCTAGATTAAAAAAAAGTATACTTAAATTACTCTCAACCTGCCCAAAGTAATCTTGCATATATTTGGAGCAGCACCTGATTTTGTCCCTTCTTTTCCCCTTGCCCCTTTCTAATATTTTTTTTATAGTCTCCCTAGTTTAATTTTCATGGTTTTAGATTGACCTCACTGGAGAAATTATTAAAAGGGTATAACTGACTATGGGGAATTATCAATAAAATATACCTTTTGTTGGACTTTCTTTGTTTCATGATTCAGTTTGCTCCACTTATGGACAACCACTCTGGTACTTCCTGAAATTACTACTCCTCTTTTGCACTCAAATGACACATTTAGTCCAGATGATCCCACTCCAAGCCAAATGGGAATAACGACTGATGGAATTCTTTTTTTTTTTTGGTTTTTGCAAGGTAATGGGGTTAAAGTGACTTGTCTAAGGTCACACAGCTAGGTAATTATTAAAGTTCTGATGCTGGATTTGAACTTAGGGCCAACTGACTCCAAGCCCAGTGTTCTATCCACTGCATGACCTAGCCACCCCGTGATGTAATCCTTTTTGAATCTTAAGTGTACAAAAGACAATAAGGCATATAGTACAAAGGGCACAGAATTTGGGATTAGAAGATTGAATTTGAGTTCCAACACTAACTTTAAATTTGTGTGACTTTGACCACATTGCTCCACCACTCTAATGGTAAAGTTTCCTCATCTGTAAAATAAGGTAGTTGGTCTAGTTTATCTTTAAGATCTTCTCCATTCCCAAATCAATGATTCTTTAAGGGCTAACATTTGATTGGTTGTGATAACTATATTCTTACTGGCTTGTTTGTAAAGTGATTGTAATAACCTGCCCTCATTTGAGAGGCCTCATTAGTAATGCTTCCCTGGGATAAAAATGTTTTGGAATGCAGAAGAAGACTGATTTACAGTTGAATGGTAAGTTTTACTGGCCCATGCTATCAGAAAATGTATAAAACCCTGCATTTTCAACTAGCCCCTAGGGTTTCTGTATTTTAAACATTGGACATATATTTTGGACATATTCCAAAACTAAGCTCTGAGACCAAAGAAGAATTTCTGCTGGCTGGCTGAGGACTCCAAATCAAACTATAAGACTAAATACTGTGTCTGCCAGGTATCCCATCAAGGGTTCCATTACTACATAAAGTGGACTGATTTTCATCAGAAGCAGAAAGGAACCAATGCTAACTTTGGACAAAGCATATATATATATATATATATATATATATATATATATATATATATATATTCCTGTCAAGATCCTTATCAATAAAGAACTTTGATCAACTGAGTAATAAATGGGAATTCTTACTTGACTAAAACTGGAATCTGAAATAAAACTCTTTTAAAAAAAATATTTATATAGGCAAACCTCAGAAATATTGTGGGTTCAATTCCAGTTACCACAATAAAGCAACTACAGCAATAAAAGCAAATCATGAATTTTTTTGTTTTCCCAGGGCATATAACAGGTATGTTTGCATTGTACTATAGTATATTAAATGAGCAATAGTATTATGTCTAAAAAATGAGCATACTTTCAGTAAAAATATCTTATTGCTAAAAAATGTTAACCATCATCTAAGCCTTTTGAGAGTCATGAATTTTTTGCTAATGGAGGATTTTGCCTTGATAATGATGACTACTCACTGAACAGTGAAGTAGTTGTTGATAGAGTGACTGTGGCAATTACTTAAACAAAAACAACAATGAAGTTTACTGCATTGAATGACTCTTCCTTTCATTTGAACACATAGAGGTCCTTCCAAGGTTATTAATTGATCTAATTTCAATATTTTTGCTTCTCAGGGAGTAGGAGGCCTAAGGTCAAGGAAAGAGAGACAGGGAATACAACATTTATCTATTATTTATCTATTAAGTTCACAGTCTTATTTGGCATGGTTTGTAGCACTTCAAAATAATTTACATAATATAAAGATCATTGATCACAGATCTCTATAACAAATATAATAATAATAATAATAATAATAATGAAATTTGAAATATGAGAATTTCCAGAATGTGATATAGAAACATGATGTGAACACATGCTTTTGGAAATATTGTGCTAAAAGAGTTGCTCATTGCAGGGCTGTATAAATCTTCACATTGTAAAAATATAAAACAAAACCACAGTATCTTCAAAGTATACTAAAGTGAAGTGCAATAAGACAATGTATGTCTGTATTTATTTTGGTAAATATTTCCCCAAAATTATAACAATTTTTAAAAATTCTTTCCCTCTCTCACCTCTCTCCCCATCTTGTGAAGTCAAGAAAACTAGTTTTCATTATATCTGTAAATTCATGCAAAATATGTTTCTATATCAACCAGGTTGAAAAAGAAAACACAAATAAAACAACAAAAATAAAGAAAGTGGGAAAATATGCTTCAGTAGGCATTTAGAGTTCATTAGTTCTCTCTCTGGAGGTAGATAGCATTTTTTATCATAGGTCCTTTGAAATTATAGTGGTGATAAATGAAGATTTTTGCTTGGAATTGTCTTGGATCATAACATTGATCAGAGAAACCATTTTCCATAATTAATCATCCTTACAATATTGCTATTACAGAATATAATTCTGTACTGTATTTTCCTTTTCTGTCATGTTATCCGATATAAGAAGTGTGAGGTGGATTTAGGGAGCTGTTAACATTAGGTTGTTTTAGTTATTTACTACTGTGTATTATGTATCTGATCTACTCCATTGATCCACCACTCTATTTCTTAGTACCATATTGTTTTGATGATCAATGCTTTATAATATAGTGAGAAATCTGGAACTGGTAGACTGTCTTTCTTAATATTTTTAATTGATTCTAATTAATTTTAATTGAATCTCTTCATTTTCTTGACCTTTTCCAGATGAATTTTGTTATAATTTTTTGTAGTTCCATAAAACAGTTTTTGGTAGTTTCATTGGTATGATACTGAATTAATAAGTTAACTTAGTGTTGTCATTTTTATTATACTGACTTGGCTTACATATGAACAATTCATAGTTCTCTATTTATATATGAATTTATTTGTGTGAAAAGTATTTTGTAATTGTGTTCATATAGTTTCTGAGTTTGTCTTGGCAGGTAGATGCCCAAGTATTTGATATTATCTACTTTATTTATATTTTATTTATATTTATATTATCTATTTTATATTATCTACTTTTTATCTACTTCCTGTTGGGTTTTGCTAGTGCAAAAGTAATGCTAATGAGTTCTGTGAGTTTACCTTACATCCTGCAATTTTTCTGAAGTTGTTAATTTTTTCAACTAGGTTTTTGGTCGATTATTATCTGCAAAGAGTGATAGCTGTGTTTCCTCATTGTCTATTTATTCTTTCAAATTCTTTTTTCTTGTCTTATTACCATAACTATAATTTATAGTATAGTATTGAATGATGGTGGTGATAATGAACATCCTTCCTTCACTCATGATATTAATGGGAAGGCTTCAAGCTTACCCCCATTACAAGGTAATGCTTGCTGATGGTTTTAGATAGACATTACTTGCAATTTTAAGAAAGACTATTAATTCTTAGCTTTCAAGTGGCTTTATAGATATAGGTGTTGCATTTTATCAAAGGTTTTTTTCTGCACCTTTCAAAATAAGCATGTGATTTTTGTTGTTATTAATTTGTTTGTAGCTAGTTCTCCTAATATTGAACTAGCCCTGCATTCTTGGTGTAAATTCTATCTGGTCATAATATATAATCATTGAAACCTATTACTCTAATCTTCTTGATATTTTATTTAAAATTTTTGCATTGATGTCCATTAAGGAAATTGCTCTATAGTTTTCTTTCTCTGTTTTTGTTCTCTCTAATTTAGGTATCAAAGTCATATTACTGTCATAAATGAGCAAGGGAAATTGAGATTTCCCATTAGTATTATTTGTTGCATTTACTGCAAATTTTACAATTTCATCCTATAATTTATTTAACATAGGTAATTTAAGAATTTGGATTCTAGGGGCAGCTAGGGGACACAGTGGATACAGCACTGGCCTTGGAGTCAGGAGGACCTGAGTTCAAATCTTATCTCAGGCACATAATAATTACCTAGATGTGTGACCTTAGGCAAGTCACTTAACCCTACTGCCTTGTTAAAAAAAAAGAATTTGGATGTTATCCTGTTTGGTGCATATAGGTTTAGTATTGCTTTTATTTCATTGTTTTGGTTCCTTTTAACAAGCTACAGTTTTTCTGTTCATCTCTTTTAATTATGACTATTTTAATTTTTGCTTTATCTGAGACCATTATTTCTATCACTGACTTTTTTTATTTCAGTTGAAGCATAATAGATTCTGTTCCAACCCCAGATTTAATTGTCTATCTCTGTTTCAAGTGTTTCTTGATAACAAAGTATTTTTGAATTCTGGTTTCTAATTTATTTTACTATCCATTTCCATTTTATGAGTAGTTCCTCCCATTTAAATTCACACTTATGATTGCTGACTGTGCATTTCCCTTCATCCTGTTTACTTTCATTTATTATTCTTTCTCTTTTATACTGATCCTCCTCTAAAATCTGTTTTGCTTCTGACCACCACCACCTTCTTTTATCTGCCTTCTCTTTTATCAACTCTCCCCTCTTTCTTTCCCTTCCCCCCCATTTCCTGTTGAGTAAGGTAGATGTCTATTACCAATTAAGTAAGAGTATCCTCTAAGCCAATTTAGATATGAGTGAAGTTCAAACATTGCATGCTCCCCCATTTCCCTCTCTCCATTGTAAAAGCTCTTCCTTGTGTTTCTCTTTTATATGAGATAATTTTCCCTATTGTTCTTTTCCAGAAGCATTCTTCTTTTTCACTCATCCATTTTTTTACATCATTCCAACATAATCGACTTTCTTCTGCACATTCTTCTATTGTTGAATCCTTCTAATAAAGTTCTTAGAAGATACATGTATCATCTTCCCATACAGAAACTTAAATAGTTTAACCTTAAGTCCCTTATGATTATTCTTTCATGGTTTCCTTTTTGTGTCATTTGTTTTTTAGATTTTTGCAAGGCAATGGGGTTAAGTGGCTTGCCCAAGGTCACACAGCTAGGTAATTATTAAGTGTCTGAGGTCGGATTTGAACTCAGGTACTCCTGACTCCAGGGCTGGTGTTCTATCCACTGCACCACCTAGCTGTCCTTATGTCATATTTTCTATTCAGCTCTGGTCTTTTCATCAAGAATGCTTGAAAAGCCTCAATTTCATTAAAATTTTATTTTTTTCCAAAAGGATGACATTCAGCTTTATTGAACAAATTATTCTTGAATGCAGTCTTAGTTACTTTGCCTTCTGGATCATCATATTTCAAACCTTGTGGCAGTTGCTAAATCTGGTTCATGGTTTTTGAATGCTTTCTCTTTGACTTCTTGAAGTATTTTTTCTTTGATCTGGGAGGTCTGGAATTCAGCTATAATATAGTTCTAGGAGTTGTCATTTTAGGATCCCTTTGAGATGTTATTTGAAGTATTCTTTCCATTTCTATTTTATCCTTTGGTTCTAGGATATCAGTGTAGCATTCTTTGACAATTTCTTGAAAAATGATATTTATTCTCTTTCTTTGATAGTAACTTTTAGGTTATCATATTAAACTATCTGTCCTTGATCCACTTCCCAGGTCAGTTGTTTTTTTCTATAAGATACTGTACATTATCTTCTATTTTTTCATTATTTTTATTTTGTTTTATTGTTTCTTGATATCTTATGAAATCATTGACTTCCACTTGTCCAATTATAAATTTTAAGGAATTATTTTCTTCAGAGATCCTTTATATCTCTTTGTCTATTTGGCCAATTCTGTTTTTTAGGGTGTTTTTGGTATTTTTTTTTATCTCTTCTACCAATCTATTAATTGTCTTGTCTTTTCATAATTGTCTTCCTTTGTTTTCATTTCTTTGCCTATTTTTTCTCTACTACTCTGATTTTGAAAATAATTTTTTAGTTCTTCCATGCACTGCTGTTGGACTTGTCTCCAATTCACTTTATTTTTGAGGCTTTGCTTGTAGCATTTTTGACTTGTCATCTACTGAGTTTGTATCTTGATTTTCCCTGTCACTTTAGTAGTTTTTTTATAGTCTGGTTCTTTTTTTTTTATTTGTTCACTTTTCGATGTCATTTCCTTATTTGAAACTTCCATTTAATGTTGGGTCTTGTTCCTGGCAAAGGGTTGGGAGGAAGAGCACTGTCTCAAGTTTTTGACTTTTTTTGTATTGCTGTTTTCAGAACTAGTTCTGAGGTTTTGGAAGATTTTGGTGCTTCTGTGGTGGTTTGATCTAGGGAGAGTTGTGGTCACTGCTCTCTTAATCTGCACTCTGATCTTTATCCAGGAAAGGTCTTTGATCCCTTGGGACCAGAAAATATTCTGTTTTTTGAAATCATTGATCTATTGAGTCCAGAAATGATACTCCTTACACTTCCTCTTGATCAAAAATACCCCCTCTGTCTTTATGTTATGACCCAGGATTGGGTATAGGCAAAGAAGTTGCCAAACAATTGTCTCTCAGAACTCCCATTCAAATAAAAGTCTTAATGATATTTTAATTAGCAATTTGCTGGTTCATCTGTGTAGCATAAGAACAGATGGAGCAAGAGAGCCCCATCATGCTCCAAGACTCAGTGGGAAATAGTAAGAAAGTACCTTGCTTGGGAGTTGGAGATTCTCCTCTACTAAAGGTGGAAAACTTTCTCATGCAGAAAAAATAAAAGGTGTTTCTCACAAAACTTGAAGAATTTATACCATTTGACTTGTGGAAACCAGTATAAAAAACAGGAGTAAATATAGCTAGAATCATTCTGATCATGAAATACCAAAGCAGCTGTTGCACTATCTGTTGAATTCCCCGAAGTAACCTCTCCATGATTTCTCTTTTCAAAATGAAGGAGAGCATTTGAAGAAGGAGAACTGAACAATGGGGAGTGTTGGGAAAGGAAGTGAGAGCATGAACTTGGCCAAGAACAACATGAACAACAATGGAGAGTTAAGACATGCTGGTGGTGTGCTACTGCTAGTTCTTAGAGAAGGAGGTATGGTTCATTAAAGAAAGGCTATCCAAGTCCTTGCTTGGATAAGCAAGCACAAACTGGGGAAATGTTTGTCTTTCATTCTCAAAGAAGACCATGACATCAGGGAGGTGATGTCATGACAGGCACATGCAATAGATATGAGTGAGGGGGTGCTGTGCTAAGTCACCAGCTTCACTTTCTCCTCCAGAGTCATCTGGGTCCAGTGGCCAGATATGAATCAGGACTGGAGATGGCCCTGGATGAGAGACACTCAGGGTTAAGGTCACATAGCTATAATTAATGTCAAGTATTTGAGGCCAGATTTGAATTCCTGTCCTCCTGACTCCAAGGCCAGTGCTCTATGCATTGTGCCACCTGGCTGCCTTGGCAAACTGGGGAAAAGAAGAGAAGAGAGAGAAGAGAAAAAAACTATCATACAGGAAGATGGAGAGGTATTAGACTCAATATCTAGGGAATCCTGGGAACTTCCTGAGAAGTGTGTATGGAGTAAAACTTTGAGATAGATATAAGAAAAATGGTTCTGCCAAAGCTGAGGGAGCAAGAAAGGTGGAATTACCAAGATATCCCAGAACTCAGAATCCCAAAGACAAAACAAAAGTGATCAGGAGATTCTAGTTTGCCCCTAAGTAATTAACAGGTCTCCATTAGATCACTGAGAGAATACTGAGGTTAATTAACAGCTTTCCATTTCCTTTGTCTATTTGTGTATGGGACAGGGTAGGTAAATATAGGCAGATAGGTAGTATAGTAGACAGAATGTTGGACTGGGAGTCAAGATTCCTAATTGGAAGCAATTAAATTTTGCTCATATACCCGGGGAAGAGACTTAATCACTTTCAACCTCCATTTCTTCATCTGTAAAATGGGAATGACATCAAGGGTAGTTATGATCACATGAGATAATATTTGTAAAGCACTTTGCAAACCTTAAATAGATCTATAAATGCTAGCTATCATCATAGCATCATCATCATAATCATTTTTCCTATTTCCATAATTAAATTCCTTAGCTTATGGATTTGAGTCTCCTGTCTAGTAATGGAAAATATTACTGAATCAGACCTAGAGCCATGTGCTGCACAGTTGATTACCCAAAACAACCATTCTCGATCTGTAGCCAAGAGTTTCCAAATCAGATGGGACTTGGACTACATATAAATAAGAAAGTGAAGCACAATTGGATCATATTGTTCCTTTTAAATTAAATTAGTTGGAAAAGTCATAATTTAATGCAGTTTTAAAATGTTTATTTTTTTATTTGTTGTAGAAATGTGGAAAAGTCAGAAAGAATATTGTAAGAGTATTTCAGTGCTCTATACAGCAAGGAATTACATCATAAATGTTTCAGGAGGTGCCTGAGTGAGAAAGGGTGGGGTCAGTTCCCAGCATTTCCCAATCTTTCTCTAAAGAGGCAAAATAACAGCCTGGTAACCCTAATCTTGTTTTAAAAATCCATACAATAAAAAAATGGAGTCAACAAGTGAAAAGGAAATGTACTGGGAGAAAGAGAAAGGAGAAGGAGAATAAGTTACAATGTTTCTTGTAAAAGAGTCAAGAAATAGCTTTTGCAATGGTATGGAATGGGGGGAAGGTAAGGGGGAATGAGGGAGATTTCATTCTCATCAGAAATGGCTAAGAGAGGGGTGGCTAGGTGACTAGGTGGCATAGTGGATAAAGCACCAGCCTTGGAGTCAGGAGTACCTGGGTTCATATCCTGTCTCAGACACTTAATAATTACCTAGCTGTGTGGCCTTAGGCAAGCCACTTAACCCCATTTGCCTTGCAAAAACCTAAAAAAAAAAAATGGCTAAGAGAGGATACAACATAAATACCTAATAGGGTATAGAAATCTAAGAGAGAAAGGGTTTGGGAGAAAGGGGACTGGGGAAAGGGAGGGGGAATGTAGGTGACAGAGGAGAGGGTAGAGCGTGGGAGAGGATAGTCAGATATAACACATTTTCTTATTTACTTTTAGCAAGGTGGTGGGATTGGGTGGCCTGTCTGGGACCCTGAGGCTGGGTGGTTGCTACATCTCTGGGGTGGGATGTGGACTTGGGGCGTCTTGGCCCCAGATATTGTGTTCTGTCCACTGTGCCACTAGGCTATCCCAGAGCACACTTTTCAAGAAGGACTGAGTGAAAGGATAGAGAAAATATAATAAATGGTAGTAGGGAGGAATGGATGAAGGGCAATTACAATCAGCAACAGCAACTGTGGAAAAGTATGGAAGTAACTTCTCTGATGGACTTATGGTAAAGAATTCAATCCACCCCAGAGATAGAACCCCATAGAGATGGTATCTGAACAGACTGAAGCACATTTTTTCCTTTCTTTCACTTTTTTCTTTTTTCTTTTTTTCCCCTCTCATTTTATTTTTCTTTTTTTTCTTTTTTCTTTTATATTCTCATTTTGTACATTTTTTTTACATTAATAAAATATACTTGTTTACAAGTAAACAAAATACCCCTCCCCCCATGAATATAGATAGACTCGCTTGGGCTAAAAAGTAAAGGGGAGAGAAAAAAAATTAAAATTAAAAAAAATAGTAATAATTGTAGGTATGGCCAGGTGGCGCAATGGACGAAGCACCAGCCCTGGAGCCACGAGCACCCAAGTCCATATCCAGCCTCGTAAACCCAATAATCACCCAGCCATGTGACATGCAAGCCACCCGATCCCCACTGCCCTGCAAAAACCAAAAAGAAGAAAAAAGAAGACCCAAATAAAATAAAATAGTAATAATAGTAGGGGTGGCTGGGTGGCAGACAGAGCATTGGCCCTTTAGCCAGGAGCACCTGGGTCCGAATCCAGCCCCAGACACCCAAAGATCACCCTGCTATGTGGCCCCAGGCAGGCCACCCAGCCCCACTTGCCCTGTACCCTTCCCCAAATAATAATAACAAAAAATGTGCTTCAGTCTTTGTTCCAACACCATCAACTCTGTCATGAGTGGATCACATTCTTTATGATAAGTCCATCACAAAAGTTACTTCCATATTTTTCCAACGTTGCCATTGCTGATTGCAACTCCCTCCTTTCTTATTTCTCCACTACCATGTACTATATTTTCTCTCTCCTTTCACTCTGTGTCTGCTGTAGGGTCGCTGAGTGGCGCAACAGACAGATCCCTGGTCCTGGGGCCAAGAAGCCCTGAGCCCCCATACCACCCCTTAGGCCCAGAATCCACCTGGCCCTATTGTCCTGGGCAGGCCATCCAATCCCAGCCCCTTGCAAGAAGTAAAAAAGAAAATGTGTTATATCTGACCACTGTCCCCCCATGGGCCATCCTCTCCTCCTTTATTCACATCCCCACCCCTTCCCCCTGCTCCCCGCCTTCTTACTCCAGTTGTCTATACCCCATTGAGTATATTTGCTGTTTCCTCTCCTAGCCATCTCTGATGAGAGCAAAGGTTCCCTCATTCCCCCTTGCTTCCCCCCTTCCATATCATTGCAATAGCTCATTGTAATAAAAAAAAAATCTTATTATGTGAAGTATCTTGGACTATTCCCCCTCTCCTTTTTCTTTCTCCCATTCCATTTCCCTTTTTTCCTATTGACTCCATTTTTACACCATATTTTATCTTTGAATTCAGCTTTCTCCTGTGCTTCAACTATAAAAGCTCCCTCTACCTGCTCTATTAACTGAGATGGTTCATATGAATATTATCAGTATCATTTTTCTATACATGCAGTTCATCCTTATTAAGTCCCTCATATTTCCCCCCTCTCCTCCAATCTCCATGCTTCACCTGAGTCCTGTATCTGAAGATCAAACCTTCTGTTCAGCTCTGGCCATTCCAAAAGGAACCTTTGAAATTCCCCTGGTTCATTGAAAGTCCATCTTTTTCCCTGGAAGAGAATATTCAGCCTTGCTGGGTAGTACATTCTTGGCTGCATTCTAAGCTCTTTTGCCTTCTGGTATATTGTATTCCAAGCCCTACGAGCTTCCAATGTAGTTGCTGCTAAGTCCTGTGTGATCCTGACTGCAGCTCCACGATATTTGAACTGTGTCCTTCTGGCTTCTTGTAATATTTTCTCTTTGACTTGGGAGTTCTGGAACTTGGCTATAACATTCCTGGGGGTTGGTTTTTTGGGATCTCTTTCTTGGGATCGGTGGATTCTCTCCATTTCTATCTTGCCCTCTGCCTCTAGAATATCAGGGCAATTTTCCTGTAGTAATTCTTTGAAAATGATGTCAAGGCTCTTTTCCTGATCATGACTTTCAGGTATTCCAATAATTTTCAAATTATCTTTCCTAAGTCTGTTTTCCATATCAGTTGTTTTTTCAATGAGATATTTCACATTTTCTTCTAATTTTTCATTTTTTTGGTTTTGAAGTATTGATTCCTGATTTCTGGTAAATTCATCAATCTCCCTGAATTCTATTCTTTGTCTGAAGGATTTGTTCTCAGAGAGTTTTCTTATCTCTTTTTCCATCTGGCCAATTTTGCTTTTTAAAGCATTCTTCTCCTCAATAACTTTTTGAACTGTTTTATCCATTTGAACTAAGCTGGTTTTTAGCATGCTATTTTCTTCAGCATTTTTTTGGATTTCCTTGACTAAGCTGCTGACTTCATTTTCATGTTTTTCCTGCATCTCTCTCCTTTCTTTTCCCAGTTTTTCTTCCAACTCCCTCATTTGATTTTCAAAGTCTTTTTTGAGATCTGTCATAGCCTGAGCCCAATTTCTGTTTTTCTTGGAGTCTTTAGATGCAGGAGCTTGTGCTTCCTCATCTTCAGACTGAGTATTTTGATCCTTCTTGGGCTCATTTGCAAAATATTTCTCAATGGTCTTCCTCTTATTTCTTTGCTTGTTCATTTTCCCAGCCTAAGCCTGTTTTTTGGGGTGCTTCCTGAGCTTTTGGGACACTCTCACAAGGGTCTCAGTGTGTGAGGTTCTGTCCTCCCTCCTGGTCTGTGAATGAACATAAGCGCCCCCCTCTGCCACGGGGGCCGAGGTGGGGGGGCCCTGTTGTTCTATGGGGGGGCCTAGACTGTGATCAGGATCTGAATGTGGTCAGAGCCCCAGAGTCCTGTTCCAGGGGCAGAGGACAGAGCTCAGCAGTCTCTCTCTCTTTACTCCCCTCCCTCAGCTCAATGGGCTCATGCCCTGGAGGCTCCTGCTTCTGTTTCCAGGTCTGGGCTGCAGAAAGACCAAGCTGCTTGCTGTGTGCCCTGAGGGCTGGGCTCCACGTGCTTGCTCTGACAGAGGTCCCCCCTTGTTCCCCCACTTTGTGCCGGTGCTCCCCTGGGGTGCAGCTCAGGAGACTCCCCCGCTGCTGTGAGCTGCGGCTCCCAGCGCCCTGGGGCTGCCTCCAGGAGGCTGAAGTTCTTTGGCTCTGGAGGTCCGCCCCTCCGACCCCGGGAGCAGAGCCTTTCTGCTCTTTTCCAGGTTACCTTGAGTAGGAGAACTGCCTCACTGGGTCCCTTTGTGGGTTCTGTCTCTCGAAAGTTTAGTTAGAGGCCTTAGTTTATTAGTTTTCATCAGAGAGCTCCTAAGATTTGGTCCCTTCATGTCGCCATCTTGGCTCCGCCCCCACTTTTTTCTTGTGAGTTTTATTATTTTTGGGGGGATTATGTTTACTCTTACAAGACTATTTTAGTAATGTATAAATAAATAAAAATGTAAATTTTTTTAAGAGATTTTATTTGAGTTTTACAATTTTTCTCCCAATCTTACTTCCCTCCTCCCCCTGCCATGGAAAGCAATCTGTCATTCTTTATTAAAAATGTAAAATTTTTTAAAAGATTAATAAAATCAAATTATAAATAAATATAAATTCACTGGAAAAAATCCATGCAATATAGTATCACCAGCAAATTTTGACATGGGATGATTTCTAATAATAACTTTTAAAGTTTTCTTTGACTTTAGCACTTTTCTTTTATGATTAATATATTTATACATGTATAATCTATATCAGATTACTCATTGTCAAGAATAGCAGAGAGGAAAGGGAGGGAGAAAAATGTGGAATCCAAAATCTTACCAAAAAAATGAATGTTGAAAATTATTTTTGCATGTAGTTGGAAAAATAAATAAATAAATTTATGTTAAAAAGACTTTTCATTTGCCACAAGTACACTGTAGTGTACTTTCTAGTTACCAAAACTGCTAATCAGTTTCTTCCATTTAAATATGAGGGATATAGTTTCTGTAGATAAATCTAAATGGCTAAATACCATTCAACTAAGAAATTGTATGGAAAAATAAATTACCATCAGAAGTGACTTCTGAGGTTAAAAACAGACATAATTACAGGAAAGGTAGAAACTAAATAGTATTACAATTATAATTTCCTGGAAATTGGTTAAATGTTAGTAGTTCTTATTTCTGGTGATCTTTTCTATATCTCTAACTACACTCTTTGCAATTCCTATTTCCCTAAAGCCTCTACTCTTTCTTTCTCTAGCCTTTGTTCACACCAGGACAATTTCATGATTGTTTCCTGAAATTCCTAAAACAGAACCAACTTGCAGCACTTCCAACCCAGTTTCCTGCCTAAAACTGATCACTATTCTACCTTTTCTCCCTATGTACTTTCATTGATCTGTTCACAGTTGTTTCACTATTCATTTTCACTGGTAACTTTCTTAATTCTCTTTCTTCAACAAGAGAGAACACATTGGGGCAGGAGGCCATGAGTTCAAATGTGACCCAAGACTCTTAATAATTGCCTAGCTGTGTGACCTTGGGCAAGTCACTTGACCCCATTGCCTTGTTAAAAAAAAGAGAACATGTTTACCCTCCTCTACCTCATGTCAGTCCTTTAGATATTTGAAGATAGCTACCCAACCCTTCCAAAGACTTCTCCTCTAATAAACATGTATTATTGCCCAAGTAAGTCTGGTTTAAGATTCCCTTCCCATCATGGTCACCTAACACCAAAATCCTTCCATCTTAACAATGTCCTTTTAAAAAAATTTATTGCCCAGAACCTAACACAGTATTCCATGACTAAGAGTGTAATAAAAAACTGGAGCCATAGCCCCTGAGTTCCAATCCTGTTTTGACCGCTTGCCTGTGTAACCTTAGGCAAGTGACTTTGTCTTTTGGAACTTCAGTTTCCTCATTTATCAAATGAGAGTGATTGACTTAGTTTCTCAAGTTCCTTCTAGCTCTAGATCTTTGACCTAATCAGAACAAGTTATAATGATACTGTTTACTTTTTTCTAGTAGAGTCCTTTGAAGTCTCATTGTCAGGTCTGGGTAACCTTCAAAAGCATGAAAGTCATGGATCCAATTGTTCCTAACTGGGGCCTGTTGCCTACAACTTGGCCTAACTTGGAAGATGCTCATCACCAGAAAGCTATTCTGAGTGATTCATGAAGACTCCCTACTGCAACATGAAAGAATTTCTGTCTACAATGGAAGAGAAAATAACCATACAAGTGAAATCAGTGAATTCATAAATATTAAAATATCAGAAATGTTAGTTTATTTTTTTTAACAATGACATCAAAATGTTAAGTTTTAGAAATCAAAATTAATGTTGGGAAAACAACAATTTTCTTAGGCACCATTTTGACACCTGTAGAATGGAAATATCATACCACAGAGTTGTTTGGGGGCAAACAAGATAGTGCAAGAAAGTAATGTAAACTGTACAGCTTTGACAAATGTAAGATATTCATGTCATAAGATCACAGATCTGAACATCAAAGTTTATAAGACCTGAGAATTGAAATTGGAGGATATCTTAGAGTCCACCCCTTTCATTTTACACAGTTAATAAGTATCTGAGGCATGACTCAAAGTCCTATTTCCCTTCATTGGATCTTTTTCTTTTCTTTTCTTTTTTTCTTTTTTTTTTTTGCAAGGCATAGGCTTAAGTGACTTGCCCAAGATCACAAGCTAGATAATTAAGTGTCTGAGGCCAGATTTAAACTCAGGTCTTCCTGACTCTAGGGGTGGTACTCTACCCCCCTTCAAAGTCATATTTCCTAACCTAAGCCAAGTAGCTGTTTTGTAGCTCCTTTACTTTATATTAGGAATTTGCCAAGGAAGCTACAGGTAGATCAATAAACAGAGCACTGGCCCTGCAGTCCGGAAGATATAAGTTCACATCCAGCCTCAGACATTTACTAGCTGTCTGACCCTGGGCAAGTTATTTCATCCTTTTTTGCCTTAATCCACTGAGGAGGGAAATGGCAATCCTCTCTGATCAATGAAATAAAATGAAAAAGAAAAAGAAAAAGAAAAAGAAAATTCTATATGGGATCTCTAAGATTCAATAATAAACAAGGAAAATGTCTGAGGGCTCTGAACTGTTGTGATTATACCACTAACTTTTCACCTTATATAACTCCATAAAATATCAGAGGAAAGAATCACATGGATTTGAGTACCATTAGGCTAAGAAAATAAATGAGTCCATTATTGTACTAAGGTGTGGCTGATACACTGGGGAGGGCTTCATTGTTTTGTTTTGATTTGTCCCAGCTCACCTTCTTTTCTAGTCAAACATAGGATCACAGGATATGGAGATGAAAGCGATCTTAGGAAACTGATAGTCTACTCCCTTTGTCTGACCAATGAGAAAACTAAAAGACAGAAAAAGCAGACTACAAACACTAGTTCTCCGATTCCAAATTCAGTATGTGTTTTACTATATTATGATGCTTCTTTTCTTTTTAAATTTTTAAAAATTCATTTTGAACTAAATATAAAAAGAAAAAGAATTTCCATGATCACAGACAAAAAATAGGATTCGATATGAAACCATGAATCACCACCTCATAGTTTATTTATTTATTTTTTAGTTTTTTGCAAGGCAAAGTGGCTTGCCCAAGGCCACACAGCTAGGTAATTATTAAGTGTCTGAGACCAGATTTGAACCCAGGTACTCCTGACTCCAGGGCCAGTGCTTTATCCACTACACCACCTAGCTGCCCCCTCAGACTTTATTTTTTAAAAAATAACTATGAAATAAATACATCATTTTCAAAACTACCCTGCTTTTTTGTGTTTCCTTCTGAGTTTTCTTTTGTTCTCTGCAGTGCCCTCTTCATTTTTCTTTTTTTCTCCCTTCCTGCATACCCTGCACTAGAGAAGGCCACCATTTGACACGGAGATATGCATACATAATATGTTTTGTGTATATGTATTTATATACATATACACAAATACATAATAAATACATACATATATATATAAATCTATGTAAAGCTATGCTTCATATACTTCTATTTATCAGTTCTTTCTCTGGAGGTGAATAGCATCTTCTTTTATAGGTCCTTTAGAGTTGATTTTAAATATTTATAATACTGAAAATAACTTAGTCATTCACAGTGGTTCTTTGAACAATATTGCTACAATGTATATACATTGTTCTCTTGATTCTGATCATTTCACTCTTCATTATTTCATCAAGTCTTTCCATGTTCTAAGTTACTTCTTGATAATGCTTCTTATGTCACTTCTCATGTATGTCAACATAGATGGCATATTACAGCCTGCTTACATGCACCACGAATATGTTACATTGCCTGCTTAGATAACTTGATTCTAGACTGTAGAGCAGGGGCAAGGGCGGGAAACCTCTGAGGTTAGATTATATTAGTTACCAAGGCAACTGTGGGTGGGACTTGAAATTCAATAAATCTAGGAGCTTTTTAGGGGTGAATTAATTAAATGTTTGCTCAAATATAGCCTGAGAATGATGTTATAAATATGCAAAATGCCCTTTGGCAGAAAAAAAGCTATAGAGCATCAATGGAAATATTAGTCTTTAAAAAGATACACAGTTGCAGAAGGGAACAATGTGGGATTATGAAAGTGTTATGCGGTTTTCTAAATGCAATTCAGATTCATCTTTTTTACCTCATTTTTAAATTTGAGATTGACTTTGAACCACATACCTTCAAACACTTCTTCCAGCTCTAAACTTATGATCCTAAGATCTATTCAACTCTGGTTCCAGATTATTGTCTAGTTCCAGTATCTGTTCATCAAATATATATACAATATTTATTTCTAAAGCTTCAAAGCAACTATATATTACACATAGTAGTATTAATATGTAATTTATATATGATATGTAGATGTAGCAGTATATATAGAAATATGTGTATACATATATTATATAGCTATAAAATATACACCAATTTCAAGGGATATAATCCTATAATGAGGATTTTTATCCCTACAATTGTAAGATTGAAAACAACAACAGTATCAAAAGACAAACTTAAATTATGATCATTGAAAAGCCTATGTGGGCCTAAAATATGTTTTGTTGAAAACTCTAGGATTTTAATAAAAATAGATACTTTTATTTTTGGTTACAAGATTAACCCTCTATAGCAAAGGGAAGATATATATTCAGAAATGAAGGTAATTTAAAAGTAAAAGATATAAATTTTTTTAAAATAACATATACTTTATACTGTTACAGATACTGAATCCATAAAACTCACAGGAGAGTGACCCCATTGACACTGACAGGTTAAGGCACATGACAATTTAAACAAAATGGAAGATAAGCAGAACTCAAGGAACTTTCCCAAAAGTTGGTAAGAAGGAAGAGGATAAGGGAAGGTAGAAGAAGAGAATAAGAAAAAAGAATAAGCACAGTAAAAATCAGGAGAAAGTGAAAGTTTTGAGGATCTAGAGAAGATAGAAGAGATTGAAGGGAGGAGAATGTCTCAATGGGTACAGATGGAAAATTCTGTATTTCAGTTGAGACTTGTTCTGGAAGGAATGATGAGAAAAAGAGACCAAAACAGATAGGAATAGTCCAGGGAAAGTTTCACAGTATGTAATTAAGCTAATATGGTAGTGTGTTTCTCATAGATCTGATTTTAAATATCTTTTCTACCTTGGTTTCCCTATACTGACAAAGTTCCATTGTCCTTTAAAAACCAGACCCTGATAACAATATTCACAATAAGGCAGACTCTTTTAGAATATAATACCATGGGGTTTTCAGAAAGAGGTTGAACTGAAATTCCAACAATATATTTAATAATCAAAAGGTACCCCAAGTAACACCTTGAGGCAACATAGTGTGGTAGGGAAAGAACTAGAGAAATTGAGAAAGACCTAGGGTCTTATCTTATACCTAACTAGCCGTGTGAGCATGGATAGGTCACTTTATCTCTGCACCTCAGTTTCCTCATCTATAAAACAGAGATAATATCTGTAGTACCAACTCACAAAATTGCTTTAAGTTTCAAGTAAAATAATGTATTATTATCATGAGAACTATAGATCATTTGGTGAGCAGTTAAATGCTTCAACTAGCCTGTAATGTGGCAGCTAGGTGGTGCAGTGAATAGAATGTTGAGCCTCCAGTTAGGAAGAAACCAGTTTAAATCTGATCTCAAACACTTACTAGATGTGTAACCCTTAGTAAGTCACTTAACCTTGTTTGCTTCAGTTTCCTCATCTATAAAATAAACTGAAGAATAGCAAACCTCTCTAGTATCTTTGCCAAGAAAACCCCATGATGAGTTGTACAGGAGTGAAAAAAAGACAACAACCCTATGATGATTTCAGTGTAAACTTCATGTTTGATTTAAATTTATAACATTACTTGTTTTATACAATAGCTATTTAAAGCCTTGTTTTTCTTCATATAAATTTGCTAATTGAATGTCTATTCATGTGTATAAGGAACTTTATAATAAACTTGAGGGTGAAGAGGGCTAGAATGACCAAAAATTGCCCTATGATCTATGAGCCCTTGAGCTAAGATTCTTCCCTGAAAGTAAAGAGCACAGGTTTAAGAGTCTGGTGACCTAGGTTTCAGTAACACTTCTACAGTTACTGCCCAGGTAACCCTACATCAGTCACCCCATATATCTAAGCCTTAGGTTTCTTATCTGTAAAATGACAAGGTTGGCCTAGTTAACCACTAAGTCTCTACCAAGCTCCAATTCCATAATTTCCAGGTGTAATGTCTAAACCAAAGTTTAGCATTGTGCATACTAAGAATAAGGCCCTATATTTGAATGTCAGTCACATATGAAAAATTTCACAGATAATTAGAACACATGGTTAGAAGGTGATGAGATATGACATGGAGATCCTAGATAACTGGTTTATCCCTAATACAGGAAGAGAGGCATCCAAATGTCAAACTCCAATCTTTATCGCTTTGCTAGAGATGCTCTTCCTCTTCTCCCACATTGCTACCAATATTCTCTCTTTTTTTTAGGGATGTGGCTTTCTGTCCAAAAATCCTACATTACTTCCATGAATCAGCAGGAAAAAGAGATTAGATCTGCCAGGGCAAGAGTATTTTGAGGAGATTAGGAAAAGTTCTCACTTCAGGGATCCCTGAAAAGTATTACTTGGGTTTAGCATTGTTCACTTCAAACTCTTTTTTTAATTTCCCTTTTATGACTTAGCTATAATAAATCTCAAACTGTTTTACGAAGTGATAATCATCAAAACAAAATGCTACTGGCTAAAATAATAAGAAGAATAAAAATAAATTAGGTACACAAAACAGAATCATTTACTGATGATCATAGTAACTTATTGTTTGATAAACCCAAAGATCCAAGTTTTGGGAACAAGAATTAACCATTTGACATAAATTGCTGGGAAAACTGGAAAGAAATTTGATAAGAATTAAATAAAGACCAACACCTCATACTCTATATTGAGATAAGGTCAAAATGGATATGTTTTAGATATATCTTAAGCAAATTAGAAGAACGTGGAATAGCTTGCCTGTCAGATCTATGAATAAGGGAAGAATTTATGACCAAACAAGAGATAGAGAGCATTACAATATGTAAAATGGATAGTTTTTATTACATTAAATTAAAAAAGATTTTGTACCCAAAACCCCCTAATGCAGCCAAGATTAGAAGGAAAGCAGAAAACTGAGGGGAGGGAGGAATTACAGCCAGTTTCTCTGATAAAGGCCTCAATTATCAAATATAAAGAGTCAAAATTCTAGAAATACAAGTATTCCCTAGTTGATAAATGGTCAAAGGATATGAATAGGCAGTTCTCAGATGAAGTAATCAAAGCTACTTATAGTCCTTTGAAAGATGTTATAAATCACTTGATTAGAGAAATGCAAATTAAAATAACTCTGAGGTACCACCTCATATCTATCAGATTGTTTAATATAACATAAAAGGAAAATATTTACAGCTATTCTTTTTGTGGTGACAAAAAACTGAAAATTTAGGGGATAACCAGCAATTAGGAAATGGTTGAAGAAGTTGTAGTATAAGATAGTGATGTAGTACTATTGTGTTATAAGAAATGTCAAGCAGAATACATTCAGAAGAGTCTGGAAAGATTTACACAAACTGATGGTAAGTGAAGTGTGTAGAACCAGGAGAACATTGTACACAGTAACAGCAATATTTTTGATAATAAACTGTGAATGACCTATTTTCAGTAATACAAAGATCTAAGACAATTCTGAAGGACCTATGATGAAAAATGTTGCCTACCTCCAAAGAAAGAATTGATGGAGACTAAACGCAAATCAAAGCATTTAAAAAAAAAACTTTATTTTTCTTATGTGACTTTTTTTGTTCTATATTTTCTTTCATAGCATAATTAGCATGGAAATATGTTTTCCATGACTGTAAATGTATAACTATATCAAATCTTGCTTGCTTTCTCAATGAGTGAGGAGGAAAGGGAGGGTGGGAGAAAATTTAAAATTCAAAAAGTTAAAAAATGTTTTTATATGTAACTTGGAAAAAATAAAATATTTTTAAAAAGAAAAAATTCCTTTGTGGAAGAAATACATCTAAATCCTAGAACCTAAGGATGAATTAATTTACCAGATTTCTTCCTAACTGAGGCAATAAAGACAACTGAAAAACAGACCCAATTTAGCCTAGTTCCCATTTTTTTCCATTCTGTGAAAAGGGAATCCATGGACTGGTATTACATCTGAAAGTGTATAAGAGAAGAGAGTTGTGGTTGAACTCTTACAACCAGTCCCTTAAAGAAGTAAATTTTCATCATGAGGAGAATGGAGGGCTGGATAAACATATTTATCTTTTCTCCCATTCAATATACTTTCACCTCTTTTGCTTATTACTTGGAATGGGTGAAGAGCTGACAAAAGCATCAGAATATATAAGTTAATATCTTCTAATTGTGTTACAATCGAAGAGACAGCAACTGTCTCTCCCCACCTCCTACCAAGCTCTCTACAGAGCTCTCTCCAATGGGAAAGACAATACTGTGAGAACTGTCACACCAGAAAGCAGATTGGGCCTCTGTTCAGTCCTCAGCTACCCCTTCCTCAATCCACTTTAAATAAAGAGGATTTCCTTGGTCAATTGGTAGACTGAAGAGTTCAGGAATTTCAAAAGGATGAATTGATCTAAAGGAAGAGAAAAGAGCTGAGTAAGTATGGGTGGAGCTATCTCCTGAGGAAGAAACCTTGAGATCTTTATAAATGTAGGTACTTCATTTAATGACCACTTGACAAGAGCAGTTTAATTCATTATAATGGGGTTTTTTTTGTAGTTTGTTTTTGTTTTGGCTTCTGTCCTCATCAAGGGTCCTGATACATAAACCTTGAAGATTTTTGCTCTCTAATATTTAAGGGATCTGTGGTTTCATCATTGGACCACCAGTATTACAGCCCATCTTTCTCACTAAATTAATCTCAAAGAGTGACTGGAGTTCAGAGAAATGAATCCACACTTAGTAACAGAAGAAGGTCTTTCTAACTCCAAGTCCAATATTCTGTTCAATTTACCATGTGATTTTGTGTGTGTCACACACACACACACACACACACACACACACAAAGACAAGAATGCTTGTTGTTAGTATTATACCACTAGCTTCAAATATCTCCCATGAATAAGTATATAAATAACAATACTGAGAATTCCCTGAAAATTTTTTTTTAACACCATGGCCAGTTCCTTTGCCAATTATAGTGTAATTCCCTATTCTTACTGAATCTCCATAAGGGGTACCATAAAGGGTACCATGAATATGGTGTTAAGCATCCTGCCTTCAACTATATCTGAGATATATTCATCAGATTCAGGCGCATGACCAAGCAGCTGAAGGAAAGAGACTAGATATAGGCTGACAGAGAGAAATCTCACCTGATGTAGTTAGAGAGTTCATGTATTTTTGAAGTCTTCGTTTTCATTAACTGTTCAAGAGAAACATTATTTCAGAAATTCATTTCCCAATCATATGATAAAACTTTCACCTCTGATGAGCCAGTTGGTGTAACTTTTCTCTCTGACTCTAAAACCATGGATTTCCACTGAGGTCCTTAAAAATGACCCAAGGACTTGTACACAAAATTTGACAGAGATGGAAATACATCCCTTCCTCATCTATAAAATAAATGGATTACACCAAGTGATTTTTAAGGCCCTTTTCTGCTTAAACATTGCATGTTCTTAGGTCCATTCCAGATCTGATATTCTATATTCTAAGATCCCTTTCAGGCCCAATATTTTAAAAGTTAAAAATGATAAACTGGAGGTACAGTGAATTTCTCTTTATTATTCATTCCACTTTGCCTCAGACCCTTTAAATTTGGACTGGTACTCACACTTACCAAAAGGATTTCAGTAGTTTCTTCAATCTCTCCCTTCCAAAAGTACCTAGATGAGTTAACAAAATTACAGAAAAAATATTATTCCATTTTAAGATTAGGTAGAGCTCTCTTGAAATGCCATTTCTTAACCCTATGCCATCAGCTCATTCCCTGCTAGTTAAATATAACTAAGAAAAGAACAAAATTTTAAAACTTTCCCTGCCCCCTTTAATAAGGATTTCTAAGGAACAAGGACTTACCCTATCTATGAACTAACTATAGGAGGTAATATATAAAATACTAAAATACTGAGCCAGAAGGGACTAGAAGAGATTAGTCTCAACTTTTTTTCTCTATTTGGGAACTCCCTATATAAAATCCATAACAAGTGCTCATTCATCCTAAGTTTGGGTATTTCCAGCAATAGGGAACTCATTAATTCCAGTTATATTTTTGGACAGCTCTATTTTTTTAGTAAGTTCTATCTTTAAAAGAACTAAAATCTGCCTTCCTGTAACTTCCTCCTATTGTACCTAGTTCTGGAACCATAGAGAATAAGGAAGCCTACTCTATTCACTAAACAACTCCTTTATGTATCTGAAAGCAAACAATCCTATTCCCCACCCCACCCCCACCCCCCACCCCCGCCTCTCCCTTCTCCAGGCTACATATTCTAGTTTTCTATGTAACTCTTCATACAACAAAGTTTCCTAGGTCCCTCAAATGCCACAGGAAAAAATGACCATTGTTTGGGAGACCCAATTCCCCAAGATTTGGCAAGAATCTTGGTGTGTCATAATTCACAGATTATTAAAGCAGGAAGGGACTTTAGAAATCATCTAGGCCAATAGCCATATTTTTTAAAATGTTTATTGATAGATTTCATTTTCATATGATTTTTATTTCTAAAAATATTTTTTTCCTTTCTTCCCTCCCAGGAGCTATCCTTTGTAACAAAAATAAAATTAAAAACTATAAATAAAAACCAAATAAGAACTACAACTCACCCTCCTACCCCCCAGTTCATGTTATCCTTCCTAAAGTGTATCACTAAGAAGTTGATAAAAAAAAATGTTCATGGTCAGAAGCAGCAAACTCAGCATCAGTATCAAGGATAGATTCAATAGGAAATAGGATAAAGGTAGATCATCTCAAAGGGTTCTATGGTAGAGTGTAAAGAGAAGAATTGATTTTAGAATCCGCAAATTTGCTTGGCTATTTATTTACTTATGCAACCTTAGGTATGTCAGCTAATCTCTCTGGGTTTTAATTTCCACATCTTAAAGAAAAAGAGAGGAGTGCATCTAGGTGATCTCTAAAATTCCTTCTGGTGCTAAATCCTAGATGAGAAATATATGTCTCTTAAGACATTCAGCACAATGTTGGTACAGATCTACCCTTTATAAGGTTATTAATGTGAAGAGCAAGATATAGATAAAAAGAAAATGAAGTTATAAAGGGATGTGAATCTCATAGGACAGAGCAATGTTATAATTATGTGCTTAAACAAATGACCTAACAGTGAGTTTTAGTTAAAACCAAAGATATGCTGGAGCCAGCTTAAACTAGTCTCGCAAGAATAGATTGTTAAATTTTCAGTGTGTACATTTATGCCTCAGTAATTAATTAATACTAAAAATGAGGGTTTGGATTTTGTTGTTGTTGATCGTCTAGATTTAAGAATATGACAGTAAATATTAATAATGGAGATTAAATTTAAAAGTATATTCTACTGCCTCCTGTCCCATACAAGAACTAATTATTATAAACATCTACCAGCATACCCTTGGTTATAATATATTAATACCTTTTGAATGAAATTATGTCAATTGGGGATATGATATACAGGAACTGCCTAATTATGATTAATGGTGAAATGTATAATTCAAGCAGTAAAAGTAATAGATTCTGAGGTGGAAGAAAAATACTGAAAACTGTAATGGAAAGGGAAGCCTGTATAGAAAAAGGATCTCAACTGGGCCGTGCAGAACAAGAAGGGAGTAAGGAGGGTATTCCAGAATGCATTCCAGTATTAACCATGTGGTATGTGTGGGAGGACAATGATGACAATTTAGATGGATCAGAGGTTTCACATAGAAGTGTAGTAGGAAATATGTTTGGCCAGTCTAAGGAGGTACTTAAATGCCATGGAAGAAAATGCCCATTGTTTGGGGGGACCCAATTCCCCAGGAGTGTGCAAGAATCCTGGTGTGTCATAACTCAAAGATTATTAAAGCGGGAAGGGACTTTAGAAATCATCTAGTCCTGCAGTCATATTTTTTAAAATGTTTATTGATATATTTCATTTTCATATTATTTTTATTTCTAAAAATATTTTTTCTTTCTTCCCTTCCCAGGGAGCCATCTTTTGTCACAATTTTGTTAAAGGAAAAGAAGTTCAGCAAACTAGCCAAATGTCAGATGAGTCTGACGGTATACCCTGTGTTCCAAACACATAGGGCCCTATCTCTGGAAGGAAGAAGAGGAGGGAAGAAGAGAAAGGAAGAGAAAGAGAAAAAGGAAGAGAAGAAAGAGGAGAAGAAAGAGAAGAAAGAGGAGAAGGAAAACAAGGTAGAGAAGAAGGATGAGGAGGAAAAGGAAGAGAAGAGAAGATGAGGGAGAGAAAAAAAAGAAAAAAGGAAGAGAAGAATGAGAAAGAGGACAAGGAGAAAGAAGAGAAAAAGGAGGAAGAGAGTCTTCAAGAACATTGTTGTTAGAATTACACAGCATTCAGTTTCCTTTTCTCCCTCCAACATCATTTTTTGACTGCTCAGAAGTTAAGTGATTTGCCCAGTGACAACCATTTAGCAGTAGGCCTGTGATAAGGAGCCAGCCCCACTGATTTCTAGGTCAGTGTTCCTCAAATTTCCCAAGAGATGGTATTGACTTCAATTTCCTTTTGTTTTGTTTCTTGGTTCAACTACGCAATGAGACATCAAATGGTTACCATAGCCCAAGCAATGGGGTGTTTTAAGAGCAACAGTGTTACAGAAATGATGGTGTGGTACGAACTATAGTAGCTCTTGTTATATGGATTTGGAGTCAGAGTTCTAAGGTTGCAGACTTCCTCTCTTTTGATCTCCAATTTTATTTAGATCAGATGAAGGGGGATAGATAGAACAGGTATTCTTAACCTTGGGCCCATTACGTTGCTTAAAAGAATATTTTGTATAACTACTAACATATAGATTCTTTTGTAATGTGATGTTCTTGATTTTGTGCATTAAAAGAGTAGACTTTACCTGACTGCCAAAGAAAGAAAATGATACAAAAAAGTTTAGATCCCTCCCTTAAATCAAAGATATTTCCTTCTAGGTGCCTTCCAGCTCTCAGTCCTGTCTTTATTTTGTGGATGTTGAGAGTTTTTGAAGGATTTAGAGCAAATGAGACCATTACAAAAGGATCAATTAATAACACTAATATTGTTGTATGGGCCTCTGTTAGGCTTCTTTGAGGGTTTCTGACCTGAACAATGTAGAGACTATAATGCTAAAATGTAATGCTGACCCTGCGCATAACCCTTTCCTCATACCAGAGGTGGCAATCTGAAAGGACAGCAGCCTTACTCACAGAGAGGAAGCCCTTGGCAGGATATTCACACTGGCAGCCAACTTCTTATCTAGGATGGTCCTGAGAAGAGGAGGGGAAAATAATGAGTGATTCAAAAAACAATTCTTTGCCAAAATCCACTATCTTTGACCTGTGGACTGGTCTCTTGGGGATAAATTTAGCTCCAGGCAGGAGTATGCTGTTAAATGTTTAACCACCAGCTCTCTAAAGAAAAGGGGAAAAAACCTGTAAAAAAGGCATACTTTTAATTTATGTTGCATTATAATCATTTCCCCCATTACTTTCTTAAATCTAGATGATTAACAAAACCATCATCCAAGTCCTGATTTACAGCATTTGCCAATTTTGAAAGTAAAAATGCTCCCAAAGAAAATTTAATAATCAGCAACCTGGTTAAAGCTGTTGCACCCTTAGCTCCAAGGAAGAATGCTAAGGAGAACAACCTCTTCCTCTCCCAAGACTTCCTGAAAAAGATTAAGAAAAGGCTTGCTCCTTGGGTTGTTGTTAAAGGCTTTAAAGAATGTCCTGGGATATAAAAATCTATAACCCAGGAAGGCAGGGAGAGGAATTATAACACCCATTCAACAGGGCTTTAAGCTTTACAGAATGTTATCATGTTGGCAATACAAATGTCAAGAAGACCCATTTTAAAGATGCAGATACTGAGGCTCAGAAAGGTATAAAGATTACCCCAAGATCACACAGCTAGACAGTGCCAAAGCCAAAACTCTAACCAAGGTTTTCAGGACTACAAGCTCTAAGGACAATGCTCTTTCTATCCTGCTACATTGCTGCCTGGGGAGCCTTAGTTTGAGGTGCCTGTCAACCTGAAAATGAGAACCCAACAGAAGGAACATTCTCTGTTATATTAACTGAGTCTCTTATTAGAACTGACCAATTTTCTCCTCCCTCAAGCAGCAACTAATCTGAGCATTTTCCTTATTAATGTAGCACCAACAACACAGGTCTGGCTTTCTTCCCCTCTCAGAGGCAACACTAAAATCCCCTTTTAATTGTATTAAGGAGTGTGAATGGGGCAGTCTTGTTTCTACAGCAACTGCTGGACAATTTACTCACTCCAAACAGCCAGGATCCAGGGATTAATCTCAAATTGCTTCATCAAAAATGGGTGGCAATCAAGGAGTCAGGACTGAGTAGCAGGGGAAAAAAATTAACCCACCATGGGGCAGAGAGAGCAAAGCATCATAACATGATGTGATCGGGGACTGGAGGGAGAATATGTTGAATTTAGTTTCATAGAATCTGTTTTATTCTCATCTCTACTAGTTATTTGCCCGTGTGACTTTTGACCAGTCACCCCCCACACACACACACACACACACACTTTAGTTTACTTATCTGCAAAATAAAAGGGGACTGGACTAAGTGGATTATCCCTAAGGTCCTAGCCACCTCTACATCCTATTTTTCTGCCAGCTCATGTACTCTGGAAAGTATATCAGTTCACTAACCAAGTGGGGGAAGGTTGAATGATTCAGCTCTCTTGCCAGGTCAGATCTCACAATTGGCCATCCCCCAAACCTCTGACCAACTAAGGGAAAATGTCGAATGTTGTTATTGTACCGAAACTCAAAACACACATACACACATCAATAAGTCATGTAAGAAGTACCCAAGGCTTTCCTTCTGTACTCAGGAAACCAAGAACTAAACAAAAACTCTTCCAGCCAATGGAACAGGTTTGCTGACCACATACTGTAACTACAACCTGTATAAGTCATTAGGACCTAAGGAAAAAAAGATCAACTCCCTTTCCCAGGAAGGAACTTTGGAGACTGTGTTATAAAACCACTTGGCTTTGGTAGATAAGTTAATGCTTTGAGGCAACAGAAAAGAACAGAGAGGGA
Organism: Macrotis lagotis; assembly: GCF_037893015.1. Taxonomy (NCBI): domain Eukaryota; kingdom Metazoa; phylum Chordata; class Mammalia; order Peramelemorphia; family Peramelidae; genus Macrotis; species Macrotis lagotis. The sequence continues at coordinate 332,532,935 of NC_133658.1, forward strand.
AAAGACAGAAGGTTATAACTTGTCATCATGTTTGCAGTACTCTTAGGGGATAAAACTAGGATATTTTCCTGAATAACTGACAAGTTAAAGGTGGAGTAAATTCTTCTGCAGTTTAGGAAAAATGTTCCAGAAACCTAGACAAGATGGGGGTAGGAAGGCTATTCAAAGGAGGACACAAAGCTCGTGTCTTTGGGAAAAAGAGTGCTTTCTCTGTTGACTGTCTACCAGGGAAGTTGGGTGTAGTAAGGGATTGAGACTCTGCCTTCTATTCCCTACAATCGATTGACCTTGTAGTGTGGGACCTCCAGAAACCAGAGGAAAAAGTTCTCATCCATGCCTAACTTCATCTCAGTTACCAGAAGAAATCTTAACTACCTGTGATTTGGCATGACTCAACCTCTCTGTGCCTCAGTTTCCCTTCTTGTAAAACAAGCAGGTTGAACTTGATAGCCTCTAAGGTCTTTTGTAGTTCCAAAGCTATGATCCTATAAATGTCTCCCAACTAAATCTTGCTTGCCAATTGGATAACTTCAGATATTTTCTTGAAAAAGTTATGGGATCAAATCTATGAAAAAGTAGAAGGGAACTTAAGAAACCAATGAACCGGGGCGGCTAGGTGGCGTAGTGGATAAAGCACTGGCCTTAGAGTCAGGAGTGCCTGGGTTCAAGTCCTTTCACAGACACTTAATAATTACCTAGCTGTCTGGCCTTGGGCAAGCCACTTAACCCCATTTGCCTTGCAAAAACCAAAAAAAAAAAAAAAAGAAAGAAACCAATGAACCTTTATGATCCTCATAGTCTTCTAATCTATAAAAAGGGGAAAATAAAATATTCCCCTACTACCTTCAGAGTTATGAACAAGATGCCTAAAGCACAATAAAGATTTGAAATATTGTCCTCAGAGGATAATAAGATTTAGAGCATGAAGGAATGTAAAAGTCATTTGGATCAAACCCATTCATTTTACAAATGAAGAACCTAAAGTCTAGAGAAAGAAAGTGATTTACCCATGGTCAAATAAATGAGGTAATGGCAGAAGAGAAACTAGAATTTAGGTCAGCTGATTGATCCACCCATGCTTGGGGGTTTGGGGGGGGCAGCAATCTGTTCCCAGAGGAATAGCTGTATAGGTTACACTAACCTTGCCTCCCAGAACATCCTGTGTATCTGGAAGTTTCTGGGATTTAGAGAACACAGGTTCCCATGGGGAATAGTGGGAGAGACACATAGAACAGGGCTAGGCTGAAGTGGACACTGAATAATTCATGTCTTGCCTCTGAGAAGGGCATGAATAGTCTCCCTGTGTACTACAGGCCAACGGTGCCACTGATCCTATGTTCCCTCTGGATTAAATATTAATTTGAAGAAAGAAAATGACACAATAAAGAAGAAATGAAGCCATGAGTAGAGTCAATCTGCTCTTAGCTGCCGCTGTCATTAATTTTACATAAAAGGTCATTTAGCTCCAGGAAGGTCAGAGGTACATTTTTTTTTCTATTTCGAGTTTTGCAAAAAAAGTCGGAACATAAATAAGGAAAGAGGGGACCCTTCTCTTTGTAGCAATTTTTTTTTAACATGTGCAAGGCTATCTTGGACTATAGAAGAGGAAACAGGGGCTTGGCCCCAGAGGTCAAAACTCAAAGCAATGGGAAGTTTCAGGGAGTGGTTTGGCATGAGATAATTTTCTAGAAATGGGTCCCATGGGGCGGCTAGGTGGCGCAGTGGATAAAGCACCAGCCCTGGAGTCAGGAGTACCTGGGTTCAAATCCAGTCTCAGACACTTAATAATTACCTAGCTGTGTGGCCTTGGGCAAGCCACTTAACCCCGTTTGCCTTGCAAAAAAAAAAAACCCTAAAAAACCCTAAGAAATGGGTCCCATAACTTAGTGGTATGGCTTACCTCAGGACTTAGGGGGCCACCCCATCAAAGTAACTGGCCACTTGATGGGAATTTTGTAAAGAGAATTCAAGCTTCAGACTGGGGTTGTTTGAAATGATCTCTAAGATCACTTCCTACTCTAGCATGTGATGTTCCCAACTTTAACATTTTGATTCAATTAACCTTGAGGGAATTGAGGAAATTAGGACACCAAATAGATCATTGTAGGAATAGAGTGGAGTACACTGATTCAATAATCTGACTCAATTATAGAGCTAGCTTAGTTTCTGTTCAGTTATGGGTCTAGTGAAAGAGAAAACATTATTCAGTTGTGGGAATTGGAAAAAAAAACACTTTATTTCATGGTTTGAACCCCTTGTATGGCTAGGAGGCTGGACCAATTCTACCTGCTGTTTAGAGACCCAACCAAGGATCTAAATTATGTTGACCAGGAACTAAGACTGATTAACAAAGACTGATGTAAGTTTTCTTACAATTATACATCTCAAGCAACTCATATGTCTTACCTGAAAACTGGCCCCATAATGATTAATGAGTTATTGTTTACACTTAGGGGAATGGGATACCTCTTTTTCACCTGTTCACTCTTAACTTCTGATCTTGGAGTGTCCCTAATCTTTCATACAATTGGAAACCAGATTACCTAATGTTGTATTATTTCCTTTTAAATAGGTGATCCTATTTGCTTAACTGTTTTTAATTTATAAAAGTCTGTCTCTACTTGTCTTCTAGTCTAGTTCTAAGGTGAGGAAGGTCTGCTCCTAATTTTTTAGACAATTGGCATGCATCACTTAATAAATCAATATGCTTAGGACATTGAACCTTTGTTTTCCTCAGACATTTCCTCTTTTATCCACCACATCCCTTAAAGAAAAACTGACAGTAGAGAAGTCATTAAGTATTTTAAATACCCAGAAGGAATATGAACCCTAATTGTAGGACTTCTTTCCATTTGACAAGAAGTAGAAAAATCTGGAAAATTTTTTAAAAACAAATTCAAAATATGAACTTGTGTGTGTGTGTGTGTGTGTGTGTGTGTGTGTGTGTGTTAAGGGAAGAAGTTAGAATCAGGCTCACTGGTCTAGTACAAAGAACAATGCTATTAGATTCAAATGACTTGGGTTTGTTTCCTGGCAATGACACTTAACAGCTATGTATTAAGTAGGCCATTTCACCACTCTGAGACCCAATTTCCCTATCTCCTGCTCAAAATATATAAATGGAGTTATTTTCACTATCATTGTTCTTACATCAATACTAAAGTTGTTTCTAATCCAAGAGCATTGGATTAAGAGTTAGGTAGGGGACGCAGGTCTTGGTTCTGGGTTTTAATTTGTAGAATGGGAATAATGGTACCCACCCTTGCCTATTTCACAGAGATATTTTTAGGATAAAATGGGAAAAAGGATGAAAGAGATTTCAAAAATATAGAGTGAAAGTATTTGCTATATGGAATGACTCTCTGGGAGAGAAAAGGTGAAGAATGTAGTGTGAAGGATGGTAAAATCAAGGCTGTTAAAACAGGAGACACCAGTAAATTCTTTTTTGAAAAAGAAAATAGAAAGTGTTATTAAAAGACAAGGGATTATGATTATAAATAATACTATTTCACCTGAGGCTTTCAAAGACCATTACTAACTGCCTAAATAAAAATAGCAATAGTACTTTATATTAATATAGGACAAATTGAATAATATGTGTGAAGTGCTTTGCACACCTAATTCATTATATAAATCTGAGCTATTATTGTTATTTCTCTTTTAGGCCATTTCTTTTCCTAGAGACCAAAGGGTCCATTAACTCAAAGCCCCTTGACTCCTAAATGTATAGGGTTGAGTGGTTTTAGTTTAGAGAGAGAATAGAGTCCTACTCCTGAGGCAATATAGTAGCGCTGACATCTTCCAGCCCACAAACTGGACCCCTAAACCCTATATCCCATAGCTCTACCTTGCTATGTCTCTGGCAATCTGTTCATTGGGGCAGTTGACAAAAGCAACTGAATGAGTTCCAGAGAGGTAGCTTCCAGTAATTGCTGAGTGGAGGTGAAGGCTGATGATCCTCAGCATTGGGTATGACAGGAGGAAGGCAACTGCCACCTAGAGAAAAATTAGGGAACATGAGTCAAAACTGCCCATGTCTAGTTGATCTTTCAGAAAAACATAAACTTTGGGGAACCATATTCATTCATTCATTCACTGAGGCAACTAGTGGTACAGTAGATAGAAAGCTGGGCCTGTGGTTAAGAAGACCTGTATGCAAATTTGACCTCAGGCATTTATTTGTATGACGTTGGACAAGCCACTTAACTTCTACCTGCCTCAGTTTCTTCAACTGGATTATGAGAGTCAAATGAGGTAATATTTCCTACTTCCCAGGATTATGAGAGCTAAATGAGGTAATATTTCTAAAAAGTGACTCACAGTGCCTGGAACATAGCAGGTATGATATAAATGCTTTCCCTTTCATTCATTTGACAAACATTATCTCCTACATATAAAATATTGTGCTAAGAACCAGAGAGATACAAAGTTTGGATAAAACATGATCCCTGCCTTCAAAGAGTTTATAATCTCATAAATGGATAAAATACAAACATATTATAGGGTAAATACACTAAATAGTTGCAAAACAAGCTACTATGTAAGATACAAATGTGAAGATCAATACTCAAAGGAAATTAGAACCTTTTTTTTTTTGCTCCACCCTCTAACCTACTTTAAGATTATGATAACTGCATTGGTCCTGTACCTGCCTTGATATTCTCTTGATTTCTTCAATCTCAATCACATATCTACCTGGCTTACAGGCTCACATGGTCTCTCAGAGAACAAATATCTAGTCCAAATTCTGCCTGAAGAAAAACACTCTCTAATATATCCTCCCCAGTGTGGTCATTTAGTCCTGGTTTAATTTCCTACAGTGATGGGAAACTTGCTGCTCTCAGCTACAGTCCACTATACTATAATATTTCTTGAAATGTTAGGATTTCTTACATATCAGACTTAAATCTGTCTCTCTGAAGTTTCCATCAACTCACTGCTCTTAATTTTGCCCTATGGAAATAAGAAGAAAAAGTCAATTCCTTCTTTCACCTGAAAGTGTTCCAAATTCTTGAAGATGGTTATCTTTGCCCTGAGTTTACTGTTTCCCATAGTAAACCCTTAGTTCCTTCAACCCATCCTCACATGACATGCTCTCAAGACCCTTTAATATTCTGTGTGTCCTCCTCTGAACTCTCCACAGCTGATAAGTCTCTTTCCTAAAATGTGCAACCTCCAGATAGCACTGAATTTTAGATATGTTCTGACCAGGGCAAAGGACACTGGGTATATCACTTCCCTAGTTCTAGGGTCTCATTCACTATATCCATTAAAACCCTCCTCAGACATCTCTACTATCATGGAAATGTGAAGTTGATTTCTTGAAGCCAAATTTCTAACTAGCTTTTTCTGACCAAAGAATATACTAGATTATGTTCTACTCCCACTCCCACTTCTAAAACATATATCCATGATACATGGTAGGTACATCAGATGGAATAGTGGCCACCAGTTCTCAGAACTGACTCTGTATCAGAGTACTAATATATTTGTTTTAGAGTACCTGGATTCAGATCTCATGCTTGATTGATATGGACCATTCATAAAGCCCTAGGCAAACTTAATTTCTTTGAGACTCAGAAAGCAAATCAAGATTAGTTAAACTTTAAGCTCTATTCCAAGTCTAAATCCTCTGATCCTAAGTTAAAGGACTTTGGATTTGTATGTAATTTTTTCAAAGTCCTTTAACATCTATTTTCCCATTATACAAATGGGAAATACAATTATGTTAGTAGGAAATGGTGTTAAGAATCACATACATGTTGAGAACAAGCATTAAAATCTTCAGAAGAGAGACTTCCCTGCATTTTTACAGTTATGCACTCATAGAGCTCTCTGGAAGAACTCTAGTATTTTGGGCACCTCTGGATCTCCACCCTCTTTCCCTGGCCTTACTCAAATCCATTTCTGTTCTCCCTCTCTTACTTCCCTGTCTCTCTGCCTTTGGCTGGCTCCTGTCTTCTGGCCAGGCATGACTGCTGTCTTTATTTCTTTACTTTCTGAGTTTGACTAAATGGTAGGCTGGTTTTTTCTCTGTCATAGCCACATCTTTCCTCTCCTCTGCTTCTTTGACTTGGCATTCCAACTGCTCTAAAATAAGATACCACTACATGAAGAAAAGGGTCCAAACTATGTTTTTTTTAATGATTATATATGACTAAATGATAGACTGTCAGAATTGAAAAGGGTCTTACAACATAGAATAATAGATCTGTGTGAAGGGATCTTAGAAAAATCATTTAATCCAACCTTCTTCTCTCATTTGTCAAGTGAGAAAAAACCAGAGAGAGGTAAGCAGACACAGAGGAACACACCCTGACAGAAAGGACAAATGAACAGAATATCAGAAAGACAGAAAGTTAGAGAGCACATGCTGGGCTTTCTCAGTTCCCTCAGAATTCAGAGGTGCTCCAAGGAGATAAAGTCCAAAGCAAGATCAGAAGTGGGGGGGGGGAAGGGAAGAGAGGGTAGCCCAAGCAACTTCACAATCACTTTCATAAAAAAAAAAACCTGATGAACATAACAGGAAGGAGGGCAGTTCTGAGGGGATCAAAAGCTCCAATATGCATTTTTAAAAATTCTCTTTCATGAGATAAAATAAATACAATAAAATTAATTTAAATATGATTTGTAATTACATTACAATTTGTAGTGTTTTAATCTCCCTAGCCCCCACCGGTTCCGAATCCTTTTTCACAGTTTTTTTTTTCACTTTTCCTGGTTTTCTCAAGGTGAGGGGAGAGGGAGGAAGAGGACTGGGTGGGTAGAAGGGAGGTTGTGGGTATCGTTTTCACTCCTAAGGGCAGAGGAACAAATTCCCACTCTTTACCTGCTTCTCTGGGGTATTGGCGGCCATTCCCAGTTTTCACATCCATAAAGGTTGTGCTTTAAGAAACAAACTGGACTAAAAAAAATAAATATAAAAAAAGAAACAGACTGGACTATATATATATATATATATATATATATATATATATATATATATATATATATATATACACACACACACACAGACTGGATTTGGAGTCAAGAGGAACAGGTCCGGAATTGTCGGATCCCACCTGTGTGACCTTGAACAGGTTCATTTCCCTCCCTGGCTCTTGGTTTCCCCATTCGTCAAATGAACAAACTGGGCTGGCTCGCTAGGATCCTGCGGGACTTTGAAGCCCCAGACCCCCCATTTCCAGGGAAGCCCTCCGCAGGGCCGGGCACTCACCAGGAGCCAGGAGAGGCAGCCGGGGCGAAGGCAGCTCTGGGCGGCGAGCGGCGGGAAGCGCTGAGCCAGCCAGTCCATGGTGGCCCGGGCCCCGGCTCCCCCGGGCTCCCCGCAAGGCTGGGCTGGGCAGGGGAGCTGGAGCGCTGCCAAGACTCTCCCCCACTCCCCGGCTCTCCTCGTGGCTCCTCCTCCCAAAGGCTACCCCGGGATGGGCGCCTGGGCTCCTCCACCTGCCCCGGCCCAGGCGGCTCCCCTCAACTGCGAACGGCGGATTTCCTCTCTCCACCACGCTTTCTGCCCCTCAAAGCTGCAGCCCCAGGAGGGCCTCCAGGGAACGGTCCAGCTGCGAATGGAAATCATCCGCAAATTGGATCCTAGCACTTAGACCTGGAAGAAACCTTAATGATCATTCATCCAGTCCAGTAATTGAATTTTACAGAAAATGTCAGACTCAGAGGAGGAAACTGAGAAGTCTGAAGAAATATGCACATTTGGGGGGGGGGGTAGCACCCAAGTCTGTGATTTCATCATCCCTTAAGGAAATTCAGGTATGGAAACTCTCTAGAACAAAGTAGATGATGGACTCACCTGTAAATTAGTCTTAGAGTTAAATGGAGACCTTGAATTTGTCTCAGTACGATTTATTTGTGTCATATAGCACATGTCAGAGGCAAGTCTTGAATCCAAGTATTCCTCTTTCTAAGGCAGGTCCACAAATAATGATAATAACTGGTATTTATGTGGTGCTTTGAGAATTGCAAATACATTTTCAACCTTGAGGAACTACTTGGGTTTTCCCATAAGGGTTGAGGGTCTTGCACTCACTCCCCAATCTGTGCCTAGGTCTGCCATCTGGGCACGCTTTGGCCTCAAGGAGTGTGGCCCAAAATGAGACCAGTTACTTTTCTTAACATTTTTTTGTTCATTAAGTCTCCAACTGGAAACCTCAAGGATGAGTTTCTTTGGAGCTTAACAGATAGGACTCACTTCTAGGGTCTCCTCAAAGAAGGGGAGTAAAAAGGTCACCAAATGAACAATATGAACTAGATATAGGAGAAGGAATTTATTCTTACCCACAAAAGGATGCTCACAAATGTGAGCTTTCAAAAAAAAAAACAAACAAAATAAGATTCAGCAACTTAATTTAAAATTACTGTTTCAGTCTTCTGGAATGTTAAGTAAACGTCATAGGTACATAAAAGTTTGCAGTTACTGATTAGGGTATTTTGTAATATTATCACAGTTCAAACTCCTAGTATTGTCCCCAAAATTCCCAGGAGATGTCAGTAGGCAAAGTGATCAGACTTGGGCCTATGTTTTTGTCAGTGACTGCATTTTCTAGGAGCACTTCAGTAATTGTGAAGGATGTCCCCCCTTCTCCCTCCATAAAACTCCTGTCCTCTCGAATATACAAGGTCAGGTTCAATCCTGAACATTATTTCAGATTGGATATTTGCCTAAAATCAGCAAAAAGAAAGCCCCAAAGAGGCAGGCTCAGGTTTGCCTCATGGAAGACAGGCATCTACTTTGGTTGACATGGGCTGGCAGCCAGCCATATGGAGGCCAGCCACCCAGTTCTCAGATACAGCTCAAAAGGAAGAGAGAGGTCTGGAGTTTGCCCTTTTGTCCATCTACTAAGATATCAGTTTCTCCAATCCCTAGTCAACAAGCAGACTCATATTCATGTTCAAGTGCAAGTCTCTCAGCAATGTGTCATACATGACTAGAACCAACCTTCCTTTCCCTAGCTGTGTCGCTGTGTGGTACAAAAAAATGACAGCTCTGATCTCAATCCATAAAAGAAGAGAGGAAGATGGCTCTATTATAGGCACATTATCTTCTTTTGTCTTCATAATAATGTTGCTAAATAAATAATTGCAGGTATGATTATCCTGACTTTTACAAGATGAAGAAACTGAGGTACATAAAGGATAAAGTTTGCCTGTGAGCAAACTTGCCCATATAGCTTGGCACCATGGATCATAGATAAAGTTTTGCAATTCACCTTAGAAGCCATTTTGGACACTGCAGGCAAACATGCTCACATAAATGTATACCCACAGCTAATGATCCCCAGTTTTCATTTGAGTGTCCAGCCCTGACCCTGGAGGGAGAACCTTCAGGAGGTTCCTGGAAATAAATATTTCTGTTTATTTATAACAGTATGACAAGACTCAGAGTGTATCAAATACGGTCTTTGGCTGAGGCTGCATGGGGATCATAGCATTGTAGATTTAAAGCTGGAAGAGACCTTAGAAGGAACTCTCCCTACTTTAAGGAGGATCCATGAAATGGATGTGGAGGAACAGAAGATTAAAAAAGGCAGCTGGAGAATAGATTGGATGGTAGGAAAGGCAAAAAGGACTGGGAAGCTATGAAGAAAGAAGAGGAGAAAGAGAAACTAATCTACCCTTTCCCTCTTTCCATTAGTTCATATTGTTTTAAGTTTCAACAAATATTTATTAAGTCCTTAATGTGGACAAGGATTTTTTGCTCAATAGGATGGTGGAAAGAAAGAGAGATAAAATAATGTGTAGTCCTTTACTCTCATAGAAATTTACAGTTCAATAGTTAATTCACAATTAACAATATTTCAAAATAATAAACCCACCAAATGCTCCTATAAGCTCCTTCTTCACAAGGCTGTTGTGAGGATCAAATGGGATAATTTTCCTTAAAGTGAAATATAAATGATTACTACTAACTACTACAATACTACAACTATAACCTACTACTACTACTACTACTACTACTACTATATTACTACTACAAGAGATAAGCAAAGTCCAAAGGTTCAACCTTCAGTTCAATTCAATTCAATTCAATTCAATTCAACAACCCCTTAAGGTTCACAAATCTTAGCTGTCTGAGCTTGTCAGTCACTTAACCTCTGTTGGCCTCAGTTTCTTCCACTATAAAATGGGAATATTAATAGCACCTCCTTCCCAGGGTTGTTGTGAGATAATATTTGTAAAGTGCTTAGAAAAGTGCCTGACTTGTAACAGGAGTTTTACCAGTGCTAGCTATTATCATGAAGTGAAATGAGCAGAACAGCAACACATAAGTTGATCAATTAGGATGACTCAGCTCTTCTCAACAGTTCAATGCTCAAGGACAATTCTAAAAGTCTTATGATGGAAAAAGCCATCCACACTCAAGAGAAAAACCTGTGGAGTCTGAATGCAGAACAAAGCATATTATACTTATTTTAAAAAACTTTTTAATATTTTTTTGTCTTTCTCATGGGTTTTTCCTTTAGTTCTGATTCTTTTTTTACATGACTAACATGAAAATATGTTAAATACAATTGTACATGAACAGCCTATATCAGATTACTTGCTGCCATGAGAAGGGAGGAGGGAAGGGAGAATGAAACTCAAAAGCTTACAAAAAGATGAATTTTATATTTTTGTATGTAATTGGAAAAAATAAAATAACATTAAAGTATATTTTTTAAAAATAATAGAAGATTTTCCTCCTTCCCAGATTGAGAGATTGGAAGGATCAAGTAAAGGTTATTTTTTTAAAAATTTATCTTGGATAGAGGAGATCTGGACATGTTACAGGCAGTAAGAAAGGAGGTGGCAGATAAGGAGAGACTAGAGAGAGGAGAGAAAAGAGATGAGCAAAGGGCTAGACTTTTAAAGGACACAAAAGGAATAAGAATAATGTGTGAAAGTAGAAGGAAATTAGAAGGAAAGCTACTCAAGAAGAGTAGCTGGTAGCTAGATGGTGAAATGAAAAGAGCCCTTAGGCAGGGGTAGAGAAGACAAGTTCAGATCTGGCCTCAGATACTCATTGTGTGATTCTGGGCAACTCATTTAACCTCTACGTGCCTCAGTTTCCTCCACTGTAATATGGAAAGAATAACAGCAACCACCTTCCAAAGTTGTTTTAAACATCAAATGAGATATTTGTTAAAAGGAAAAAAAGGAAATAAGTGCTCAGCACAGGGCCTGGTATTAAGATATTAGGAGACACTCTGTTTTCAGTGTTAAGCCAACAAGTATGACAACAATTCGTTGCATTTCATCTTCTAGAACAGATGGTCCCTGAGCTTTGGCAAGCACCAACAGGCTCACACCAACAGGCTCACACTTCCGGCTATGAAGGAACTTTTTGTCACTAGACAGCCTTGCCTCTTACCACTTTTGCCACACTCCACTGTTTGACTCCTTGCCTAGCTACAAATACATAAATCAAAGTTTAACCACACTAAGGTGAGTTCCTCCAAGAGGCAGGGGCAGGGGGTGGGAAACAGCACATGTGTCTGATTTGCCTCCTTGTTTGCAAGCTTTTCCCTTACTTTGAAATTCAACTTCTGTTTGAATCTTGACTGTCTTGTCTCCAACCTGCCCTCTTCTGCTCAGGCCATCCACAGCTTAGAGGACAGTTAGGTACATTGTAGTCCCTATATAAATGCCTACTCCTTTTCTCTTCCCCTTCTTCATCAAAGAGATGACCTGGAGAGATTTTGTGGTATAAAATAGGGGGAAAGAGGGTTGTCATGTTGAATGGGCTCCGTGTTCCCTGATCTGATTAATATGACATTCTAGGTATTCCCTCTCCTTCCATCTTCTTCCTTTATGCCTTGGCACAGAGACTTCCCCTCTACCTCTATTATAGTCCCTAACTTCCTCCAAAATCCAGCTTAAGCACCAACCAACATGCAAAACCTTCCTGATCCTCCCTTCTCCTTCTTCCAAGCTATCAATGCTTCCTCCTTCCTGAACTGACTTTGCATAAATTCTACATCTACTTATTATCTTTGTTCATGTTGTATCTCACCCAGTAAGAAGTTGCACATAGCAGAAGTTTGGTTTGCTGAATAGAATAGAATAAAGTAGTTGTTAGGGTGAGGAAGGGGAATAGCCACTATCAGGAGCACCATAGAGAGTCAATCATAGAAAAATAAAAGAATCATCATGTAAAGCAAGAGCCTGGATGGAGTTAAGATAAAGTTATAGTGAACTCATTTGGTACACTCTATCAATGTTTAATAATAAGTTAGAGTAGGACCTGAGAGTACCATTTGCACATATTGGGGTTCCTTTTTAATAAATTCTGCCAGATTTAAAGTGCTCTTATGGGTCCACATCTACTCACAAAAAAGTAACATAAGAGGCCCTGACTGATATTTTTACCTCATAATCTCTTTCCTAGTTATCCAGAGGATCGAAATAGGTCAAAATGTGGTATTTAATAAAATAGTAAGATAGTTCAAGTGGGGATATTTAATAAAATAGTAGGATAGTTCAAAATGAGGTATTTAAAAAATAGTAGGGTAAGGAAAATAGCAGAATATCCCCTCTTAGAAATTTGGGTCACAATTACAAACTTTTCAATGGGAAATGTGGCTATATCCAATGCACTCCAGACAAGTAGAGAACACATCAGATTTCAACAATGAAGCATAACTCCATTCTGACATTGCAGGCCTGCTGACATCTGGCAGTGCCATTCCATTGTACCCACTTGGCTTAATCTGTGCTGGTAGAGAAGAGCAAGCCTATATTGTTCCCTGCTGGTCTTGACAATGTTCCATTGGTTCTGAGTTTGCTTCTGGCCCATTATTGGTAGCCCTGATGATAGGGAATTTCTGTCTGCTCCCCATTAGAGAACACAACTTAAAGGGTTATTTCTTTTCCATGAAAGAAAGCAAATAGGGGTGGCTAGGTGGCGTAGTGGATAAAGCACTGGCCTTGGAGTCAGGAGTACCTGTGTTCAAATCCAGTCTCAGACACTTAATAATTACCTAGCTGTGTGGCCTTGGGCAAGCCACTTAACCCTATTTGCCTTGCAAAAACCTAAAAAAAAACCCAAAATGAAAGGAAGAGAGTAGAGATTATAATTTTTCTTTTAGATATTAAATTAGAACCTCCCCAAATTTATGTTTAGAAATTTTTTAGAACAGTTCACCACTTGCAAACAAAGAGGATGTCTTTATCTGCTTTCCTCTCCACAGAAGAACCTGTCAGTCATAGGATCATAGTCTGAAATCTGAAAGGGATCTTCATAGTCATTCACTTCACTTGTGAGAAACCTGAGGTCTAAAAGATTATTTTCCGAAATCATATGGTTAGAAGGTGATGGAGTTTAGACTTCAACCAGGGTCATTTTGTTGCTGCTTGATTGAGTTAAATTATGCCTGTGAAGAATCACGATTCAGACCCCTGAATGTAGGTATGGAAGAAGTTGAGATTTATTAAAAGAAGTTCCAACACAAAGAAAGGATGAGGAGAGAGAGAGAGAGAGAGAGAGAGAGAGAGAGAGAGAGAGAGATAAAAGAAAAATCAGAGTTGACTGAGCCAGAGAGTCATAGATTACGGGCCTTGAGTGGAGGTGGAAAGCAAAGGAATGAAATTCTTCAAGGGGAGTCCTAGAAAGGCATAGCCATCTAGCTCAATGACCTTAATTTCTATTCCAAATTCCTGCTTTTATAATTGGAATTTGGTTCAAATTAAGCTTGGTTCCTGGTAATCTAGAATCTAGGTCGGAGAAAACCTAGGATTGGTATTGGCAAATCCAGGTGAAAATAAAATGAGGGAAAAGGTATTCCAGGGTAGGGATTAATCATAGAGTCAATACTACAAAGGAAGGAAAATTAGCTCAGGAGAGTTCACAGACCTGGAAAATAAGGAGAGATAGCATAAATGGAGGTTACAATGAGGGGAAAAACTAGGTTTAGAAAAGTGAAGCAATAGGAGAAATGGAAGAGAAGAAAATTTCAGAAGTCATGGACATAAAACAGTTATGGGTGAAATCAAGCTATGTCCATCCATATCTATTGCTGATACATTTAATAGTGTTTGATGTGGCTGATAAACTGAAAGGCCAGGGCATTAGAGGGTCATTTACATGGTGAAGTCTGAAGGGTGGGGAAGAAGATGGAAAAGAAGACACTCAACCCCTTGAGAAAAGATAGGGAATGGTCTGTGGACTTATAAGTAATATCCCACTGTTATTTGTCCCTCCTTCTTGAGGAACATCACATTAAGGAGGTGATGTCAAGACATGCAGGTGAATTGGATTTAGGTGCAAAATCATTTCACTTTTTCCTTTGGAGTCATCTGTTCCAGTGGTCTGGTATGGATCAGGATGACTGGGAATGACCCTAGCTGCAGTAGGAAACCTTGGTTTTTTAAAACTAGGTCTTTCCCAGGTCACAGGTTCACTGAAGCAATGCCCATTCAGTCATTTAGTAGCTTCAAGTAAGTAGCATTGTTGCAGGGGCTTGATGTTTCCTGTGATGAACCAGAAGTGGAAGCAGCAATGCAGGTGTAAAAAGAAAAATATTTATTAAGGAGTCATTACAACACATGGAAAGTGATAGAGAAGTTAAGAGAGATTAAAAGGCCATGTGGATTGTAGTGAAGCTAACTAGGCAATCCAGTTGCAAAATTAAAAAGCAGGCAGTCCAAAGGAAAGAGAGGCACAGCACCTGCCAGATTCTCCTTAAATGACCCCTCAGGGTCCATAGAAAGAGGTGGTGTCTTGAGAGTTGTCCAAGTCCTGCATTGGAAAGTTTGCCTTTGGGGAGGGGTCCAGGGTCTTACAGTGGAGAAATTTGATTCTGGTCTAGGTGGTCTCAAGATGGTATTTCCACATCTGTGTTATCTAGCTTGCCTTACCAATGAGAACATGGCCAAGGTCAGACTGGAGGTCAAGGTGAAGTGTTTATTTTTAATAGTGTTGGAGGATCAATAGATTAAAAAGAATTTAACAGTGAAAATAAAGATTTATAAAATTCGTTTCCAATTAATTTCAATATCCCCTATGCCCATGATTCTCTACATCAGTATCATAATTGCTCTCACAGACTTTATTAAACATATACTGTGTGCAAGGTGCTGGGGATATAAAGACAAAGATCAGCACAATCCCAAAGGAGAAATTGCTGAGTGATGATGGCAAAAGGAGGGTCCAGAAGGGGCAGGGAGGAGCAAGGACACTTTACCTTGTGTACTGAGGTATACTGAAGCATGTGAGATGTGATACCCTGTACTAGAGAGGGGGGCCAGAGATGCAGTCTTGTGTTATGAGTGAGGTTTCTTTGAGAACAAGAAAATGAAACAAATGTGATCTGTAATTTCTTCAACATTCAGGACTCCTAGAATGGGAACTCCTTCTGCCAATCTGTTTATAGTTTAATACATAAATCCAAAGGAGGTGTATGAAGCTTCCCACCTGAACCAGAACCAACCTCTAATTTGTGGATGACTGGAGCTAAAACAGAGCAAGATAGAAACAGGAGTCAGGACACAAATAGAAGTCTAATTTCAGAGTGAGGAAAAAACATTTGCAAATGGAAGCCCCCTTTTCTAAGAATGATGGCTTAATGCTGCTGATGGAGTCACATATATGGAAAGGATTGACCCACATCACAATTATTCTTAGATCTTGAGACAGTTCTCATGGCTGGCATTTCTTGGAATAATACAATTGTTCTTGGATTCTGTGGGAATAGTCATTGTCTTAAATTTTGGGGGTTGTGATTACTCTGTGGATTACGATTACAGAGTCCTGTGATGGGAACAGGAGTACAGCACAAGGAACAGGGATTGTGAACCTGTGATGGATGGCCCTAAAAAATAGGAGCTAAATTCCTCAGTGAACACCTGGTGCTAGTCTAAGTAATACACATTGCCAGAGGGTGAGATCATTCTAAAGTACAAAGGATTATTGTTGTTCCCAAGCTTAGAGCACAGCCTGCTTGCTGGGCCTTAACTCTGGGAAAAAGAGTATCTTCAAAATATTTTACAAATTCATGGAAGTTAAATGACTTATTCAGGGTCACACAGTTCATATCTGAAGAGGCATTTGAAGTTCAGCTTCCTATACAACATTCTGAAGTGATATATAGAAACAAAGTTTTTATTGGAACCTGGATTCCATAAGTATAGGGAATCAATGGAAATGAACAACTGCTGTACAATTTATAGTCTTAGCCAGCTGTCTAGGACACTGAGAGGTTAATTGATTAATGCAGCAGCAGGTAGCCAGTATGTTCCAAAGTTGGAACTTGAACCCAGGTCTTCATACCAGTCTAGCTCACAATCAACTATGCCATCCTTTCTCTCAGTAATTAATTATGACATATGTTTTTAATATTGAATAAATTAGAGAATTATAAAATAAGTTGCTATAGTGGAACTGAAGAGGAAAGTCATTATCAGAAGAGAAGCTCAAGAAATTTATCAAGATACTTTCCTACTCACTATACCATGAAGAGGAAGAGTGAATTCCAGGCTGATATCTGAAGTTTAACTTCTGGCAAATTCCTAGTTATATAAAAGACCACAATAGATAATGAATAGTGAATAAATCCCTTTATCCTATCAGAGAAATCAGAGAAGTTATATAGATTAGAATATGCTAGACAACACATAGAATGAATGAACTCCCCCCTCAAGCAATATATATCGAAGCTCAAATTGGAGAAAAAAAGCCTCAGTCAAACCCAAGGGGAAATTTCCCGAAGTCTCTTTGGAGGTAAGCAAACATTTAGAGGAATCATATTTTCCCTACACAGCTGCCTTTCAAAGTGTATACTCTTTTGAAACAGGAGGAAAAAATCTAATCATCTAATCTCTCTCTCTCTCTCTCTCTCTTTCTCTCTCTCTCTCTCTTTCTCTCTTCTCAAATAGACTCTTTTCCAAAACTCTTGTGAAAATCCACTCCTCATATAGTCATGCAACATTGAGTAGTCATTCTTCCCACCAATGAGGACTTATGCAAATACCAAAGGCTTGACTTTTGATTACTAGGTTTACCAAGAGGCAAATCTGCTAAGAAAGATGATAGAGGATGGGGTCAAAGCATATGTAGAGGGAGGTGTTGGTCATGGGAAAGGAGGTCACTTTATTTAAAATGACTAGGGGGCAGTTAGGTGGTGCAGTGGATAGAGCTCAGACCCTGGAGTCTGGAGGACCTGAGTTCAAATCCAACCTCAGATCCTTAATAATATCCTAGCTCTGTGACCTTGGGCAAGTCACTTAACTTATTGCCTTGTAAAAAGAAGTTGAGGATATTATTAAGAAGCTTTAAGATGAAAGGAGAAAAAGAAGATTGAGTTCTGTGTCAAATGGCCTGACTTTTCTAAGTAAGCAAGTAAGAAAGGAAAATAAGTATGGTAGCCTGGAGATAAAAGAGATTTGGAACAGTTTCTGCTCCAGTGAGATAACAAATTAGAAAAGAGTAAAAATGTTGATATGCTCAACTGATGGCCCATTTGAGGTTAGATAACAATCATTTCAGTCATCTTACTTCCTCCAACTCCATGCAGCAACACATGAGTTAGTAGCAGAGGAGAGAGATGGTTTTAGTATTCAAGACATGAGCAGCAATAGAACAAGGGGACCTGGATATCAAGAGAAGATATTAAAGTTCCCTGTTTAAGAACTGGAGCTGGAGCAGTGAGTCAGGTGTTGAACTCCTCGAGAAAAGAGGGGAAATGACTAGAAGGGCTGCTAAGTGTAGGAGGAAAAAAGAATGAACTAATAAGGAAGAGTTGCTAAGCGAGAGTGGCAAAATTAAACAGAAATTGGATATCAGGAGTATTTAACTCCTCTGTTATCAGTTTCTTGATGTGGAAGTGATGAGAGAGAGAGAGAGAGAGAGAGAGAGAGAGAGGCTTTAATGGGTTCTGGAGATAAAATTATTATATAGAGGAAACAAGGTCTCAATAAATGCAAGGAAATGGAAGAAGTATGAGAGGGAGTGTTCCAGAAAGAAGGGAACATCATTATGGAAAGAGTTTCTCTCCTGGCTCCCTTTTTGACTCTTAGGACTTTACCACCATTCCCTCTCAGAGGTGTCTTCCCTCGCTTACACTTTTTAGCTCTCTTTTCATTAGAAAATAAGCTCTTTGAAGGCAAGGATTGTCTTCCTCTTGGCTGGAGTTTATATTTTCAGTAGTTAGCCCAATGCCTAGTACTTAGCAAGCAGTTAAGAGATGCTTATTGTCTTGTTGCCTTGCCTTGCCACGTTATCATGACCTTGGGTCACGGATGGGATAGACTTGAAGGACAGAACAAGAGGTGGAAGTAGAGGATAGCTTTTTCCTAGTAGTCAGTTATTAAGTAATCCAGGAATAGGAAGAGTAACAAGTGGTAGGAGTTTGCTAACAATATAAGTAGGTAGCAATGAATGTTTAGTTTCTAAGGGATATTGTTTTAATATATCAAAAAATGATATATCTATATATAAAACTCTACCTATCTACCTATCATCTATCTTTCTATCTATCCATCCATCCATCTATCATCTATCATCTATCTATCTATCTTGTCTCTATTTATCTATCTTGTCTGTATGTGTTTGTTGGCATATTAGCTCTCCCATTAGACTATGAGTTTCTCTGGAGCAGGGAATGCTTTTACCCTTTCTTTGTAATTCTATATAGCACAAGTGTCTGACTTGCAGTAGCACTAAATAAATTCTTGTTTTCTTAATGTGACTTTCAGGGAAAAGGTCAGGAGCTGTGGGCCTTGGTCTTCACTCCTCTGGGCTGGCAGGTTAGAGGATTTGAGAGAAAATGCTCTAGGTTTTTGAGGGCCACTGGTGTGCAATGGATAAATACATTGGACTTGGAGTCAGGAAGAACTTAAATCTTACCTCAGATATTTTCTAGCAGTGTGGCCCTGGTTAAGTACCTCAAAGGATAATTCTAAGAGTTCAGTGAAATAACATATATAAAGTATTTTGCACTTTTTAAGTGCTGAATAAATGCTAGCTACTATTATTACTATTATTATTGTCAGCAACATTTACTAAGATTTTTGCTACTTAGCTTAGTTTTCCCCTAAAAAGTCATTCTCTAGACCTTAGAGACTAGGGTTAATTAGTCCAAAAAAGTAAGACTTGAATTGTTGACATAGCTTCTTGACTGAGTAAACAGAAAAACTCAATACACTGGAATTTGAATTAGGTTCTAGGCTCACTTTCCCATTCTATTTTAGGCCTAGCAGGTCAGGTCCACAGAACTTAGCTACTACTTTTCCTTTTGGGGTTCTAGGGGATATGTGGTTCTCCAGGGCTATTACCTTCCTTTAAATATCAATTGCCAGATAATATCTCTCCAATGTCATTCAACCTATGAGCATCCATTACCTTTTTATTCATAAAGGAATTTTTTTTTTTTAGGTTTTTGCAAGGCAATGGGGTTAAGTGGCTTGCCCAAGGCCACACAGCTAGATAATTATTAAGTGTCTGAGGTGAGATTTGAACTCAGGTACTACTGACTCCAGGGCTGGTGCTCTATCCACTGCACCACCAAGCTGCCCCTAAAGGAATATTTCTTTTTTTTTTAAGATTTTATTTATTTTGAGTTTTACAATTTTCGCCCTAATCTTATTCCCTTCCCCTACCCCCTACAGAAGGCAATTTGCCTTCACATTGTTTCCATGGTATATACATTGATCCAAATTGAATGGGATGAGAGAGAAATCATATCCTTAAGGAATAAACATAAAGTATAAGAGATAGCAAGATCAGGCAATAAGATATCAGTTTTTTTTTCTAAATTAAAGGTAATAGTCTTTGGTCTTTGTTCAAACTCCACAGTTCTTTCTCTGGATATAGATGGTATTCTCCATTGCAGACAGCCCCAAATTGTCCCTGATTGTTGCACTGGTGGAATGAGCAAGTCCATCAAGGTTGATCATCACCCCCATGTTGTTGTTAGGGTGTACAGTATTTTTCTGGTTCTGCTCATCTTGTTCAGCATCAGTTCATGCAAATCCTTCCAGGCTTCCCTGAATTACTGTTCCTCCCAGTTTCTAATAGAACAATAGTGTTAAAGGAATATTTCTTGAGAAGTAATGATAAGATTCAAAACACAATCATCTCTGAAACTGGGAGCCAGCTCTCTTTTACCATCTCAGTCCTGGGGAAAAGAATGAACTCATTTTCAAAGTGGTAACTACTAAACATATGACACACCAAGATTACCCATGGGTGTGTCACAAGCAATGGATAAGGTGCTCCCTTGTTTGCTGAATCAATATGTCAGTTATTGGGTCAATTCACTCACTGTGTTTAATATATTGTGCCTCAGAACTAGACACTGCCCAGACCTGGCTGCTAGGTCTATCAGTAAATTTCCTGTGGTCTCTAGTTGTGGGATGTCTAGTGTCTCTTCTGATTTTTGAAAACTCACAAAGTTGAAATTCTTTCCATGCTATTGTCAAGTAAACTTTTTTATTAAATGTCAGAGTGGATGTTCTATGAGTGTCTCATTTAGTTCCAATCTTAAACCTGTATCACAAGAATGACCTGAGTCAGTCATGGTCCAAAATACAGGGGAAGAATGAATGATTTCTGTAAGAGGGGGCATTTGAATTGGGCTTTAAAGGATGGGTAGGAATTTAACAGGTGAAGAGAAGGGAAGCAAAGAGCAAAGGGAAGCAAAAGCACAGAGTTGGGAGATCTCAGCATATGTTTGGGTATCCACTTTGGCTACTCTATCTCTGCCTCTTCTTTTCCTCTCACCTTCTCCAAAAATGGTTAAAAAAAAAATGAGGGGCAGCTAGGTGGCATAATGGATAGAGCACCAGACCTGGAGTCAGGAGGACCTGAGTTCAACTCTGGCCTCAGACATTTAATAATTACCTAGCTGTGTAGCCTTGGGAAAGCCACCACCCTTGCCTTGCAAAACCTAAAAACAAAAACAAAAACAAAAAAGGAAATCTTTATTACAAATGTGCAACATCAAGCAAAATGAATTCCCAAAAGCTATGTCTTATTTTGCATCGAGTTCATCACCTCTTTGCCAAGAGGTAGTTATCATGCTTCATCAACAGATCTCTAGAATCATGGTCAGTAATGAAATGATTAGTTATGATTCTGTCAAAATTATTTGAATTTACAATATTGTTCAAGCATATTCTTCTGGTTCTAAAGTCTTAACTGCAGAATGGCTGAACAAGTTATAATATATGAGTGCTATGGAGTACTATTGCTCTCTAAGAAATCATGAATGTTTGGATTCTAGAAAAGCATGGAATGAAATACACACCAGCTGATGCTGAATGAAGAGAGCAACACCAAGAGAACAATGTACACATTAACAACAACATCATGAGATGATCAACCTTGATGGAAGCAGCTCTTCTCAGCACATCAGAGAGCTAGGACAACCCTGGGGGATCTGCATGGACAATGCTATCCACATTCAGAGGAAGAAAACAAAACAAAAAAAACAAAAAAACCCTATAGCATCTGAATGAACAGATTTAAAAATTTGTTCAATTTTAGAATTTTTCCTTATGTTTTACTTTCCCATCCCACAGTTTTCTTTTCCCTTAGTTCTAGTTCCTCATCCAGAAAAGGATTCCTGTGACCACGTTAAACACACGCATGTGCCACGTTCTCATCCAGAAAAGGACTCCTGTGTGCACACGTTAAACACACGCATGTGCCACATTCCTCATCCAGAAAAGGACTCCTGTGTGCCCACGTTAAACACACGCATGTGCCACGTTCCTCATCCAGAAAGACTCCTATGTGCCCACGTTAAACACACGCATGTGCCACATTCCTCATCCAGAAAAGGACTCCTGTGTGCCCACGTTAAACACACGCATGTGCCACGTTCCTCATCCAGAAAAGGACTCCTGTGTGCCCACGTTAAACACACGCATGTGCCACGTTCCTCATCCAGAAAAGGACTCCTGTGTGCCCACGTTAAAACACGCATGTGCCACGTTCCTCATCCAGAAAAGGACTCCTGTGTGCCCACGTTAAACACACGCATGTGCCACGTTCCTCATCCAGAAAAGGACTCCTGTGTGCCCACGTTAAACACACGCATGTGCCACATTCCCCAGACTCTTCGCCCCTGAGGAGTGTGGGAAGGGAGTGTGAACGGAAATTACGTAATGCCTAAATATGAATGTGGATGAATGTTAAGAATCTTACATAACAAATAATTGGAAAAATAAAATAAAATATCAATTAGAACAAAAGAGCTGAGTCTGCCGCGGTAGAGCGCCTGACAAGACAGGCGTGACTGAAACCCTCCTGCTTCACACGGGCCCACCGGGAGGCCGGGAGCGAGCCGGGAGTCAGGCGCCGCCGAGCTGCGGCTCTGCGCATGTGTCCTACCGCGCGGGCCGCCGTAGCGGGAGCTCCAAGTCTCGCGATGCTTGCGGCTGGCGGTCGGCGCGGCCTGCGCGGAGCTCGGAAAAGATGGCAAGCCAGGTGATGGAGCTGCTGCGGGAGGTGGCGAGGCTGGAAGCGCCGCTGGAGGAGCTCCGGGCCCTGCAGGCTGTTCTGCAGGCCGTGTCTCTCAGCTCGCTCCGGGAGCTGGCGGCGGAGCTCCGGCTCGGGCCTCTCTTCTCGCTCCTCAACGCCAATCAGCGGTGAGGGGCCCCCGGGGGGTGGCGGGCCGCGAGAGGGAGGCGGCTTGGCTTGACCTCCCTGACCCGAAAGGACCCCGGAGAGCCAGGCCTTGCCCGGTGCCGGGCCCCGGATCTCGGGGGGAAGGGCGCGGGGCCCGGGGGCCGCAGGGCAGAGCTCGAGACCCGTCTGAGCCGCTTCCCGGGGGGCCGGGGCCGGGGCCCGACCGTTGGGCCCCCAGCCCCTGCGCAGCGCTGCGCTTTGCACCGCCCCAATGCGCCGGGCCTGTGAGGAGGCGCCGACAGGCCCACGCGGGCCCAGCCCACCCGGGCCGGCCCCACGCGAGCCCAGCCCACCCGGGCCGGCCCCGCGCGGCTGGCTGCCAGTCTGCTTATCGGGTGTGGACGCCGGAGCCCCTTTCTTACGGCGTGTGTGAAGGGCGCGGAGCGCGGGGGCTCCGATGATGGCCCTTTCTCTGCATTTGTGACCCCACTGATAAAACATGAAACGTCCGAAATAGTAAACTTAGCAAGTAAAGTGGGATGAGTGAATCTCCTCCACCTCCTCCTCCTCCTCCTCCTCACCCCCTCTCTGCCCAATGGAAAGTGGCCTGTTTTCTGTCATCCTCTCTTCCCTTCCCCCTCTTTCCCCTCCAGGCATTTTATTTTATTGATTTATTGAATTATTTTTAGGTTTTTGCAAGGCAAATGGGATTAAGTGGCTTGCCCAAGGCCACACAGCTAGGTTAAGTGCCTGAAGGCGGATTTGAACCCAGGTCCTCCTGACTCCAGGGTCAGTGCTCTCTATCTGGCAGCACGCCCCCCCCCCCCACACACACACACACTTTAAACCTCCAGAGTATGTTGATGGAACAGCTTCCCCACAGGATTCGTTCAGAGGTGTTACTGTGTCTAGTTCTTGGTCAGTTGTATGAGGTACAGTTTGATATGTTTTTTATTTAGAGTCCTAGAATATTAAGAGACTTAAAAATATAAGTTTTGAAACAGCGTAACAGGCAGATTTTTTTTCATGAGCTTTTGGCAATGAAGGACAGTTTCTACATCGGTAGAATCTGGTATGGCTTTTTTGGCACTCCAAGATGTTCCAGTCCTAGATCAGACAGTGTCACCTCTACATAAGGATTTGACAAGCTATTTATTTGCAATTTATAGTTGCTTGCTTCACTGAGAAGTGAAAGGGACTTTCTCAGTATTATACAACAAGAATATGTTCGAAATGAGACTTGAATACAAGCCTTATTGACTCCAAGGCCAGTTTTCTGTTCAGTAGGCCTCCCTGCCTCTTCAGTGCATAAGAGTATTTTTTATTCATTCATTCATTCATTTATGCAAGGCAGTGGGGTTAAAGTGGCTTGTCCAAGCCCACACAGCTAGGTAATTATTAAGTGTCTGAGGTCAGATTTGAACCCAGGTACTCTTGACTCCAGGGGCTGCACTCTATCCACTGCACCACCTAGCTTCCCCTGCATAAGAGTATTTAAAAAATTTTTACATGTGTGATAATTTTCTCTCTTCCCTATCCCCTTCCTAGACGACAAAGTCCATGTATACTATTCTAGGACCAGCAAGGTATTTTGTATTATATGGTTTTCTTAATGTTTGAGCTCCATTTTTAAAATCAGATGTATTGTTCATATCTTGTTCTGATAATCAAGGATGCTTTGAGGAAGAGATGGAAAGGATAAAAGAGATAATGAAGATAGCAGAAGGCAGGGGGCAGAAGAGCAGGAATTTCAGTACAGGGAATGAAGAAAGGCAGAGTCATTAGGAAAGCCTTTGAAGAAAGAAAGATTTAGAAAGTGACTTGATTGCTAACATTTGATATTTGAAGGACTATCACTTGGGATTCTTTCCAAACTCTCTATCTAGAGCATTTTCATCCATTTCTTATCCCTTAATCATGACTGACCCATAAGGCTCTTCTGTCTTTGACCACCTTTCCTCTCTTTATACTCTCTTAATGGTCTCATCCATTCACCATAGGTTCTTCTCTATGTTAAGTAGTCCCCAAATCTATATATCCATCCTAATCTAAACTACATATCTAAATTGCTAATTGTATTCTTATGTGTCTACCTGATTGTACCTTCAACAATTCAAACTCTGCTGATGCAGGACAGAATTCTAAACTTTCCTGTTTGTATGGAAGTTTTCATAATTCTTCCAGTTACCTAGTTTTACAATCTTGGGATCATCCTTTAAAAAATTATTTTGATGTACCTGTTTAGTGAAAATTTTGTCTATCTTGATAAAATATAGACTCTTTGAGGTTAGAGACTGTTTCATCTTTGTTTTGTTATCCTCAGCATTTTTTGAAGTATTTGGGCACAAAGTAGGTGCTTCATAAGTTATTTGTTTGATAGCTCCTTAAGACTTTTCTAACTCCCTCTAAATCCAGTCAGTTGAGCAGGTGCCTCCTTCCTTTCTCTACAAACCTTCCTACCTCTACAATCTATCTCATTCTCCTGTCCCAATCATTACTCTAATCCAGGACACCATGAGTAGCATTTACATAGTTAATATAAGTTTAATAAAGCACTTTGCATGAGTTGTCATATTTGAAACTCAACAAAATCCCTAGGAAGCAGATGCTCTTATTTCCCCCATTTTTTTAGATATTGAAACAGTGGTAAACAGGTTGTGACTTATTCAGAGTCACATTGCTGGCAAATTTCTAAAGCCAAAGTTGTACAGTTTTCCCCCATTCCAGTTCCTTCACTCTATGTACTCTATTACCTATCTACTTGTAACTACAAGTCATCCTCTGCCCAGCTGCCAAATTCTTTTCAAGGCAAAGTTCTGATCTGCTCAGAGATTTTTAGTTTTTCCCTATTTGCTGCTAGGATAAAACAGAAACTCTTTAGTGCATTTAAAGGCCTTCACAGTATGGTACTAGTATACTTTTTCCAGGCTTATTATATATGGTTCCTTTTCATATATCTTCACTCTAGTCAAATTGGTTATTCTCATCTCTTTGTAATCATATGGACTGTCACTCATACCTGGAATGCAACTTTTCTTCACTTCTGCCTCTTAAAGACCAGTTTCCTTCAAGCTACCCCCTATGGGAAGTGTTTCTTGATCTCCCCAATTTTTAATCAAGAATTTTTTAGTGCCTGCTATGCTTGATGCTAGCGATGCAAAGACAAAGATAAAAGACTCTACAATCCAAGATTTTACATTCTATTGAAGGAGACTATGTATGTAAGTATTTAAGCATATACTCAGTCAATACAGAGTAAATTTTTTTTGTGGGCCAGCTACTGGCAACTTGGGGATCAGGAAAGATTTCATGTATAAGATGACATGAGCAGATTTTTGAAGGTGACAATAAATCAGAAATGAATGGGAATGAATTCAAAGCATGGGGTAGAGAAGAATGTTGTAATATCATATTTAAAATTAGGAAGGTCAGTTTAATAGGAAGTAACATATAAGTTGGTTACTCCTCTACTCAATTAACTAAAATGACTATTATCTCTAAATCAAATAGAAGCTTCTCTGCTTAGCTTTTAAAGTCCTTAACAATGCAACCCATCTTACTCTTCTTGGCCTTTTTGTTCTTCAGCTATGACACTTGTAAGCATTCCAAATGGGATAATATTTGCAGAATGCTTACTTTGCACATGGCTTAGCATATAATAGAAGTTTCATAAATGTCTTTTTCCTGTGAACTAAGGTGAGATTGTTGTGGCAGTCTAGACTGGATATATGGGATGAGAGAGTTGAAAAATCAAATAGAACAGGAAGACTCCAAACCTAGATGATTGGAAGGATGGTAGTGCCCTAGACAGAAATAGGGAAGGAGAGAAGAGTTTCAGAG
The DNA here is from genome assembly GCF_037893015.1 of Macrotis lagotis. Lineage (NCBI taxonomy): Eukaryota > Metazoa > Chordata > Mammalia > Peramelemorphia > Peramelidae > Macrotis > Macrotis lagotis. Next base: position 332,559,333 of record NC_133658.1, read on the forward strand.
GAAAGATGATGAATTTGGTTTTGGGCAGTTGAGTTTGAAATGCCTACATGATATGTATTTTGAAATATTAAATGGGAAATGTGTTACAGACTATAGATTGGGGGTGACCTTAAAGATGATAAACCTCTAGGAGCTATGATATTACCTAATGAGAGAGTATAGAAATAAGGTAGAAAAAGACTTAGAATAGCATTCTCTTTTCTTAAATTAACTTGTATATACTTAATTGCGTTCACAAATTTGTAGTATCATAGGTTTAAAGCTGAAAGAAATCTTACAAATCCTATAGTCTCACATTGTCATTTTATAATTGAGAAAACCAAGCCCTGAGGAGTTAAGTGATCTGCCCAAAGATCCTCTGCCATTAAGTAGAGATGGTTAGATTAAACCCTGGTCCTCTGATTCCACATTGAGTATTCTCTATATGCCCTCAGTAGATTGTACGTTCATTGAAAATAGCCACTATTTTGTTTTCTTTTTGTTGTCCCAGAGCCTGGCACATTAAATGTTTATTGAATTGAATTGAATTGAATTGAATTGAATTAAATACAGGAGCACTTGTTTCACCAGCAGATAGAAGTTTCTTTGCCAAGAAAACCCCAAGTCAGACACAACTGAACACATCTAACATAAATAAATTTTAAAAAAGTATTTTTTCAGGGCAGCTAGGTGGCACAGTGGTTAGAGCAAGGCCCTGGAGTCAGGAGTACCTGAGTTCAAATCCAGCCTCAGACACTTAATAATTACCTAGCTGTGTGGCCTTGGGCAAGCTACTTGACCCCATTACCTTGCAAAAACCTAAAAAAAAAAGTATTTTTTCCCAGAGAAGAGGTATTACTTGGGTCAGGATAGCATTTTATGTGGGCAAGAGGAATTTATGCTTCAGAAGGTTGGAGTAAGTGATCTCTGAAGTCCCCTTTTAATGGTGGGATTCCATGACTATGAAAATACAGACTGCACACAACTGGGGCCAGGATAGTTCTTGACTGGTGCTTTGCATATTGAGAATTGTAGTGTGGTAAAAGACTGCTTCCTCACCAACTCCCCAAACCCTGTCTACTGCTGAGGAAAGAACTGAGGAGGAAGATTCCTTCCCTTAATTCAGTTTGCCTTTTGCTTGAAGCTCAGCTCAAGTTCTCATTTCTCTACAGTTTTTTAGCCTAGTGACTGAACTCCTAGTCAAGCATTTAGCACAGTGTCCTGCCCACAAAAAATGCTATCCTGACCCAAGTAATACCTCTTCTCTGGGAAAAAATACTTTTAAAAAATGTGTTTATGTTAGATGTGTTCGATTGTGTCCAACTCTTTGTAACCCCATTTGGGGTTTTCTTGGCAAAGTTAACTGTAGTGATTTGTTATTTCTTCCTCCAGTTCATTTTACAGATGAGGAAACTGAAGCAAAGAGCGTTAAGTGACTTGCCCAGTATCACTTAGCTAAGTAAGCGTCTGAACTCAGTTTTGAATTCAGGAAGCCCAATGCTTTATTCACTGTACCACCTAGCTGCCCTTAAAACAAATAAACCAAAAAAACTTCTCTCCCTTAAATATACATATATATATATATATTATACAAATATAGGACACAGAAGTGGCTTATATTTAATGTCTGTCCCTTTCCATCAAGCTCCAGGCACCCAACCACAGACAGATGCCTGTTTCCTTGGAACTATTTGCCCAAGACTATGCATGCCTCTGTTCAATGATAACCTACCTGAACTTCAGCTTTCCACTCAGCTCTAAAGCATAGTACTTACTGGAATACCTACTCACTAAGTAACAAACTAGATTTCATCTTAAACATTTTCTTTTCTCTGTCCATCTTTTTTGTACTCACTGAGTTTGGCTCTCTTTTGATGACACTGCTTCACTGGCAACCCTCTTTAGCACTGGTTTTATTTTGACTCATACCACATCCTGCCCACCCCCTTTCCTAGACTCCCTGACTGGGGTGGAGGAATTGGATTAATCTTTGCTCCCCGTGGTGTCAGGCATTTCTTTCTACCATCACTTTCCTCCTCTGAAGTTTGTTTAGTCCATATTTATCTTCTCAGGACTTTTTCCTTTCTCTGTGAGTTCATTATCTTTTTTTTTTTTTAAGTTTTTGCAAGGCAGTGGGGTTAAGTGGCTTGCCCAAGACCACACAGCTAGGTAATTATTAAGTGTCTGAGGCCGGATTTGAACTCAGATACTTCTGACTCCAGGACCAATGCTCTATCCACTGTGCCACCTAGCCACCCCCATAGTCTTTTATTTCTACTTTCTATCCTCCTAGTAGAAGACTTCAATAAACACCCTAACTTCCCAACTTCTCAATTTATTCATCTCCTATGTCCTACTCTCTTCCCCTTTGCCACAGATACACTCAGAGATAATTATATCTTTGATTTTGCCATCTCCCATTAGTATTTAAGCTTCCATATTTGTGAGCTCTGGAAATTATTTTTTATCTGATCATAATGTACTCTCATCCCACCTCTCCCTTTGGCTTGTAACTCCAAACACTATTCTTTGTTCTCCTCCCCTCCACCTCTTAGTTTTTGCCCAGGCCAACCTCCCTGCATTGGCTGCACTCCTCTCTCCTCCCCACCTCTCCCTTTCCCTTCCCTCCCCACCCCTCCCCTTTCCTTCCCCCCTTCCTCCCCTCCCCACCCTCTCCTCACTTCACCTTCCCCCTGCCTCCTGTCCTTTTCCTCTCCTCTGTCTTGATAACTTGAGGAACCATTTAATCTTTTACCATCTTCTTTTGAATCTCTTTGCCCTTTTATCCTGTCATAGATCTTGCTCTTCTAAACCCTAGTTTTAGATTACTTCCACCATCTGTTGCCTTCACTCTTACCTGCATACCTGCTGACCTCAGTTAGGTCCCCCTACCTGCAGCAAGGCAGTCCTTTTACATCTCCCCAATCAATTCACTATCCCATCTATCTCTTCTGCTTTTCCAAACCTTTTTAACTTTTTTTCAGACCTACCACAGCTTCCCTCTTCTTATTCCTTCAACTTCAGCTCCTATTTCACTGAAAAAAATGAGGCTCTCTCTCTCTCTCTCTCTCTCTCTGTATGTGTGTATATATGTATATATATACATATATATATGTATATATATATATATATATCAAGAGCTTCCTCTTTCTCCTAGTTCTCATTTCATACCACTGAGATGTCTTTGATCACTATTGCCCTCCTTCACCTGTTTCACATCTCCATGCACAAGAGATCACATTTCATCCCATCTTCTCTAGCAGATTTCTTTCTCTTTGACCTCATTCTTTTACTAATCTTTGTTTCATCCATTATTAGAAAAAGCCTCACTTAAATCTGTTCATCCTGGTAACTGTTGTCCTATCTCTCTTTCCTTTCATGGTTAAACGCTATGAAAATGTTACCTATACTTGGTGGTTTCCTTCTTTTATTCTCATTCTCTTCTCATTTGATTAAATCTGCTCTCCAAAATCACTAATGATACCTTACCTGCAAAATCTGATGATCTTTTCTCAATCCTCATTTTTCTTAACTTCTCTGAAGTTTTTTAATACCTTTGATCATACTCTTCTCCTTGATACACTCCTTTTTATATTTTTCATAACATCCCTCTCTCCTGGTGACCTGTCTGATCACTTTTTTTTTTTGCTCGATATTCATCTACATTGTTCCTAATAATCATAGGTGTTTCCTACTCTATCCTGAGCTCTTTTCTTCTCCCTCTATACTTTTTCAATTGATTATCTTACAGCTCCCATGAATTCAGTTATATTCTCTGTATAGATTCTCAGATCTATTAGTCCCAGTCTCTCTACTGTCCTTCAGGCTCTACCTTTTGGACAACTCTAATTGAATTTCCCATAGACCAGTGGTTTCAAACTCAAATAGAAATGGATTCCTGCCAACTGACTTAAACTATAAATTAATATTATCTGTATTGCATTGTATTTTTATTTTTTTTGTTAAACATTTTCCAGTAACATTTTTAAAAACTTTTTAAAATTTATTTAAGGCAATGGGGTTAAGTGACTTGCCCAAGGTCACACAGCTAGGCACTTATTAAGTGTCTGAGGCCAGATTTGAACTTAGGTCCTGCTGACTTGAGCAAGAGATGGTCTATTGGTGTGAACTATTACATACGATGTTTTTATATCAGTTGGTTTTCCTGGATTTGTTTTTCTTTTTTTCTTTATTAAAAAGCCTTTATTATAAGGGACTGATTCCCTGGGTGTGGGGGTAGGGGGGTTGAATTGGGGGAAATAGAGAGAGAGGAATTTAGGTGATGTTAAAATAAAAGTGATGAATAAAAAAGTTAAAGAAAAAAGTTAAAAGCCAAATGGCTTGATTTGAATTTAGAAAATAGATAATGAAAAAAGGATAATAGGTAGGTTAGTTTGTAAAGACTTAACAGAAAGGTGAAATTAGAGCTGATAGCAAAGAAAAGAAGGGAGACCATTTCATGTTTTCTTTGAGAGCTTACAGGAGTCTCATTACTTAATATATTAGATAAAATGGATTATAGGACAGTTGGAACCTGATAGGAAATGGATTCTTTTTTTGATCTGGAAGTAAGAGTGAGAAATAGAACCAGAAATTTATTTAAGAAGAAACCCATGAAAGTTTGAAAATTATGTTAATCTGAATTATTGGCATAAATAATATATGCCTCTAAATTATTTGTTTGTATAATTAGATAGATGTTAGAGTTTGAAGAGTCCTTAGAGTTCATCACATCAACTCCCTTCAATTGACATGAAAAATCAGGTCTGACAAAATGAAGTGACTTAACCAAGATCATATAGTAAGAAGTAAGACTAGAACTCAAGTTTCACTGCTTCGAATTGCAATCTTCTTTATATCATATCACAAGTTTTCCCCCCTCATCTGAAGCAACTGACTCAGGATTGGCATAGGAGAGAGTTAAATGGAAAAGGCTGAAGTCCCACAGACAGAGTCTTTGGGAGGAGCAACCTGATTAAATGGGTAGTTGTTAAAATGATTAGTAATAAAATACTAGGCAATCTGTTAATTATGTGTAGATATACATGTATACATGGATTTGTCACAGTATATTTTATATACTACTATATCACATTTAATTATATGCTGTTTTGTTCTTAATCTGTTTCATATGAAACATGATTCCTCAATATGCTTTTTTTTTTCGTTTTTTGTAAGGCAAACGGGGTTAAGTGGCTTGCCCAAGGCCTCACAGCTAGATAATTATTAAGTGTCTGAGACTGGATTTGAACCCAAGTACTCCTGACTCCAGGGCTGGTGCTTTATCCACTACGCCACCTAGCTGCCCCTCTCAATATGCTTTTAAGAAACGATTATAGGGCAAGGATTATGTCTTTTACTTCTCACTTTTTTCATTGTAAAGAGCAGATTGTGGGGTACATAGTGGTAGCTTAAAGGCTTGAAATAAAACAACCCTGAACAAGTTTTCCTAGGTTTTCCTGATGGTAGACCAAATGACCAGACATTCATATGTGTGAAAGGTGCATTAATATTCACGAACAATGGTAAAATGTGGTCTGTTAGATGTCCAAATGTAGAGTATTTTCAAGTAAAAGAAAAGCATATTTTCCCCCTGCCCCCCATTTAATCAGTTTTATTTGAATAAATACACAAAATCTATAGGTTGGATGCTAGTCATAAATCAGTTTTGATATTGGTGAAAATACTGAAATTTAACAAGACTGTTAAACCACCCTGCTACTTATCCCCTTACATGACTTCCTCTGCCCGTCTTGACAAATAATGGGTCTTGGTTTTCAGGGAGCAGACTACCTTGTGTGTGTCCATTCTGGAGAGATTTCTCCAAGCTATGGAACCAGTCCACGTGGCCCGAAACCTTAGGGATGAACTGCACAGGGGACTATCTCACCCTGATGATGCTGTGGTAATCCTCACCCTGTCCCAGGTATGGAATTTTAATAGTAAATATGCTGCCCTACACAAGATTTTTCTTTTTCCTACAGAGGTGTGGGTATAAAACAACAATTACAATCCAGTTGTGACAATGAGTGAGTCTATACCAGCATTTATACTGAGTCATACTGCTGTGGTAATGATCCTTAACACATAATAAAAGGAATTTTGTTGAGGGGTTGAATGATTATGTATCTTCAGCAGATGCAGATATTTAACTATTATATTGTGATCCTACAGTGGGAGTTTATTACTAATTAATATCTTGGAATTTTTCAGGTTGGCAGAATTGTAGAAAATTCAGAGGCTGTTACTGAGATTCTCAATAGTCCTGAATTACTGAAGGAAATTATTTATTGCATTGGTGCAGAAAAATTGTCTGTGGCTAAAACGGTGAGTACTCTGGACTTGTGAAACACACTCTTAAAATCACAGGATCTCAGAGTTGGAAGGTATTTCAGAGGTAACCAGGTCCAACCCATCCCTGAATAAAAATCTCCTTTAGAACACCTCTAGACATAGTAAATAAGCAGAGAAACTGATTTATTTTTAAAAAATGAAGAAAGGGAGATGGTCCTGATAGTGAATTGTGAAGAATTTAAGTGTGTTTAGTAATTGTATTTGAAGCCTATTTTGGGGTATCTTAATGATGCATTGCTAAATGAATGCTAATTATAAGTTTTTGATCTTTTTCTTGGGAATACATATCATATACATAAAGTTCTCATTCACTTGATTGTTGTCAGAAGAAATTTTTTAAAGATTTCTTAGTAGTGAGCCATTGATTTTTTTTTTTAGCTTGCTGTTTTCAATTAAAGCGAAGCAGCGTAGTATAGTGAAAAGAAGCCTAGTATTGAGTCCAATCCAAGCCCAAGCAATATCACTTAAAGCAAGTAGCTTAACTTCTTTGATCATCAAGAAAATTATAACTTGTTTCTCTTTGGATTATTATGAATTTCAAATGAAATAATGTACATGAAGCTCTTCATTAAGTACTTTTGCATTGCTGTTATTTTCCTGTGTTTACATGATTAAGAAAATTTTTTACTTTTGTAAGGCTATCAAGTCACTGTCAAGAATGTCCTTAACTCAAGCTGGATTGGAGTCTTTATTTGAAAGCAGCCTGCTAGATGATTTAAAAAATGTTATGGAAAAAAGTGATATCGTACGGTACAGGGTCTATGAGGTAAGATGAAAACTATTCTTTTTATTTTCTGTACCAGAATATACAGAGAGCTTGTTGTGGGAAATAGGATGATCTGGAAAAATCATGCTAATCTTCATGTTACAAATTATAGCAAATTTACATTGTAAAGAACAATAAGGAAATAAGTATTTATTTTTACTATGTATATGACAAGGTGCATTCAACAGGATTGTGGGGCCCTATCCACAGACAATTTTAAAGTCTAGTTGAATGTGTGCACACAGACACACAGGTAGACATCTATTAAATGCCTAATTAAGGCAGTATAGTATAGTTGATAATAAATTTAAATCCTGTTCCTAGTACTTTATATGATTTTAGCAAGTCACCTTATCTTCCTTAAGTTTTGTGACCTAGGGGCAGCTAGGTGGCGCAGTAGAGATAGCACTGGCCCTGAAATCAGGAGTACCTGAGTTCACATCTGGCCTCAGACAAGTAATAATTACCTAGCTTTGTGGCCTTGGGCAAGCCACTTAACTCCCATTGCCTTGCCAAAAAAAAACCCCAAAAACAAAAAAAAAAACCTCAAAAAAAATGTTTTGTGACCTGTAAAATGAGGGATAAACTATATCCCTTCCAACTCTAATTCTGATGATCAAGTTTTTGTTGTTCATTTCTTACCTTAATCTAAAACATCCTACATCATTCCTTTAAAAATAGGACAAATTTTAAAAACATCATAATTTGTGTGTGTGTGTGTGTGTGTGTGTGTGTGTGTGTGTGTGTGTGTGTTGAAGATGTATTATGGGAAATTTTAAGCTCAGGGTTGAGGCATGTCTTTCTTTTCTTTAGAACTAAAAATTCTATTTTAAGTTCTCTCTGTCTTTATTTTAGGTTAAATTGAGAACCAGTGTTTACTGGATGACTCCTTTTACAACTCTGCTTTTGTTTTTCTCTAGTTGATTGTGGAAATTGCCTCTGTGTCACCAGAATCCTTAAAATACTGTACCAACAGTGGATTAGTAACCCAACTCATTAGAGAGCTGACTGGTGATGATGTGCTAGTCAGGTGGGTTGACCCAGGTGATTTTTGGAAAGCAAACTTCTTCCTAGAGTTTTGAGAATTGGCTCCCCATATTGATCCATAGAAGAAATGATCATCTAGGCATGATTTCAAAACTTTGTTAAGAGACAACTGGTATTGTGAATTTTGAGTTAAAGAACTCCTGGTTTAGAGATGTGGCTCTACCACCTACTTGTTATGTGAATTTTAAAGTCATCCTTTTTTGGTTTCATTTTCCTCATCCACGGAAGAAGGGGGTACACTAGGTGATTTTTAAAGTCTTTTTCTACTCTATATTTTAGGATTCTGTTATTTCATAGTATTTGTTAATTAAAAGCAGCCTTTATAAAATCAAGGGGCAGCTAGGTGGTGCAGTGAATACAGCACTGGCCCTGGAGTCAGGAGGACCTGAGTTCAAATTTGGCCTCACACACTTAATAATTACCTAGCTGTGTGACTTTGAGCAAGTCACTTAACCCTATTCCCTTTCAAAAGAAGAAAAGAAAAAAATCAAAATATATCTTTTACCTTTGATTAGTAATATCTGCAAAGTAAGTCATAGAATTAGAATGTTAGAGCTCGGAGGAATAGCATTTGAGTATCTCAGATTGAGTGATTCATTTTTATAATGCTTTTAATATGAAATTAATATTTCTTTTTCATTAAAACTACTTGATGTTCGCTAATAAAAGTCCTTTTGTCCATTTTATATATTACAGAGCCACTTGCATAGAAATGGTAACATCACTTGCATATTCTCATCATGGACGACAGTACCTTTCCCAAGAAGGAATAGTTGATCAAATTTCTAATATCATTGTTGGGGCAGATTCAGATCCTTTCTCCAGTTTCTATTTGCCAGGTAATAGAGGCAACTACTGACTCATCTGTTTATAAACAGGCCCAGGATTTGTTGTCTTTGAAAAAAAAAGATCTTCCAAAGAGGTCTCTTTAGAAGAGACAAGTCATTTTATCCTGAAGTAAGGTCTGCTGAAACCTCTGTTCTATCAATTTTGCTTTCCTGTTTAGGGAGTTGCTATCAGTACTGTCTTTGAAATGTCCAATAATGCTCAGAACATTCAGTCATCTTTCTCTTAAACCTCAGTTATGTGAAACCTCAAGGTAAAATTAATTGTAGTCCAATGTATGCTATTTTGCTACTTGATTCAGATCTCTTTTTTGTCACTTTCTCTAGGATTTGTCAAATTTTTTGGCAACCTGGCAATAGTGGATAGCCCTCAACAGATCTGTGAACGATACCCAATCTTTATAGAAAAAGTCTTTGAAATGGCAGAAGGACAGGACCCCACCATGATAGGAGTAGCAGTTGACACCCTAGGGATCCTTGGCTCAAATGTGGAAGGAAAACAAGTTTTACAAAAAACAGGTTGGTGCAATTTGCCTCGCATTTCTAAAGGAAAGTTTTATTATGATGAAAATGATGAAATTTGATTATTTATCATTAAATCGATTGCTGGTAGATTTAATACCTTGCTGAAAACTGATGTTTTGTTTTTACAATCTTAATGAATTTGGACTCATTACTAAAAAGTCAAGTTTTCAAACTCACTAATAACTCCCTTTTGCAGTGGATCAAAATTGTCACTAGACACCTAATCTGCTATTCCTTTCATTAGATCTTTTTGACTTTATAGTACATCATTGACTCTGACACTTCTATAATCTAGTTTACCACTGCATAAAACATAGTTACAAAGATAACAGTGCTTTTGATGTTCTACCCATAAGTATAATTTAAATAAGGGCCTTTCATGACAAACAGTAATTATAAACAGTATAGATAATGATCACAAACAAAACCATGGCTATAATTCAAGACATAGTAAGCATCAACCTGCTTCTTTGATAAAAGACCAGCCATTACAGAAATTTTGACTGATTGGCAACCATAAGGGTTCCCAACCAAAGAGACTGTAGACTACCTCGAGCGTGCTTTTGGACTAGAGTTTGAAAAATTTGTGCTATTTTGTGTGTGTGTGTGTGTGTGTGTGTGTGTGTGTGTGTGTACTTAGGCAAATGTTTTCCTGGCTATTGTTTGGTCTCTAAAAGTACATTTATTTTTAGTACAGAGTTAGAGCGTATCTTTATATATAAACACTAAGTATAATTTGTTTAATACAGTCTGAGTTTCCATTTCCTAAAGGAATTCGGTTTGAACACCTACTAAAGAGAATAGGACACCAAGCAAAGAATGCTTCAACAGAACTAAAGATTAGGTGTTTGGATGCCATTTCATCTCTTCTTCATTTACCAGTGAGTAAATGGAATTAGTAGATTATGTTTGGTAAACTAAATATATGTGATTTGACATTTCAGAATTAAAAAAAAACACATTTGTCAGGTAAGTCCTATCCTTACTCATATTGAGCATACTTCGTAAGTGGATAGTGTTAGTATAAGAGTTGTCTAGAATCCTAGAGATGGAAGTGATCTCATCTAGTTCAATCTTTTCATTTTACAGATGTGGAAACTGGAATTCAATGCAGTAAAATAACTTGATCATGATCACAATTATTGGTAGAGATGTTATTAGAATTCAGGGCTCTGGGTTACCAATCCTTTGTTCTCAGCTACATGTTTGTGAAAATGCTGGAATCAAAGGACCTAGATTTGCATCCTGGCTCTGCTGTGTTTGACCTACGGCAAATGGCTTAATATTCCTAGAGCTCAGAGTAAAATGAGGCATTTAAATCAAAGGTTCTCTAAGGCTCTAGCTGTAAATTACAAGAGTCTATGCTTTTATTAACCATATTGAAAAATTGAATAATTTTCCCCTCTTTTGTCTTATAGTATGATCAACAGACTGATGATCTCCTAAGAATGACAGAATTCTGGTTCTTATCTTTAACTCGGGAACCACTGGAACATTTTAGAGGGATCAGCACCCAACCTTTCCCTGAGCTGCATTGTGCTGCATTAAAAGTGTTCACAGTAAGTATTTCCTCCCAAGGTCAGCATTGTTAAAGTTTTGACTTGATAGCAATATTTCTGTCAATTTGATGTTTTTAGTATTAAGTAGGAGGTTGGAATTTTCAATTTCATGAGACATAAACATCTAAAAAGTAGTAACAAGGGGCGGCTAGGTGGCGCAGTGGATAAAGTACTGGCCCTGGAGTCAGGAGTACCTGGGTTCAAATCCGGTCTCAGACACTTAATAATTACCTAGCTGTGTGGCCTTGGGCAAGCCACTTAACCCCATTTGCCTTGCGAAAACCTTAAGAGAAAAAAAAAGGTAGTAAGGAGCTATGGAATTGTGTCTGTGAGGTGGGATTGGTGTAGGGGAGAGTAGAAGGAATGGGGTGTGGGGGGGAGAAGATCCCTATAAACTTTTTATTTCATTCTGTAGTCTTTTAAGTCTGTAATTGTATGCAAAGCATAGTTCTCTGTGCTGGATGAGATGTCATAGTATAGTAGAAAAAGCATTTGACCTGGAAGCAGAAAAACCTGGATTTGAGTCTTGATTCTGTCACTTGATAGTTATGTAACCATGACAAATTGTTGAACTCTTTTAAGCCATGGTCTCCTAATCTTTGAAGTAGAGTTAATAATATTTATTCTTTTGGGTTTTAATGAGAAGAATTCTTTGTAAGCTATCAATGGAGCTTTTATTAATTTTGCAAATAAAATATAGACCCTGTCTTAGCAAACTTCCATATTTAACTATTTAACTGTCTTTAATTTTTTTTTCTGAGATTAAAAAGTTATTGTTCTCTTCCTTTATTGCTCTTTAGGCCATTGCAAACCAACCCTGGGCTCAGAAACTTATGCTTAACAGCCCAGGATTTGTGGAATACATAGTGGATCGGTCTGTGGAACATGACAAAGCTTCAAAAGATGCCAAATATGAACTAGTGAAAGCCCTTGCAAACTCAAAAACAATTGCAGAGATCTTTGGAAACCAGTATTATTTAAGACTAAGAACTTACTTGAGTGAAGGCCCTTACTTTGTGAAGTCTGTTGCAACTACAGCTGTAGAAGGAGCAGAATGAATTCCACAAAATTAAATTTAGGGGACCAATCTTGATGACCAAGCCATCTTCCAAAGACCTTGGGTTTTGTTTTGTTTTGTTTTGTTTTTGTATTTAACACAACAGACAGAAAATACTTTTAACTATAATTGCACTTTTAAGAAAAATTATCATGATGTGTTTATGGTAGACTTAACAACTATGCATTTGTTGTTGCTGTATTTGAAGTACATTGTGGAACAGGAATTTATTTGGAGCTCTTTGATTACAAAAAGAAAATATTCCTTATTGCAAGGGACTTCATCATTATTTGAACCAAGTATTTTTCTGCTTCCCCAAATACACATGATCTTGCCAAAACTGCATATGATTAAAATATCTATATTTATATAGAGATAGATAGATAGATATATTTATGGCACAAATGCTGGGAAATTCTGTCCTAGAACTGCCTAAATAAAAAAATTCTGTCAAGATTCTGCTTTATTCAGAAGAGAAGTTACATTAGGAATTCTCTTCTGCTCCTGGCAAACTTTTTTTGTTCTTTACTCCACTACTTTCTTGCTATTGGATGTGCATAGTCTTTAGATTATAAAGCAGTGTGAAACCCTAAAATTATGTGTTCTCTTTATAATGTAAGTAAATCATTTATAATAAGGTCTCTTTGGTGAGCTTTTGAGAGGAGTTTTTATAATTGTTGTCCTACGAAAATGAGACATTCTGTGACTTAAGGAAAATTCAGGAGGGAAAAAACCCTTCTTGTTTTGATAACTCTTGGCTATAACTAATGAATTGCATCTATTCTGTTTTATATCTGTGACTTCCCATTTTTCTCCATTGCACTTGATTAAAATATTCTCTCGGGCAACACCTACTGAAAATGAATTCTTCCTCTACAGCTTCTGTTAAGAGTACTTGAATTCATTGAATGTTAAAGTTGGAATGATTAGGGGACTTAGCCTTTCTCTCACAGATACTAGGCTTGAGTTACTAGAAACAGGATGTTAGACTTAGAAAGTAGCTAAATTTTCCCCTATCACCATAAATCACTCATTTATTTGGTAGCGTGCACAGTGCCCTAAATCTCAATGCTTAGTAAATATCAGTTTATTTAATATGGTTTTAGAATTGTAGATTTTTTTGAATTGGAAGGGATCTTTTGAATCTTAGTTTTATACATGAGGAAGTTGGTAGCAACACTGGAATTAGAACTCGAGTCTCCTGACTACCCAGATGACTACTCTCTGAGACTTCTCTTAGACATCAATAAACTTAATGACTTTTTCAATACATTAATGTATTGAAACAAATTGAATTTTTCCAAAAGAATTTGATGATTATAAAAGTAAGCAGTGAAGATCTGAATTCAAATTTGGTGTGACTCTGGGCAAGTCACTTAGCCCTGATTGCCTCACATCCAGGGCCATCTCTAGTGGTCATGATTGATATTTGGCCCCAACTCTAAAGAAGAAGAAAGTGAAGCTGATGACTTAGTATGCACCCCCCCCCCCAAATCCAATTCAATGCATGTCATGGTTATCACATGATAAAGAACAGCATTGGGTACCAAAGCCAAAATTAGGCAGTCCCTTCCCTTAAAGAGCTTACTTCTCTTGAAGGAAAGAGAAGAGTTCATATAAGAGTATAGTAAGTAAATACAATGTATTTTCTTAAAGGAGAGGCATTAGTACTGGGAAGATTCAGGAAATGCCTCATAGGGAAGGGACCATTTGATCTGAGCTTTGAAGAGAATTAGGAATTCTAAGAGGCAGAGATAATAGGCAAATGTACTAATATTGGTAAAATACTGTACAAATCTTAAAGCTCTGTTTGTATTATTGTTATTTCCAGGAAAGAAATATATTTCTAAACCAATATCATGAATACATTTGATCCTCACCAAAGTCCTGGGAGGGAGCTACTAATATTATCCCCATTTTACAGATGAGGAAATGGAGGAAAGGGTTAAATGATTAGCCCAGGTCATAGATCTAGTGTCTGAGTCCAGATTTAAATTTGAGACTACTTGTTTCCAAATTCATCCACTGTACCACCTTGCTGCCTCTAAAGTAATATTAGTGCTTATTTGTAAAGCTGGCTGCATAAGAAATATGATTCAGTTTTAGGAACTTGAGAGAAACGGCTATCGGATTAAAAGACATTCAAATCGGGACAGTTAGGTGGCACAGTAGATGGAGCACCAGCCCTAGAGTTAGGAGGACCTGAGTTCAAATTTTGCCTCAGACACTTAATAATTACCTCACTTAACCCCATTGCCTTGCAAAAAAAGACATTCAAAGCCTAAAATGATATTTTGAAATTGCTGAATTAGCAATGTATACAAAATCCAATTTTCTCTTTTTTTTAATCCCGAATTCCATTATTTTTTTGTTTTAGGTTTCTGCAAGGCAAATGGGGTTAAGTGGCTTGCCCAAGGCCACACAGCTAGGTAATTATTAAATTTCTGAGGTCGGATTTGAACTCAGATGCTCCTGACTCCAGGGCCGGTGGTGCTCTATCCACTGCACCACTTAGCCACCCCCCAAATTCCATTTTCAAATGGAATTTTAGTTTGTGGTATTATAGAAAGAATACTGTATTTGGAATAAAAAAAAAAGAATTAGTTTGAGTTGTAAAGTACCATTTACTAGTAGTGTGACTTAGGCTAGTTACTGCATATCTCTAAGGCTCAGTTTCCTCACCCATAAAATTAGGGAGTTAACTAGCTAGCAGTGAATGCTAATGTCCTAGCTCTAACCAAGTAGAGACTAGATAATTGGGATATTTTTGAGGCAATTCTTATAGTGGACAGACTTGATAACCTCTAAGGTCTCTTCCAGTTCTTAATAAATTTTTGGTACTTTAATTCTAGTTTATTCTTGTCTATCCTATAAGGAAAATACTGTGTGCCAACACCAAATGAATGAATGAATGAATGAATGATTGTATCCTGTCTGTATTGTGAGGCCTGTTTGGGACTTAGTTGAAAAACTGCTGAAAATTAGCAGTATAGGAGATAAATGTGCTAATTCAAGGAACTTGTGAACGCTAAAAATAAAATTAAAATTTCTATGTAGTAGGTACATAAAATTCTTTGAGATGATGGAGCTATAATTTTTAGTTTATGGACCCATTTGTGGCATGCACACAGTGTTAATATTTTATAATAATTCTATTAAATGCTTTTGATGTGATTCAACTCAGATATTCAAATCAGATATAAAAATGCAAAATTAGTTTCATCAACATATATATGACTGAACATTTTTGAGCTCTCAATTATATAAGAAGAGAATTCTTCACAAAAATAAACTTAATGTATTTCCCTTTTAAAAAGACAAGTTGATTGCATAAAAAATTCTATGCTAAGTTAAATTCTTTAGGAACTGTTTTATCATTGATATTTATAACATGGATAAAGGAGCCAAGAATTTTTTTTTCTCTTGCCAGATATATATATGTAAAGGCTTTAATATAGCTTAGGGGAAAATACAGAGGGAGAAATATTTACTATTATAGGAAAAAGGGAAGTTATAAGGCATATATCTTTTGCAGGAAAATGAAATCTTAATTAGCAAAATACATTGCATCATTTTTTATAGGTGCTATATTGAAGTGTTTAAAGCTATCAAGATATGTTAAAAGTTTGCAGGAGACCAATCCATAATAGGTTTCAAGCAAGGTGCATTCTTTCCCATCATTAATTTCCTTCCACTCAAGTGGCATTTCTTCACCTGTCAGTTCTGAAGATGTGAAGATGAACTTATAGCAGCAACGATTGTACCTGATGTGCTTCTCCCCTGAAAACCGTGAACTGTGGATGGGTATGAGGCCAGCATACTTGGCGCAGATTCCTATAAAAACATCAGCAGGTATTGCCAAAGGTGCTTCCTTGAAAACCACGTACATCATACGAGCCACATCCTGGGACACAATAAAGGCTTCTCCACTGCAGTAATCAGGGTAGTACTTTTCTGGATATTCACTAATTGGAACAAAATTCTGACTTTGAGGATCTCTGTTGGGCATATCCTGATGGATGACCCTTCCCACATATATCTCTTCAAGGTGGGCCTTTAAGTTGAGGAGGTAGTCTACCAGGCTAGGGAGATTGACAAACATCTCTTCATTGACCTTGAGGATGAACATGGCATTTGGGCAGAAAGTTACCGCCCACTGCATCATCATGATGGTCTTTAGTGTTTGGTTTCCAGAACTGTCCAGGAAGAATCCTTCAACAATATCTCTATATTTATTAGATTCCATGTTGATGTCTTGCTGAGAGGTTCCCAAATCTGGCATTCCCAAGGCAAATAATGTGAGAATAGAATGTCCCCGTATTGTAGTCATATTAGCCCAAGTTTTCCTTATCAAATCCCTCCTTGACCCATTTTCTGGCCTGCTGAAGATAAGAGAGAGTAAAAAGATATCTTCTCCCTTGCATGCCTCTTCCTGACTCAAGATATAAAATTTTGAGAGATTATATCTTAAGGGTTCCACATTTAGTTTTCTGGCCTTGTCCTTAATCTCAAGAACTCTCACATCTACATATGGTAATGTCTGTAGAAAATATTCTTCCACAAAGTCAGCTCCAAAAAGCAGGGCATGAAACAAGATGACATTAAATAAAATGAAGCACCACTGGTGAGTCCGAAGCCTACAGAATGTCACCTAAATAAGAAGAGAACATAAGATAGTTGTCTGTACTTGTCTGAAGTTAATAGAAATATATTTGAAGTAGAAACCATTATTTGCTATTTCTCAATTGAATTAGCCTTTGATATTATTTATATAGAATTTGTTTCCTCCTGTAATGTAAGAATTCCATTTTTACAGTTGCCAAGCAGTTTTTTTAAATTCGTTTATGGCATATATAGTTCTGAGCCATGTTTCAAAGGAATTTATTAATATTAATATGTAAATATAATAACAACATTTGTAAATGGGACCAAGTTAAATCTGCATTGTTTCCTATCCAAAGAAAATACTTAGTATTTAGCTGAGAAATGCACACAAAAATACAACAATGAGACTACTGTAACCTGCTTGCTCTATGGTATAGGGTCAATAGAGTCTGATGAAGAAGGTCAGAGTTGGAGAAGGGGAGCTGAACCCATTTTCACTGGCTTATAATAATGGTTTCCTATCTTCCCTTTCTACTGATTGAATAGAGAAGAAAATCCTATTTATCTGTAAATTGAGAGGGTTAAACTCTATAGACTCTAAGGTTCTATTACCAGCTTTTGAGTTATTTTCATCCATCATTAAGCTCTGAATTTCTCAGTTTTCTAGTTTACTTACAGTAAAAGAAAATGCAGATTTTAATACTGTATTTAGCCTAGGGTACCATAGGAGTAGCTAGGATACCTAGAATTCCTAATCCCTGCCTCTCACAACAAAAGTTTTAAACATTTAAAATAAAACTTACCTGCATATTATCTGTGAAGGAATTCCGAATTCTCAAAGTACTTAAGTCCAAATAGGGATTTAGATTCAAATGCACAAACAAGATGAGTTCATTTGCAACTGAAGTGGAAGCACTTTATGTCTGGAACATTTAGGATAAGGTTTCTCTCTAATCAATTTGATCTTTGTTCCAGCTTACTAGATGGATACACAGAAATGCCCATGCTCACACACACACAACACAAAACACCTCGATCATATTGCAGTTGGAGAAAATCCAAAGTAATTGAATCTGAACAGTGTGCCTAATTCATAGTCCCGAATACTATAGGGACTAAATTTAAAAAATGTTCCTTGATGTTCAGGGAACTGTTAATGTTGGAGATCACTCTGGGGTAAGCTATAATTTGTTTACTTGAACAAAAGGTTTTTAAAAAATATTTAACCATTTTTTTCCAACAATAAAATCTGATTGGATTAGATGATTTTATTAGATCACTAATATTCTATAAGAGACAAATACTTGTGATTAGAATGTATACATTTAAAGGATTTAAATAAGGGTCCATTACATCTGATGACAACAACTGTCTCCAGAGTCAGAGGACCTGCCTTCAAATTCTTCCATGGGCTACTCCCTTAACTTTACTGGACCTCAATTTCCTCATCTCTATAATGAATCTCTAAAATGAAATGATGGCTCTTGGGTTCCTTTCTAACTCTAGGTTTATGATCCTATCTATACCTTAGGATTGACTAAATTACTATTTTGTTTTTCAAAGTCCATAGCTTACCTGTATTAAGCTGGAGGTTGGCTTGCCCTTGACTTTGAGTGACTTCTTGATTCTTAATTGTTGGAGGTGGAAGTAACATAGGAAAAGGGAAGAAGAGAAGATGGATTTTTTGATATTTTTAGAATCATCAAAACAATTTTGTGGATTTTGTGGAATCAATGTATAGTGAACTAGAGACAAGAGATCTGGAGTCTGGTAAATGTTTTGCTGCTAAATATATGATCTTAAACAAGTCATCTCATATCTCAGATATGGTTTCATCTATAAAATGAGTTAGCTGTATAACTTTTAAGGTCTGAAAGTTGTGACTTGTAATCTGAGTTGACACTATTTAACACCGACTTAAGGTTTGGGACTTAAGATAAATTTAACTAGTTCAGTTTTAAAATGGTTAGGAAGCCAGGATCAATGACTATATTTTCATAAAAGTAGATGATATAAATCAAAGTAAAGAATAAAATTGAGACCAAGAATTGGTTGAATCAGGTACTTGGAGCAATCATGCTCACCCAATTGAGAGCTAGGCCAGCATTCTGGCAAGTGAGAGATGAAAGGCTCTTTTAAAATCATATCCTAATTTTTTTATCTTTTTTTAGTTTTTGCAAGGCAATGGGGTTAAGTGACTTGCCCAAGGCCACACAGCTAGGTAATTATTAAGTGTCTGAGGCCATATTTGAACTCAAGTACTCCTGACTCCAGGGCTGGTGCTCTATCCACTGCGCCACTTTAGCTGTCCCTAATTTTTTTTTAAATAAAGTTTGAGTTTTACAATTTTTCTCCCATTGCTTCCCTCCCTTCACAGAACGCAGTCTGTTAGTCTTCACGTTGTTTCCATGGTATACATTCATCTAAGTTGAATGTGATGAGAAATCATATTCTTAAGGAAGAAAAATAAAGTATAAGAGAAAAATATATATATAATAAGATAACTTTTTTTCCCCTAAATTGAAAATAGTCCTTGGTCTTTGTTCAAACTCCACAGTTCTTTCTCTGGATACAGATGGTATTCTCCATCGCAGACAGCCCAAATTGTCCCTGGTTGTTGCACTGATGGAAGGTTGAGCATCACCCCCATGCTGCTGTTAGGGTGTACAATGTCTTTCCGGCTCTGCTCATGTCGCTCAGTACCTGATATCTTTTTATCTAGAATTATTTTGACTACGTTTCTTGTTCACATTCTCATTGGTTTTTACATATGCTTTCTATCAACTTCAGCCCTAGAGACAAGTGCCGGCTGGGAGACGTCTCCATTTTGGGAGCTGCTGCGCATGCTTCATTTACAATTCTCGCGAAAAGGAAATCGGAAATATTCCCGAGGCCCTTCCGGTTACTGTATTTCCTCCCCTCGCCCTTAGCTCGTCAGTTCCCGGGGGACGGGCTGGGCGCGCGGAGATGACGTACTCCCGCGCCGGAAGCCGCTCCCCTTCGAGCCTGCGGAACCCAAGCGGCGTCCGCGAGTCGGTGTGTGGGGCGGGGGCTGCGCGGGCTGGGGACTGCAGGGCAGCCCGAGGCGGGGGCGACGAGAGCCCGAGTCCATCTGACCCACGCCGCGTGTCTTTGTGTCTCCTTGTCCAGGCGCCATGGCTGCCGAAGGGGCCCGGCCGCTGCGAGTCTCCGCCGGCCCGCGGGCTCCTAGGCGGCGTGTGTCCGTCCCGAGGCCCCGGGTCCCGGAGCGCGCCCTCAGGTCAGTGCCCGGGGCGGGAAGAGGCGCGCGCGGGACTTGTGGGGGTGGGGAGAGTGCCTAGGAGGGGGCCGGTGCCCGAGGGCGGTCTCCTTTTCTTTTCTCCAGCCCCGCCTTTTTCTCTGGTCCAGCTGTTTGTTCCAGTCCGGGCTCTGCGCCCTGACAGCCGCATCTGCCCCGCCAGGGAGCCCTCTTCTGAAATCTTTTCCACAATAGCAATCGGAGCCCCTGTTTATAGGGCGTTTGAAGGCAGGCCCACAGAGTTAAGCGTAATCTTGGGGTGAAGATAGGACCGGTATTAACCCATTCTGCAGTGATGAAATGGAAATTCAGAGAGATGAAATGATTTTAGATTGAGCTGCCCAAATCCCCAAACCAGAACTGACTTTTGCCCAAGATTATGTAGCTAGCAAGCATAGAACCTCAGGTTCTTAAACAAGCCCCCCTTTTTTTCAGTCCAATATTCTTTATATTACCATAAAACTACTGCTACTAATTGACACGTAGTCAAGTTTGGAGATCCCCTTACACACATATTTATATTTGAGCCTCACAATCATGTTCCGGACTATTACTTGCAAGTATTAGATGAGAAAATCTAGGCACACAAATTAAATGACTTGCCTCTGTTCATATGGCTAACAGTCGTCAATGGGAAGATTTGAATCTAAGTCCAGCCCCCTTACTAGAGGGGGGCTATGAGATTTTTTTCCCACATGTTTATAGTTATTTCTAAAATATATCTTTGACTATCACGTGCATAGATCCTTAAAATAGGAAAAGAATATCTGCCTATTTCAGTTCACCCAGTTTTCTCTTTTTTACCTGTAAGAGTAATAAACCATTTTCCTGTATCTCAGATATACAAGCACTTCTTTTATAATCTTATCAGTATTAGTATCATCTTCATATTATATGTAAAGGAACATATTTGGAGAAATTGTGACTTATTGGATCTCATACAGCTATTAAAATGCAATGTGATTATTTGAAACCAGACTTCTGACTTAAATTGGGGGCTTTAAGCACTACACCATGCTGCCTCTGCTTAACTTCCAGTGATAAGGAATTAATATACTTCCTCCTAAGGTATCATATTCTATTTTTAACTAATTCTTTTTGGCCTAATTCTTAGGAAGTTTTCCTTTTGTTGATGTAGAGCTTAATCCACACCTTTAGTATAAACTACCTTAATGATTTTGAAATCTTGAAAATTTTGAGTCATTTAAACCAGTATTTTTCAAATTTTTTATTTGTTTATTTTTTCCAATTATATGTAAAGAATTTTCAGCATCCATTTTTAAAATTTTTATTCTTCCCACCTGTCCTTCCCCTTTCCTAAGATAGCAAGTAATCTGATATAGATTATATATGCACAATCATGTTATGCACATTTCCATGATAATAATGCTTTAAAAGAAGAATCAGCAAAAGGAAAAAGCCACAAGAAAGAAAAAAACAAAAAACAAAACAGTGAAAATAGTATGCTTTGATCTGAATTGAGACATAGTTTTTTTTAACTGGACGTGGATGACATTTTCCATCATAAGCCTTTTAGAATTGTCTTTGATCACTGTATTACTGAAAAGAACTAAGTCTTTCATAGTTGATCATCACACAATATTGTGGTTACTGTGTACAATGTTCTTCTGTTCATGTCACTCAGCATCACGTAAGTTCATATAAATCTTTCCAGGTTTTTCTGAAATATGCTTGCTTATCATTTCTTATAGAATTCCATTAAGTTCACATACCACAGCTTGTTCAGCCATTCCCCAAATGGACATCCCCTCAATTCTCCTCAATTTTTGTGCCACCACAAAAAGAGCTGCTATAAATAATTTTTGTACATGTAGTTCTTTTTTCCCTTTCTTATGATCTCTTTGGGACTTGTAGTGGTATTGGGGAATCAAAGGTCATGCACAGTTTTAGAGCCCTTTCAGTTTACATTTAACTAGCATTTATTTTTGACCTTCTGTGCCATCCGTTGTACTAGGGAAGGGCACAAATAAATATGCAATTCCTCCACTCGAGGAGCTTCCATGCTATCAGGGAAACAGCATATTGAAGTATATGTAAAATCAATAGAAGGTAATGGGTGGGGTGAGACAGGACCAGATACTAGCAATTGGGGAGAGCAGGAAAGACTCCATGTAGAAGATGTAATAATGATATCTCCCATTTATATAATACTTTAAGTTTTATTTTTAAAAAGTGAAAAAACTTTCCTTACAATCCTGAACCTCAGGTAGTTCAAGAGAGCATTCTGTTATACAAAGTTTAGGTAAGAATTAATCCTTGCTCTGATGTTCATATTTTAGTGGATGATAGGATACTAATATAGACATCTATGTCATCTGTAATACACAACATAAGTTTCAGAGATTAGTAGTAATACTTTTGGTAAGAGACAGCTTGGTGTAGTGACTAGAGAGCTGTCCTTGACATCATTAAGCCATGGGTTCGGATCCTGACTGTGAGAAGTATTGGCTATGGTCCAAGGCAAACTACTTTCTGTCTCAGTGCACCATGCTACTCTCTAAGACTATAAATTGAAGAAAGGTGCCATTCTGCATTTATAGAGGAATTTCTTCTTTGGAAGTTTCCTATACAAATGAAATCATATGTCCAGAAAAAAAAACTGCATTAGAAAGTTGCAAAAAAATGTTACATTTGAGGAGAAAAGGTTTTTGTGACATTTGGGGCAGGAAAGTCTTCATGAAAAAATGGATTTGAGTTGAACTTTTAGTGTGTTAGGATTTCAACAGGTGAATTGGACTAGGGAATCATAGGGAACAGCATTAAAGGCACAGGAAAGGGAAACACAAGTTTGGTTCAGGGGATGCTTTGATTACAACTTAGAGCACATAAAGGAGGGTAAACTGATAAAGATTACAACTTGGAGGATCTTTGCCAAGCAGAGGGTTTAAATTTCTTTGACCAGGCAATAGGGAGGCACTTAAGACTGAGAGATGAGGTTATCAGATATGGGCATGAGTGATTATTTTAGGTCCAATTATGGTAGGTCTTTGAATTCTTTGAATTGAAAGGTAGGAGTTTGAATTTTGTCTTTAGGAAATAGCTTATTGAAGGGGCATAGATTTCAACTGCAAAGGGCCCAATGACTTCTAAGGGCCCTCCTCTTCATTTTAAAGATTAGGAAACCAAGACCCAGAGAGCTTAAATAACTTCCTCAAAATTACATGTAAATAAATAACAATGCCTAAATTTTAATCCAGGCCCTCTGTCTCACAGACTTAGCTTTTTTTTTTTTTTTTTTTTTTTTAGATTTTTCAAGGCAATAGGGCTAAGTGGCTTGCCCAAGGCCACACGGCTAGGTAATTATCAAGTGTCTGAGGCCAGATTTGAACTCAGGTACTCCTGACTACAAGGCCAGTGCTCTTATCCACTGCACCACCTAGCCGCCCTGATTCAGACTTAGCTTTTTTTCCACTCTACTGTATTTTAGAAATTTAGAGCTTTTGAAAAAATATTTTCAGATCTCTGGCAATATCTAGTTAGAGCTTTGTGATCTTTAATAATTTGGTAGCATGATACAGTTTATAAAGCACTTTCATAGTTGTATATTACTTCAAGTATTAGGATCTTGGGGTTTTAGAGCTTTAAGATATTGGAAATCATAATATAGCTCCTTGTTTCACATATTGTTTTTTACATGTGAAAGAACAAGTATAAAGTCATAGAAATTTAGCACTTTGGGCTCAAAAGGTGAGCATCAAAGGTAGGAAGTCACAGACTGAAAAATACAAGAATCCAGCTTTTCTGATTTCTCTATTTAGTTAATCACTTCTGCCACTAAGCTATACTCCATGAGGGCAAATGATAGGTTAGGGATAGGGTATTATGTGTTTGGCACAATTTCATGCATATGATAGGCACTTAATAAATGTTTAAATTGAGAGGAAAAAATAAATAGTGTAGACAAAGTGGAAGGAAAGAAAAAGAGAAGAGTACATTTAAGAAGACTGCTTGTCCCTCATCTCATTCAGTGGCACCAGTTAAATTAGTTACTTGTGTGTTCCCCATTATCTGGTTTCCCAGAACATTGAAATTCATGTTAAAGCAACATATATTAGTTTATCTTGACTTTCTGAACAGTTACCTGTATGTTCCTATTGTCTCCCAGAGCATTGAATGAAAGTCATGTTAAAAACAGCATAACAGTAGTTTGTCTTGACATGCTAAACTTTTCTTGTTTTTAGAATTCATCTTAGAATGTTCAATCAAAAGAATCACTTAAAATATTTAAGATAATTAGGCTAATTTTCAGCTTCATTTGACTACATTAACATTTTACTTCTTGTCTGTAAAATGATATAGATTATGAGGAGCTGAATGAAAAAGTACCTCTTGACATGGATATTTGAGAAAAATTTTTTTATTTACATTAAGAAGCAGCAATCACCTCTAATTGACTGTTAGTAAGAAAATAGTAACTACTTGAAGGTTGTTCCTTATATAACGGTAGGAATTGCATGTTATTGTCAAGGTCTGGATGAGTATGTGAATCTTTAAGTATATATTGGTTACTGTCCCTTAGGACTCTTTAATGTGATCTTGATCTGATTCATTTAGCTTTAGGTAGGAAAAACTGGTTTATAATTATGAATGGTGTAATCCTGGGAATTCTTTACTAGGGCATTGAGAAAATATAGAAAACTATCAGCCATTATAAATCAAGGTATTTATAAAAATCTAATCACATTTATATGATGCTTTAGTTTTTCAGTTATTATCACCATTTTATTTGTGAGGAAAATAACACTCATGGAAGTAGAACTGACTTACTCAAGGTTGCCCAACTGATTAGTTTTAGTTTTAGAACTCAAATCTCCTGATTCTGAGTCTAGTACTATCTGCTATATCACATTGTCTTGGGGGCAGTATGACATGTCAGTGACTTTTGAAAAAGTAAACCTGACTATTATTTCAAAATAAAACAAAATGACAAAATGACCACAGCTACTAGTGCAGTCTTCAGTATGACTAGTATTGCCACAACTACTGCAATTTTCAGAACTCTCAGGCTTTTTGTCCTGTAGGATTTTACTACTCCCTGCTACAGTTGAAGTGGTAATAAATAAATCTGTCAGCTCCTTTTGATTACAGTGTGCCAAACAGACAAATTTTTCCCCCAATGAATTGACTGTTTTGGCATTCAATAGAAGTTTGGTTTTCTTCCTGACTTTAAATGATAAAATTCTATCATGGACTGGTGAGTATCACAATATTAGAACTCGAAAGAGTTTTAGAGATTATCTAGTCTAATTTTTTTCATTTTATAGATGAGAAATCAGTATTAGAGAGTCAAGTGCCTTACTAGAGTCATACAACCCGAAAGTGGCAGGGGATAGCTCCTTGATATGAACACGTATCTTTAAGATTTTTTTATGTATCCTGGGTTCTTAGGCTTTCTAATAGATTGTGTTTATTTTATAGTGGCTTGAAACTTTTTGGTTGCTTCAGCTAATTAGTCAGTCTTCTTTTTGTTTGCTACTTTACTGTTTGTACTTATTAGGAAGATTATTAGGAAGATACTCCTAATGAACATAATTAATGTTATTTGCTCAAACTAAGGAAGTACATTTGTATTATGATATTAGTGAAAGATTCATTTCTACTTCTTTTGGATTTGAGTTTTCATATTTTCATAGTTAAAAGGACTGAAGTTATGGAAAAAATTGTGGTCAGATTTGAACAAGGTATAATCTGCTTTCCTTACTCTCTTTGTTCTTTCTTTGGTATATTTGGTGGTTTTTATAGGGTACTTTCATATTTAACTTCTATTTTCTTTACCTGTCCAGTTATGCTCTGAGAAACTTTTCTTTCTCAGAAGGGGAAAATTTTGATTTGATTACATAAATTTATAGGCAATTCCAAACAGTATTCTTTTACACTGTAGCTGATTACAGAATATGCCTTAGCTATCACCTCCTCCACTAAGAATACTACACTTTGACTAACAAACTTCTCATTCACTGGAGACTGATTAGATACTACACTATAGAAACAGATTGTAGTACCCAAGTTAGGCCCTTAATCAGTTATACTCCTGAGGTTTGGAATATTTAGGAGTCATATTTTAAATATTTTTCCTGCCTTGACCTTTGTTCATATTTCCTGAATGAGTATATATATTTCCTGCTTCAAGTAGTTGTTCAGTTGCATTGAGTTGGTGCAAGTGTTTGCCCTAGTGTGATTGTACATTTGGTTCTTGTCCTTTAACTGCAATCTTTCTGAAGAAGTTAGTAATCATCTTGGTGATAATTATATTGATCACTTTTTGAGATTTTAGCATATGAATCTAATATGAAGGGATTAAAAATATTTGTGATTGTTGTGTCATACCATTAAGCAAATTAAATTTAAAAATAGATTTTTTCAGGTGTTCTTTTATTCAGGTAATATGTTTCAGGGTAGAACTGTGTGATAAAAACTGAATACGTTATAAACTTTTTACATTGAAAATGCATGTGGCATATGTTAATTTCATAATGGTGGAATAAGTTATAGTGTCTGCTATTTCAAAAATCATTTTGTTAAAATGTTTATAAATAAATGTATTTTCAATGCATGGTGATAACTGTAAGATTTATGGTGCATTAACTATAAAAGTATAACATATTAATTGTTTAACATGATATTATATTGCCAATATTGATACTAATATATATTTTTTAGCATTCATATTTGTACTGTCCTTTTGAGCAGAACTAATACGATATTTTGATGTGCCACAGGTAAATTTTTCCATAACCTTATGGAGAGAAAGGACTTTGAGACATGGCTTGATAACATTTCTGTTACATTTCTTTCTCTGACGGACTTGCAGAAAAATGAAAGTCTGGATCACCTGATTAGTCTGAGTGGAGCAATCCAGCTCAGGCATCTCTCCAATAACCTAGAGACTCTGCTCAAGAGAGACTTCCTCAAACTTCTTCCCCTGGAACTCAGTTTTTATTTGTTAAAATGGCTCGATCCTCAGACCTTACTCACATGTTGCCTCGTCTCTAAGCAGTGGAATAAGGTTATAAGTGCCTGTTCAGAGGTATGGCAGACTGCCTGTAGAAACTTGGGCTGGCAGATAGATGATTCCGTTCAGGACGCTTTGCATTGGAAGAAAGTTTATTTGAAGGCAATTTTAAGAATGAAGCAATTGAAGGACCATGAAGCCTTTGAGACCTCATCATTAATTGGACACAGTGCCAGAGTATATGCACTTTACTACAAGGATGGACTTCTCTGTACAGGTAGGAAATGCAGTGACTCAATGAGTATGATCAAAATTTTATTTTTCTTTGCTCTATTCTAGTGTAGCTTTTTAAATAATCTTCCTGACAAGTGTAGTTTACAGGTACAAAAGCTTTCCCTTACTTTGTCCTTTTACTGCTATGGCCTCCTGCTAAAGGGAAAAAAAAGAAAAAATTCTACTATTTTTCCTCTACTTTACCATCCTGATGAATAGAAATCTTTAGAAATTGTTGAGATCTGACACAGTAAATGAAATGAAAGTCAAGTTTTTTCCTAACTCTATGCTGGTTAGTGGAAGAAGTACACAATTTCACTTGAATAGACTTGTGACATTGACTTCATTAATGCAATATGGGTAAGACATTTTAGATATCATTTTCTTAAAATTTGGGAGTTTAAATGAAGCACAAGCTCAGTATGAGTTGGAAGCTGAAAAAAACAGCTGATAATTGAGCTGTATTAAAATATATCTTGAAGGAATAGGGATGTGGTCATCCCATTGTATTCTGCCTTTGACTAACCATGTATAGAATTTTGTTTTTAGTTCTGGACAATGTATTTTAGGAAGAGCTAAATTGGAGAGTATCCAGAAGAGGGCAACCAAGATGCTGGACTTTGAATCTATGATATTTGAAGATTTAGTTGGAGGATGTAGGGATGTTTAACTTGGAGATGCGAAGGCTAAAGCTTTCAGGTACTTGAAAGGTTGTTGTGTGGAAGAGAGATTAGATTTTAGGATCAGAGTTCAGAGATGTAGAACTGGAAGGAGAGGTCATCTCGTTCAGGTATTATTAACTTGTGTTCTGTGAACCTGGTTCTTAAAATTCTTATAATTGGTTTCCTTTCTAATACTATGTTCTTTATTTTATGCATTTAAAAATATTCTGAGAAGGATCTGTTCGCTTTGTTACATGACTACAAGCATCCATACTTTTTAGATGAGAAAACTGAGGTCTAGAAAGATGAAGTAATTTGTGGAAGATCATATCAAGATTATGTGGCAGAAGTGAGATTTGAACCCAGGTCTTCTGACTGTCAACCATTGCTCTTTGAATTGGACCATGATGACTCTGTTCTTCTTGGCCTCTAAAGGCCAAAGTAGAAGCAATGAATGGAAAATTACAAAGGGACAAATTCAGACAGTGCAAATAAAACTTTCATATAATGTAGAAATATCAAAAAATGTTATGAGCTCCTTTGGGAGGTAATGATTTCCCCAGCCTTGGGTCTTTAAGAAAAGACTTAAGTGCTGTAAGGAGATTCTTTTAGGGATTGTATGATTCAGACTGAAATTCTGTGATTCCTTAACTTTGAGCAACTAATTTAATCTTTATGGCATAGCTAAAACGTTTATTTCTCTTGAGATCTGGTCCATCTCTAGATGACTTGATAAATATCTGCTGACTTGCTTTATGATTAAAATGAGCTTTGGGCTTAGTTATTTCTAAGAACCTTTTCAGAACTAACATTTCTTTCCTATGTTTGATAGGATAAGGGAATAGAGGATAAAAAATAGGATTTTTCCACTTCCATTCTCATCTCCAATACATCCTTGATATCCCTCTCATAACAGCTCATGTTCCTGTTTAGTCATGTCATTCTTGTGCTTAAAAAAATTCTTATACCTAGTGTTTAACATTTTATTTTGGCATTCAAGGGCCTCTTTAACGTGGCACACTATTGGATATTATATTATTTCCCCTCAGAGCAGTGCTGTGGAGTCAGACTGGATGACTCTCAAACCAGAGAACATACCCCGTACCTTTCCCCCTTTGTGCCTTGTTCACTCTGCTTTTCCTGAAATAATTTCCCCCATTTTTTTTTTGGCCTGTTGAATTCCTTCCCATCTTGTAGTCTGTGAAACCATTTGCCATAAACCTTCTTTTGGTCCTTCTTTCAGCAACAGTATTCTTTCATACAGCTATAAAGTAGCTCTCTTAACAATTTTTTATATCACTTTTATATTTTAATGTATTTTTATGTACTGTGACTATCTGGATTTTTAAATTCATTTGGTCATATGTAAACATGGAAAAAGGACTTTAAAGTTCATCTAGTTCAGCCTCCTCATTTTACAAATGAGGAAACTGAGACTTACAAAGGTAAATAGACTTACACATGACTAGTAAGAGGCCAATCTGGGATTTAAATCGAAGCCTTTTCCTTTCAAAGTCAGTACTCTTTCCATTGTTATTCCTATCTTTTAGGACAGAAAAAAAATGAGGGGTCTACATGATTGATATATGTTGTAGAGTATCAAATATTGTTTTATATGCTATTGAGCAATATTGCTAAAGGACAGATAATTAGAAAGTAGTACATGACAAATGATGGACTGTATTAATAAGAAGTTGGACAGGGAGTACATAAGGTTAATAGTGATGAGGGGGAGGAAAAAAGGAAGTGGCATGCAATTTTAAAATAATTTGCAAGCACTTTTCGAAGAGGAGTTCACTTTGTTGGTGGACAGAGCTATGTAAAATATAACATTGTGACAGCATATTGTAGTGGAAAAGGCCTTCAATTTGTAATCAGAAGACCTGAGTTTGAAACTGAGTTCTGCCACTGCCTATCTCTGACAGTGCTGTCACTTAATATTGACAAATCAGTAAGATAAACAGGGTGATATAGTGGATAAAAAAACTGAATGGCATCAGAATTCAAATCCTAGGCAAATTTGACCTTGGGCAGGTCATTTAACTTCTCTCAATCTCAATATTCTTTTGTAAAATGAGGATAATTACAACCATAGTACTTATTAAGAATTGTTGTTAAGGGAAAATGAAATTAGATATGCAAAATTAAAGTGCCATATAAATGTCATTATGATTTTTTAACATTTCTGAATCAGTTTCCTAATATATAAAACAGGGATAGTAATTGTGCATGACTTTCCTCCACAAGCATTGTGAACAATGATTTATAAATTTTTAAGTGTCACAGAAATGTGTTTTTATTTACTAGCATCATGCTTTAACTAACTTGAGTTCTCAAGTACTTCCAGTTGCCCCATTATTTTTGAGCTACTGGTTTTATTTCTGTGCTGCAACAGCATGCTAGTGTGGTAGAGTCAAAACAACAGTGCTGGATTTTCAAATAGTTGGTTCAAATACTGACTATGCCAGTTAGTAACTGAGTGAACTTGGGTAATTTCTCTTTAAACCTCATTTTTCTCAGTCATCAAATGAAGATTTGGACCAGAAGATCTCTAAGATCTTTCCTAGCTCTTAAGTTTTAAGATCTAAGTCTTTGTTCTTTCTCTGTTTTTGGCAGTTAGAAAGAGTAGAGATGGCATTTATCCTAATAGTTACAGGTGTACGCATTGAGTAACCTGCCTGAATGTTTGAAATGAACAAAATTGGGGTGGTTAGGTGGCGCAGTGGATAGACCACCAGCCCTGGAGTCAGGAGGACCTGAATTCAAATTTGGCCTCAGACACTTAATTGCCTAGCTGTGTGACCTGGGCAGCAAGTCACTTAACCCCATGGCCCCTTAAAAAAACAAAAATTAAAAAAAAAGAAAAGAAAGACAAAAGAAATGAATAAAATTTTTTTGGGCTAAGGACTTAGCAGTGGTGTGTTCTAGAATGATACTTGTATGCATTTTATCTTGTCATTCATTAATAGCTAAGAAGTTAGTATTGTGATTTTTTTTGTGGACATTTCTAGAAATGACTCTTTAACAATCTAGTGCTAATTAGAAGGAATATAGAACAAATTAAAAGAAACAGACTTCTTCTGCCTCCTGAAGTCAGAATTTTTAAATTGACAATAGAATACGAGGTATTTTTAGGCCCATATCCATCTCTTGATCGGTTAGTTATTTGAACCTTGGAAGTATTTTAGCTTAGGTCTACTACATTGGTTTGCTATGCTCTCTGCTTTTCCCTGCTTATGTTGCAACTTTTATTCTTCTCTGATATTTTTATTAACATTGAAGTATTATTTGCATTGTGCTTTCAAAATAGTGATATTTGTGATTACATTTAATTTTATTTCTGGCTTGTGTAAAACCAGTCAACTCCTATTTATCATTGAGTGTCCAGAATAAAATGATTCTATCTCTACAGATCCAAATTGGTTTTGCTTTATGTGTAGCTGCATGAAGCTATAGAAAGAATCATTGAACTGAGAATCAGTTATCATAACTTCCATTCTTGATGTTACCACTAATATGTACTCCATGATATTGGGCTAATTTCTTCATTTTCCTTGGTCCTAATTTTCCATATTTATCAAATAAATGATCTCTTTGAGTTTGAATTGAGCAGTAATATGCCTGACTGTTTCAGTGATAAAAAAAAAAATCTGATTATAGTACCGGTCCAACAGTAAGTCTCTTATAGTTATAGCATTCTAAAATTTATTAAT
The DNA here is from genome assembly GCF_037893015.1 of Macrotis lagotis. Classification (NCBI taxonomy): domain Eukaryota; kingdom Metazoa; phylum Chordata; class Mammalia; order Peramelemorphia; family Peramelidae; genus Macrotis; species Macrotis lagotis. The sequence continues at coordinate 332,590,968 of NC_133658.1, forward strand.
GCATTTTTATGTGGCATTGTAAGGTTTAGAAAGGTTTCTCTACAGTAACCTTACAATGAAGACCAGATGGGTCAACCTCTTTTTACAGATGAGGTGATTGATGCTCTTTGGGAGGTTATAATCTACTCAAATTACACAATTGTTAGGATTTGAGGTTGACCTGAATCCAGTTCATCTGGACTCTTTAAATTCAGTACTCAGAGTTTCTCTCTGGGTTCAGGAAGGAAGGAGACTAGGAATAAGAATATCTGGCCATGGGGCAGCTAGGTGTCGCAGTGGATAGAGCACCAGCCCTGGAGTTTGGAGTACCTGAGTTCAAATCCAGCCGCAGACACTTAATAATTACCTAGCTGTGTGGCCTTGGGCAAGCCACTTAACCCCATTTGCCTTGCAAAAACCTAAAAGGAACCCCCAAAATCAGAATATCTGGCCAAATCAGTAGTTGTGTACAGATTTTACCATTGCAGAATAGAACTTTCCTGAATTCTGACAGACATTTTCTTTATCTTTAGGTCATCAAATTGAAAAACTAATGCAGCTTCCTCTGTAAACTAGTTTAAATCTGAATTAAAATGGGACAGCTAGATCCAAACCCAAACTAGAAGCAAGTTATTTTCATTCTTGCTCATTCACACAGAGTATTTTACAGGTTACAAAATTATTCTTCCTTTATAATAACCTAGGAATTCAAAGAAAAAATGAAAAATTTAAGGAGCTTAAATTTTACTAAGGGAATTCATCATATGCAGAGAGAAGTAAATAGAACACAATTTAAGGAAAACTAACGACTTAGAATAGGCATTCTTTTTTTTAACTGTAATTTTCCTCCCACTAGTTGTTATCTTATTTTTTCTAATTTCAGGTAAAGATAATTTTTAATATTCCTTTTCACAAAATTTTGAATTCTAAATTTTTCCTTTCATCTCTTTTCTCCCTCCTCTGGAAAGATGGTAAAACAATTTGATGATAGGGTGTGTGTGTGTGTGTGTGTGTGTGTGTAATCTTGTGAAATCTATTTCCATTATCATGTTGTGAAATAGTTTGCAAGAAAAAAAATTAGTTTACAAAAGGGGAAAACCATGGGAAAAAAATTAAGTGAAAATAGTATGCTTTGATTTCCACTAAGACTTAATACTTCATTGTCTGGAGGTGGATGGCATTTTCCATCATGGGATTTTTGGAATTGTCTTGGATTTTTGTATTGCTGAGATGAACTGTCAGATTATCACATAGTATTGCTGTTTTTTTGGTACCATGTTCTCCTGGTTCTAGAACAGATATATATAAAAATTTAATTTAATTTTTCCAATTACATGCAAAGATAGTTTTCAATATTCATTTTTGAGTTTGACGTTTTTCTACCTCTTCCTTCCCTTCTTATTCTTTCCCATGACATGTTCAGTTGTGTCTAACGTATTTTCATGTTAATCATCTTGTGAGGGAAGAATTAGAAGGAAAGGGAAAAAATCCCTGAGGAAGAAAGAAAATCCATAAAAGAAGTTTTAAAAAGTGAACATTTTATGTTGTGCTCTGCATTCAGATGCAGAGTGTGGATGGCATTTTTCTTCACAAGTCTTTTAGAATTGTCCTTGATTACTGAACTGCTGTGAGTAGCTCAGGTCATCATAGTTGATCATCTCACAATGTTGAGGTTAAATTGTACAATATTCTCCTGGTTTTGCTTCACACAGCATCTGTTAATGCAAGTCTTTCCAGGCTTTTCTGAAGTCCATCCATAGAGCAGGCATTCTTCACCTGAGGTCTCTGGATTAGGATTTCCCCCCCCCACAAAACATACTTTGTAATTTAATCTATAATAACATTTTCTCCTACACTTTTTAAAAATCTTAATAGTATCTTTTTTTTTCAGTTACAAAGCAATAGTTTTCAACATTAATTTTTGTAGAAGTTACTTTTCCCTTCCTTCCCTGTCCCTCTCCAAGACAGCAAGCAATCTTACATAGTTATACATGTACCATCATGTTAAACATATTTTAAAAAGGTAAAAATGGTGTTTTTTGATCTGCATTCAGTCTCCATAGTTACGAATCAGTGTTTTTTTTTATTTTGATAACTATATTTCAACATAGTTCATTTCCTTGGTATATACTTGGAATCAGGACATCCTAAATTCAAACCCAGCCTCAGACATTTGCTAGCTATGTATCCCTAGGGCAAGTCACTTAACTTTTATCTGCCTGAGTTTACTCATCTGTAAAACTGGAATTATAACAACTGCCTTTCAAGGTTGTTGATTTGATAAAACAAGATATTTGTAAAGTGCTTTGCAAACCTTAAAGCACTGCATAAATTTAACAATTATAATTTAGGCATTTAGAAGCATTAGACTTCTGATTGCCAAAGTGGTCCTTTCTGCAACAAAAAAAAGGTGAGGAACCCCTGAACAAGAGGACTAAGGAAAGTATTCTCATAGAAGGGAGTACTTGAGCTTTATCTTGAAGGGAAGTAAGGCTTCTAGGAGGTAAAAAATCACTAGATAACAATGGGGTGGGGCAAAGACATAAATGCCAAGTTTGAAGAATATTAAGTACACTAGTTTCCCTGGAATGTAGAGCTTTTGGAGGACAATAGTGTAAGATAAATCTAAAAGATATGTGGAGGCAGAATTTTGTTAAGAATTGTTAGCTGATTAGATAAGGGGAAAGGAAAAATAAGAAGTAATTATGTTTGTGGAACCTCATTGATTGGTCTTCTCAACAGAAATAGGGAAGTTAATGGTAGAACAGTTTGGAGAGGAAGATGATTTTTTTTTGTTGTTTGCACTTAGTGAGTTTAGTTACTTTTATGACTATAGGTATAAATGTTTAGCAGATACTTGGTAATGTAAGAGTCAGATTAAGGAGACAGTTTAGAATTATTTAGATTTAAGAATCTTCCACAGAGAGATGAGAATTGAACCCAAGGAAACTTAGGGAATCATCAAGACAGAAGAGGAGAGGGGGAGAAACAAAGGAAGGGAGATAGTGAGGACTCAGGATAGAATCAATAACAGTGAGGACTGGGCTATGGATGTTGATCCAGCAAAAGAAACTGGGACTAAGAATATAGGCAGTACAGTGGAGCTCTTTTGAGCTCCTAGAGAACTCCTGAATTATAAATAATCAAGAAGCAAAGTATAAGTGTGATAGATTAATGAATAAAATCACCCTAGAGTCAGAAGTACCTGAGTTCAAATCTGGCTTCAGACACTTAATAATTACCTAGCTGTGTGGCCTTGGGTAAGCCACTTAACCTCATTGCCTTGCAAAAAAAAAAAACCTAAAAAAAATTAATTTGACACATTAAGAAAGTTTAACAACAATATGTGCTAACGTTTTATAGGAAACAGAATGAATAGTCTTGGGATATGGTTGTTAAAGTAAAGTTGTGTAGACTGAGTAATAGATTTGGGAGATTTGGAAAGAGAAATCATAAAGATTTGAGGGAAAAATATGAAAAGTTATAAGAAGGTATGGATTTTCAAACCCTAAAGAGTGGTATATAAAAATGAACAGAAGGTTTATTAAGTATATTGAGAGGTTTTGAGGAAGTTTGACTTTAATAGAAAGACTGAGAGCTATAACAGTAATGAAAAATTTGTGGCTTGATTTTTAAAGCCAATATGAAAAGCTATAGGGTATTAGGAGAAATTTGTTAAGCAAGTTGTTTGTAAGTGTGATAATTGGGGTAGATTTCAGTCATTTTAAAAATCTTTGGGAAGTAGATTATCTAGAAATAGGGAATCCATAATGTGAAATACTTGGAATAAATAGTCATTGTGTAAAATATAGTGCAAATAATTGAAATTGTAACTTGAGATTTTGTGTGATACCATTTGGAAAATAGATCCAGTGAATTAAATTTATTCTGGTCCTATTTTTAAGTGAAATATGTCCCTCCTAGATTTTTTTAGTTCACTTTGACATTAAGACATTAAGTAAATGCATGGATTGGAAAACTTGTTCGCTATGTGGTTTCAAGACAAGTTATCTAAGTTATTTGATTTATAATTAATTTAAAGTTAATGTGTTACATTGATCTGATAATTCATTGTATTAGAAATATTATTAGAAAAGAAGTTTTCTTTGATTCTTTTGAGTTATAAATTTAATTGTTAAAAGATTGATTTTAATATGCTCAAACTGACTTCTTAGTCAAAACTTAGCCCCAGGTTAAAAGTACAGTGATTTGATTTTAGTTGACAATTGGAAATCACAAAAGAGAAAAATTCAGCCTATCGCATCCCTCTGTCCTAAGAATTTCTGCAACTTTTAGTCTCCTACAAATAAGGTTCGATTAGCATTTGGTAGTTGCCACCCATCTTTCAAAATGGTATTTAGGAAGTCCATATTTTATGTATAAATACTATATATATTGGTTATGGTGAAAATATTATTGTGAGCTGTGATTATTATATAGTATCTTAAGTGTTATAACATTCAAATTGTGAATTTTTTAACTCTGAAAACTTAAAGGTTTCTCCCCTGGGAAAATTAACCCCATCTTCCAGCTTCAGATCAAACTCCATAACCTTTTTGCTTGGGCTAAAAAAGAGTCCTTCAACTAGAATTTTATAATATTTAGCCAATATATAATATTTATATATTTATAATGTTTAGCCAGGTGTTAATTTAAACTGTTATTTTTAAAGTATTTTTAATGTTGTAAGTTCAGTATTACAGTATTTTATTTTATTCCAGTTGCAGTGATGAAAAAAATCTGTTTGTTATTTTATTTGATAAGATGTTTTGCCAAATTTCAGTTCTGCTGGTGATGTGTTATAAATTCTGTAATGCTTAAACAAGCTCCAGAGGTGAAAATACCTATTACCCCTAATTAAAATGAGAAAGTTCATAGTATTATGTAAGTTACATTTAAACTTTCAGAATGATTTTCTGTATAAAATAATTTAGAAATGCATTCTACTTAAATGAAATTACCTGAGTAGAAATTGGTTTTTATTTCAAATCCATATTATTGTTTATGATATTGTGCAGATAATTCTTTTAGAAACATAGCTTCTTTTCTTATCTGGATGTTGCCACATTATGAACTGAAAAGTTAAAGGGAAGGAAAATATTTGCAAACTGTAATTATTCTGAAGTACTTGCCTATTATAGTAAAGAGAAAGTTTCAACTGAAATTATTTGGTTATCATTTATGAAAGTTGTACATTTTAACCAACTTAAGTCTTAAAAATTCCAGTTTTAAAGATTTTCTTTTTGCTTTAAGGAATGAATAAGAGGTAAATATCACCAATGGAGAGTTTTACAACTATATTCCTGAAAGTATAATAATTATCTTTTTTATATCAAGATAAATTTTAAGCTGTTTTTGAGAAAGAGAAATAGTTTTAGAAAGGAATGTTAAGTGAAAATCTTTTGTGAGATTTTAAAAAGGCCTGAAAAGTTTTATTTGTTATACAATTTATTGCAACAGCTTGGTTAATGGCAATTGTGTTTAAGCTCTACTGTGATTAGTAGGACTTTGCAACTGAATCCACCCAGAGCTATGATTATTAGAGCTTGCTGTTTAAGATCTTAAAGAATGGGCAGCTTGGAGGCACAGTGGATAGAGTACTGGCCCTGGAGTTAGGAAGACCTGAGTTCAAATATGACCTCAGATATTTAATACTTACTTAGCTATGTGACCATGGGCAACCCCATTGCTTTGCAAAAACAAAAACAAAAGTTCTTATGGGACTCTAATTGATATTATTCTGAGTCTGATTCCAGGTATGATCATCAAGAAATGCTATTGAGCCAATGGTCCATCATGCCAGTAACCCTACGGGGGTGACATCTATGAACTGCAGGTGGAGTTCTCATGGGAAAGGCTGGGAGAACAACTCTTGGCATAGGCTGAGGTAGGATTCTCCTGACTCGATTTTCCCAGTATAACATTTCCTCTTGAATGGAAAGTTTCCCACCTGACTGACTTTAAGCTATCGTGGCTATGACATTTTCTCAATACAATTGGCTACTAATATGACTCTTACCTGGAATTAAATGAAATTAATTAGGGAAGTGTTTTTTCCCTTACTATAACTATGTCCCTATTTTTCTTTTATGGAAAATTTCTATAGTGGTGACAGTTGATCATTGTGAACAGAATATTAAATCTTTATCTCAAAGGCTAAGACTGGAGCACTTCTAAAATATTTTAATAAGATGCAGGTATTAGAATTTTGGTCCTTTCTATATCATAAACAATCAAGTAGATAAATGTTTGGCTATCTCATCAGCCTATTATTAGTTATTTCTTCATGTATAAGATAAGATTCTTTAATATTTCACAATGGCATGGGGATAATTAGACAGTGTTATAAGGATCTGTGAAACTGGGATATCATTCTGTTATTTAGTGAGATTAATATCACAAATATTTTCTGTTCTGTTAAAGAATTTCAGCACATTTAGTTATCTTGAAAGAAGGGAGCCTTTTGGTTCATCTTGTGTTATCTTAAAGAGACATTCAGTTTTACTCAGGATTATTCATTTGAACATAGCTTGTAACTGAAAATGTTTTATTATAAATAGCTTATTTTATATGCACTGTTTGGCAATTGATTTCTCAATTATATACACCTTTCCAGAAACTTTTATTACAATTGAGGATATTTTGACAATTTTTAAATGAATTCATTTTAGTAATAAAAGTTATCTTTTTTAAAGGGTTCTATTATTAGTTCCTTAGCAGGATCTTATCTTCTATGAGGGACTGAACATTAAAAGTAAATAACTAACGTAAGAAGCAAAATAAATAGCTAGAATGAATTTTTTTATCATGACAGTTTTATTTTAAAAAACAAAAACCAGATTAGATAATTACATATACCGAATTAAAAATTGAGTTCAGAATTTTCTATTTTTTTCAGTTATTATTTGCATTTCTTAGATAGATAATAATTTGCTAACCTATATTACAAGACATTTATAAGCAGTGAAATGAAATTTCTTCCCTTTCTGGGACTTGAATCTGATGTGAAGAATGAAATGGATGAACACCAGAAGTTTATTGATGGTGGAATCAATGCCACTTTAAAAGGTACTTTTTAATTTACCTAACTGCATTGGCAGATAGCAAATTCATAACCCCAAAATCCATTCTACATGTCAGATGTTCATAGATTCTTTTAAATTCTTCCTTCAGCTTATTACTGGTAGTGTTCAATATCTGATTTAGATAAGAATAGGTACAGTAAGGAATATGAAAAAATGTAAATTCTTTGGTCTAGAGATTCCTTATTTGATGTTTGTAATAGAGCTATAAGATTCAAGATAATTCCTACTGCCTGATCTGATTACTGGCTAAACAAACTTGAATTAAGATTTATTTTGTAAGAGATTTTAATAGAAAAGTGGATCTCTACAAGTGACCTGAACTGGAGAAGCAAATCCACTAGAAGTTGCTTTGAAGTCCCATCCATTTCAGCATGGCCTTAGAGTTGAGAAGACCAGAGGACCTGCAGATGTTTCAGACACCAAACCCTGTATGAAATGAGATATCTGAGCCCTAAGATATGTTGGACTTATGAAATGGATAGTGGGAATGGGTTATTGAGAAAGATTGCACTGTTATCCTCTGTAAGGTCTGCTTGCTAAAGGGAACTGCCCCAATGGCTCCTGTCAATGCATCAGTCGGTGTGTTTCACAGTGCTCCCCTCACATTGTTTCCCAAATAAGTCCCATAGTTAAAAAATTTGATGAAGCATTTGTCATATCAGTTATTTATATATATATTCATTTGTTTATCTATTTTTTGCAAGGCAATGGGGTTAAGTGACTTGCCCAAAGTCATACAGTTAGTAAATTATAAAGTGTCTGAGGCTGGATTTGAACTCCTGACTCCAGGACCGGTGCTCTATCCATTGTGTCACCTAGCTTCCCCTTAATTAGTTATTAAGAAGGATAGCATCTCTCAGGTGAATCAGATGGGTGTGGCAGGATGAGAGAAATTATTATACTGATATTTATAATCAATTTTTAAATTGGAATCCAGGCAAATCTCCTTTTCTATTTCCTCATTAAGGTCTGACTCTTATTAAAGTCAATCTCTAAAGGACATGGCTGATTGATGATTTTACTCCTAGCTTTCAAGAAACATGCTTTTCTATCTTGGACAGAACTCTACCTCACTAGGAGACTAAACTTCTGTTTAGAGTATAAATATAATTAAGTCTGGGTGAATCCTTACCCTGGAGAAAAGAGAGCCCTATCCTCGTAACCCTCTTTTAGAGATTAGGGTGACCCGATTCTTTAAGGAGGAAAAAACCAACCAGAGATAGATTCCTCCATCCAGATTGTGCTGGAAACTGCTTAAGTCTCATGGTCAAGCCATATTTTCAGGAGGAGAGGCTGAAGACTTTCAAATCATTTCTTCATTATGTCCACAAATAGGGTTAATTTTCCCCTGTCAGGTGCATTCTCTTTTAGAAAAGTATTTAAGATTCTCAGAGTCTCTGTTGGGGGTCTTTGGTTACTAAGAGAAACCATCAACCATCAATTTATTGATTGCCAGCTAATCTAATTAATAAATTTATTATTAATTGTCCCCCAAACTCTATCTCCTGGACTTCTCATTCATTTTATTCCTGGTTCTTCTCTTCTCCTTCTACACTACTTCACTTAATGATTTTTTCAGATCCCATGATTTAATTACTGCCTCTTTACTGATGATTCTCAGATCTATCATTTTCTGCCTCAGTTTCTCTTCTGACCTCCAGTCTTGCATCTCCAGCTGCCTCCAGCTGTATGTTCAGTACACATCTTAAACTCAATATGTCTAAAATAGAACTCATCATACCCCCTAAATCCTACCCGCCTTCTACCTTCCTTATTATTGTTGAGGGCAATACTATCTTACCAGTCTCTCAGGTTTGTAGCCTAGGAGTCATGTTGGATTCTCCATTGTCTCTCACCTCACCATGTCCAAGCTATCGTCAAGGCCTGTTGGTTAATATGTCCCCTTCCTTCTCTGAATCTGTTACTCTTCTAGTGCAAGTTCTTCTAGTTTATTAGAATTACAATAGCCTGCTGGTGGGTCTGATTGTTCTCCCCCCACTCCTACTCCAGTAAACTCCAGTGATTTTTTTTATTACCTCCAGAAGCAAATACAGGTACTTTGTTTGACATTCAGAGACCTTCATAATTCAGCCCCCTCCTACCTTTCCAGCCTTCTTAACACCTTTCTGCCTAGCATGTACTTCAGTGACCCTGGCTTCCTAGTTGTTCCATGAATTAGATATTCCATCTCTTGTCTGCTAACATTTTGTCTGACTGTTCCCATGCCTGGAGGGCTCTCTCTTCTTTACTCTATGATTTCCCCTACTTCTTTTAAGTGTCATCTAAAATCTCAACTTCTACAGAAATCCTTCCCCAATCCCTCTTAATTTTAGTGCTTTCCCTCTGTTAATTATTTTTTCTTCATCCTATTATGTAGCTTACTTTGTATATGTCTGTTTGCATGTTGTCTCCCTCATTAGATTATAAGCTTCTTGAGGGAAAATATGTCTTGCCTCTTTTATGTAACATCCCCCCCTTCCTCTTAGTTCAGTGACTGACATAAATTAGATACCTAATAAAGGTTCATTGCATTATTGAATTAAATAGGCAGTGATGAATAGGATAGTAGACAATGAGAGATTTAAGATTGGGTGTGGGACAGAGATGATAGTAAAAGGGATAATCAGGAGTACATAGGAAGTATAGAAAAGAGATGAAGTAATTTGAGAATAGAGATGACATAACTTATCCACAGTCTTCGTAGCTAGTTTATTGTCCTTACTCACAAATTGATAATTTTTTTACTTTATCATGTTGCCTCTTGGGTTTGACTGATTCAAGAAAAGCTGTGTATCTTGAACTGATGGTGATGACAAGGGATTGGATGATAAGGGATTGTATTTTAGTTTATTTATAATTCTTCTTTCACAAATAATGCTAATTTTCCATTATCTGCAACTACAGAACACAGTTAATTCTTTACTTAATAGAAGTACTAATCTATTGATTTGTAAACATTGTAGCAAACCTCCATTATTGCCATTTAAGTAGTTGTGCCTTGGGGTACTATAGTAAGTTTCACCTTCTCCCAGAAATATATTCGTTAGAGAAGCAATGTAGTTTAGTGGAAAGAGCATTGTACCTGGAAAAGGAAAACCTAAATTTGAGCACTCAGTCTTACTAGCTGTGCAACCTTTGAACAAGCAAGGTTGCTGTGGAGATGGTGCTTTTTTAGACTATAAATATTTTATAAATAGGAGTTTTGACCCTGGGGGTAGAGGTAAGATTGAGAGAATAAATTAATATAAACATGTTTATTTGAATCATAGAATAATACACTTAAAGCAAAAGGAGACCAAAGAAATCTTGTTCAGCTTCGTGATTTTACAGGGAAGGAACCTGAAGTAAAGACAGTTAAACAGTCTTTTCCAAGATCACACAGATGATAAATGGTAGAACCTGTATTTCAACCCAGGTTGTTGTCAAATCCAAAGCTCTTTTATCTCCTAAATATTCTAAATTACTCATTAGGAATTTAGTAAGAGATAAGATTTTTTTATCTCCAAAGAACCTAAATCAAATTAACAGTATTCTCTTTGCCTTTTCATAGGTTTTAGGATTGATTGGCATTTTAGAGATCATTTAGTCCAGAGAAGAGAGTCTCCCTCATTTTATAAATGACACAGCTAGGTGGCACTGTGGATAAAGTGCTAGGCTTGGAAAAAGGAAGCCCTTGAGTTTAAATGTGAATTCAGGCACTTATTAGCTTTGTTACACTGGGCAAATCAGTTAACTTTTGTTTGCCTCAGTTTCTTTTGCTGTAAAATGGGGATAATAACAGTACCTACTTCATAGGGCTATTATGTGGAATAAATGAGATAATATTTGTAACCCAGTGCTATAGAAAAGCTTATTCTTTCTGACCCTTTATAAATGAAGAAATTGAGGTTAATAGAATTTTTGACTTAGCTAAGGTCATATGAGTAGTAAGATAGCAAAATTAGAATTTGTATTCCCATTCTTCTGCCTCTCTATATCTAATCTATCTACTCTGTTGTCCCTGGGAAATCTGCGTCATTGCAATTTGGAATGCTTTCACGTATTTCAGAATGAGTTCATGAAGCTGCAGGGGGAACTCTGCTAAAGTCATCTTGGAATTTGAGGCTTTTCTGGTGACATTGTCCATTCAGCATTATGTATACTTTTATATGTGTATAGTCTAACTATTCTTGACATTCCATTACTCTGTTTTTGTTTTTTGTTTTTGAAGGGTCAGATGACTTGTCTGCAAAACTCTGGGATGTGAGCACAGGACAGTGTATATATGGCATCCAGACCCACACTTGTGCTGCTGTGAAATTCGATGAACAGAAACTTGTGACAGGATCCTTTGACAACACAGTAGCCTGTTGGGAATGGAGTTCAGGAGCCCGAACCCAACACTTCCGAGGACATACAGGTGCAGGTATGGTCTTTTGAATCCTTGTTTTAGCCTGGGTTCCTTTCCAGATGTGCAGTTCTTTTTCCATGGTTGTTATTGGACATTTCCTTTTATTTATACTGTTAATAGTATGAGGGTGCTCATCTAAGTTAATTATTTTATATTTTTTAAACTTTGGGGATTGAGGTTTTTAAATCTGGGATTAAACCTCTTTGCTGGACTACATGGAATTCAAGCTAGAGCTTCATCTTTTTACAGAGGAGGAAACTAATGCCAAGAGAGTTAAGTGACTTGCCCAACATTACCAGTTAAACTATTTAACTATTAAACTATTTCACCGATTTCTATTAAGTCATACTCCAGAGTCTTATATTCTTTCCTTTTGCAGTGTCCGATATTACCTTATAACTAAATATTATTCTTTATACATGTTGGGTATATTTTTTTCTGTAATTCATCTGCAGATCATTTTACTTATTGCTTAAAAATCTTAGTGGAAATCTATTTCACAGATTCCATTTTCATAGATTCTCAAGTAATAATAAAAAAAATCCTTTACATTTATAGAGCATGTTAAATTTACAAAGGTTTTCCCGTGAATTATCTCATTTTATTAAGCAAAGATTAATTAAGTACCTACTGAGTGCAGAGAAATGGGCCAGACATTGGGGGAGGTATCATATTTAGATAAGATCTTGGCTCTGCCTTAGTGGAACTTAGAGGGGGGGGATAAGGCATAGACATACTTCTATAATACTCAATACACATGACACATACATTAAAGAAATGCTATAAGATGTCTGTGGGAGAATATCATTACTGATCTAGAGGATCATGCAGGGAAGACTTTCTAGAGGAAGTTGCTTTTGACTTGAGCAAAGAAAAGAAGAAATAGAAATTCAAAGAAAAGTTGGAGGAAACTCATTCCAGAGGAGTTTATGATCAAAAGTACTGAGAGAACAGGGTAAAGAATATTCATGGGGGCAGCTAGGTGGCATAGTGGATAAAGCACCGGCCTTGGAGTCAGGAGTACCTGGGTTCAAATCCGGTCTCAGACACTTAATAATTACCTAGCCGTGTGGAACTTGGGCAAGCCACTTAACCCCGTTGCCTTGTAAAAGCCTAAAAAAAAAAACAAAACAAAAAAAAGAATATTCAGGATGCCAAATATTTGAAGCTATAAAGTTTGTATCAGATTGTGAAGGGTCTAAAGAAATTTGAAGATTTTATTAATAATTTATCTTTTTGTACAAATGATTTTTATGCATTACTAAAATATTCTTGTTTAAGAGTAAACGTAACACCCCCTCCCCCCAAAAAATATAGACCCTCATAAGCAATAAAGAAAAAAATTAATAATGATGATGATAAGGGGAAGCTAGGTGGCGCAGTGGACAGAGCACCGGCCCTGGGGTCAGGAGCGCCTGAGCCCAATACGGCCCCAGACACCCAACAACTACCCAATTGTGCAGCCCTGGGCAAGCCACCCAACCCCATTTGCCCTGTAACCCCCCAAATAATAATAAATAATAATAATAATAATAATAATAATAAATGTGCTTCAGACTGTGTTCCAACACCAACTCTGTTGCAGAATTCCATCACAACTCCATCACAAAAGCTGCTTCCATATGAAATCTGAAGATTTTTGAGCAGAAATGTGACAACCAGAATTATGCATAAGAAATAGCATCCTGGCAAAAGAATAAAAGATAGCATAGTTTATCCTCATAGCCACATTGTGCAATTGGCAAATTAGATATTCTTCCCAGAGGTTGAAGCTCTGAGAGAGATGATTTTATCTTAGGACATGAGCCAAATAAGTAGCATTAGCCAGATTTAAAGACCAGATCTTCCTAGTCCTGTATACTCCTTCATAAATTTTCCCTCATCCAAAGTTTTCTCCTCAAAGGATTCTATCATTTCTAAACTATATCACTTTTTCAGTGAAGTTTTCTTTGTGGATTATTTTGTGTTTAGCAGTTTGACAAAATCTAAATCTATACAGTTTATGGCCTTTGAAACTCAACCTATTATTCAAGCAAATAACCTCCTAGGGATGGGAATTAAATATCAAACCTACTCTGTTCCCCACATTTTTTTTTGAAAACCTGTCATTTGACTGTAACTTGAGATTCAAGTCTTTGTTCCTTGATTTTATCCAAAGACCTGACTGAGTTGATCTCTCTCCATCTAATCTTTGTCTACTAAAAATCTTAACCATCCTCAAGATAAATCTCAAATATCTCTTCTAAGAATGTTTCTTATATTTCTCCAGCTGGAACTTATTTTTCCTTATCTGATTTCATTACTCTTTATATTTCTTCTATTAATTCTAATAATAGTAACTTTGGGTTTTATAACATTTTAGAGTTTGCAAGGTATTTTTCCTTATAACTATAAAATAGCAAATATTTTCTTTTTTGCATATATGACATATAGTCTCAGAGAGGAAGTACTACTCAGTCATAAAAGAAATGTCAGAATCTGGACTTGAATCCATATATTCCGACTTCAAGACCATGAATCTTTAAGCTTTGACACATTGATCTAATTTTGGCTATTTATGGACATACCTTATCTTTCCTTCAAGACTATTAATAAAAATCCAGGAGGACAAGTACAGTGTCTTATTTATCTTTTTATCTTTCTCCTTTAGTGAGTCTCATAGTGATCTTCATTTAATAGACTGTTAAATATTTGTTGAATAAATTATGTTTGTCAGGTTTTTGCGATATAAGTAGATCCTGATTAGTACACATAATGAATCCCCTGTAATGGTTACACATATTCAGATCCTCGCTATTTGAAGTTATAACTATATAAGTAAGATTGGTTTCAGTTCAACTAAAATATGCAGGGTGAATTTGAATAATGTGACCACTTCAGAAGATTCATTATTTGCACTAGTTAGACTCTCTGTAATCCATTTTCCCTTGCTCACTTTTTTCACAACCATATAGAGTTAAAATTGATTGGGGGGCGGGGTTCACTTAGTCTTTATCCAAGTGACAATCTCTTCTCTATATGACTAAATGTAGTTTTCTCTGCATTTAACAGATAATCCAGTTCCTGTGCAGTCTTTTTTTTTATTTTGTTTACAGATAGTGCTGTGGAGAAAATACTGGTTTTGACAATTTGGATTCCTATGTCAATTTCAGGCATGGGTGACTAAAAAGAGAAATATTAATTGATACTCAAAATTGGTCACCTGACCCTATTGTTAACAAACCTCAAAACTAAAAGAGGTTTGAAATAGCTGGATTTTCTTCATAATTTCTACTTGAGTAGAGCATTATAGTAGCAATAGTGGTAGCACTATATAAGTAAGACTAAGCTATGAAGGACTTTTGGAAATTTTCATAGATGTGGTTTTGGGAGAATACACTTATTTTCATGAGTCATAGAGATCTTTTCTTAGCAAGAAAATGGGATGTGGATATGACAATGGAGGATTCTTTATCTTTGTGTGTGTTTGTGTGTGTGGGTTTCTGTTTTTTGCTTTTAGTGTTCAGCGTGGACTACAATGATGACCTTGATCTCTTGGTGAGTGGTTCTGCAGACTTCACTGTGAAAGTATGGGCCTTATCATCTGGGACGTGCTTGAACACACTCACAGGACATACTGAGTGGGTAACCAAGGTAGGAGAGTTACTGAGCCAAATCATAAATTATTGTTCATTCAAACACTGTGGTATATTATCCTTGTTTTCTGCAACTTTTAGGACTTATGAGAGATGGTGTGGGACAGGGCAGCTAAAAAAGAATTGACTGGACCCTGGGTTTGAGTATGTGCTGTGTGACTCAGCGTGTCTTCTCACTTCCTTCAGCCTTAGTTTCCTCATCTGCAAAATGCAAGATTTGGATTAGATGCTCTTTTTAGTTTTTGCAAAGCAATGGGGTTAAGTGGCTTGCCCAAGGCCACACAGCTAGGTAATTATTAGGTGTCTGAGGCTGGATTTGAACTCAGGTACTCCTGACTCCAGGGCCGGTGCTCTAACCACTTGTGCAACCTAGCCACCCTGGATTAGATGCTCTTAAAGATCCTTGAAGCCAGAAACAAAAATCTATACCATGACTTTTAAGTTGACAATAATCCACTCGGCCATCTGGTTAGGTTCCAAGGGAGAATCCTTTATGTCCTCCTTTATTCTCCTATTCCCTTGCAAGTTGGTGGTCAGTGACTCTTTCTATTTCTGCCTTCATGTTCACTAAACAAATTTTCATAGAATAGTTAAATAGTTACAACTTCTAGCCTTAATTTTTGGGTCCCTAGGCAGAGATGTCAAAATTTAAAAGTTACTTATAGTCTTGCATCTGGAGGCTTAACAGCAGGTACTTTAAAAAAAAGTTGGGATTTAATAGCATCATATCCCTTCTTTAGATTCC
This sequence comes from Macrotis lagotis, assembly GCF_037893015.1. Classification (NCBI taxonomy): domain Eukaryota; kingdom Metazoa; phylum Chordata; class Mammalia; order Peramelemorphia; family Peramelidae; genus Macrotis; species Macrotis lagotis. Next base: position 332,606,802 of record NC_133658.1, read on the forward strand.
AGATTACCAGTAATGTAGATGCTTATGATTGGACCTGTCCCATGGTATCACTTTCTTTAGTGGTTCAAGTTGACCTAAATATTTCAGGCATAAACATCTCTGAAACTCAAGTTAAATTTCAAAGAGAGGCATCTGTATTGTCTTAGTTCTCATCAGTAAACTAGTGAGTTTGCATTAGGTATTCTCTAAGGCCCCTTCTTGCTTGAAATCTTTTGGTTTTATAATATTGAGAGACCATTATAAGAATTATCGTCATCCTACTGAATACCTAGATGATCTAGTTGTGAATGAAAATGTGTACTGAATTTGCTCATGAACACAGAGTTTGGATTATATCAGTTTGGTGTAATCTACTAATTGACTTCAAAATTTATCCTTTTAAAAAAAACAACTTTATCCTTCTTTAATAAAAACTTTTTTTTTATTTACAAGGTGGTTTTACAGAAGTGCAAGGTCAAGTCTCTGTTGCACAGCCCTGGAGACCACATTCTCCTCAGTGCTGATAAGTATGAAATCAAGGTGAGTGTGACTTATGCCTTTCAGTTTTCTCCATTAGAGGAAAATGGATAAATTTAACAAAAATGTCACAGGATGAGGAGATTCCACCTGAAATACACCTTTTAGATAACTAATTGCCTCAGTGTATGAAGTACCTGCTATATGAAATATTCATTATCTAGTTCTGGGTAATTAGAGAGTTAACTTTAGCTACTAAGCTTCAGGTCCAAATACATTGTCTACCTTGTAAAAGCATCATATAGTTATATTTCAGTGCCTGTATCCTATCACCATTCCAAATTGACCTTTCTATACTAAAATACCTCCCTGGCTTAACAAATTCTCAATCTCAATGACTGGAAAGGGTTGGAGAACTTAAACCATCTTTTGTAGCTATAGAACCTTATTATAAAACTTACAGTGGAGTACAACTTTGTACCCCTTATCTTATGGGAATCTGATACTTCTTGTTCCCTCCCTCCTGCAAACACCACCCTCTTAGCAATAGAGCAGGGTAAAGAAATGCAGAAACTTGACAGTACAGGTTAAATGTTAGTGATAAATAAGGCACTAATTGCTTTAGTATGCAATTACTGTAATTGCTCTAATATGCAGAAGTTTTCCTAATAAACAATGAATGGAAATAGGACTTAGCAACTTCTTGGACTTCACTTAGTGACCTCTTGGAAGTTTACAGTTGTCTCTTTCAAAATTGACAGTGAATCTTAGACTGAGATATTCTATAAAGGCTATTAGGGGAAAAAAAAGATTTTTGAGTAGGGTTTTTCCAGCTTCAATTTGAACTTGGTACTTTGACAAATTGAACTGAATTTTTCCTTCTCTAGTTTATTCCTACTTCCTCTCTCTATTTCTCTTCCTCGTCTAAGAAAACTGATCAGCCCTAATTTGCTTTGAAACATCTTATTTTTATCTCCTGCAAGTTCATGTCAAATAGCATTCTTCTGATAGTTGTTTCCTTCTCTTCTCCAATTTGTAGATTTGGCCAATTGGAAGAGAAATCAACTGCAAATGTTTAAAAACATTGTCTGTATCTGAGGATCGAAGTATCTGTTTGCAGCCCAGACTCCATTTTGATGGCAAATACATTGTATGTAGTTCAGCCCTAGGACTTTATCAGTGGGACTTTGCCAGCTATGATATTCTCAGGTAGTGTTTTGTATTTGATTCAATGTAAGCCTGTTGTAGCTAAAAACTAAAAAGGTGGGCATAAATGCTTATAGGTGCTGTTTATTAGCATGCTTTTTTAAAAAATCTAACCACTGAGAAATGTTTTCTGCATTAGAGTGGTAAGAACCTTGAACTGTGAGTGAGGAGACTAGAATTCCTAGTTGATTAACTAATTGTTCACTTCTCTGTGCACCAGTTCCTCATTTCTAAAATTAATATGTTGGTCTAAATGAATTCCAAACTTTTGTTTCTAAAGCTGTGATCCATAAAATAAGAGCAGCAGTCTAGATGATTTCAAAGTTTCCCTTTAATTGTGACAGTCTGTGATGATAGTAAGCAAAATGATGCTCTTATTGATCACTCTTAACTGTCCTCCTTACAGGGTTATCAAGACTCCAGAGTTAGCAAATTTGGCTTTACTTGGCTTTGGAGACATCTTTGCCCTGTTATTTGACAACCGCTATCTATACATCATGGACTTAAGGACAGAGAACCTGATCAGCCGGTGGCCTCTTCCTGAGTATAGGAAGTCAAAGAGGGGCTCAAGTTTCTTGGCAGGTGAAATGTCATGGCTGAATGGACTAGATGGACAGAATGATATGGGTTTGGTTTTTGCCACCAGTATGCCTGACCACAGTATTCATTTGGTGTTATGGAAGGAACATGGCTGAAGATATGGACAACAGCTAAAAAATGACTTTGGGTGCTGAGGCTGATGATTCTGACACAGCCTCTGTGGGAGCCGATTTTGCATGAACCAAAGTTCACACCTAATGGTATCGTCATGCAGTGCACAATCATTTATTTTCCTGGGTGGGGAGTGATGGGGGAGGGGGTGGGAAGAAAGATGGGGGAAGGGATTATTTTATTGATATAATGCAACGCAGCATGCTAACAGTCTACATCATTGAAACTCATTTGTATTTAGTTATGCTTGTCATTATAAAAGAACAAATTTTGGGCCTATCTTGACTGGACTATTGGTTTAAAGTAAGTTAAATGGTTTACAAATCTGCTAATAATTGAATATGAAATCTCAGTGAGTGATTAAAATTTTTTTGCCCTGGTCTTTTTTTTTTATTTGAGGTAGAAGCAGAGGCATTTTAGAACTCTTAAATGACTAAAACTGAAGGAATCTTCCTGATGATCTAGTATATACTAAGAGTGGGGAAAGAATGTGCTGTATTGTTTCAAAAACTTCTCTCACATGGAATTTGCATTTTATAGGAGCCATAATTAGAAAGACCACTGATTCCTCTGGTTTCCGTGAAGTCTCCAGATACTACCAGTCCCCATGGTAATTAGTCAGTCTTTTAAAAAACTAATTCTTGAGAAGTAAATCAACCATAAAGATGTTTTAACCTATAGGAAAATTTAGGAAAGAAGAGAAAAGAGAAAATTACCATTATTTTTGGTTCATACCAGTTTTTAAAATCTAACCCTTCACTCATTCCATTATACTAACAATTGTAACTACTATATGCACTTCTTTATGCTAAGGGCTGAGAAGGCTAAAAAAGATAAGGGAGGCATCTTTCCTGCTTTCATAGAATCTAAAGTTTAATAGTGGGAGGTCAGATATATACACAGATATGAACACAGATAATTTAGAATGTGTGTTTAAAAGGAATACAAAGTATTTGAAATCATAAAGGGAAAATTCCCTTCCAACTAAATGACCAGATAGAGCTTCACTGAAGGAGTATTATTTAAATTGATAAAATATGACTTAGGTTAATTTAGGATGAGAAAGAAAACAGTGTTGGGATCCTAAGTAATATCCTTGATTTTGAGCTTATTATAATTTTAACTCTTAACTCTTCCTTTTTCCTATTGAGCACATGAGAAAGCATATCTGTTTTACAGTTGGGAAAACTATAAAGGCCACTACTCTCAAACATCTTCATTCTAGTAGGTGGGTTAAGATGTATGAAATTAAAATGCAAAGTAGATTTTGAAATATGTATGAGTAACTTGACATACATGCCCCTTAGAGTTCACCCAAATCAGGTTTTGGCTAGGGAGGTGATCAAGGACAGCTCAGTGGGAGAGGGATGGTATTTGAGCCAGAGATTTTGGATTTGCATGGGATTTTAACTGGTGAAGACTTGGTAGGGTAGGGTGGGGGGGGTATTTTTGGTAATGGGGATTTTAGTAAATGGGGAAGGACCAGAAGGGAACACACTTATTAAGCACCTCTTATATGCTCCCTCTATGTTAAGCATTTTACAAACATTTCTTCATTTGATTATATGTACAATATTATTTATTACAGATATTTACAAATATCATTTGATTGAATGGCAAATAGATCTGTTTGAGTGAAGCATGGGGCTCTTTAAAGGCAGTAGAATGAGACATGTTTGAAAGTCAAATTGTATGTTTTCTTTAATTTCAAGTCATAGAGATTGAACTTAATTGGGTAGACAACAGGTTACTTCTGAAGGATTAAAAAAAAGTAAAAAAATAACAAACACAGCTGTGTTTTAGGATTGATTACTCTGACATTAAATGCAGGGCCAGGGAGAATTTATTAGGACACTGTTTTAATTTTCCAGATAAGAGATGGTGAAAGTGAGAATGTACAAAATCTCACAGGGAAAGATACATTCTGGGCTTTTCCTATTGGGATGTCATGTTTCTATTTTAAATTAGAAGCAATAGCCTTGTTGAGTAGGGGAGTTGCATGGTCAGGCCTGCAGCTAAAGAGAAATAACTTTGGTAGTTTGTAAATAATGAAATTGGATAAAACATTTCTTCCAGGATGCCCATTTATGAATCGGACTTAGCAGAAAAGGAAAAGACTATTTAATGTAATGATTTGGCCTTAGGGAATCTTAGTTTGACTCCTTTATGAAAGCTATTTTCTGATCCCTACAACTTCTTTTTAAAGCACATTTTCATTTTTATGTTATTTCCTTTGGGGACTAAGAGCTGTAGCCCCCAGGGCACACCTCCTTTCTCTTCCCCCCACCTTGTTCATTATAATGGTTGGTAAGGGTATAACCTCATGTTACTCATAAAAGAATCACCTTTTTGCATCATAACAATTGTAGCAAGTGATTTATCATATTGGAAACTTGTTGGAAAGATATCTCTTCTATCCTGCCTTTCCCATAGGAACTTTCCAAAGCTTTAGTGCTTTGAGTAATATAGACTCCTTCCTTTGATGGGAGAAACAAGGAAAAGAAGGCCCATTAAAGGAAAAATGAAGGCCACTGGAAGCTTAAAGAACTTATACTTAAAACATTTGACTAAGAAACCCTAACCAGGTCCTCCTCTTCCTGTCCAGAGTAGATAGATTGAACAATTAGCTAAATACAGGTATGAAAATATGTTGGTGCTTGGGGGTTTTAAATAACCATGTATCTGGTCTCATATTTTTGTCTAGAGCTACAAAGACATTCCTCTTATTTAAAGTCATCTTTTCTGGATTCAGTCCTATTCACAAGAAAATGAACTCTTTCATGGTTCACAATTAGCTTTTCAAATAGAGCTATTGGCCCAAGTTTAATAACTGCTTCATTTAATAGAGATTAGGCACAGGCTGGTCACTTACAGTGAAGGGGTAATTTGTTCCCTTTGGGTTTCTAATTCATAAGATCATAGATCTTGAATTGGAAAGGACCTCAGGCTATCTAGGTCATTGTCTTCATTTTACAAGTAAGGAAGTTGAGTCTTATAGAGATTGTGACTTGCGCCAGATCACACCAGTGATTCAATACTTTTCAAAGTTTTAAATGTTAGCTGTTACTTGAAATGCAAGGTGCTGATAGGTCTGTGTACATCCTGTGTAATAGTGTCCCAAATAATTTTAAAATAATATTGTTAATACATCATATAACAAAAACCCAATTTAAGTCACATGGAGTCCCACTGGAATTATTACCTTTCCTCAGGGAAATACTATCCAGTCTTTGTAGTGAAAATAATGAATCCAGAAGATCAGAAATCAGTCCTAAGAGGTAACAAAGAGTTTGCCTGATGATAGTGACTGTGTTCATCTCCCTATCCCAGCCTCTCCCTGGTAACTCCTTTTTTAAAAAAACAAACTTTTAAGGGCTTTTAAATCCTATGGAGTTTAAACTTTTAAATCCTATGGAGTACTGTTCAATAATATTTGTTTTCATGCAACCAATTAAGCAATATTGTCCTAAGGGGGAAAAATATTTAATGCAAACCCCAACAATTGAGAAAAAAACATCTGAAGAGAAGTTTAAAGTAAGAAAAGCAAGTGATAAAATGGATTAATAACTTAGACCCATTTCCAAAGTAAATAACCCCCCCCCCATTTAGAAGAATAAACTGCTTTAAAGCTCTTAGAACTTTGTAATTTCTAAATTCTAATCATTGATTGGGCATTGTCTCAGTCAGACTGAGAGCTATTAAAGGCTCTAGCTTAAAAAGGGCAGTGTCTTTCACTGCAACCAGGGGTCATCTCCAGTAGTCCTGATCCACAGCTAGCCACTGGACCCAGATGACTCTTCGAGAAGAAAAGCTGGTGACTTTTCAGAGCCCTCCCTCACTTAAATCCAATTCACTTGCATGTCATGCTATCACATCCCTGATGTCATGGTCTTTGAGAATGAAGGGCAAACAACAACAATCATAAGCTACTTACAGTAAACCCTTAACCTCTGTAAAGTCTAACTACAATGGCTCTCTTTGGATAGTGACATGTTCATTTAGTGTCACTTTTTTTTTTTTTTTAGGATTTTGCAAGGCAAATGAGGTTAAGTGGCTTGCCCAAGGCCACATAGCTAGGTAATTATTAAGTGTCTGAGGTCAGATTTGAACACAGGTCCTCCTGACTCTAGGGCCAGTACTCTATCTACTGCACCACCTAGTTGCCCCTACTTTTTGTTTTTAAAAGTTGGAAAAATTATTTCTTTAGCAGCCTTATTCCAAATTAGTCCAAATGAGTAAACTTATTTTTAATGAGATCATTCTAATTTATTTTAAAAATTAAGTGAACATTAGAAAACCATGAATCAAAAAAATTCTTTGAAGTTTTAACAGTATTTACAAACAAACAGAAGGAAGAATAAATTCAAAAGTGAAGCAAGTAAATGTGTGTTTTAAATTAATATTTCTTCCAAAGGTCATTTTAAACTAATGAAATCAATAAGACCTGAGTTTTAATCCTCTCTCAGATAATAGTGGCATGACCCTGGGCAAGTCACTTAACCTACTTGAGCCTCAATTCCCTCATTTTTAAATGGGGATAATACTTTGCACCTCACAGGTTTTGTGAAGTTTAAATGAGATGCTATATAAAGCATTTTGCATATTTTAAAGTAATACATAAATACTAGCTATTATTTCTTCCAGGTAACAAGATTTCACCCTTCGGAGCTCTGATTCTAAGCACAGAGAAGATATCCTTATGAAGGTGTTCACAGTTTTAACATTATTTCCTGTAATTCCCTGCTTATGTTAGCTGTTACATTGGCTCACATGACCTGGTCATATGAAGTATGAATTTAATTCTGGTTCTTAGAAAGGACTGAGCTCAGTGAGTTGGAATCAGAGAATAATCAAGAGCAATACTCTTTGTCCAGAAAGAATAGGCTTCTTAAAACTAGGTTAAAATTTTAAACCAGGGTCTTCTAGTGATCTCGGATTCTTTTACTCCATATGTGAAATTTCTAAAGAATAGGTCCAAGACTGGCATATCTGCTTTGGGTGCAAACATATGATTAAAACATCAGTATCTTGGGAACTGAGATTAGGAGAATCATGCTATTTTCTTCATTTTAGTTTCCTTTATATTTTATTGATTAAAATTTTATTGATCTCAGTTGGCAGCATTAACTTGTACATATTGTAAAAAATTTATGCATTCAGGTCATTGAAATCCTTTTCCATGGTGGCCAAGATTTCTTAAGAGAAATGTTGAGAAGCAGAAAAATTGAAATGGGATATATTAGCAAAAGAGATGATTTCTTTTGTCCCATTGTTAATGTTGTATTCCAAGATTTTTTTTTACTAGTCTGTGGATCAAGACCAGGATTGTCTGAACCCCCCAAATTTATATAACTACTTTTTGTTTGAGTTAAGAAACATCATTATAATTTCCACACTGTAAGTTCATTAGAAAGAAATTATAAGATCGGAGATCTAGAGTTGGAAAGGACCCTAGAGATCCATCTCTAGTCCAACCCAATCATTTTCAGATAGGAAAATGAAGCCCTGAGATATCAATTGGATTTGCCCAAGGTCACACAGGAAGTAAATAGTAGAACTTGAGTTTGAACCCAATTCTTCTGCCTTCCTGGACTCCTTGAATTATAATTTAAACCTTTGGTATCTAAGTTCTCTCCCTTTTGGACTAAGTAGATTGTGAAACATAATAGCTGTGTCATAAGAAAACCCAGCCATCTAGTAAGAAAAATTTGAATAAAAAAATTTTAACAGAGGGCCAACAGCAAAACTAGTAGAGATAAACTTTTGAGGTCCACCCATGTTGTAGTGAGCATGACCTCGAGAAAGATCCAGCAAAAGAGACTGAGAAGGAACTGTAAGAGAACCAAGAAATAACCAACTATGTCTTAAAGACAGAAGAGAATGTCTAGGAAAGGGAAGGAGCATGACAAATAGCATCAAATGCTATAGAGATGTCAGGAAATAGGAAGATTGAGAGGCCATTATAATTTGCAATTAAGAGATAACTGTAACTAGGGGTAGCAGTTTTAATTGATTGGTGAAGGCAGAAGTTAGACTTCAGAGAATCAAGAAATAAAAAGAGGAATTGGAGGTACCTAGTGTACATGGTTTTCTTAAGGAGTAACTATGGGGCCGCTAGGTGGCTCAGTAGATAGAGCACTGGCCCTGGAGTCAGGAGTACCTGAGTTCAAATTCAGCCTCAGACACTTAATAATTACCTAGCTGTGTGGCCTTGGGCAAGCCACTTAACCCCATTGCCTTGCAAAAACTTAAAAAAAAAAAGGAGTAACTATAAAGGGAAAGATACATGAGATGATGGCTAGGGGTTGGTCAGATTGAATAAATTTTATTTTATTTTTTTTAAGATGGGAAAGGTAAGGATATATCTGTGGGCGCCTAGCATGGTGTTGGTTAGATAGAAGGAGATCATAGTGAAAATAATCTGCTTGAAAGATAGGAGGAAATGTAATCAATGGTACATGTTGAGGAATTGGACTTCACAAGAAAGGCAACTTCTTCAAGACCAGAAGGAAGGATAAAGTAGGGGCAGATAACTATCTGAGATGAAGAGAGAGCTCTTGGTAATTAACCTTGGTTTTTTTTGATGAAGTGAGAGGTGAAGGACTTCTGGGAGGGGGAGAAGGGACTGTAGGAAGCTTGAGTAGAGATAAAAGCTTGGAATAGCTGAATTACCTTGCTGATTCTTGCTGCAATGAAGGCCAAGTTAAGATTAGATAATATAAATGTGTAGTGAACCCAATCAATCAACAGTTTCATCCTTTCTTCCAGCTCCCCTTAGCAGCACAACAGTGAAAGGAGGCAGATGGTATGAATAATTTAGGAGTTTGGCAAAAACAATCAGTAATGGAAGGAGGCAAAGGAATGTAGAGTGGAGGATAGGGTGGAGTTGAATTGGTTTACCAAGGGATAAAATAAGTTAGGAAGAAGAGTATAGCTAATGTAGAGGTCAGAAAAGAACTGAAGAGTGAAGGTGATAGATGTCATGGTCATCGAGAGCTTTTGAGTGAAAACCATTTTAAGAAGAAATGGACAATATTGTTATTGACATATTATTACTGCATACCTAGACAGAAGAAGAAAATAGACAGAGAATTACAGGGACTAATGTGGAACCATTATAAAGTAGTGTTGAAAGAAAAAAAAATAATGGCACAAGTGTACCAGAAACAATCTCATTTAACATTAATCTGTGTCCTAGCCATTTTTAGCTTGATGAGAGGGATGTCCAAACTGGTGTGGTTCCCCATGTTCTCTGGTATAACTCTGTTACTCAAAGATGATTTGAGGTAACATTTACAGGAATCTTAAAACAAAGAAAAGGTCGTAATATGTTAAAGTTTGGGGTTAACATTCCAGAATAGTTGAGTAACAAAGTTACCATCCTTTTTTTCGTGAACCAATATCCTCAAAGAATCAGTGGGATTCCTGAATAAATAATAAACTCCTATAAGCAATATATTAATCCTTTCTCAGTGGACAATCATTCAGTCACTTTACAAAGAATGAATCAGTAGCCTAGTAACTTCAGGGAGTAGGAAAGACTATATTTTTAACCAGTTATATACTCTTTGTTTTAAATTTTGGTTGCAATCCTTAATCTAAGAAAGGCCTTCATGGGAGCCCTATAAAGGCCTTTTTTTAAGACCAGATAAATTTATTAATATTTTCAATTTTACTAAAGAAGAAATTTTTAATGTGCTTCTACAGTAGTAATAGGGGACTTCATTTATCTGGCATTTATCAAAACAAGAACCAATGAAAATAAACTTAATTGCCAATCAAAATAGTTGAACAAGTTTGTTTTTTCAAAAAAGACTGAATGAAAAATGCTTATAAATTAAACTATGTTCAGCAGCTGTGCTTCCCCTACCCCCCCACCATGTTTTAAGTCCCCATTGAGGTGAACAGATGTGAAATATAGGAGTTTTTCTTGCCTTAAAGATCATTTCACCCTTTTGAAGCAGTTTCAAAGGGGAGCTGCTATTTTGGATTTGATTCTGATGAACAAGGGGGAACTACGGAACAACCACTCCATCTTAGAATTTGTGAACAAGGAGACGAAAATCAGAAATATTCTGATATATACCATAAACTTAGGGAGAACAACAAAAAATTTGGGAAAAAACTTGGGTAGGATTTTGTGGACTAAAATTCTGTAGGGAAAATTCTTGTAATAGGGATGGACAATTCTCAAGAATGAAATTCTGAACATAAAAACAATTGGGGGGGCGGCTAGGTGGTGTAGTGGATAAAGCACCGGCCCTGGAGTCAGGAGTACCTGGGTTCAAATCTGGTCTCAGACACTTAATAATTACCTAGCTGTGTGGCCTTGGGCAAGCCACTTAACCCCATTTGCCTTGGAAAAACCTAAAAAAAAAATTGGGATGAGAAAATAAACTGAAACTTTCTTAAAGAGAAAAATATAATTACAAAATCTGAGTTGAAAGGGACTTCAGCAGCCATCTCCCACTTAAAGGATTCCTCCCTTTGATCCTCTGATTAACAGAGGATTTAACAATTGAAGGGATTTCCTTTTAAGGTCCTGTTCCCCTTTTTTGTAACTATAATAAGATGTTTTTTCTAAACTTGCCTCTGCAGCTTTTACCTGTTTTGGTTCTATTCTTTTGATCATAGCTCTTTCCTTGCAACAGACAGTTGAAGACAACTACCATGTTCCCCCATCCCCACCCCCAAGTAACAATTTAGCTAACACCAGCAGCCCCACCAACAGTTTATCAAATCCATAGTTTCCCTTTACTCTTGATAATAGCTAATGATAATAATAAATGTTTATAGAGCAACTACTGTATGCCAGACACTGTGCTAAGCACTTTATAATAAAGAACTCATTTGGGGGCAACTAGTTGGCACAGTGGATGGAGCACTGGCTCTGGAGTCAGGAGAACCCAAGTTCAAATCTGGCCTCAGACACTTAATTACCTTAGCTGTGTGATCTTGGACAAGTCACTTAACTCCATTGCCTTGCAAAAAACAAAAAAAACCAAAACAAAACCCCCAAACAACTCATTTTTTGCTCACAACAACCTTGGGAGGTAGGTTATCTCTAATTTATAAGATGAGGAAACTGAGGCACACAGAAACTTCTGTGAGACATAGCTAATAAGTGTCTAAGATCAGATTTGAACTAAATTCTTCCCTGACTCCAGGCCCAAGACTCTACTACACCATTTAGCTGTCCCATGCAGCTTAAATCAGGCCTAAAATCCCAGTTAGTTTATCCCCATGTGACTTGCAATATTAAAGACTGCAGCCTGAACAGCCCTTGAGGCCTAAGAAAATAGTTACGCCTTCCTCCTCACAACTTTATCCATTGAGATTTTGATATATCATGGGTCAGTTTAATTTTGGGGGGAGTTCTGTGGAAGCTGCAGATGACATGTGAAGTCTAGCAGACAACACAGAGTCTGAACAAAAACTTTTTTTCCAATAAGGTACTATAAATATCCAATAAAAGAAAAGTTTCGGCCTTTGTATGAAGAGGGTCAAAAAATCTTACACAAATTTTCCAGATTACAGGTTTGCTGTGCCCCTAACCTCAATGTGGAAGGGATAACTATAACATCAAAGACAAGCACATTGGCCGATCAATTAGACTCTATCCTCTCTTGTGAGAATAAGTACAGGAATCAAGGCAGAGTACAGGTCAGAACTCAGGTGGATTCTCCCAACATTACTTTTGAAACAATTTTATAATCCCTATTTTGGAGCTGTAGACAGTAAAAGGGAGGAAGATATTTTTCCAGCACAGGAGAAGACTACTACACATTAGGTGAAAGCCTGGGACAGGGCAGGAACATAAGTACCAATGGTGCACTTTGGGGGCAACTGGGATAGATAAAGATAGCAGCAACTTCTGGATTGAGACAGTAAAAGGGTCAGACAATTGGTCAGAAAGATCACAGAGACCTTTTGGTAGCACTGGGTGGTCATTCACAAAGGAGCAGGGACCCTGTTTATAGTTCTGGGCCAAGAGGAACACTAATACCTAAGGCTGCAAAGGACCTGGGCCTATCCTGAACAAAGACCAGGAGAGCAGTGATCATACCTGTCCCTGGATCACACCACCTTGGAAGTACCAAAAACTTCCAAACTTCTAAACCTCTAGAACTAGCTCTTAAAATAGCAGGCAAAAAAAAGCCTAAAGTGGCATAGTACCTCTTAGATGAGCAGAGCCCAACTTTAACAGGAAGTTCACAGTGAAGAAATAGACTGGAAATATGAACAAACAAAAAATGGACATTAACATAAAAAGATATTACCAAAAAAAAATATTACAACAGCAGGGAAGACCAAGTTATAAAAATGTGAAACTAAGAAGCGAAGCCTCAAAGAGAAATGCTAATTAGACCCAAGGCCAGCAAGAATTCCTGGAAAAGTTAAAGACATAAAGAAGAAATGGAGAAATTGGGAAAAGAAATGAATGCAATGCAAAATATAATGAAAAGCATTAACAACTTGATAAGAGATACACAAATACTGAAGAAAGTAATACTTGAAAAAGCAGAATTAGCCAAATAAGAGGACCAAAAATCCACTAAAGAAAAAAATCTTTTTTAAAAAGCAAGATTGTTTTTTAAGAGAAAAAAAGAGGTACATAAAGCTCACCGAAGAAAATAATTCCTTAAAAATTAGAATTGAGCAAGTGAAAGCTGATGATGCCATGATACTTCAAGAAATAATAAAGTCAAAAGATTGAAAAATAAATAGATGTGAATATCTCCTTGGAAAAACAACTGAGGGGTGGCTAGGTGGCACAGTGGTTAGAGCACTGGCCCTGGAGTCAGGAGTACCTGAGTTCAAATGTGGCCTCAGACACTTCATAATTACCTAGCTGTGTGGCCTTGGGCAAGCCACTTAACTGCATTGCCTTGCAAAAAATTTAAAAAAAAGAAAAACAACTGATCTGGAAAATAGATCAAGGAGAATTTAACAATTATTGAGCTACGATACCCATAATAAAAAAAAAGCCTAGACACATTTCAAGGAATTATGAGAAAAACTGCCCTGCTATCTTAGATTCAAAGAGAAATTGAAAGAATCTGCTGACCACCTCCTAAAAGAGATCCCAAAATGAAAACAACCGGGAATTTTTTTAGCCAAATTTTAGCATTCCCAGATCAAGGAGAAAATATTGCAAGAAGCCAGAAAGAAATTCCAGTATCATGGAAACACATCCAGGATCACATTAGTAGATTACTCATTAAAATAGTGAAAAGCTTGGAATATAATTTTCCAGAAGGAGCTAGGATTACAATCAAGAATCACCTACCAGTAACCTGAGTATAATCCTTTAGGGGAGAAATAGATATTCAATGAAATAGAGGTCTTACATTTCTGATGAAAATACAAGAGCTGAAAAGAAAATTTGATTTTCAAATTTAAGACTCAAGTAATATAAAAAGGGAATAAAGTTAAACTATTTATATTCCTATAAGGGAAGGGAAGATGATACATGAAACTCCTAAGAACATACTCATTATTGGGGTAGTTAGAAGTAGTTTATTTAGACAGGGCACAAGTGTGAGGTGAATATGAGGATTTGATATCTAAAAGCAAAATTGAAGGGGTGAGAAAGAGGAATGCACTGGGAGAAGGGGAAAGAAGTTAGAAATTAAACAGACTTGAGGGACAATATAAAAAGAAGGATAAAGAGAAGGAAAAAGGATAAAGGACAATACACAGGAACCAAAACTGTGAATGTGAATAAGAACAATCCATAAAACAAGTGGATAGCAGAATGAATTAGAAATCAGAATCTAGCAATCTGCTGTGTTGTAAGAGACAAACTTGAAACCAAAAAGACACACAGAATTAAAAAAATAAAAGGCTGGACCAGAATCTATTATTCTTCAGCTGATGTCAGAAAGGCAGGGTAGCGATCATGATCTCAGAGAAAAACAAAAATAAACCTAATTAAAAGATAATCAGGGAAGCTATATTTTGCTAGATGGTACCATAGACAATGAAGAAATATCAAGGATTTTTTCAACAAATTTTTCTGATAAAGGCTTCATTTCTCAAAAATATAGGAATATGAGTCTAATTCATAAAATAGCTATTTCCAATTGACAGATGGTCAAAGGGATATGAACAGGCAGTTTTCAGAAGAAGAAATCAAGACTATAATCATATAAAAAATGCTCTAAATCACTATTGATTAAAGATGCTAACTGAAATACCTCATCTATGAGAAATGACAAATGCTGGAGGGGTTGTGGGAAAATAGTATATCAGTGAATTGTTGGTAACATAGTGAAACTTTCTAGAGAACATTTAGAACTATGCCCACCCATTCTGAGTATTTTATTTTCTCCCCAATTATATGTAAAATAGTTTTTAACATTTCTGAAAATTTCCAAATTTTCTCCCTCTTTCCACTTCCCTCTCCTGAAACAGTAAGCACTTTGACATAGTTTATACATGTACAATCATGGAACACATTGCCATTAGTCATACTGAAAAAGAAAACAGACAACAAAAAAAAAATGAAAAAAATTGAAAAATAGCAAACTTCAATTTGCTTTCCAGACTCCATCAATTCTTTCTCTGAAGATGGATAGAATTTTTCATCGTGAGTCCTTATGCCCAACCATTCTGGTGAACAATTTGAACTGTCTCCAAGGGGCTATAAAACTCTGCATAGCCCTTTGATCCAATAATGTTATTAGTAGGTTTGTACCCCCAAAAAGATCAAAGGAAAGGAAAAAGACATTTACAAAAATATTTATATCAGTTCTTTTTGCAGTGACAAAAAATTGGAAATAGAAGGGATGTTCATCAGTTGAGGAATGACTGATCAAGTTGTGGCATGATTATGATTGTGTTTGTGTGTGTGTGTGTGTGTGTGTGTGTGTGTGTGTGTGTGTGTGATACTATTGTGCTATACAAAATGACAAGGGGAGGGTTTTGAGAAAAAAAATATGGCAAACATCCAGAGGAAAAACTATGGAACCTGAATGCAGAGCAAAGCATACTCTGTTCACTTTTTAAAACTTTTTATGATTTTTTTTCTTTTTCATAGTTTTTCCCCCCTTTAGTTCTAATTCTTTTACATCATGACTATCATTGTATATAATTGGAAAAAATAAAAATAAAGATTAAAAAAATTAAAGAAAAAACATGATAAGACCTACATGAACTGATACAAAATAAAGTTAGAAGAACCAGGAGATCATTGTACATAGTAACAGCAATGTTGTAATGTTGATCAACTGTGAAACACTTAGCTACTTTGATCATTACAATGATCCAAGATGATTATGAAAAAATACTATCCATCTCCAAAGAGAGAATTAATGAACTCTGAGAACAAGTTGAAATTTTTTTTTGCTATTTTTGGTGACATCTGTATGATTTAACATGAATTGATTGCCTTCTCAGCAAATGAGGAAGGGGTGGGAGAAGAGAGAAACTAGAACTCAAAGGTTTATAATAAATTTTTTAAA
Source organism: Macrotis lagotis (assembly GCF_037893015.1). Lineage (NCBI taxonomy): Eukaryota > Metazoa > Chordata > Mammalia > Peramelemorphia > Peramelidae > Macrotis > Macrotis lagotis. Next base: position 332,622,641 of record NC_133658.1, read on the forward strand.
GATAATGAATCAGCTGAGGTCACAGCAACTCATTAAATATCTACCTAAGTCTTAGGGAGACATTGTTCATGATGATGAATTTCATTATCTTTTGTCATAAGAAAGTAGTCGATAGATTACTTACATGCCAAACTTTTCTAGATAAAAAGTAACAATAAAACTACCAGAGAGAGAGAGAGAGAGAGAGAGAGAGATCATTTGTGGCTACCAGATGGTCTTGGAGATCCCTGCAAGGATGGAGGAAGACATGACTCCTAAGGGACTGAAAAACATCTGAGGCAGAGGAGATAAGATCACAATTATCATTCAAAGTATGTGTCTTCCTCTTTTTATCTTATGTGTGCATGTGTATAGTGTATACTTATGTATGGATATTTATATATGCATACACATTTGTATGTTTACATGTGTTTAATATGTATGCTTGCATATATATAGATATATATAAAATGTGTATTTTGTATATATAATATAAATTTGATTCCTAACCCTTTGGAAGAACTTCTCTAAAGCAGACTTATTGAGTGAGATCATTCTTTCCTAAGTTAACTTGTGATTTTATTTCTCTCCTAGGTTGAAACTTGTGTATTCTGTCACATAAACTAATATGTATGGTTTCCTTGATTACTGTTTGATTTGCTTGCTTCAATAAATTTTTCTTACTAAAAACAAAAAAGACAATTCTGGTCATAACCATCTATCATTCTTGTAAGATTTTTTTAAATCTTTTTTTTATTTAAAAAAACTTTTTGAAGTGCAATGGGGTTAAGTGACTTGCCCAAGGTCACACAGCTAGGTAAATATTAAGTGTCTGAGGCTGCATTTGAATTAAGGTCCTTCTGACTCAAGGGCCAGTGCTCTATTTACTGTACCACTTAGCTGCCCCTCTTTGTAAGATAAGCAAGTTTATATTTTAACCCAGTGGTGTTGCCTTTAGCAGCCATTTTTCTCACTCTGGCAAATAATTCATATATTTGCTTATTTGCTCTTTAAGTCAAATAATGGATGATTGTAATAACAAGTAGTGAATAATTTTTCTGTGACAGTTATACTAAAAGTATCTGAAATTTCTTTTATAAAAGATAATATAATAATGTGTTTAAAACCATTATTCAGAGAAGACATCTAGAGGTTTCATTAAAACTTCCAGAGGGGATTATGTTGCAAAAAATGTTAAAAATTCCTGTACTAGATGATCTTAAAGGTCCTCTCCATTCCTTAACCTATGAGTTCAAGATGAAATTTAATAGAGGAAAACATAAAGTCCTACACCTGGGTTAAAAAAAAACACCTTTAAAAGCAAAAGATAGTGGAGGCATGGCTTCATAACTTCTTTCCAAAAGATCTGGAAGTTTTAGAGGCCAATATTTGAACCCAAGTCTTTATTAGCTAGCACTTATATAGTGCTTTCAATTTTACAAATATTACTTTATCTTCACCCTGGAAGGTAGGTGCAATTATGATCCCTTCATTTTACAGATGAAGGAGCTGAGTCAGATAGATTAAATGACTTATTGAGAGTCACAGTTAATAAATGTTTGAGGTTAAATTTGAATCCAGATTTTACTGATTCAGTGATCTCTCCACTTCACCACCTAATGAATCAACAGAGTGGCCACACCCTACCCTGATCTCCCCCTGAAAATCATAATCTAAAGTCTAATGTAATTTTAGACTTTATGAAGAAAGTGAGGATAGTGATAGTGATAGACCCTTTCAGAGTACTCTGCCCTTATCAGACCCTAACTGGTTTATTGTATTCTGTCCTGGGTGTTAGTCACAAGGAAGAATATGGACAAGCTGGAGCAGAAAGGGTGAAGAGGTTGATGGTAGGACTGGAAACATGCCATGTGAGGCTTGGTTGAAGGAAGTGAGGGATAGTAAGGAAGACATGACTTTAGAATCAGAAGATAGGACCTCAAACCCTGTCTCTGCCATTACTGGAAGGATTTAAGACAAGTTATACCAATCCAGCTCTCCCCTTTTCCTTATTTGGAAAACTAGGGGCTAGGTTGGATTATTCCTGGGATTCCTTGGCCCTGCAGATAGAGCACTGACCTTGAAGTCAGGAGGACCTGAGTTCAAATTTGGCCTTGGACACTTGACACTCACTAGCTGTGTGACCTTGGGCAGGTCACTTAACCCTAATTGTCTCTCCTCCAGGGCATCTCCAGTGGTCCTGAATCATATCTAGCCACTGGGCCCAGATGACTCTGGAAAAGAAAATGAAGCTGGTGACTTAGCATAACACCCCCCACACACACTCTAATCCAATTCATTTGCTTATTATGACATCACCTCCCTGATGTCATGGTCTTCTATGTATCTATATTCCTGTCAATATTTTTCTTGAAGAAGAGAAGTCTTAGAGAAAGACTTAAAAGCTGCTTTCCCGTTATAGGACTGTAGTGTGGAAGAGGGATTTTACTTATTTTATTTGAGTCAGCTCAGCAGCACAGTAATAGAGTGCCAGTCCTGGAATCAGGAAACCCCGTTTGAATTCACAGATACTAGTTGTAAATCTGGGCAAGTCCCTTAACCTCTGTTGACTTAGTTTCCTCAACTGTAAGATGGGGGTGATAATAATAGTACCTCCCTTTAGGGTTGTGAGGATCAAATAAAATACTTACGAAATACTATGCTTATTTCCATTCTTATTTAACTCCAGAGGGCCTAGCAAGGAGTTGTGAATAGAAGTTGCATATATTTAAACCTTGAAGTGAAGAAAAAGGTTGCTATTAAAGCTCTCCCAAAGTGTAGTGGGCTAGGGTTCTCTTTCACTAGAAAAGGGAAATCTGGTTTAATTATTTGTCAAGTTTTATTTGTTCTAAATGTTCACTGGAGTATCTTCCAACTCTGCACTTCCTTTATTCTAAAGCTAAAAGAGACAGAAGTTATTTAGTTCAATATTTTAATTTACAGATATGGAAACAAGGCCATAGAAGTTAAATGACTTCCTCAAAAGTTACACATTAAGTAACTTAAATTTAAGTTCTCCAACTCAAGATTTCTTGGTTTTCCTACAGTTCCGTTACATCACATCTTGCATTCACACATGCATATACCGCAACAGTAATAATATATACTACAGAAACCATCTGTATAAAACCTCATTGATTTTGATTCTACCAATCAGAAAGTTAAAAAATTAGTACAGAAGCTAAGTCAGCCAAAGGTTTAGTTTGAAAAAAGATCATTTTTCAAGAAATGAACAATTGTCAATATATTTCAATCAGATATTGTATAACCATTTTAGGAAAAAAACCTTTTCAAGCAGTCAGCATCTTTTAGGTTCCAAATATGGAGTATGTTAAGAATTAGAGACATGGGGATCTTAGGTCATAGATTTAAACCTGGAAGAGACCAGAGAAGTGATTGAGCCTAACCCAATTTTTTTAAATAGATAAGAATTTTAAGAAGTTAGTTGCAAAATACCCTGTTTTATTCATTAGTGAGGTTCTGATAGAACGTAGCAATCAATAGTTTCCCTTGTTACTATTTGTATTGGAAAGTTAGACAATCCATTTTCATAGAATTATATATTACCTGGCTTTTCCCTAAATTAGTATGATTTTTTAATTATTTTTTAAGCAATGAAATAGTTTAGGTGTATTTAAAGAACAATGGAAAGAAAGCTTTCAAGACAATGGCTCCAAAGACTCTAGAAACTTTTAATAATATTTTTATGATTTATTTCCATTGAATCATCTAGGTGGTAGAGTGGATAAGAGTGCTATCCTTGGAGTCAGAAAGGACTGAGTTCAATATCCTTTCAGATACTTAATAGAAAGGAAGGGAGAGAGGTGAAGGGAAAGAGAAAGGAAGGAAAGAATGAAAGGAAGAAAGGTCACTGTGTGACCCTGGGCATCAACCATGTTTCCACTATCTTTTGCCCTTTGAAGATGATTTATTTTTTTAACACAGCTGTAGGACTTTAACATTTTTATCTCTCTTAAATTTCATCTAAGGCTAAAAGGATGATGAATTAGAAAGGACTTTAGAGCTGATCTAGCCCAAGGGTTCTTCAGCTTTTTTGTGTCCTAAACCCCTCTTAGTATTTAGGGTCCTTCCAAATCTTGCCCCAGATTCCCTTTCCAGTCTTATTTTTGCAGTATTCCTCATTGATGAAACTAAGTACAGCCCAACTGATCTCACAATTTATAACACACAACACTCCATCTTCCATCTCCCCACCTTTAGAATGAGTGTCCCCCATGTTTAGAATGCAGTTCCTTACCTTTGCCTTGAAGAATTTCTTGTTTCCTTTAAGACTCAACTCATTCTTGATCCTCCAATACTTAGTACTCTCGCAAAATTACCCATTTATTTTGTATGTATTCTGATATATCCTTATGTAATGGCTCTGGTGTCTGTTTTCATTGACTGGGTTTGGACCTATGAAAAACAGGGACCAGTTGGTATAGCAAAGTCCCTCAATAATCCTTAAGGCTGATAGTAGCAACTGATAGCCCATACTGCTTTTGTAGAATAGCTGTTCTTGCAGCTAAAGGTCAGCAGCTTTCCCCCCATCCCACCTATCTCTATTCATTGTGCATTGGTATTTGGTTTTGTTTTTCTGATAAATGTTCCCCATACCAGGTTCATTAAAAAGAAGAAGAGAGGAAGGTGGAGGAGAAGGATGAGGAGGGAAAAGATGACAGGGGTCTAGGACTATGTTTGTTGATGTTAGACCAATTAGTGGGCTCATGCTTAGACCAGTTTCAGGCTTGGGGAAGTCTCTTTTCTAATAAAAAGAATCAGGTTCTTCTTTCTTGCTCTTTAGCTCTTTATATGCCCATTTTAGGGAGAATACTTAAAGTTTAGCTTTGACTCCTGTCTAAGGACTGCCCAAAAAGGAGTAGGTACTTAAATATGCTCAACACAGATCAGATATTTATTTCTTCCTAATAATAATAGCTAATATTTATATAGCATCTACTATGAGTCAGAAATACCATCTCATTTGATCGTCACAACAACCCAGTCATGTCCAACTCTTTTGACCCCATTTGGGGTTTTCTTGGCAAAGATATTGAAGTGGTTTAACATTTCCTTCTCCGATTCATTTTATAGATATGGAGATTAAAGCAAACAAGGTTAAGTGACATGCTCAGGGTCACATAGTGAGTGCCTAAGGTTGGTTTTGAACTCAGGTCTTTCTAACTCCAGACCCACTATTATCCCCATGTTAACACATGGGGAAACCTGAGGTTAAGTGACTTGCTGAGGGTCACACAGGTAGTATCTGAGGTTGGTTTTGAACTCGTCTTCCTTATTTCAGGTCTTATGTTCTATCCTTATTTATCACTTACCTGTCTTTGTTTCAAACACAAAAGACTTTCTAGAAGTCCTAAGATTTCTTAGGACACAGACTTAAAACATGATATAGTAACTTATAACTCTTAGGGGAGAGTGGGAAGAGAGAGTGCATATTCAGTGGAATAAAAGACTTACAAGTGTTTTTAGCTGAGTAAGGTCTTTGAAACTTCCCTCCCCACCTCCAAATTGACCTAGGAAAGTAAATTTGAGAATTTAGAAGGAACTGTATGATAATACTAACTATAAAGAGAAAAAAAAAACCATAATTACAGAATCTTAATGTCTTCAAAGGTAAATTAGGGAGTTAAAACAGAGGATGTGGGGGGGGGGTGAATTAGTTCTGTTCAGAGGATTTGAAGAGGTGAAAGAGGAGGAAGGGTAAAAAAAACTATAATATGGTAGAAAGGAAGAGAAATGAGGTGGGGTTTACTATTTCTTGTAACTGTGATGAGTGAAAAGAAGGAGTATACAAACATGGAGGAAGGTCATCTGAAATGAATGAAGGAGGGCTGAACACATACACAGACATAGTTTGGTGGAGGAATGCATCAGACTCTAAAGGAAAACAAGCAAGTATGGAGGGAAATAGAGACATATGAAGAGGATAGTTAACTCCAAGGAAGGAAAAGTTCCAAGCAAACAAATTGTCTGATCTTGAAGAGGACATTAAAATGGGGAAGAAAAAAGAAGAAAGCTAAAATCTAAAGACAATGTTAATCGATTTGGGAATGACTGATCAAATTGTGATATAAGAATGTAATAGCATATAATCACACCATGAGCAATAATATAAGACAATTGCAGAGAATCTTGAGTAGAATCAGCTGAAATAAAGTGAAGTGAGCAGAACCAGGAGAACAAGTTAAAGAGACAATCTTGGAAAGGAAAATAATTCTGAAAGATTTAAGAACTCTGATCAATACAATGAATAACTGTCTTTTGAGGGCCTATGACAAGCATGTTACAGAAAAAGAGAGGTGATGGACTCAAGATACAGAAAGACATTTTCTACATTGCCACTGTGGGGATTTGTTTGACTATTCTTATTTGTTACAAGAGTTTTTTTCTTAACCTTTTTTTGGGGAGTGGGGACGAGAGGTGATTAGAAAAAAGATCCTTGAAACATTTAAAAAAACACAAAAGAAATGAAAAGAAAATCCAGAAGGAAGTACAAATAATTTTAAAAGTAATCTGTAGGGGCAGCTAGGTGGCGCAGTGAATAGAGCACCAGCCTTGGATTGAGAAGTACCTGGATTCAAATCCCTCAGACACTTAATAATTACCTAGCTGTGTGGCCTTGGCCAAGCCACTTAACCCCATTGCCTTGAAAAAAAAAATCTAAAAAAATAAAATAAAAATAAAAATAATCTGTAGACTTTATATATAAATTTATGTATATATATATATATATATACATACATACACACACACACATATATACATCTCAAATGGCATATACCATCTTTTTGTTCTCTGCTGTGTATATGGAAATGCTTGTTTTGGGGGAATTTCAATTTAAAAAATGATCAATTAAAAATTAAAAATATAAATATAAAAAATGCATTATTTCTGGATGGTTTCTTAAAATAGTTTATCAATATCAGAGAAGACAGAAATTTACTAAATTTTAGTAAAAATTGGTGAAGAATATTGAAAAAGGAGCATCACACCTGAGTAATTCTATATTTGTCTTGAAACTATGGATATGTAGAACCATGCATATAACTCATAACTTATATATATGCAAATAATTTATAAATGTACATGTATTAGAAGTATGTACTCAACTTTAAAAAATAATAGCAATAGATTCTTAAAAAAATTTGGAGACCAGTGATTTAAGCAAATAGGATTTATTTTTGCATTGCTCCCCGAATGATCAAAAAAGCAGCATCTCTTCCTTGTCTGGGGAAAAAACCTTTTTCAAAACTACACTAACATTTTGAATTAAGGATTCACCATAATTCCATATGCTGTCATCTCTAATGAAAAGTTTTTGAAACATATATTCAGGACTGGCATATCTGCAGTGGTATATAAAGCCCACATATGGGCTTACCTGAAGGGTATCACTTAAGCTTTCTAGGACCCTGTGGACAGAAATTTGAATCACATGATTGGGTTTGACTACCAATTTCCCTGGTTTGTCGAGTCTTTGTTGGTAAGTCTCCCTGTAAATATGCTTCAAGATATCCACTCCAGGAATTATTGCCCATGATGAAGTGTTGTATTTGAGGTGAGATGTATAGACATTATTAGGAAAGAGAAAGCTCACAAACAGAAAAATTCCAAATTTTCCCTGATCTACATCAATATTTCTCATCATTGTTTTCCAATCAGGGGAACCAATGGGCAGAAGAATTTCATCAATGTCATTCAGTACCACAAACTGACTCCGATACATATTACGATAGATACAATCATTGAGAGCTGTCACTTGTCCATAGTAGCCAATGTCTCCTCCTGCGATATCAAAGAGCCAGGTAGAAGAAGCTTTGAGGTAGGATGTGATGGGCCAAGGGATGACTTCAGCTGTACCTTCATCAACATAATATTCCAGGACTTTTTCTAGAAGCTGACTGCAGTTAGTTTTATAGATCATGACTGTCTGAGCTCCAAGAATTTTATACATCTCCATGCTTTGTATGAATTGTAAAATATTATTATAATTTGAAAATAGAGGGGAGATACATACTGTGAAGTCTGAAGAAGGTACATGGACTTCTTGATTTCTGATTCTAAACCTTGGCATCTGGTTGATGTCACCATTTAGGGACCAGTGAATTGACACATACTGGGCATTACAGTTCTGAGGTTCCACACAGAGCAGATTAACAGCACCAAAAGGGAACCCAAAACTATCCTCAAGAATATCTATCCATGCTCTAATTATGGAAATGTTACCCAAGGGCTGGCAGCAGAACCAACAATAAAGCTCTCTCACTTCCTCTTGGTGTATGATGCCAATGATTCGGGTGAGATTTGGGTACCTCTTATCAAAATAAGGGGCTATGATAAAAGTTTTAGAATTTTCTAATGGGGTGATTGTACCTTTAGCAATCTCCCCTCTGCATACATCTGTTGGCTTTTGATGTTGGGATGTGTCTTCCATTGATTTCAACCAGTAGAATGACCATAAGTTCAGGATCACAAAAATAAAAATTATTGTCATGAAAAAAGTCCTTAGAAAATTTATATTTGGCATTCTGGTGTCGAAGATCTCTACATTTCAAGTTGAAGATATGTGGTGCCTGAAAGAAACAGAAAAATCTAATGAGGTTGTTTTTTTTTAAACAGAAGGCTGACTCTAACCCTGCTTACAAACCTTTCCTCTGCCTGATACCCACTTTCTTTTGAAATTTGCTGTGAACTTTCCCAGATATTTCCTCTACAACATCACCAATGGGCATTTCCTTTCTTATGACATCAAGGGGTGGAAAACCAATCAGATTCTGAGTGAAGTCCACCCTTTCCTATATAACAATTGGTCCCTGAAGTATTCAGGTGCTTTGGGAAAACCTGAAGAAAGTATCTCAGGATACCTAAGAGAGCCTACCAGATGGGCAGAAGGGTACCTTTATCTTAGATCATATTCCCTTTCTTCCTCCAAGACCTAAAGACCTTTGTAAGAGCCAGGATCCTTGTTATATCCTGAACCTTTTGGGAGCTCAGGCTTCATCCTCTGGGTGACTATGATACTTTCTGTCACTTGGCCTCTCTTCCTTTGTCTCCCCTTCCTTCCTTTTGTGGAAGTAAAATGAATCCCTAATGAAAAGACTATCTGTTTTGGCATTACTAACTACTTTTTTTTTCTCTTCTGTAACTATCTCCAAAGTTTCTTAAAGGCCCCTGAAACAGATTGGGACAACAGAAAGGCTAAAACAAACCCTACTCCATACCCCTACCATCTCATTGTCAGCCATGACTGATAGGATTTGAAAGGCCTGGCCCAACAACTAGGAAAAACTTTGTTAGCTGCTCAAATAACTTCAATAAACATTTTAAAGAGCCTATTATGAAATTTCATTTAAAATCATCAGTACTCCATTTATTTCCTGCTTCCCTTTATCAATCTCCCATGAGAAGAAATCCCAAGTACAAACTTTTTATGAGGATAAAATAACCTAAACCCTATTCTGAGCCCTAAGCACTAATCCCTAAACCCCATATACTCCAGCCCAGAGACTAAAATTTCATTTCCTTCTTTATTGATAACTTCCCTAGCAAGAGGCTTGGAAAGAATACCTCCGGGGGGGGGGGGGGGGGGGGGGGGGGAAGTTGTTTCTTAGACAAGCAATCTGAAACTCCCACTTGCATATCCAATTTGCATTACAATATTAGAGACTGGACTTAAATGTCTGGAAAAGGGCTGGATGTGAGCAAAAAAAAACTGGTTTCAGAAAGAGCACAAGGTCTTCTAAAAAAATCTTGAAGTGTTTCAACATGCATGTTGATATTCAGCAATATTTTAACAACCTAGCCTTCTAATTCTTTCTTCTAATTCCAGAACGTATTTCTTTCCTTCACCTCAGACATACATGGGGATGGTCACAACCTTAATCTTGCCATCACTCACAAGGTTCTATGAACAAGATTTTCAAAGTTCCTTTGTATCCCCATATTCCTAATTACTTCATCTCTCTCTGTGACTTACTTTCCTTAAACCTATCCAAGGTCCTCACTGTGACTCCTTATCCCTTTACTTTGGAGACTCTTCAAGGCCTCAAGGAAATAAACTCAAGGATCCTTTTGCCTTATCAACAGGACAAGATCTAGTATTTAACCCTTGAAAGCAAGACCTTAGAAGTTGCAATTTTTTTTTTAGGTTTTTGCGAGGCAATGGGGTTAAGTGGCTTGCCCAAGGCCACGCAGCTAGGTAACTACTAAGTGTCTGAGGCCGGATTTGACTCCAAGGCCGGTGCTCTATTCACTGTGCCACCTAGCCACCCCAGAAGTTGCAATTTTTCAAACAAAATAACAGCTATTCTCTCTGAACTTCCTCTTTCCCCCATTCTACCTTGGCATCATCCTCTATTCTTGCCTCCTTTAATCATCTGATCAAATACCTACTATGTGTGATAGACACGGTGCTTTGAACAGGGGGATACAAAAAAGAAGTAAGAGTCCCTGCCCTGAAGGAACTAACAATTTAATGACTTTTTTTTTTCAGTCATTCTGTTGCTGATGAGATTTGGGGTAACTAGATAAGCATAGGAATTTGGGGGCCACTGAAAGACAAATCAATTCACACGTTCTCTCTGGGATATTAAAACTGCTTGGGATTTTATTATGAAATATAGAAAAGTAAACAGGTTAAAAAAACTTTTTCTCCCCAAGGGTCAGCAAGCAATTAAGACAGTGAATAACAAAATTGCTTGGTAGGCAGAGACTGAGACAGAGACAGCGAGAGGGAATAAGGAAAGAAGTCAAAGAGAGAGAGAGAGAGAGAGCTGACTGGGCCAGAGAGGGCCAGCCTGATTGGAAGTCCAATTCAGGTTTTATAGCCTTGCCCCTTCTCTGGGCTCTGAGGGCAAAAGGGGAAATCCCTCCCCCTTATATCACCAAAACCAGGTAGAGTATTGAAGGCTGGGGGGTGGAAATGAGGAGACAGGATACAAATTTTACTTTAAACAAAGGAACAATAGAAGTCAATTTACATCTCAAGAGCAAAAGACCTTCCATACCCTTAACAAGATTCCCAGATTTTATCAGCATTAAAAGATTACAGATTCTGTTTCTGCTACATTCACAATTCTCTACATCAATTCAATCTATATACCTTGTTTGAATATATTTATATTTATACACACACACATATATATCTCTATATATGTTCTATCTTGTTCGTGTGTAGCATAAGTTGTCTATCACATTACACTGTGAGCTCCTTGAGAACAAGTACCGAGTTTTTTTTGGGGGGGGTGTTTGTTTTTTTGCTTTTCTTTGCATCCCCAAGCTTAGTATAGTAATCTGATACATAGTAAACAATAAATATTTGCTGCTTATTTACTAGCCAAACTTTTAGAAACTGTTATTGCTAAACTTGCCTATCTTCTTCCATTAATTTCTTATCTTTTTGCAATATGGCTTCTGAAACCTCACCATTATGCAGATACATTTTCCAAAGTTACCCTTAACCTCATAATCGCCAAATTTGTCACTTTTTTTTGTCTCATTACCCTCCTTCTTGACCTTTCTGCAACAATGACATGGCTTTTTTTGGTTCTCCTCCTACATATCTGACTTAATTTTCTTTGCTGGATCATCCTGGGTCCTCTTCTCTTCTCTTACCTTCACTCTTGGTGCCCTCACCAAATCCTATGGATTTAACTGCCATCTCTCTAGATAGATAACTTGCATATCTCCATAGGTCCAGGCATAGGCTCTCTCTTGAGCTTCAGGTCCACATGCCAATTGCTTATTGGGCACTTCAAATTGCTTTCAGTAAGGGAACCATCTTCTCTTAGCAAGAGTAAATCAATAAGCATTTATTTGAGAAACTCTGTCTCACTTAAATCCAGGTGATTCAAAAGTCAAGACATCACTCATCACATCATGATGTCATTGATCCTCTGAAATGAAGGACCACCAAAAACACTGAGTGAATGCAGAACCAAACATACCATGTTCACTTTTAAAACTTCCTTTATGTTTCTTCTTTCTTTCTCATGGTATTCCTCCTTAGTTCTAATACCTCTTTCACAACATGACTAATATGGAAATATGTTAAACAAGATTGCACCTGTGCAACTTTCCACCAGATTGTTGGCTACCATGGGGAGAGGGAAGAGAAAGGAGAGTGGTAGATAAATGTGGAATTCATAAACTTGCAAATGGATAAATGTTGAAAACTGCAACTGCATGTAACTGAAAAAAAAAGAAATGAAGGACCAATAACCATTATATGGTATATCCACTATTAGTCAAGTATAGTATGAATCACTAATGTCCCCAGGTTTAGAAACTTTGAGCATTTATCAAGTGGAGAATGACTTGTAATCTCATAAATTTGACTCTATTCAAATTTTAGAAATGAGACCTTTATCAGAAAAACTAATTGTGAAATTTGTGTCCTAGGTTTCTGTTTTCTTTTTAATTTTGGTAGCATTGGTTTTGTTTGAGGAACAACCTTTTAATTTAATGTATGCATTTTGCAGTTTATAATATTCTCTTTTTTTGTTGTTTGGTCATAAGCTCCTCCTCTTTCCAGAGATCTGACAGACTATTCCTTGTTCTCCAAATTGACTTACAGTATCATTCCTTATGTCTAAATCCTATACCATTTTTGACCTTATCTTGGTACATAAGGTATGAAATGTTGGTTTATGCCTAGTTTTGCCATACTATTTTCTGATTTTTTGAGTGGTTTTTGTCAAATAGTGAGTTCTTATTCCAGAAACTTCATTCTTTGGGTTTATCAAACAATAGATTACTATTGTCATTTATTACCTAATCTAGTCCTCTAGTCTACTTCTCTATTTCTTAGTACTGGACTAGGCAGTTTTAATCGCTGCCACTTTATAATACAGTTTTAACTCTTGTATGAATAGACTGCCTTTCTTTGAATTTTTTCCATTAATTCCCTTGATATTCTTGACCTTTTTGTGCCTCCATATTAATTTTATTTTATTTTGTCTAGTTCCATAAAATTATTTTTGGTAGTTTGATTGATGAAGCACTGAATTTATAGTTTAATTTAGGTGGAATTATCATTTTTATTATATTAGCTCAGTCTACCCATAAGCAATTGATATTTTCCCAATTGTGTAGATCTGATTTTTATTTAAATGAAAAGTGTTTTATAATTCTGTTCATATAGTTTCTGAGTTTGTGTTTGGATTCTCAAGTATTTTATGTTGTCTGCTGTTAACTTTAAATACTATTTCTCTTTCTATCTCTTGCTCTTGGACTTTGTTGGTAGAAACAAACAGTTATTAATGGAAATCATTCTTGCTTTAGTGTTGACCCATTGATTGACTCTGGGATCATGCAGAATGAATGTTGGGTTTTAAAATGGAATGAAAGCTTCAAGTCATAATTTTCTATTGTAATGAGCATTCTGCTCCAGGTGTTGAAAGTCTGCTCTGCAGAGCTCTCTCATAGGCACTTTCTGCCTGGTGCCTGTTCCCTCCTCAGCAAGAGAAATAAGGAAAAGTTTCATATAAACAATTCTGGAAACTAAAGAAGCCTTCTTTGCCCCAGGTAGAGTGACAAGGTTAGTCTAACTAGTCTAAATAGGAATATGGCTGGGGGACCGGGAGGTAGAAGAAATCTCCCAAGTTCTCTTTTCAGACTGGAATTGTAATTTTTCTCTCATCTGTAGTCTTTTTTTCCTGTTTTCCTGTCACTACTAAAAATAGCATTCTGTTCTCTTGGTCTATGATTAGGGGACCCTTACAAAAATCTGGTTAAAACTTGGTAACCTTGGTAAGACTCAGGCTAATCAAAGAGTAATCCCTTACCACTGGTAAGCAATTTTATTTGTGTGCAATAAATCAACACTTCAAATATTCACTTACTTAACATAGTTTGAAATGAAGAGCAGGGTATTAACAAATATTTTTAAGCATCTATTGTGCTAAAAACTTAAAAAATATCTCATTTGAGTCTCACAACTCTGGGAAGGCAGGAACTACTATTGCTATCCACATTTTAACAGATGAGGAAATTGAAGTAGTCAGAGGTAAAATGAATTATCCAGGGTCACATGGCTGTTGTTTTGTCCTTCATCCTCTAAGAGAATCAATGACACCAAAGGGTAATATCTTAACTTGTGTGTGAACTCTTTTCCAGAGTCATTGAAGTCTAGTGGCAAGACAATTTCAATACAACCTTTGAAGGCCCTGGATGCAGTAGATGACCTTGGCATCTTCTGTCTGAGTAATCTCTAATTGCTCCACTGGTGCCTTCATGGCTATTGGAACAAATTGTTAACTTGTTCTTACTCCACCGGGGGAAGTCTTCACATGCTTGGAGTAGATACCCTCTAACTCATCATCAGGTTTGTGATCTGTCAGTTATCCTCAACCTGATTTAGTCCATCTGCAGAGATGGTTTACCAAGAAGGGACTGATGCTTAAGCTACATCTTCTTGGAGTCACAAGAGGGAGTTGAATTTCAGGTGGATATCAAAGATGGAGGAGCAATCCTCAAAATGGGCTGGATAAGCCCTCATTCTAGAGATTCCAGTCCTTCCTGAATACTCAAACATCCTTGTCCTATAACTAGTAAGTGAACTCAGATCTTCTGGAATTTAGGTCCAGTGCTGTATCCATCCACTGCACCATGTAGTTGTCCCAGGAGAGGGAGGTAAAAAAGATTTCTATGCCTGTTTGTCTTTCTGTCTGTTTTTATCTATCTGACTAGATTTCATCACAAAATGTAAAGGTAGGAAAGGAGAATAGGAAATACATTCCTATCTTTCTGGAGTGGCTAGGTGGCACTGTAGATAGAATGCCAGACTTGGAGTCAGGAAGACTCATCTTCAACCTTGGCTTCAGACATTTACTAGCTGTATATCTCTGGGCAAGTCATTTAACCGTGTTTGCCTTAGTTCCCTTATCTGTAAAATGAGCTGGAAAAGGAAATGGCCAACCACTTCAGTATCTTTGCCAAGAAAACCCCAAATGAGATCATAAAGAGTATGTGCTGGCAGTGGAGAGGAGCAAACACAGGGAACCCAGCTTAGAAACTGGATTCAATGAGAATAGCATGAGGACAACAATGGGGCCCTGAAGCATCAGAAGTGTCCCTTGCCTTGCCTTGTATTTGCTAAATGTGCCTCTCATTACCAGTGTCATTACCAGTGTCCTCTATATAAATACCCTCTCTTTCCACTGGTACTGGATATATTTGTGGAGGAGTGAGCCCCTGGTTTGGGGAGAAATATTTTGTTACTATTCTTCATATTAGACCATTTCAGCAAATTCCATTTCTTTGTAGTCATTATGTCAATTGACTACTAAAGTTAGATCAATTGGTATAGGCTCATGAGCCATAGTCTATAGATTATGCTTCCTTAGAGTACCTCAGACCTAGAAAACCCCATTGGAAGCCAACCTACAGAATGAGATATGGGGATATAATTCCAGAGGGAGGTACCACATAAAAAGACCCTTTTAGTAGTCATTAAAGATATTACACGGGACCATTTTCTCTTTATATTACTATCTGTATTTGAAAGTAAGAAAAAAGCAATTTATTTGGCTAACTCACAAATCTAAAGTACTTTCCCCCATAATAACTCTTTGAGGAGGGCACTTAAGAGACTACTCTTGTCATTTTATTGATGAGAAAAATGAAACTCAGATCAGAATCCTAGACTAAATGAGAGGCAGAGCCAGGGGTCCTTTGTTCTTTCTATGATTCCTGGCAAGAAGTCCAAGAACTGGCATTTGAACTCATATTCTTGGACACCAAGGCCAACACTCTTTCTAAGCTACTTCTCTAGCAAAGTTTGCCTTGTCTTACCTAAATAGGTCTCACTTAGTGATGTTTTTTAAGTGAAGTACTTCTAAAGACCAGAGAGAAAACTCATGGACTATAAAGATTCTTCCTAAATTTCATTCACAGACCATCAAAATGAGAAACAAATCAAGAAAGAAAGCAGTAAATGTGGATTCCAAGGACACATTTCATCCTAAGATGGTGTTTTTTCATGACTGCAGCAAAAATCAATAAAGTTTGACTTTGAGTGAAAAAATAATCAAAAGAGTAGCATTGTTCCCATGAGACTTGCTAAGAGCTTTCTAATGACTAGATAGATACTTTTAATTAAGAATGCAACATAATTCCAGAGGGTATGATCTCTCACCAGAAGAACAACACTTCTCAATACTTCAATACTGACTGTGAATAAAAACCAATTCAAAGGCCCAATGGCCTTAATGTCTCTGAGGATTACAATTTAGACCACATGTGGAGACTGACCATTAGTTTTCTACTTATGGGTATCCCAGGTTTAAAGACATTTTTTTTGTAAATATACTATATGACATTCATTTCACAAACTATCTTCTATTGCAAGCAAAGAAAGGAGCAGCTAAGTAAGTAATGCAGTGGAGCACTGATCCAGGAATCCCAAGGACCTGAGTTCAAATCAGATATTTGATACTCATTCATTGTGTGACCCTGGGCAAGTCACTTAAACCCAATTACCTTGACAAAAAAAAAGACAAAGGGAAAGTTAAGACTTCAAAAGCAGAAATTTCACAATCTAGTTGGATTGTCATTACTTTCTCCATCATTGATTTCTAGTAGGAAGATTGCTCAGGTAGCATTATTTCATCAACATCAATTAGCAGAAAGAATTTGTTTCTGTGCCTGTTGTGATTGATACAATCACTAGGGACTTCACTTGTCCATAGAAGTCAATCTCTTCTATTTCCTTAGAAAGTAATGCCTATTTCCAAGACATTACTTCTTTTGTCCCTTCATCATTGTCACACTCTAGGACTTTTCCCAAAACTTGCCAGTAGCCGGTTTTGTAGATCATGACAATCTGAACATCACAAGTTTTATAAAGCACTTTGTATAAATTGCAAGACATCATTGTAATTTCTAAACAATGCTGACATTCAAATAGTGAGTTCTTAAAAAAGGGCCTAGGGACTTTTCTTGGTTTATGATTACAAACATTTGACATCTGATGTTTGTATCTTTTATGGGTCCAATGAATGGATATTTACTGAAGATTACAGTCTTGAGGTTCCTCACAAAGCAGATCAACTTGTGCACCAAAGAGAATTCAGAACTACCTTGAAGCAAACCTATTCCTGAGTTAATTAGGAAAAGGTTGCCAGGGAGCTTTGCAGCAAAATGACAATAGATTTTTAGGATAAACAATTCTAATGATGCTGGAAATGTTCAAAACTCTATCAAAATAAGGAATATATTTTTCAGTCAGGTTATTGCATCTCTGCCAGTCTCTCCTCTGCAGATGTCTATTGTTTTTTTTTTAATCTCTTGGTATATTCTTGATTAGTTACAGTCAGTGGAAATGACAATAAGTGCAGAATCAGGACAAAAACTACTAACACACACACACACACACACACACACACACACACACACAAAATCTGTCCTTAGGAAATACATTTTTGTCATTCTGGATTCTTGGACAATCCCCTGTCTTCTCCCCTCTCCAAGTCAAAAAGTCTTTTTTGCACATTTACCATGGCTGAGAAGGGAAAAAATAAAGATAAAAATAGATATCTGCTGAATTATTAAGATGCTTAGATTTGGCACCATTTTTCTCTCCAATTCTTCAGAAACCTCCTTGAAATCTAACAAATATGTGATTCCTCTACTTTTATCTCTACTGACAAAAATAATAATGATAGCTAAAATTTTCTTTATATTGCATTTTAAGGTTTACAAAGTGCTTCATATATTTTGTTATTTGTTCCTCACAACAATCCTGTGAAGTAGGTGCTATTATTACTATTATTATTATTATTATTATTATTATTTCCATTTTGCAGAGTAAGAGACTTAGGCTGAAAGAGGTTACTTGACTTGTTAACTAGTAAGTATATGAAATGGAATTCAAACTCAGGTCTTCCTGACTCCACGTCCAGTGCTCTATCTACCATACCAAGTACAAGTAATTAAAGTGAAAATAAAACAAATAACACATAAACTTTTCCCAATGGAAAAGCTGGCCCAGTGATCTTGAAATGCATCGGATCACTCAGATATCTATCCATTGAACTTAGTAAAACTCTTTTGAGACTCCATGTTTCTTTCTTTCTTTTTTTAATAATTCAACTGTAGTAAACTCATTTCTTTTCTCTATTTGTCCACCCCAACCCAATCTACTTCCCATAGTTAAAAAGACCTAGGTTCTCTTGTTTAATGAAGAAGCCTGAAACTCTCCATTGTAAGCTAAGTCCATTCCTTTATTCCTCAAAACTTTGTGGTATCATCACATCATCTAAGTCCTCCACTCGAAAGAGAAATATCTTTTTAAGAATGAAGGACAAACAACATCTCTACTGTTTATTATAGCTAATTCTTCAACTTTCAAACCCTTGGATTCCATTCCCTCCTATTTCCTCCAGGCCTATCCTTATCTAGTCTCCATTATATAGTTTCAACTTTTTCAGTGCCCTTAACTTTTCCAATGTTGCTATAAAATCTCATTTTCTAAATCATAAAAATGTTCTCTTTAAAACCTTTTAGTTTCTCCATATTCAGTTTTTATCTTTCTCCTCTCCAAAAAGGTTAAATTTCTTGAAATAATTGTTTGTACTCCAAAAATTTCATTTCCTCACTATCCATGTCCTTCTTAATCCCTTGTAATCAGACTTTTGTCTCTGCCATTCAACTAAAACTATTCTTTCCAAGGTCATTGGACAACTAATTACCAAATCCAATATGCTTTTTTTTTTCCATTCCTGTAGACTGATTGAATCAGAGAACTGCAAAATTGGAAGGGACCTAAGAAGCTATCTAGTCCAACCTCCTATCCAATAGGAGGTTGTTCTAAAGTAATATTTCATTGCTTCACCATATTAATTTTTATTAATTTTTTTGGTGAATAACTTTATTGGTGGGTATACACTCACTACTAACCATGGAGACTACAACAATTTTTTTCCCTTATTAGATTTTCAAGAATTTATATGATTCCCCCCCCCCCCCAAAAAATCCATCATCTAGTGACTAATTCTGGTGACTAGCTTCTGTGTTTAGCTAATCGGATTCTTGGATGACAGAATTGTAGTCCATCAGCAATCCCATACTTGGATGTGTTTTTAGCTTCATAAAAACTTCCAGGGCTTATCATGCACTGGCATTGCCTTCTGGAAGACAGGGTCACTTTCATTGTATCATGAGGACTTTATTGAATAAAAACCTCATTACATAATGTAAATTACTTCTTACCTTTATACAGATAGCTGCAAAATCTATTTCTCTTGTCCTTGGCCTCTCTTCTAAACTCTCAAAAACATTGCCAACTACCTTCAAGACTATCTGACTAAACTATGTAGAATCTCAAACTCCATATATCTCAAATTATATTGTTTTCCTCCTAAAATTGTTTTTCTTTCAGACTTTAGCTCCTGGATGATCTTTTATATTTTCTCACTGTTTCCTGAGATATCACCCAATCTAGGTGCCACTTTCTCAATTCCCACTTACACTGGAAAGTTGGATCCCAGATTTTGCCTACTATTAATACCTTTATTATCTAATGGTAAACCTTCAAGTTTTGTGGGTTGTCTTTTTTTTTTGGTTTGATTTTTGCAAGGCAGTGGGGCTAAGTGACTTGCCCAAGGTCACAAAGTTAGGTAATTATTAAGTTTCTGAGGTCAGATTTGAATTCAGGTCCTCCTGACTCCAGGGCCAGTGCTCTGTCCACTGCACCACCTAGCTGCCCCTTGGGTTGTCTTTCTAATTCTTTAACCTACAAGTTTCCTACTGGTGTGCTTTCCTCACTTAACCAGTGAAATCAGTTAGTCAACCAACAATTAGTTTTTAGAAAAAATAATGAGGTTGTAAAAGTAAAAAAAAATTGTATAAAATATTCCTTCAGAAGCCTAGGAAGCACTTGCCTTCCAATAAACATAGAATTCAAGAGAAATTAGATTTAAGCATAAAGAATTCATGTGGTAAAGGGTTAATTCATAACTAGTGGCAGTCTTTTTGCTGGAATTCTTAAGATATGGAGTGATTTTTCTACTATGTTCCTTGTAGAGTCTTGACTCTGCCTTTCTTCATCTCATACAGTTGATCCTCAATTCCTGATATAGTCATTGCTATCATTTGTTGCTATTTTCGGGAACACTGCTAGGATGCTAATGAGAAAAACAAATCCTCCAGTCCACTAAAGTTCTTCCAGTCCATTCCCTTCTTGTGAAGGGAGGACGGGCCAAATGACCAAGGAGTTCTTCTCTAGCCACCCACCCAAAGTAATTCCTTCTCATTGGTGGCTCTCTTTCCTCTCTGTCATGAGACACTCAGATCTCTGGGTTCCAAATTGGCTTGCTTTTTTATAGATGACCCCATGAGATGTGATCAAGTTACTTCATCCATTCTGAATACACTTTTTTGTGCAGCATCAAAACGTTGCTGCTTATTTCTAGAATTCCATACTGCCCGTGAAGAATCACAATTCAGACCTTGGAATGCAGATGTGGAAAGAAAATAAAGATTTATTAAAAGAAGTTGTAACACATAAGAAAGTAAAAGGAAAGTTAAGAAGAGTTTAAAGAAAAGACCATATGGATTGCTGATTGAACTGGTTAGACTAGCTGATCAGGGTTCAACAGGAGTCTGGAAGGTAAAAGAGACTGAACCCCTTTCTCAGATCTCCTTAAATTTTTCCCCAAAGTCCATGGGAGGGGTGGTGACCTGGGAGTGATCCAAGTCCCACACTGGAGATTTTGCTTTTTGGGGAGGGGTCTCTTATGGGTAGTCTTGGACATGTTTCCAGCACCTGCATTCCCTGGCTGCCCCAAACAAAAGAGAAGGCAATCCAAAATCAGGTTGAAGGTCAGGCCTTCAGGCTGTGGTAGTTATAAATGCATTTCCCTCATAAACTGGAAATGCATTCTCCTATAGATCCAGGTAATTTATATGGTAGGGAGCATTATCTCAACTCCTCCCCATGCAAATTAGGCTAATGTCTTCTCAAAAGATATTGATTCCATCCTCAAGTCTTGGTGACTCAGGGTAATAAAGACTCAAGCTGTATCATTTGAAT